>NC_132884.1:29440455-30640455 GCF_030463535.1 Salminus brasiliensis
TAACATATTTCAGCACTTTCCTAAATGATGAAACTCTCATACATGAAGCTTCATTAAATATTACTGCTGCTGATTGAGTAAAAAGCAGTGGACACGTTTAGCAATAAACGCTACTAGATATTTACGAGAGAAAAGAAGCTGATGTGGGTTGTTCTGCACCTCTTTCTACCTTCAGCCTTTGAGTGTTGTCGATCAGTAGAGCGGACTCATATTGACCAGACGCCACACTCTGCCAGTGCAACGAGAAGAGGAAGGGAAAACAGATCCGGGGTGCAAGCTCCACAAGCCAACGAATGTTCCTATGGTAACAGTGAATTCCAGTCTAGCTGACCTGCTTGCAATGCTGCAGATGGATGAAGATTTATTCATGGGGAAGAAGCTGATGTAGGTCATGCATGAGTTTTGGTCTGTGGGATGAAGGCAGGAGGAGGAAGATCAGTCTCGTTATGTTGGTGTGCTGTAACATCCACAGAGATGTTATGTTCATTAGGATTGCTTTATATGTATTATGTATTGCCTTTGTAGTGATTTTGCTTAATGGGTCCAGTTTCTCAACAATACTGAGAAGTTCAGATGATTTTAAGTAATTAAAGCAGTCATTGTTGCCACCTGATTTTGAGCAGTGATGGCCTAAAAACTAATACAATATTTTAGTAACTGCACAGGTATACACATTATGCACTCCAGTCTGAGCACTATATCTTTTATGATAATAAAGTAACTATTGTTATATTCAAGTATTCTAACATTTTGTCAATAGTTCAGCACTGAACAATCTTTCTGTCATTGAAAGAACCCCATTTCATGAAAGTTTTTTAAAGAAACATTGTATCATTTTACCCAAAATGAACCATTATGATGGTTTGCTGACTTTAGTAGGGAGAATGCATCTCAGTAAGGGAAACCATCATAACTTGATAGGAAGCTATAAATATAACATTATTAATGAATTTTATTTAAATGTAAGTAGTAAACTATCTATTTATGGACGTTTCACTACCCACTACCTAAAGAACAGCTATAATGTTATAATGACTTCCTCAGGTGCTGTTAATTCTTCTTCAGGTGCTATTAATTGCTGCTGATAATTAACTCATTCCTTGGGTTATTATTATTTTATCTATTATTATATTTGACAGTCAGTAACCCAACAGCTGGGCTTCACAAAAACTACCCAGCACTGTAAAGTAAAAAACAGCAAAATGACCCAACAGACTCAAGCCAGCATTTAAGTAGGAAAAAGTCATACAGTTCATAAACGACAACCACTAAGGAATCAAGATTAGTCCAAAAGACTTGAAAAGCTATAGTTATGTTAGACTACATCACGGTGGATTTCAGCGATTATATTCCATGTATGAGCATTTGCTGATGAATGCATGTAATTTTCTTTGAATAGCCAGTTCAGTCAAAACAGTCTATAGAAAATTGAATTTAGCCAAAAAGGAAAAAACAAAGATAAGAAAAGAGGATGTCCTCCCACACCCTCATTGATGGTGAAATAAACTAATTATTTTGTCGACGTTTGGACTTGCCTGCCTTAATCTTGTGTATATATCACCTATCATAACAAATAAGCTGTTTCGTTTCGGTTCAGCTGATTGTCTAACTTTATGTGATGTTCATGGTAGCCATTGCATTATGAACTGCACTGATCTACTGCTTTAGATGATCCTTTCAGTGATTCCATTTACGTCAAAGATCCCCCCCCCCCCCCCCCCCCCCCACCGGAAATCTGGGCTTTTCTTTTGCTTTTTTTCTGGCGTCCTGAGCATGGGGGGAAATCTAGACATTTAGCTAAATGTCCAGCAGAGAGCAGACTGACCTCACTAAATTAATTCTTTGGATTGTGGATAAGATGAGATTTGTGGCCCCTTTAATGATTAAATCAGCTCAGATCACAGATTAGAGCTGGTTAGAAGTTGTAAAGTTTGTTAAGCAATGTTAATGAAAATATTAAAGTGATCACAGTCACAATCTAAAGGGTAGCGAGCGAATATTTTCATTTGATGGTATGTACATTTACAGAATATATGTGCATGGATAAAAACGTAATTAATTAATTCCACAAATAACACAGTTGAAGCTTCCAGAACAAATCACTTAAAACCCCAATTCACTCAATATTGCTGCTGTCCAATGAAAAACATGTATCTCCATTTTTCTCCAAGTTACATGTATCTCCAAGTTTTAAGTTTTCTCCATAGTTTAAACCCTACAGTTCAAGTGCAGTACATTTTGAACAAATAGAAATGCTTTAAAATGACCTCGATTAAAATATTTTTACTTCCATTGATAGTTAAGGAGTTGTTTTTTTCCCTCCTTCTGTAAAGTTGACATTTTGGAGATGCATGCGTTTTAATTAATGAGCGAAAATAAATTTCCTTCGCCTAGAAATACAAATGAATACAAATTAAAGAAAAGTCTCTTCTTTATGAGTCAGAATGTTCACAAATGATACAAGCTGGACCGAGTTCTCAGCTCTGCCCCAACCAAACCTTGCCACCAAGGAGCACTGCCTCATCAATCACTTTCTTGCTACTTGTCACTTCTAACCAATCCAATGGTAATTTATTATTCCTCCAGTATTTGCTATTAGTGTGAACCTAAGAATGTGAAGTGTGTTTAGTCACCTGGATTCGTGAAGTCTCTCACACCGGTCTCTAGCTCGCATATAAAGGTAAGACAAAGATTTGCATTCAAAATCATAGACAACTGAAATCATCTTTCATTTCATCTAGTGATTCATATTTTCCTCATATCACTGTTCTGTCCTTACATGTACTTTTCTCTTTTTTTTCTGTGACTTCCTTTTTCTGCTATACATGTGGTGTGTGTGTGTTTTTTTTTTTTTTTTTTTCTCTCTCTCTCTCATTCTTAGAATAACAGTTTGTGGTCGGTGTCCCTGGGTTCCTCGTCTGAACAGGAAAATTCTGGATGTTTGACTTTTGGCTGCCTAAAAGCTCTAGAGCAGCTGTGAGTTGGACATTTAAAACAATACTTAGGTGTTGAATCAAATTTAGACTGTTTTCACCATTAACCCAAATGTAGTTTGGCATTGCCAGTGCTTGCTGTCTGCAATTTACTGACAGAGAAGGATGATGTAGATGAGTAGACAAGTTTTTGAAGACATACTCTCCAGCTACAAGCTAACAATGCAAAACATGCTCTAATCAACTATAAAATTAGCACCACCTTCCTATTATTGAACATGTCCCCCTTGTACTGAAACAACAGTTCTGGCCATTTGAGGCATGTCCACCACAAGACCTCTGAAGGCATCCTGTGGTATCTAGCGCCAAGACATTAGCAGCAGGAGTCCTGTAAGTTGTCAGGTGGGACCTCCATGGATTGCATCAGTGAGCCTTAGGTGCTCTGTCACTAGTTCCCCGGTTGTCCTTTCTTGTCTCATCTTTTTGAGATGCTCTGACTCATTTTTCCTTTTAACACATTACCCTTGTTTTCCCCCTACTGTTTACTTGCTGCCTAATATACACTTGCAGGGTGCTCCCGGTCTGCAGTGATGAGAACCTTTCTACAGTCAACCGAGGAGTCTTAATTACAAACCAGCTTCAGGGTGTTGGGCACACAAGGCTTAAAGATGTGTAAGGGCAACAGCTAGTACATCTGGGCTGAACAGTATCTGCAGTGGGCACCGAAGCATTAAAGCGGAACCTCTGAGAAATGGAAGGTCGCCTGGTCCAATGAGGCACTGTTTGCCTTGGGATGAGCTGGAACAAGAAGTCCAATAGGTGGTGGCTCCACATGGCAACTTAACATCTTGGTGCCGCCTTCCGAGGCCAAACGTAAAGCGACAAAGAAAAGAAGTGAAGGTGTGTCATTTCTTAGCGTGCATGTATTTCAGTTATCCCACTGGAGCAGTGAGTGTGTCTGGTGCCCAGTGCAGATGGAGGGAGCGGAGCTTACACCAATGTGTCAATGACGGTTCCCATGACAACCTTTTGGCTTCCTTCCTGCTTGATGGGAAGGGCTTCCTCTATCACCAGGGGAGACTTCTGTACAGTATATTAACGTGCTGCTTCAAAACACGTTAACAAGTGTCACAGGAATATTATGGACATGTATTGCAGGTCCAGTTAGTAAGCTTTTTTTAAATTGGTCCAGATGGAGGCCTGGAATAGAGCAGAGAAGGCAGTCAGGATAAGGAGTGGGCTTTCAGTCTCAGGAGACAGCATTAAGTCCTGCACAAATACAAGGAGGTTGTGGATGTACACATATATGTAAAAATGTTTGGGGTAGTTGGTGTATTTTGTCTCTTAAAAACCAAATACAGGTAAATGGAGTTTCGTTTTATGTACTCTACAAGTGATGAATGGGCATGTTACTCTCTGTGCCCTTTAGTGCCATCAGACTTGCAAAAAGAGAGAGAGAAATTGTATTGAATAGTCACTTACAGGCACAGACGGAAAGTGATTGAGGGGCGTTTCCACACGACACATGCAGAAACACACTGTCCTAACTGTTTGACAGCTGCCAGAAAGTAGTGGACATCAACACATCCCTGCTGAAAAATCCAGCTCAAGACCAGCATTTGCTAGTAACTGGATTCAGATGGTCTAAGCTGATCTTTTATGGTTAAAAAGCTGGTTGTCCTGGTGAAAATATACTATACACTGGTAAGCTAGCTGGTTAACTAGCTCTTCACAAGCATAGAGTATGTTGCATTTGATTTTGGCCATGCTGGTCTCATACTGTATAACAGTGGGCTTAAAAATAATGTTATTGTTGTCAGTAATATTCAGAGTTATACAGTCATGTGCACAAGTTTGGACACAAATCATTTGTAAAATGTAATTAATAGATGTACAATGTCCTTGTAAGGAAAAAGTTATGACACACTGGGCCCTGGCAGCTGGTAGCCCCTCAGCTTGACCCCCATGTTGGCAGTTGTTGTACTACTAATTATTTTGCAGACAGTGGAATGGCTGATTTCTAAGTGTTTCTTTCCCAGACTCATATGCATCTCAGAAAGCTCTTTGGATCTCCCCATGGTAATAACACCCACTTTACCAATCCAGAGCAAACCAAACTAAATGTCTGAGGTTTAAGTAAGACAGGCTCCTCCAAAATCCCCTCTAATGATGTTCTAATCTCCTGCAGCTAAGGTGGGACACCTGATTTGATAGAGTAATAAATGTGGGGGTGTCCTAACTTTCTCACAGGAAAATAGTATTTCTATTCATTACATTTTACAAATTATTTTAAAGACATTTATATAGTTATATTACCTCCATCGTCCAATACTGTTCAAGTGAAGATCAAATCTGCATTTGTTTAAATGTATTTAAAAAGACAAGGTTTTCATGGAGTGTCCTAACTTTTTCACATGACTGTAAGTTTAAAAACCATTAATCAAGACGAAGATTGGTGCAAAATAAAGCTAAAATATAGAAGTACCACAAACTACTACAAACATTCAAGTCCCTGTAACTTACCCTGTTACATTATGAACAGCTGACTTTTATAAGCATTGTAACCAATCACCTCATTGTCCAGTCTGTTTAAAGTGAAGCAAAACAAAGCATTCCCTTTGCTGTCTTACTGTAGCAACTGCTGTCAACACACACACATACAATTTTTCTTTTGAATTATTTAGATGTGAACATTTATATTCTGCTCAATTAGTCATTTAACTAGAAGTATGTTCTATCAGTCTAAACTATTATAACAATAGCAATGTTAGATATCTATTTACCTCTATTTTTAATACTGACTGTTTTAATTCCACAAAAATAAAGCTTACATGTGAGATTAAACCAGGCTGAATAACTTACAAAGCAGAACACTTAATCTCCCTGTGTGTGTGTGTGTGTGTGTGTGTGTGTGTGTGTGTGTGTGTGTGTGTGTGTGTGTGTGTGTTTACTGAAGGGGGTCTTTGTGTTGCAGTGTTCCAAGTGGTTCATCTGGCGATGTATGAAATTGACACAGTAGCATAATTAACACATACAGCAACTCCTGCTGATGCTGAGACTCCACATTGGACCAGGGACTAAGGGACACTCGACATACTCAACATACAAGTCACCCAGACATTACCCTTAATCACACAGTACTGATACTGATAAGATTTTTTTTTAACTGTTAAATTAACTGGACACACACAGATGACACACATGCTGAATGTTTCCTGTTGGCTATAAAGGGTGGGGTGTTCAGTCTAGGGTGTTTTTTCCCTTCTTTGTTCTAACTAACAACAGTCTGTGGCTAAGTGTGTGCGTCTGTGCGTCTGTATGTGTGTGTGTGTTATAGATGTACTGTTCATTAGCAGTAGGTTGGTGTAAGGGGGTTATGTGGTGGTTGGAGACTCCCTGGGTAAAGCCAGTGTCCTGAAACAGCACAAGAGTGACTTCACCCTCATGACTTCAAACTGGGTGAGTCAGCATTGTGGCAGGTTATTAACACACAGACAGACTCACTCCTACCTCCACCTTCTGTAACCATTAGAGCAAGTCTTTCAGTTTAGGCCATAAACATATATTTAATAAAAACAAATGAGGAAAAGAAACTCGCCTCCTTTTTGGCTGTTTTAGATTAAACGTAATTTTTTTTTTTGCCATTTTGTAGCGGCGTCCGAAAACAGAACTTGTAGTGCACTATAGCAATCCCACAATGCACCACAATAAGTACTGTACCAACAATGTATCCTAGTGGACATAGCATACCTATAATTCACTGCATTGTCTGGTTTGTAGATTTGCGCACAGCTTCTCTGAGAAAGACTGACGTTCAGGTTGTTTCTGTGAACCCGTTTTTTATGAAATGTCTGACACTGTACAATGCACAATAAAAAGACAAGACCAGACACACCTTGATTTATCTACATCCTGTTGCAGTAATGTCATCCAGAAATGGCTTTTCCATTTATAGTAACTGCCAAAAACCTTTCTAGCAGTTGAACACCTTTTGGTTTGGTTCTGCATAATTCTGCATAATATAATAGATTAAATCATCTTAAATCTGTCAGGATTAAAGAAAATAGACCATTTCCTCACCCTACTCCTCATACACAATATCATTTTTTGCCTCTTTGGACTCAGGCCACAGCTGTTTATGGAAGGAAGGATATTCTATTAAGGCACCAAGACAAGGCCATGACCTGCTTTAACACTATTGTACAGTGAAAGACACTCCACCTGATGGCTCACTTTTCTGCATTTTTGGGTCTTGACATGGCAGTAGTACTGGCGGCGTACCAGTGTGTTCATAATCGTGAGAAAACAAGGCAGAGAGCAGTCAAACAAGCAGCATTTCTGTGAGTGAGAGATAACAAGATGGGGTAAGAGTGAGCCAGCAAGAGAGGGAGAGAGAGGGAGTTTCTTACAGTCCCTAACTGTTCTCTCAGTGCCCTAATCAGAAGCCAGATTTGCGTGCACAAGTGAGTGTGACTGAAAGTGCAATAAACAAATCCCCAGAGATAATTCATAGAAAGCATGGCTTAAAAAAGGCTTAAAAAAGGCTTAAAAGGGCATTTGGTCAGCAGCCTTTAACAGGCCGAGCGTGCTATCTCACACATGATAAGAAAACCTAATTCCCAGACACACACGCACAACAGAAGGGCCCGCTCAGGTACTGCCTTCTGTCTGCTACTGTGGAAAAGGATACAGGCATAATGTTCCTGTTTACTGACTTCAAAAGTGTCCACTGGCTATTTTAAATACAAACATGATCTGTCTCTGTGTGTGTGTGTGTGTGTGTGTGTGTGTGTGTGTGTGTGTGTGTGTGTGTGTGTGTGTGTGTGTGTGTGTGAGAGAGAGAGAGCGAGAGAGAGAGAGAGAGGATTACATTTGCACACATGTATTAATAGGGAGTTTCTAGCCACCTTTACTCTTTTGAGAAGGCTTTATGCAACATGTAAGAACCTTGCTATGAGGATTTGATAGCATTTGGTCACAAGATAATTAGCGAGGTCATGGTAATGATGTTGGATGATTAGTTCTGGATTGCAAACATCAATCCATCTCATCCCAAAGATACTGGATGGAGCTCCATCACTCCAGAGAATGTTCCTCTGCTCCAGAGCCCGGTGCTGGGGGACTTTATACCCCTCTAGCTGATGATTGGGTTTGGACATGATTATATTACGCCTGAAGCATCTCATTTAATAAACAGTGCCATGATTTTCCATGGAGATTATGTAAGCTGTGTGTGTGTATGTGTGTGTGTGTGTGTGTGTGTGTGTGTGTGTGTATGTGTGCGTATTTGGATACTTTTGTGCAATGTTCCTGTAGTAAACTATAAGTAGTTTAGCTCCTTTAATATAATTACAGAAGGTTTTTTATTCCCAGGGTTCACACAAGTCTTATCTCTAATCTGATTTGCTCTATTAATACTTAATTTAACACACATGATCATTATCTTACGTCTCTAAAACAGAAAGTAGAAACTACAAAACCAATGATTATGATTTGTAATCATACCTGACCATTATGTTGTACTTCACTGATATAGTATTTACCAGTATTTTACTTTACATAGTTTACTTTACATAGTTACAGAAACACACACTCTTTTTACTTTAACGTGCCTAATACACATGTGGAGATGTTTTTTTTTTTTTTAATTACTGCACATTTGATCTAGCTTTTATTTTATTTTTATTTTATTTTTATTTTTTTCTTTTATTTTTTTATTTTATTTGATCTAACCACGTTCGTATTAGTGTAAAAATAAGACTGCCAGCACCTCTGCTAGCTAGCTTGTTCTAGCACCCATTGCTTCCAACACCTCACAGTATCACAAAGAAAGAAAACCTTTTTGTTAAATAACCCCCCTTTTTACTGTAATATACTCGTAGTGTGTAGGTAGGTGTATGAGTCAGACTCTTAGTTCAGTGCACTTTTGGCTGGACTGGTCTGGACACAGTGCTGGGAGCGGAGCGCAGCTCAGGTCTGTTCTGTCTATTTTTGAGAGACTTATCTGAGCGCTTTTCCTCAGGAAGCGCCGCGCGAGGGAGACCAGGCCCCGCCCATCTGGCAGTCGGAGCTCGCGCCTCGCACTGTTCCCTGATTTAGCCGGTGCGTAACGCACAGAGCACTGCGCGCGCTGCGGTGTAGAAGTAGCTACCCAACTCAAACACACTCAAGCTGGCCGCGTATATGAAACTGCTCGGAACCGAACCGCATATGTATGTGGACGGATTTGCTGCATCCTGAGTCGTGGAGAAATCACTCCGAAGACCATGTGCCAAAATGAGCGCGAGTGAGTAATAGAGCTTTTTATTTCCTGTCAGGGAACGGTTTTTCAGTGTGAACTAGTGTGGCTAGTACATTTGCCACAGTTTTCTTAAAGGAGGACATGAATGACCTGGTTTAGACAACAACATATGGCAGCAGAATGTGCTAAATGTGGCAAATATTCACAATGTCATGTGTGTAAAATGCTTTTTCACTATGTATCAGCTTATTATTGACATTTAGCCAAGGCATAAGTAATGGGTAATTAGACTAGGCGTGCGGACTCATAACTGAAGAGATTAGCTAGCATGTCAGATTTTGTTTTGCTAATAGATCGTCTAAGGAAGGACCTCAGTATTAGAGAAAATGTCAACAGCACAAAAAGAATGGCCAAGTAGGGCACGCTCACAATAAGCCTGACCTCTAGCCTCGCAGTGGACAGAGCTTATTTGTTTTAACTTTGTTATATAAAAGCTGTTTAAAGCAGAGGAACATAGACAGGACATGTGGCTGACATAACGCAATATTCCATAATGCTTTGCATTACTCTATTATTTGCAAATTTAGTAAGTTGGTAGACTTTGTTTTCCCTGTTGGAGGACACAAAGCTGTCACATGTCACATGCTTTTTAGCCCAATAAACATTTGCCTTTTGGTGGAATCTTTGGTGGTTTCTTAGGAAAAGTGATCTTATTGTTCCATGTTTGTTAATGGGAACATTGTCCAACTAAAATGTGTTTTATGTGCTTTTAGAACTTGGAGATTCCAGATCGCAGATCCATGTGTGTCATTCCAAGGAGCAGTTTAGTCCGCTGGCTGGAAAGTGCTGCCATCACCAGGGATGTAAGCCAGTTTTTACCCCAAAACCAAGATCAAACTCCAAACAGTTTCCCCGCTTAAATAATTACTTGAAGAAATACACTAATAGAAACCTGGCACCTGCTATTTCAGAGGAGCATCCTTTGAAAATCCATAGGAAGCAGGTATTTGTACATTCAAAACATAAAAAGGACTTCGAACAAAGAGAGGCGACAGAACCATGGAAAGACGTGGAACATAAAGATCGGTCGATGCAATGGGAGGAGTTTACTGAAGCGGACAAGAAAGAGCAAAGCGACCAGGGGGAGGAGTTGGGCTGTGGGGAGGAGCTGGCACTGGGCATTGAGGTAGATTGGGAGGTGGGTTTACCTCAGAGGGAAGGATTTGACTCTGAGGAGGGTGAGGGCCCTCTGGACTCCTGCAGTGACAGAGATGAGGAAGTGCAAGGAGTGGCAAGACAGCTTCTCAGAGTAGAGGAAAGGGAGGCAGGATGGGAAGTGGTTGGGAACGGTGAAAGAGGGTCACCCAGGAGTCTTGCTGATGTTCACTTTGTCATGCAGTCAACTCCTTATACAGTTTACAAAGAAATGGTGCACGGAACAAACAGAAACAAAACTCAGGCATCTGTGAAGTTAACAGACAAACTGTACACTGATGAAATCTTCCATGATGAAATGCTTTCAAACGGATTGTATCCAAATCACATTTACTCCAATGGAATCGACGCAGATGAGTTGTGCCCTGACGGAACCGACACGGTCGCCATGTTCCCAGATGTGTGTGATGCGGGTGAAGCGCTGGCCGATGCCGATGGGCTCTCAGAGTGTGATCTGTTTGAGCAGCCCGAAACATCTCAGACGTCAGAGGTAGAGGAGGTGGGTGATCTTAGTGATACAGTGATGCTCTCTCTGGAAGAGGGATCAGAAAGTTTAGGCGGGTCTTTGTCTACTTTTGGAGAAGAGGGAGGTGAAGAAGAAAATGGTTCCCAGTTGCTTAGCAGTTCTTCCCAGGATTTCAATTGTGGAACCTCTCAGGATTCTTCACCATCAGATTCCACCCTCTATCCAAAGTCAGAGAGAGAAGCTGGAATTCTCTCAGAGTCATCTCATCAGCCTTCCTCATCCTTCTCTTCATTCTGCTCATCTCAGTCTGAAATGACTTTTGATGAGGTGGAAAGCAGTGAGACCCTTCACAGCCCCTGGGGTGCTCTTGAAGAGCCAGAAATTGAACGTGCCACCCTGTGCAAGTCCAACGAACCTGACATCAATACAACATTTGATCTGGATCTACCATGTTTCTCTTCACCAGTGCAACCTGAAGACCAAAGTTCACACCAGGCACAGTGTGTTGGACAAGGGGAAGAAGTATCAAAGGTCCAAGGGGTTCACTTAATCACAGCAACAGAGAACTCTGGGATTCCGTCAGAAGAGCATGTGTATGAGGAAACTGAGCCAAAATTCCAAACCAAAAGCTTCCTGCAAACCAGGAAGTATTTAATGACTCGTTCCATATCTATGGAACCTCCCTCTAACAGACTGGACCCAGTGAGCTCCACAGTATCAGGGAAGGAACGCTTAATGCTACACACACAGTCCTATTATACAAGTCATGATTTTCTTGGCGATAGCTTGCCAGCCCTCACTGGCTCCCTAGGATGTCTGTCCCCAGGATGTCCCTGCCCACCCAGTGATCTAGGCATTACCAGCCATGACATACCACCCCCATTTGAACTCTCTTCCATCACAAAGCGGCCAATTAGAAAAAGCACACCGGCTCTGCCGACTGATGTGTCTGCTTCATGTAGGAAGCTTGACTTTGGCTTCAAACGCTACTTCTTGCCTTTACGGTTTCTGAGGAAATCCGAAAGACGGAGCTTGACCGATAACCGCTCTGTCTCCTCCAGGTCCTCTTCAGAATCAAGCCCGCAGGGTTCTTGCAAGAGGCTGAATTTAATCAGGCAAAACATAGGCAGCCCTGAGCTCCACAGAGCACATGATTGTTCCCTGCCGTCATCCCCGTCTTCCTTCCTTTATCAGAAGAATAAGCAGAGGCAGGGTCTAAGCACACTGCTCAACAACAACATTTTGTCAGCTGTTCCTAGTTCCTGGGACACAGATGACTTTCTGAACTCCCCTTTTATTAGGCCCCTCCCTTTTTCAAAACCGCGTTCTTTCTCTTCGCCCAATGTGGACTCGTCAGTGTACGAGAACATTTTAAGCCCAAGTCCACACTACGAGAATGTGCAGCTCCGCCTCTTAAATCCCACCAGTCAGAAGCACCGAAATCAAAGTTCCGCCAATGACACTGATGGTTACGTGGATATGAGCAGTCTGCCGGGCTTTCAGAAAAGCCAGTCATCAGAGCAAGAGACGGAGAGGTATAATCTCTTTAATTTATTCATTTTCCAAACATAAAAATGTGTATTGTTGCTGTCACACAAAATCTTCATTATGAGGTTTTTCACTTTTTGACATGATTTGGCTCTAACAGCTGTTCTTTACATTGTGTCACAATTTCATGATAAAATGACTCCTTTTACGTTGACGTCCATTGAACTTTAAGAAGGATTTGCCTTCTCCTGTAATGACAACAATAATGTATATAGTTACAGGGGTTCAGTGTAGGGTTGCGTATGGACCAAATGCTGGTAATGCTACATAATGTGACTGCGATGTGCCAAAATGTATCAAAGTGTTTGTAATTACTTTGACCACAATAATTGATCTCATTGGTCAGAGTGCTCAAAGCACACAGTAAAAAAACACGATGATAGGTTAGAGAGCTCATTTGCATATCCCCACATCTGCTTTATCAGTATTGCAAGTATCAAGATAACAATCTACATATTGCACAGCCCTAGTCCAGTAATCCCCCTAAAAGACATTCTGTTAAAGCAGTTGTGTCTGTGATATACTGCGGGCTTTAATAGGTGACTGTTAGTGTGATATAGTGTAAACCTTTTAGGAAATGCAATTTGCTTGCATTATCCCCTTGTGTGGAAATGTTTGCCTTAAAACTAGAAAAAACCCCACAGTAATCTGTATAAGATTAAAATTCCTGCTGTTTTGAGATGAGGGCAGATGGGTCAGTAGTTCATTTATCGTCACCAGCGTGATTAATTTTCATCCTCTCTCTCCCTCTCTCTGTTGGACACACAGATTTCGGATTTTGGAATTCTAATCGGATGATACTTTTTAATCTTAGTAGTATACAATTATACCCCAGGAAGTTTACCCCCCTGTTGCTTTTTTATCAATTTTTCCCTGAGATTTATTCTGTTTGTGCTCATGGCATAAAGTACTTTTTGTACTAATTACAAAATCTTTAAGGCTTGGCACAGAGAAATGAACTACATGCTTCGTTGATATTCTGAGTGAAAATAATGTAAAAGAAATCCTCTACAGGAAATAAATTATGGCATTTTCTGCAAACCTTTGAGCATAACTAACTATTAAACAAATAGAAATGTGCTGTAACCTTTGTACGGGGCACATTTAGTCTTATTCTTTTGAATTAGGCAAATAAACAGAAGGATTTGTACTTATTTTCAACAAAACACGTCATTTGACTAGACCTCTGCATACAGCTATATATGGGATGCTTCACACTGTGTGTGTTTTGACTGTGTTTTCTCTTCTTAGTGCCTATACTATCTGCTCCCCCGCTGTGAGGTCAGATGGGTCAGTGAGTGTATGTGTAGGAGTGCCTTCTACAAAAAAGGAGGACAAAAAGGCATCTGAAGGACTGGTATGCCCTTTGTAGATGTCTGTGTGTGTGTGTATATATGTGTTGAAGTATGATTTCTACAAATGCCTTTTCTTCTGTTTGCAGACTGTCACTTGTTCCAGGGCATTTTACAGTGCAAAAGAGCTGCTGGACAGCGAGGCACAGTGAGTATGGTCTATTCATGCTTTGAATGGATGTATTGCTAGCCACTGTTTTAATTGTTACATCTCTAATTGTAACTGTAAATGAGCAAGTTGCTACAACTGGCAGAATTGATAAAGGCATGGATGGCATGGATCTGACGTTTAAACATAGCCCACATGTAAGGTTGAGGTCAGGACTTTGGGAAGGCCATTCCAGGAGCTTGAGGTTAGCCTGCTTGTAATATCTTTCTGATGGTTTGAGGTTATGCTGAAGTATTCTGAGGTAGTCCTCCCTCTTCATTATTTCATCCACTTTGTGCAGTGTACCAATTACACTGGTGGTGAAACAACCCCAGAACATGATGCTCCCACCACCATATATAGCACACATATAGCTTGTTAAGCTTGGTGGAAGATTTCTTTTAAATGATCACAGCTAATATAATTATTCCTATCGTTCTTTTTATCTTCAAGGCATGTAAAGACTTTAAAGCTTCTGACTGAGGTATGGAAGTTGTCTATTTCTGGATATGTATTTGTATGTGTGTACATGTCTGTATATATATATATATATTATTTGTTAAAAAGTAGTCTAGTCTTCTCAGCCATTTTATTTCTTTAAAGTGAATTGTATTTCCCAAAATTCACTTTCTGCATATTGTGTAAGATTCAAAAAATGAATGTTAGTGTGAATGTACCCGGTTTGCCCGTCTTTTGTGGAACTGTAGACTGTAGATGGAGATGAGACACTGGTGAATCTCTGGAGTGATTTACCTGAAATTTACACACTCCACCGAGACCTTCACACCCAACTGGAATCTCGCATCAAAGAGTGGTATAAAACACTTTTACTGGACTAGCAAGTAAAATATACACATACATTCATTCCATCCACCCATCCATCCATCAATTTCTCTCCCTAATCACGCCACTGCTATCTCTCTTTTTCAGGGAGCATAAGGAGGGGATTGCTGAAATCATCCTGGACAAGAAGGCCGGGTTTTCTGTTTTTTCTTCTTTTATCACTCACCATGACAGCAAGATGAAGTCTCTGGAGCAGATGGAGAACACAGTGAGATATCATACACACATCTTGGTTTCTTCTGCCCTTTTAATCACACACTGCCGACACCATGCAGTCCTGATTACTCCAGTACGGTGTGTGTATATGGAGTGGGATTATGAGCAGGGTTAATTAAACCTTCAATAACTCAAATTTGGCACTCTGATTTTACAGGACTGTAAATTTTTTAATTTTTGTGTTTTATAGTTTCCTAACATATTCTGGGGCTGTACAAAGCATGCTAACAGTGATGTGTGTACTTCTGACCCTCAACTTTTATATAACATGAATAGTAGTATCATGCTTTTCTCCCAGTTATGTATGAGGTATGATTGCCCTGCATTTTGGCATTACATGCTCACTGTGAATTGTTGATATATGATCCGTCTCTCAGCAGTTGGACATGACTTCTCTGAAACAGCAGTTGCTGCAGGTGATTGTGAGAGTCCTACAGTACCGCATGCTGCTAACAGGTGAAATATTAAACCCATCCTCTCTGTTTGTCTAAATGTGTGTTCGGTATTACACACATTCCACATCAGTCAGATCTGATTAACGACCAGTGAAACATTCAGGACTAAAGTAGGCCTATTGTATTCTAACATTGCCCCTTTCCTCTTGCCCTTTTATATGCCATTGCATTAAAAGTCTGTGATTTGCCTGAAAAAAATCCCTGAACTGATTCTCAAATTCAGTCATATATACTCTAAGGTTTGTTTCTGTAGTTTTACTGCATTTTGTGTAAGACATTTGATTCCAACACACCTCTCCATTTATCTTCACCAGATTACCTGAATAATCTTTCACCAGACACCAGCGAGTACAAGGATACTCAAGGTCAGTCACTACAGCACATCTTTAGCCTCCGTAATGAGCCTTTTTGTGTAGGACACTAGAGAGCCATTTTGTTCCTTAATTAGGATTATGTCAGTAATAAAGAAAGCAGTTTGGCTCCTATCTAAGTGTATGTTGGCCATTTAATTTAATAGCTAACTTGAATAGTACTTCGCACGGATCATAAATCCTAAATGTTAAGTGTCACTAATGATCCTGGTGTGTTTTATTATGCTTTGAGGGTCTTCAGTCATGAGACTTTAGATCTGGGTCTATTATTTTTGTTGTACCATTTTGTTCCTTATCTCACTGATGAATAATTGATGTGAAGGCTGTTTCGGCTCTTATCTCTCAGTGTGTGTGATTGATTGTGCAGCAGTGTTTGGGTCTTCATATCTTAGTTTCACTTACAGGCGTGTAACGTTTGACTTTAACATCCACTTTCCGTCCACCCTATCAAACCCTATTAGTATACACACACAAAACACTCTCACACAGACACAAAATATTTCTGTCTGTGTGTGTGTTGTACAGAGTGCATCAGCAATGTGGATAATGCACTACATAATACAGTACTGTGTGTGTGTGCACATATGTGTATTTTATGGAAATCTAATCATACTCCTTTTCTTTTTTCCTTTTTGTTTTATTTATTTTCTTTCTTTCATTTTTCCTTTTATCTTTTTCCCTTGCCTTTTCCTTTTCATTGTTTGCTTTTTGTCTTTCTTTCTTTCTTTTTCTTTCTTTCTTTTCTTTTTTCTTCTTTTCTTTCTTTTTTTCTTTCTTTTACTTTCTATTTTTCATATTTTTTCACAGAGGCTTTGGCAGTGGTATCAGATATAGCTGATCAGACAAATGAGAACCTCAAGAATGGAGTGAGTTTTGTTGTGTATGTGTATCTGAAATCTGAAAATTGTAAAACAGTGGGACAGTATTTTTATTATCGTTACTGTCATCATCATTATCATCTAATACTACAATGAGCCATAAAGTCAGTATGTGAATGTGTGTGTGTTTGTGTGTGTTTGTGTAGCTGAAGGTAACTGTTTTGCTGTGTTTCAGGCGGATCTTTTGCGTCTGGTCCATATTGAGCACAGTGTTTTAGGCTTGAAGAACTTACTACAGCCCAGCAGGGTGAGACCACAGGCCAGCCACTCATATCACAGCTTACATTCCTTATCAATATTAGTGATTTACACATGTGTGTGTGTGTGTGTGAACACTCTGTAGGTGTTTGTAAAAGAAGGCACCTTGATGAAGGTCAGCAGGAAGTCCAAACAGCCTCGCCACCTGTTCTTGGTATGTTACACTTTTATAGGGCAGATCAGTGCAGTATGTTTTTGCTTCTCTCTGTTATTCTGGTCAGTAAAATAATTGACAGAATATTGATTAGTGAGGGATTTTTTAATTCAGCCCTATTGTCTGTCTCTATGCTTTTCCCACACTCACAGTGATGGCCTTGTTTTTTTTTAGCATTGGATTTCCTGGCAGGATGTTTTTGCACAACGCTGCATGGTGTGTGTGTGAGCGAGAGAGAAAGAGGGAGACTGACATTTTTAACACACATGCACTTGTGGCTTTTTCTTTCAGAGAAAGAAAGATAGTGTATGTAATACTTTACATGGTGACTGACCAGATAGATAGTGAGGAAACAGGGCTAAGCCCAAATCTCTCTCAGGATTTTTGTTGAGATTCCAGGACATTAGAGTGTCTTTCTGTAAGTGCACATGGTCAACATTTCATAAGATGCACTGAGAGGATTAATATTTATAAAGTTATTCAACTGGTTGTGGATTAAAATTCATCATAGATTTGTAAGGCTGCAGTCAACTGCCAGCTATAAAATGTCTGTTAAACTGATGTTACTGTGCGCAACCAGTGCACATGTGTGTATATGTATGTAACCTGGAGAGTATGTGTATATTATTGTTAGTTTGATTGGCTTAGTATTTCACATTTTTAATTAGGTATATATTTCTTTATTTGGTAGATTTGCAAAAGTGTGTGAGAATATCAAAATGTGTAAAAAAAAATCTATTTACACACCTTTCTCTTTGTAAAATTCTTAGGACAATCAGCCTTTTTGTGTATTTGGTCCATGTTTAAAGTAAATGTTTGGCAACAAAAATCTTATTGATATGATTTAACTCCTAATATTATGCAGACAAAGAGCAAATGTATGTTTGGTATTTAAAGAATGGCGCTAGACTAATGTTGCTTAATACTTTAATCTATAAAAACATTTTTTACAACTGTTGTTGTCATAAAGCAGATTTACACAATCAGTAATTAATAAAGACAAGAAATTAACATCATAAGAAGACATGAAAGACCTATCCATGTAGTAAATTGTTTATTAAAAGTTTCCTTACTAAGCAAATAAATTAAGATTTGATCATGTATTAACAGTAATAAGATTGGTGACAGTCTAAGTCCAGTGTTTATTAGCACCATTAGCCTAGCATCTCCCATTCTAAGCTAAAGAAGCAAACTTTAGATAACAAACATGTCTTGGCTGATCGACTGCACCTGGGGTAAGTAATAAAGTTAATAAAAATTTTTGATGAACTACTTCTTTAACTGCTCAGGACTGGTTTTCCCAAAAGTCTTTTAGCACAAAGACCACTGTTTAATGGTAGAGCAGACATCACATAAACACGCTCTCTGCCAGCTGAGATGATCTTAAGCCTTTGGAAAACTGAACCCTGAACAACCCCATAGTAAACTCTCTACTTCTCCTGCCCTCGTGTGGTGAAAATGTAGTACTACCTAAGAATTCCAGACTGATTTGTTGAAGAATTGTTTCAGTCCCATGGAATTCTGAATGTCTCCTGTGTTTATATTTTTTACATTTGTCACTATGTTTACTGATGTTGTCTCCTGCTTCTGTTTTACATTATAGATGAGTGATATAATGCTTTACACATACCCCCAACAAGATGGCAAATACAGACTCATCAACACTTTAGGGCTGACAGGGATGGAGGTAATGTACCCATAGAGAGCTTTTTTGTGTTTAAAGGGCACAATATATATATATATATATATATATACATTTTTATTTATTTATTTATTTTTATTCTGTTAAGACTTTTGTGTGGCTTTTTGTACCAAATATATTAATAGCTCATTTTACCTTCCAATGTTTCAGCCACTGTTTAATCCAGAATTAAACAGGCTTTTTTTGTTATTGTGCTTTTAACTATATGTAAATACAGTTTGTTCTGATTGGATGACCTTTTGGGAAAAGCGGGCTGGGCTGAAATTGGGCTGAAACATTTCTTATAACTTTAACATGAATGGGCTGAGCTAATATATATATATATATATATATATATATATATATATATATATATATATATATATATATATTAATGTGTTAGTTTTCTTACCATCATCAAAAAAATCACTTGCAACTGTGATCAGTGTGGTTTAAGGAGTGAATGGTACATTTTAAAAGATTGTTTACATGTTTATGTTAAACTGCATAATGCAGTGATGAACTCTCTCTCTCTTTCTCCATGCATGTGCATGACAGGTCACTAAACTGATGATAGATAATGCTCAGCATGCCTTAAAGATTGAGTTGAAAGATACTTGTATCACTCTATCAGCAAGGTAAGTCCCACAGACACACAGAAACAAACAATCATCAACCATCCCATATGGTATGTGATTAAGCCTGTGTCTCTGTTTGCAGCTCTTCTATAGAGAGAGATGATTGGTTTGTGACACTGAATCGGACGATAGCTGACCTCGGTTCACTATTGGGGGTTCCCCCGGGTTGTACAGAGGTGAGAGGATCTCTAATAACTCCAACTGCATATTTAACAAAAATAAATCTAGATGTACAGTACCAGTCAAAAGTGATTGAATGTGTTTTGATTTGATCCAAATGCTAGGGTTTGTGGCTGTTGGGTTTCAAGTAGGCCTGTGGATACCCATGTGGATACTTGTATGTTCCCAGTGTCCTCTTTACAAAAAAAATGAAAACTCTTTTGACTGGTACTGTAACCATATTACTTTACTGAGGTACAGCATAACTGCACATTATTAGATTCCTGACATTTGAATTGAATTGGAAATTGGAATATTCTCAAGAAAATCAAGCATTTACCCCGGAACTCTTTGCACCAGTTCACATTCAGAGCTACTATGTGCCTTCCTGAACTGGAATCACTGTCAGTAATTTTAAATCTGTGTCCAGATTTGAGCCACTATAACTATTACTATAGCAGCTCTAACTATTAAAATATTAATGGTAATAATTTATTCATTAAATAATTAACAAGCAAAATGAGAGACATAGTAGGTAGAAAACTAGAATGGTTATTTGCTCCTATTTGCTTTTTTTGTATTTTAACAGTTGGAGTGCTCAAGTTCTTGGCCACTTACCACTTACTTAGCGCTTGTTTTTTGTTGGCAAGGCCTGTAATAGGCCTTATCTCATTCGTCACACTATTTGCAAACCAACTGAAATTACTGCCAGGGCTAAATGTGATGCTCAAATACAGTCTGAACTTAGATCAGATCTGCCTTCATACAGATAAATGCAATCTGGCCTGACTAAGTGCATTTCTTTGTAGAACATCAATTGCGGTCTTCTTTAAAACGTTCACCTTTAGGGACCTGGCAGGGAATGCTGTGTAATACGAGGGAAAGGCGTGATCCTCCTACTAACAGCAAATGTCCATGCAATTTAATGCCAGGTAGAAATACTACAATAGGCTTCTTGTTATCTAAACAGCAGAGTTACTGCCAGCTGTAAAAAGGGGAACATGACAGGTTTTTATTCCAAGCTGGAGTGAGGGTAGTGTTAGTTCTACGATCGACAGATGTGGTTAAGAAGAATTATGATCTTTCAGAATGATTCAGTATTTAAGCAGAGTGAAGACTCTGACTTGTCTGAAATGGCAACAACAGTGGACCTTTTTATCTCCTACACCCAAACACATACTGACACACTCTAAGACAAAAATGGAGGTGTATCTTTATCTATTAGCTGAAGAACAATAGAAGACAAACCATACATGGACACAGTGTGTGAGACAGAGACAGTAAGCCATGATATCAGTGCCTCTAATGATGCACCTCCGGCGCTGTTTTAAGGTGGAATACAGGTTTAATGCTGTGATATACGCACATGGCCAACAGTTTGCATTGTTAATATGGTTTATATCTTTAAAAATGATTTTCATTTTATATCAGTTAGATCCAGTCAATTTGATTCACAGTCATGAGGTGTTACAGATTAATTAAAACTGGCAAAAGAACTGCTATATTAATAGATAGCAAGAACTCGCTTGTGAAAGGGTTCATGGAGAATTTTTTAAGGTTTCATTGATATGGAAACAGTCAGCCATGTTATTTAATGTACAAAATGACCTGTGAATTAAGTTTTTATATGTAAATATAATATAAATGTAAACATCCTGCATGTAGCACTCCACCATGAATAATGTCACTTCAAGCTTGCATTCAGGACCATGTCATGTAATAACTGTCTGTTTTATAGCTTTTAGAACCACTGTGACTACCACTGTGAACACATCTGGCACATTTCACACCAAACCCCTGTGAATGATGTTTACATTTTAATGATTTAATTATAAAGAGTTTGCTAATGGATTTGCTGCATGTTTACACTTGACTGATGTACTCATTAGATACTTTAGGAGCTGTGGAGTACTGAACAACACTGCAGAGACTATTACTAACCTTAACTAATTTAGGCTAATGCTCATTGTGTAACGTTTAGTTTTGTCTTTTTTCTTCTAGCTTGGGGAGAAGTCAGGGGCATGTCTTGGGGAAAATGCTCCACCTCTGGTGTCTATTTCTCAGGTAGCAGTGTGCATGAACTGCCCTGTCCGGTTTAGCCTCACGCACCGAAGGCACCACTGTCGTGCCTGTGGCAGGGTAAATATAGACACATACACACACATACCCACACACACACAGACACACACACACACACAATGAAGAGTTTATTTTGTTTACATTTCCCTGCTCACAGGTTGTGTGCAGAGACTGCTGCAAAAATAAAGTCCCCCTGAAATACCTGAAGAACAGACGAGCCAAAGTGTGTGATAAGTGCTACAGTGAGCTTTACAAACCAGGTATGCTTCAAACAGAGATGGATCTAAACACTGCTGCAGAACACCAGTCCAAAAAAGCAGCACATCCATATCTAGCAACATGCGGAGGCTTTCTGCAGTGCTATATTGAGGTAGCAGCTTTAATGCTCTGCAGATACTGCCTAAATCAGTGATACAGCGGGACCTACTTCTGAAGAAAATGGGCAATATTACAAACAATAGTTTGATGAAAGAAACTTTTGGCAAATCAAATGTACTTTTTCAGATGAAGATGTTGCCATGGTAACGGGGAGCTCCAGTCGGCCACTGTCTGCTGTTTTCCAAAACATTCATCCCACCAGTCTGTGGAGGGGTCGCAAAGGCCAGATGACTTTCAACCAGGTAACCCCCTCTCCACACATCCACACACACAACTTAGTTCTATGTCTGATTCTAATAGACATTCAGGTTCTGATTTATTTATTTATTTTTCAGTAATTAGAGACCAGCGTGTGCATTTTGGTGTCATGAGAGGGATGTGGGGGTCCACACACAGGCCTGTGGGCTTCAGTAGGGGTGTATTATGTTTTTTGAAATGACCACTGTAAACCTGCTTTGTGTGTGTGCATGTGGTATGGTGTGTAGGGGACTGGGCCAGAGGGGGAGATGAGTGGGACTCTGGAGAGAAGTCGAAACAGTAGGCGGAGCTGGAAGAGCCTGTGGTTTCTTCTCAAAGATAAAGTGCTGTATACATACCCACAGCCTGAGGTAACTAACAATGTCTTCCTCAAGCGATGCCATAGAAGGACTACATTTGCTTCCCCAAACAACCACGTTTTATTAAACAATATTGAAAGGTGCGCATGAAGACCCTTCTGTAGAAGAACATTCTGTACCAACTTCCAAGAAAGTTCCTAGGGATATTCCTAGATATTTAAAATTGTGAAGAGCTTTGTAAACTTTAAAAGGTGCTTCACACTCACATCTCATTTATACTCTGTTTTTCTAAAGAACCATCCTTCCAAATGTTATGGTTCTAAGGCACTTTACACATAAAACACACAGATTTTCTTAATTCATAAACAAGTATTACTCAATAAACATCTCTCTCTCATGCTCTCTCTCTCCCTCTCTTTCTTGCTCTCGCTCTTTCTCTCTCTCGCTCTCTAGGACAGAGTTGCGTGTGAGTCTCTTCCTCTGCTGGGTTTCTCAGTGAGGTCAGAAACTGAAGGAGAAAGCAGCACGTTCCAGCTCTACCACAAAGCAACACTGTACTACACATTCAAAGCTCAGGATACACACACCGCACAGAGGTAAAACACACTTGAATGTCTGTAGATTTTGTCATCTTTATTATTTCTACTTTTGCAGTTTTGCACACAGGGTTATACAAAATTACTGTGGGTAATAATTTTTACATACTTCATCATTAAGATATTTTGTCAGTAAACATTTACAGCAACATGTAGATTGAACTAATACTATCAATGACTGGTAATAGAGAAAATGACACAATACTAAATATGTATCAGAAAAAACATAGTAGTATTCCTGATAATTTGCTTGTTTTAAGTTTGTGAGATAATTTTAATGAAGCATTAGAGTTCATGAGTATATGGTCATGTTTGTTTACCAATGTTGATGTATTATGTTATTCTTTTTTATCAATGTGGGCCCGCTCTATTTGTCAGGCCAAAACTCCACCTCTGCTTATTTCAGAGCAGTTATTATACCATTGTTGTCATATAAAAACCTTGTACTTTTACACCTTTTGTAAACACAATATATGGACATTTTATAATGAGTAGACCAATAGAAATGAACCAAATAATATAACATATAACTTGACATTTAATCAATGTAACCCAAAGATCACAGTTTTTGTATGTTTGCTTTTATATGTTTGGAAGGTGGGTGAGTGCTATGGAAGAAGCCACAGTCCTGTAGCAGCTGCTGTTGTAGGAGGGCAGTTATCTTCTATGAACAGCTAAGAAGAAAGCTAATCTGCACCTGACAAATTAAGTCTTGCAGTGTCATCACTACTTCAAACTGGTGCAGCTATCAGATTGTTACAGTGCTGAAAGAGCCAAAAAGATGAAATAAACATGCCTAGTGTTGATCTCCATGGCATGTCACTCCAGCATGGAGTAGCTATTATCTGCCTGTATGACTGTTACTTCTTGTGCATTATCTTTTTCTTTCTTTTATCTATATATTTATATGTAATATTTTAATATTTCTACTAATTATATTTTGTAACAGGAACCACCTGTCGGCATGGCTTTTGATTTTCTAATAAATAAACATTTAAAATGAGCCACATCTAACAATCAGAATGGTGTAGAGAAGGTGAAATCTTTTGAATGTGATGCCATTAAAAGTGTTTTTTAAATGATCTATCATGAGAGCCAATCAGTTACTGCATTCATTTCATTCTGGTGTAATCCATCTTTAGATTAATGGCACGTATTCTGATCAAACAGCATCTTACTCACTCATAAGTAGACATCGCCTCCCACCTCCATATAGATCAGTCTCGCTTGTTATACATATTTTTAGCTTGTGTGAGGCTGATGACATCATACAGGTTATCTGGAATACATGCACAATAAGCACCATGCAGTTATAATGGAGGAATTCACATTTTGGTGTGTGCATTAGTTGGTATCAGCAATTTCTACAATAAATAAGAAAATATACTAGGAGATATTTTTCATTTATTTACTGAAAATAAAAAATATACATTTTTAGAAAAAAAAAAGTATATATATGGAGTGCAAAGTGTAAAGCAACGGGACTGAGATTCAACTTTTGCACAATATATAGCATCATATATATATATATATATATATATATATATATATATATATATATATATATATATATATATATATATATATATAAATTTAATAATTTAATCATTTGACTTGTCAAGAGAACCAGAAAAAAGTTGACATGCGGTGATATCTGGGAGACATGAATCTCCCAGAAGCTGATACATTAGATGGACAAATGTATGGGGACACCTGTTTAGTCAATGTTTCCACCGAAATCAAGGGTAATAAAAAGAGTTTATCCTGCTTTTGTTGGAGTAACTGGCTCTCAGCTAGATTTTGGTGAGTGTGGTCAGGATGTTGGATGATCACAAGCCCGTCTCATCGCCACTTCCCCACCACATCCCAAGGGTATTAAATGGAGCGCCATCATTTCAGAGAACACAGTTCCTCTGCTTCACAGCTCAATGCGGGGGGCTTTATACCCCTCTAGCCCACACGTGCCATTAGGCATGGTGCCAATAGGTTCATGTTTATCTGCTCCAGAGTCTCATTCTATTGGTAGTTCTTCTCTACAGGGAATACACAGGCTGTGTGTGTGCCTTTGCACATATGCGTCAGCAATGGGTTCAACTTTAGAATTTATTAGAAGGGGTGTCCACAAACATTTGGACATATAGTGTATGTAGAGGTCAGACTTTATTTTTAAGTTGTTCAGTCATGGCCCATACACAAGCCCTTAGGAGGGCTTAGGGGTCAACGTCTTACTGTAGTGCCACCTGTGACCTCTAGATGGCAGAACACAGTAAAACGAACATTAAAAAGAGTGATTCCCTAAATATCATGTATCTGTGTTCAGCATCTGTATGTATGTATATATATCATATCTGGCTATGATAGTAACTAGCTCTGGCAGTGTGTCTGCAGGCTTCATCTGAGTGGCGCCATCCTGTAATTAAACATGTTTAAGGAGAGTAATTAAAAAGACCATCATAGAGAAAGAAGACTGAGAGAGAGAGAGAGAGAGAGAGAGAGAGAGAGGAGGGGCAGTGCTGTCCTGCTTCCCAGCTCCCAGGAGGCTACCTGACCCAGAACAGAGTGAGAGAGGGAGAGAGAGAGAGAGGGTCGAGAGAAGAGTTTATTTTCTAGAGTACCTGAAAGTTACGGACACCTTGCCCCAAATAAACCACACATTCATCATTTGAACTTCCACGCTTCTTTTCATTTTTCCACTCAGGCGTCACACCCTTTTCTCTCTCTCCTGTCTCGCCCTGCTCTGCCCAGTCTTCCTCATCTTCCTTCCAGCCTGTTGTCTTCTTCATCACCATACCATACCCTTTTCAGAACCTTTCAGAGATTTCAGAATAGTGTTCCCATCAATCAGGCTCTGTTTCGTACTGGAAAGTCAGTACAGCAGAGAATGTAAAATATGCATTATCAACTAATAAATGGCCTATTAATAATTGCCTGTTGATTAAGATGTGATGTGAACTGATGACCTTTTAATCAAGAATAACAGAGTAATACAGACAGCACTAAGACAGCAGACAGCACTAAGTTTGTGTGTGATGCTGCATGTACTGTAGCTGTGTGATATTTTCATCCTGCTGCTTTACAGTCCTAATTAGGTCACTGGAAGGGAAGTGTACCAGTTAAGCAGAACAGAAGACATGCAGATATGATACAACCACATATAGACTTTCATATTACCATACTGACCTTTTTGGTTGAGTTATGGTTGTGTATCTTTGTGCTAGATCATCTGTAGATAAACAGCAGACGTTTCATATTTTCACTTCTCTATCCGTCAGCAACAAATGCACATGTACAGCTGTCCATTAGGCTGGTGATGGGGCAACTCAAAAGGTTGGCGTTTGCCTGTTTGAATGCTTTCTTTCTATGTTGTGTAAACTTTTCCTGAAGTATCTAGATTAGTTATGCCAAATCTACTCTTCACCTCTTCCTGCACCTGTTCTTAAATATACCTCCAAAGGTCTAAATGCTGATTTTCAAAAAAAAAAGCTACATAAAAAAAGCCTACCTGTCATAATGAACTAAATTCTCATGATTCTTAAAGCAGTGGGATCTAAACATGGATTCTGAGTATGAAATTATGAAACTCCAGACCCAGTTTATAACCTTCATTAAATTAAAAAGCCCTTCAGTGTGGTGATTATATTTAGTGAATAATACACACAAATAATGGAGGATCAAAACAAATCCCCAATTTGACTGAAAAGCATCTAAATGTGTACACACACTCCAGCTCATATGAGCTACTCATGTGCATTACACGTGTGCATTAGCATGGCGATGGTAATGACTTTGTCCCTCTTATAATTCTAGAAACAGAACACAAAGAGCTGAGGTGGTCATTAAAATGTCACGGGTAGTAATACTGCTGCATTGCATAATTTGATAGCAGTTATGAAAACCTCTATAATGCCTGTAAAGGCCAGTGCACAGACCAGACAAACACAAATAAACATACATGTTGGGTTGGTGTGCCACAGCTGTTTGTGTTTGTTTGTGTTTGTCCTGCAATGTTTGGTCGAATTGGACCAGCTCACTGCTTCTGCTGTTTAGCTAAAAAAAAAAGATAGAAGTACACTTCAAAAGCTCCCCAGGGGAGATGCAGTCTTATTATTGGTGTTTTGCCATCGTATATGAAGTTTTTTTTTTTAAGTTGGTGCTGTTCTGGTGCAAGCCGTGTGAAGCAGATAAACCCCAGTTTGTCTCTATTTCCTTGTTTTTCTTTACTGATTCAGAGAGTTTTTAATACCCACTGGAGGAGTTCTGATACGTGCACTCGGAGACTGGATAAACAGTGTGCAGCAGTGGCCAAACACATTTTTCCCTTTTTGAGGCGACATCTGCCTGGAAAAATACACAGATATGAATCCGGACAGGTATAACATTTTCTTATGATCTCTTGAGTTCTGTGAAAAACTGTAGGTCATTCAGCTTGTATATTTTTTTAGCAGATGAGTGAGAAAAACACAAGACATGGTTAACCCAGATGGGAATAAACTCACAGAGGAGCCCCCGTCAAAAAGGGTATTACCTCAGGACCCCATGTAAAGTTATTCCCGTCTGAATAGAGCTTAAAACATGCAAGTCGTCATCATTCCCCATTTTTTAAACAATGAAGATCTTCTGTTGTGTTCAGTGTTATATGAGTGGTGAGCCACTGACAGTTATATTTCAGAACATCCTATAACAACTTACATTGCTCTGGCCTTAAAGGTGTGTTTGGCAGAAAATATAAAGCATTTACAGTACTTGTGGGTGTAAATGTGCACTGTCTGGGCTTCAGACAGAATGAAACACAGGTGTACCTACCAGACAAATGCAAAAAGTATACAAAGTATATAAAGTATATGAAATAAAAGGGATAAAACAATGGCAGAATGAAGAAAATGCGAGAAACAGAAAGAAATGGGGAGAAAAAGGGAGGGTAGTATTGTCACAAGGACATTGTCCTGACATTTCTGGGTCCTTACAGTGCTTACATTCCTCTGCATTGCAGCACAGAGGGAGGAGTGCCTGTTTCAACTACAGGTGCAGCACTGTTACTCTGCCCACACTGGAGTGCCCCATTCCACGCCCATGTCGAAACACACAGACCACACATGAAGATGAGACCTGCTGCATATATGTGATGTAATGTGCTGTTCAATATTCTGATTGCTCATTCATTCATTCATTCATTTATTCATTTCTTTTCTTTTTTTTTGCAGGGGTCATACAAATACAAAAATATTTATCACTCATTTACAACACACCCTTCTCAGGTCCTGCCAGCATTTTATGCAGTTTTCCTTTTGGACATGTTAACCTGAGTCTGACCCAACCAGAAATTGATTTTGTTTTTTCCAACCGAAGCTGGGCTAAACCAGTGCCCTGGTCAATCTGCACATCACTACTGCCAGTGTTAGGCAGAAAAGGCTGACACAGTATTGAAGGCTGAACACTGAAAATATGTTCTAAATGTTTTTGGTAATGAATTCCAAAACAATTCGTAATAGATATTACTGTGTGTTCTGACAGAAAATATGTTGCCCGTCTGTCAGTTTTTAACATACTTAACAGACTCAAACTCAGCCAAAGCTACTGTAAGATGTGTAAAACTAAGGAGCCATTTGGGGAATCAGAGGAAAGACTTTTAATACCACTAACCTGATACATACTGAGAGTCCATCACTTAGCCCAGTACAGTGAGAACACTAGCACACACCACTAACCTGATACACACTGAGAGTCCATCACTCAGCCCAGTACAGTGAGAACACTAGTAAACACCACTAACCTGATACACACTGAGAGTCCATCACTCAGCCCAGTACAGTGAGAACACTAGTACACACCACTAACCTGATACATACTGAGTCCATCACTCAGCCCAGTACAGTGAGAACACTAGTAAACACCACTAACCTGATACACACTGAGAGTCCATCACTCAGCCCAGTACAGTAAGAACACTAGTACACACCACTAACCTGATACACACTGAGAGTCCATCACTCAGCCCAGTACAGTGAGAACACTAGTACACACCACTAACCTGATACATACTGAGAGTCCATCACTCAGCCCAGTACAGTGAGAACACTAGTAAACACCACTAACCTGATACACACTGAGCGTCCATCACTCAGCCCAGTACAGTGAGAACACTAGTAAACACCACTAACCTGATACACACTGAGAGTCCATCACTCAGCCCAGTACAGTGAGAACACTAGCACACACCACTAACCTGATACACACTGAGAGTCCATCACTCAGCCCAGTACAGTGAGAACACTAGTACACACCACTAACCTGATACACACTGAGAGTCCATCACTCAGCCCAGTACAGTGAGAACACTAGTACACACCACTAACCTGATACATACTGAGAGTCCATCACTTAGCCCAGTACAGTGAGAACACTAGTAAACACCACTAACCTGATACACACTGAGAGTCCATCACTCAGCCCAGTACAGTGAGAACACTAGTACACCCCACTAACCTGATACACACTGAGAGTCCATCACTCAGCCCAGTACAGTGAGAACACTAGCACACACCACTAACCTGATACACACTGAGAGTCCATCACTCAGCCCAGTACAGTGAGAACACTAGTACACACCACTAACCTGATATACACTGAGAGTCCATCACTCAGCCCAGTACAGTGAGAACACTAGTAAACACCACTAACCTGATACACACTGAGTCCATCACTCAGCCCAGTACAGTAAGAACACTAGTACACACCACTAACCTGATACACACTGAGAGTCCATCACTCAGCCCAGTACAGTGAGAACACTAGTACACCCCACTAACCTGATACACACTGAGAGTCCATCACTCAGCCCAGTACAGTCAGAACACTAGTACACACCACTAACCTGATATACACTGAGAGTCCATCACTCAGCCCAGTACAGTGAGAACACTAGTACACACCACTAACCTGATACATACTGAGAGTCCATCACTTAGCCCAGTACAGTGAGAACACTAGTACACACCACTAACCTGATACACACTGAGAGTCCATCACTTAGCCCAGTACAGTGAGAACACTAGTAAACACCACTAACCTGATACACACTGAGCGTCCATCACTCAGCCCAGTACAGTGAGAACACTAGTACACACCACTAACCTGATACATACTGAGAGTCCATCACTTAGCCCAGTACAGTGAGAACACTAGTACACACCACTAACCTGATACACACTGAGAGTCCATCACTCAGCCCAGTACAGTGAGAACACTAGTAAACACCACTAACCTGATACACACTGAGAGTCCATCACTCAGCCCAGTACAGTGAGAACACTAGTACACACCACTAACCTGATACATACTGAGTCCATCACTCAGCCCAGTACAGTGAGAACACTAGTAAACACCACTAACCTGATACACACTGAGAGTCCATCACTCAGCCCAGTACAGTAAGAACACTAGTACACACCACTAACCTGATACACACTGAGAGTCCATCACTCAGCCCAGTACAGTGAGAACACTAGTACACACCACTAACCTGATACATACTGAGAGTCCATCACTCAGCCCAGTACAGTGAGAACACTAGTAAACACCACTAACCTGATACACACTGAGCGTCCATCACTCAGCCCAGTACAGTGAGAACACTAGTAAACACCACTAACCTGATACACACTGAGAGTCCATCACTCAGCCCAGTACAGTGAGAACACTAGCACACACCACTAACCTGATACACACTGAGAGTCCATCACTCAGCCCAGTACAGTGAGAACACTAGTACACACCACTAACCTGATACACACTGAGAGTCCATCACTCAGCCCAGTACAGTGAGAACACTAGCACACACCACTAACCTGATACACACTGAGAGTCCATCACTCAGCCCAGTACAGTGAGAACACTAGTACACACCACTAACCTGATACACACTGAGAGTCCATCACTCAGCCCAGTACAGTGAGAACACTAGTACACACCACTAACCTGATACACACTGAGAGTCCATCACTCAGCCCAGTACAGTAAGAACACTAGTACACACCACTAACAGCACAAAAGGCAATTGATCTACTGTATAAAACAATGGTAACACATCAAGCATGGCTACACATTTGAAGTGACATTACTCTGGTGTGTAAAATGTCTAAATTGAGAAGTTTGGACTGAAATTACATTATTACATAGAGAGAGTAAAGTACAGCTGGGCACCGGTACCAGTATGTGGACGGTACTCGACGCTATTTGTCACTTGTTCTAGTTGTTTTAATATTTTTTTAGTCTGGCAATTCCAGTGAGTTATTCTTAGTCCGTTACTAAGAATGCGCTGCAGTACTTTAGACCTCCACTCCTACTCAGATTTCAGTCTGTTCTAGACTACAGTTATTCTGTTTCACTCTAACCATGATCCAATTCTCCCTAGGGTTTCCAAACCTTCTCCAGCATTCTGCTGTAACTGAGGTGAAGGAGAGATCCTTCTCTTTCTTTGCTGTGGGAAGAACAGACAGAGACGTGGTTTCTTCTTCGGCTGCTGAGCTTACACATAGTCAACATCACTCATCCGTCCTGCACACAACGTTGTTTATAGAACACCCCAAACTGTGTGTAGGTATATGTGTGTGTGTTAGGGAGAGGGCTTATGTCATGATGTGTTTTTCTTCAGGATATAAAACCATGGTTTCCTAAAAGGAACTTGGTGTAAAAAGCTCTGTGAAAGGTGACGTCTGACACTTCACCTTTCACGGCTCTTCTTGTCTAGCATGGTCTGGGTTCAGCTTTTTTGGATGCTCATTTGGAGAGTTTGTTGTCCATTGATGCAGAACATGATCACAGCAGACTACAGCAGCAGCTAAGAGACTATGTGGCTATATCTAGAAAAGATGCTTTTTCAACTATTGAAGGATCTGTGTTATAGTTTAGTGCAGGGATAGGCAGCGGGGGCCAGAGTCCAGCACAGTGTACTGTGTACAGACCTACTAAACCTGACAATTAATAGGTTGAATCAGGTGTGCTTGAGCAGGACATGCTCAAAACTGTGCAGGGATCTGGCCCTCCAGGACTGGAATTGCCCAGTAGGTTAAGTGTGTCTGCTGTCTGTATTACATTTATGTCTGCTGCTATAATTGCTCTGTGGTATAAATGAAATGAAGTTTTTGAGGTTTGAGACTGACACAAATTTAGCTTTTTGTTTTTTTGTTTTTTAGCTTTTTTTAGTCAGATATTTATATGATATACAAAAGTACTATTAATAAGCATTAAGTATTAAGTACAGCCCTTTTTATGCAATGCAATGATGATTGCACATGTTTCCTTAAAGATAACCATGGTTAACAGAAGAAAACTTCGAGCACCACCACCCTTTTATAGCAACCAGTCTGCTCTTGTAATCAGCATGAAAGAGTGATATCATCTGCCTTGTCCTCGCTAACACTTCCTCCCGCGCTAATGAGAAGATCACTGAAATAATGTTAGCAGGCCATTTTGTGACAGGGCTGCAGAACAGTGGCTGGAATGCAGTAATATTTGTGATTAAGTTCATAGCAAAATTATATATATATAAAATATAATAATATAACTTTATATATAACTGTGGCCTGTGTTTGAATTTGTCCTGCTCTTCTTTGCAGAAGGCCTCTAGTTCCAATATATTTTATATTCTTTGGTTGTCTTGCTGCACAGCTTGCTTAAGGTCTATTTATAAATCTTCTATATTAGGGTCAGGAGACTGAATCTTTGGCCAAAATGTTCACTTTGTGTAGTCCTTTGTGGATTTTGATGTATATTTTGGATCTTTATCCTGTTTTAGAAGACATAATCTTCACAACTTTTTCGCAGACAATTTCACATTTGCATCCTGGATTTGCTGGTATTTTATGGTATTCCATGCACTACTGCCACTAGGCATTGGTAGTAGTGCATGGAATACCATAAAATACCAGCAAATCCAGGATGCAAATGTGAAATGTGAAAACACAAAACAGGATAGATCCACCCCAAGCTTCACAGTTGGCAGGGTTTTTTTTCTTTTTTGAATTTGGCCAGAGTGTTATATTTTGACCTCATCAGTCCACAGCATTTGGTAACAAAACTCTACTGTGTGATGATGCCACGGTTTCGGTGTCCTTCTTATGATTGTCCTATGAAGATTACGTTTGTTCAAGCAGCGCTGCACAGCTCCACCCTCTTAAATCAACTTTTTTAGCAGGTTCTTGGCAGTCAGTCGTTTCATTTGCCTGTTTTACCAGCATTTGAGCAGTTCTCTCCAAGATTTCTCATGATATTCCAGATATGATCTATCTTGGCCTCCCCCTTCCTGTTCCTGTGGATGCCCTTCCCCTTGAGGGCATCCATGACTTCCGTACTGATATATTTAGACAGCTGCTAAGAGGAGCCCAGGGATGTTCAGTGTTAAGTGTGAACATTGGATTCAGCTGACAGTTCCTAATTCTAAGTGGTGGCAAGCCTCAAGCCTGATTTGCTAATCAGGGTCTGAGACCTTAGCGCTGTTTGAAATTATTGTGCCCTACTCACTATCCCCTACATGCAAAAATCCAGTGTACTATATAGAGCACTATTATAGGGAACAGAATTCAGACAAGGTAGTGAATGATTTCAGACACCTTGTTATGTGTGTGAGCTCACTGCTGTGTAATCATAATGTCAGGCTTCCTCAGAGATGCATACAGATATTCAATCCAAACAATTCAATGGATTATGGGTATTCCATGTCTGCTAGTGTACACTACTATTGTGGTGCATAATGGGATTGTTATGTTTTCACAAGTGTATCTAGTGAGTGAATCTGGCTAATTCTGATTCTGTGGGTTTGTAACTTTTATTCAAGTAATTTTAAATTGATTACAATTACATATTCATTATGACCAGCTTCACCTTGAAGAAGTCGGCACTGATGAAGATGCCATCATAGTTGCTGCGTCGGTGTGGTTTTATTCCAGTGTTGGTCCGTATGCAAGTCAGCACAGTGTGTGTATGCATGTGTGTGTGCCTGTATGTGCTATTTAATGTGATGCTGCCAGTTTAGCTGGGGAGCAGCTTCCAAAGCCAAAACAGCCCCCTTACCACCCCCAGTTCTGCGCCAAACATCTAAACACACATGCACACACTCACAGATTGTGCTTTTCTCACCCACACACTTAAATCTAGGCCATAGACCAGCACTGCGGACATACAGGAAGGGAAAGCAGGACACGACTGCTCACGCATACTCCAATAGAAAAAAATGAATTTATTCTATTTATGGCACTGATATTTATTTCAGAATATTAATAGAATATATTGTAAAATACATAAACTGTCACACAGACAAGATGGCATTCTTACCATTTTCACCATGTAGATGTTTTAGAGAGAGAAAGCGACAGAGAGAGAGAGAGAGAGAGAGAGAGAGAGAGAGAAGCCCAGCAAACCCAAGTGCAATTCAGGACCCCCGCGGCAGTGTGTCTGTGTGTGTGTGAGCCCAGCTTTGAGAACAGTCATGACACAACATCAATGAAAGTGCATCAACTAGTGCCCTTCCCGCGCTCACTGAGGTCACGAGCGCGCGCGCGCGCCCGCCGCCGCACTACACACACACACACATACACACACACACACATACACACACGACCCACAGCCTGTAGAGTGCACTAACGCACCTGTAGTTCCGCTGTGTTTGGAATGGACCCCCAGTCTGAGTGTGTGTGTGTGTGTGTGTGTGTGTGTGTAGAAAGGAATCAGGAGAGTGAGCGCGCGAGTGAGAAAAAGTGAGTGAGTGAGTGAGTGAGTGAGTGAGTGCAGGAGCAAGCGAGCACCTGGGCGGCGTGACGTCACTCCGCCCTACTTCGCCGAGAAGTCCTCAAGCGATCTGCACTTCCTCAAACGGCTGAAGCACACAGCGAGAAACTGGGCGGAAGGAAGGAAGGAAGAAACAGAAGAGCCGCTACTTTCCCCCTTTTTTTTGGCAGAGAGGTAAGTCGTCATTCAGACACATTGGCCGGTTTCGAGTTGCTGTAATTCCTCGAGGTTTTGTTAACGCTGCGATTTGAGAGCGCTGAGATCTTTCTGTGTCTGGGCTGGAAAGCTGAAGGAGCTCCTGGCGAGCTTCTCGGGCTGTGCCTTCAAGGATATAATCTGATAAAAGGGCTTCAGAGGTTCCCAGTGTAAAGAAAGCAGTACAGAAAGGGACAAGTCTAGGATACAGAATGTAGTTGGAGCGTGTTTGGAGTGCATTTATGATAAATGAATATACTAACACATTTAGAAATATCTATCTTTCATATTTAAAGTTGGTTAGACTGCCTTTGCTCTGCAACAGGCAGCATCATTCCTGAGACTACTAGAAACATCTGCTAGTGTTTTATGTACTGCTTATCCCTTTGAGCACAATTTAAAGCTTTTTATCAAACGTGTGGCACTGTCAGTCTCTTTCTGAATACGGTCAGGTCTCTTTCACTGTTACTGGCCACTAGAGTGGGCACTCCTGGGCACTGCTGGTGAGAATCTTATACCTCAGAGTCAGTCACACAGTGATGTGATGTGTGCCATATAATCCCTGCTGCCATGGATGATGCCCTACTTTCTTTTGTTGCAATGACAGCTGCTGAACTTGGTCTCGGACAGCATGTTAATTCTCTGTGGTTCAGGACCCCGTCCTTCTGAACATGCTCAGTTTCTGTGGTCGCATCGTGGTTCGCTCTTGCTGCTACGACTGGTTGCTGCCCCTGCACACATGATGACTGCCATCGATGGGTTCCCCACACCAACGCCCCTGTTCTCAACTGTCATCCTGGGCTGTTACCACTGATTTCCCCAGAAGAGCACCCTTGCCAAAGTGACTCAGTTATATCTCTAACTGGAGACATTTGGCTGTTCTGGCTCTCATAGCAGTGTTGTTGCCTTAGCACAGAACTACAGTAACTGCTGCCCTTCGAATCTAATGGTGGCTACTACATCCGTGGCTTCTTGCTGGTGGTGGTACAGCATTGCTGTAGGCCTGGGGCTCACAGGGCTCACAGGGGAATTCTCATATGGTGGTCACACTCCTAATGTGGAGACAGCTGCTAAAAGGCCTGCAAGTACCTAGGGTACCAAGTTCTTGGAGAACTGTTCAGCGCTGTCACTGAAGAGCCATTAAAACTATGTTTTCAGAGTTCAGGCACTGGCCGATCAGCAGCTTTTGGTCCTTGTCCGAAACTATACTTCTGTCCCCTGTAAGTTTGCTTACTTAATTTCCCACTGAAAATCCTTTTCTTCCATTCATCACTTTATGATTACTTTATCACTTGACACTCCAATGGTCTCTCTACAAAGACTGTAGAGAATTCGTGTCCTCCTCAACATTTGAAAAATTGTGTTTGATTTTTGGGTTTCTGGTGAGTTTGTCGTGCCTCATTCTGGATCTTATGTATACTGCTTTTTATGTGGCCCGTGGCTGATGTCCTTGGGACCATTCTTCCAGGCAAGAAGTCCATATCCGTTTCCATCTACCATAGTCAGTTCTTTCAATCTGCCATATTAGTTTTATATTTTGGCCTTCTGCTGGAACTGATGTTGAGACCACTGAGTGCGAAGATTCTACCCAGCCTGGACAACTGGCATCCCCAGACAGCCAAGCACTGTCAGGCACATGTTCTACTGGTATTGCAGCACCATAATGAACTTATATGGTCATACAACATGGCTACTGTTTTCCATATCAGTCACTAAGTGGTGTAGAGCAGTGGGCTCAATCCTCCAGTCCACGCATAACATAAACTAACATGGATATTTCCCTGCTTTGTCTCACTGCCAGTGGCTCATCTGCCAGGCCCAAGCAACTAAGGGTTGGGATCACCATCAAGACAGGGATTTACTGGAAGCAAATGTTGTCAAAATGATCCAGATCATTAGGATACTTTCTATGATCCAGAAATGCAGAAAAGATCTGGAGCAACCAGGACAGTGCTTAAAAAGTTCCAGGACATGATGTCTGACCTAGGTAATCTTTGATGCTGGCTATGTTTATTCTTGACCATGTGTTCTGGCTTGCCCTCCCCTGGATAAGTTTCTTCCACCATGGTGCCATTGACCCTCCTGCTGTGCCTCAGAATGGAAGACTTCACTTACATGCTCATCCACTCACTCTCTTGAAGAGGTTGAAAGTGGATGGTGGAGACCTCAGTCTGTCATCATCTCTCTTTAATCCTTCAGTAGACTGGGCATGTGACTGCTTTTGTCTGCATGGACAGTCCCTGAACTCAAACATTTTCATGTTTTAAATTAGTCATTGGCTTTTTCTGATCAATCAGAATACTGATGAGTCCAATGACTATGATCTTATACATCTTCATCTGTCAGTCATCTCTCATTTCAGTTACTGTACCACACACACACACACATTTGCACTGTAGGATGGGGGGCAGACAAGGACAAAAGCAGGTCAAAAAATAGGGCTTGCTGACCTATGCTGGAAAGAGAGTTGAGCCCGGATAGATACAGTACAGCTGCTGCTGGTTGGATTCTGCTGTTGATCAGCTCTGTGAAAGAAATAGGTTCTACAACCTAAATATTGGTTCAGGCACAATGCAACAGAAAAAAGCTTTTAGGTTTAGGTTAATAAAAGCAGTACCAACACTCATTTAAACCTTTAAACTCAAGCACATTTGCACCCGTTATATTCAGTACATGGTCCAGTGTGTGCTAGGGTGACACTGGGGACACGCAGGTATTTTACATAATTAGGTTTTTGTGGCTGGGGAGTTTCAAGTAGGGCTGGGCGATATGGTAAAAATACTAGATCATGATATTTAAAGACTTTTTTTGCGATACACAATATTTATCACAATACATGTAATCACAGACTAAAAACATGAGTAGCAACAGATTCTTATTAACTGCTATTCAGATACTCTCCCGTACTGAATAGTTTTTTATTCAACATTTGCTGCACTTCATCTAATTAAACCAGTGTAGTTACACTGATCAGTCTAGACCAATAAATAGCCCTTTAGCCTATATGACCAAATTATCTCCAACGAACCCCCCCCCCCCCCCCCGCAAAGAAATCTAACTACACTGTTAAAAAAAAAAAAATCTTTTGAGGAACTTTTAGGGGAAACAAAAAGGTTCCACCACAGGTTGAAATTGAAACACCTCCAAAATGATCCTCAAGGATCTTACACTTTAAACAGTTTCAAGTGGATACCTGTGTGTCCCCAGTGTCCGCATTTCTCAACACAAAAACATGGTCATCTTAGCATTTGAATGGATTTTGAGATGATGATCAGCACACATTCAGGTGTGTACCAGGTGTGTCCAAGTAATGATGAGTGATTCATGAGCTGATCTCAGCTTTCCTGACTCGTTTCAGTACAATAACTACATACAGTATATGCACTGTAAAATGTGGAACTGGGGTTTAGGGTTTGAGATTTGTTCTGATGGAAAATATTGCTTTTGTCAACATTACGTTTGTACTTTGCTGCATTATTGCTTTATAAGTTCTGTTATTTTATCTGAATAAATAAGTTACACTGTTTTTTTTACCATTTAAAGTAAATAGCTTTCTTGAGGAACTGATAAAGCATTTTTTCCTCACTGAACCTTGTATACTTCTATTCTTTGTTATAAAAAATATAAACCAGTTCAATCAGCTAGCCCGATCCAGTTGAAGAGAACAAAGACTGAGACGTGCTAATGGTGGACTGGTTTTGGTGTTGGCACGAATTGTAGAAATAAAGCCGTCGCATAACACGCCACCTGGATTCATACAGATAAACACACTTACGTTCACCAGCATATACACACAAATACGTGCTGTGCTTTTGTGCGCATTCTGGGCAGATTTTCCAAAAGCCTTTTGGCACGGACAGCACTGTTAAATGGTATAGTGAGCATCACATTAAACACCCTGTCCACAGCATGTGAGATGATCTTAAATGTGCCCTGGAATGAAAAAAAAGTATTTACCTTGCCATATAAAAAGAAATAATGAGAATTTGATACATTTAAAATGACATACCGTAAGTCTCAAACACTGTTCTCATTCAAAAGAAAATCCAGCATAACCAAAACAGACATTTACCCTCAGCCCACTAGTCTTTTAACACCTAAAACCATTTCCTGTGGCAGTGTCCATGAAAGGGTAATACATGCTTGCTGAGTGAAGAAGCTAAACCTAGGGAATCTTTGCTAGTCTAAAAGCTGACCCCAGCCTACTGCCATTTACCAACTCTTCTCGCCAACGCCTACACCATCAAATTCAAACAAGACTACCACGGAAAAGAGCGGCGTGAGGAAGCCAAACCCAGGGAAGCGAGTGGGTATCTGTGTGAGGCAAAAAAAAACAAAAAAAAAAACAGCTGACCACCTTCAATTTTTTCAGCTAGCTTCTCGCACACCACTGAGAAAACAATTACGGTGTTCTTGTTACAGTGCTAATATCAAAGCTATGCTATGAAATGCAGTGTTGCGTGGCTCCTGTGAGCTGTTGGGGTGACAAATAAAAAAAAATACTTAATACTTAAATGCTTAAAGTTTCATGGCTGTGTAAAAGTGTTTTGTTTTTGTTTTTGTACCCCAGACACATTAAAGAACATCATAAAATACTTAATAAATGCATTTAAGGCACATCTAATATTGCAAAGCTGTTAGAAAATGACCAGGATTGTTTATGATATGCCCCATGTCAATATCTGCATATCCACAGAAATGTAAGCAACCAGATAACTACACCTGTGTCTAATACAGCGCATGCAGACCTCACACAAACACCACTCATATGTGCACACACTCATTCACCAGCATGCCTTTTTGTCTTCCACTGCAGTAAATGAGTCACATATCCAAAAATAGGGGAGTATTACCGTGCATGATCCTCTGTGTGTCTGTGTGTATTTGTGCATGCTGTGATTTTTGTGGAAGAGCCTCAGGCACTGATAGGGTTTGTTTACAGATCGATCTCGCTCTGTGCAGCAAGCTTGAGTTATTGACATACGCTTCCAATCACATTCCCTCTTTTTGGAGTGTAGACAGGAGTACACAGAGTTATGAAAGGTTGTAATGTCAGGACATGTTTGAACGTTTCAGTTGGAGTCGAATGTGTTTGAACACGTTCGCAGGTGGAATGCTATAAGAATGTGGCAGGAGAGCAGTTGTGAGGGTGTCCTGTATTAATACACATGTGCAGCACACACTCTGTCCTGTTGTGTCCTTATGAAATTCCTGCCAACACCCAGCCCTGCTCTTTTGACAGTAATGCAGTGCCTGATCCAAAGTCTAAAGCTCATATTCAGAGGAAGGATGACTTAAGTGACATGTGTCTATGAATGGAAGCATGTGCGACCTCTGTATATTTTTACACACGTAAATCTTCACTATCCTGATATGCAATAATCAAGTCAAAGTCAAACAAGTTGCAGTTTCATCAAAGAAGTATTTGATATTTGTACAGCTGTTTAAGTGTTCATGTTTTGATCACCTTTTAAATCTGTAGTAAAGGTTACTGCGTCATTCTTATCTAGAGTACCAGGTATTCTACCACTCAGCCCAAAAAAAAGATTTCTAGGAGTAATCCTAGACATGATTTTCATTAAGACAGGAACCTCAGACATTAATAAAGACAGTTCTCTGCTACCAGGGAAGGTGGTAAGTTTTAAAATGTACAATCACCAACACGTTATTGCTATTCAAAATTGATTCAGACCTTCTTGTCTCTCTTACAGTGTTCTTTTACAGAGCTTCTACAGTATAGTGGAAAACTGAACTTTCCTCACTTTTTAAAAAAGGCCCTTGTAATGGAGGGAAAACACCCCCCCCCCAGTCCGTATAGTCTATGTAAACTATGTAGTGCATTTGAATGTGTTTTGAATGTACAGTTTCTTAGATGTTACAAGTACCACCTCATTTACATGCCTCTGCCTACAGCAGTTTAGCTCTACCTATTCACATGCTGCAGTTCTCTTGTGTATTTCTTCATCTTATAGCTGTCTTTATATATATATATATATATATATATATAATGTATGTATGTGTATATATATATATATTTTTTTTTTTTACAAATTCCTTGTTCTACTACAAGATGGTAGATTGGGTGAGGATGGTGTGTGTGTGTGTGTGTGTGTGTGTGTGTGTGTGTGTGTGTGTGTGTGTGTGGAAAAGTGCTAACGCTGTATTAACTACCTCAGGAGGGACTATACAGGACTGGAAAGTCACAGTATCCAAAAATAATGATTTAGTCTAAAAACAATGCATATACTTTTTAAAACATAAACATCAATGAATTGAATACTTTGGGTGCCATTTAATAAAGTATTGTAATAATATCATGAAAAAGCATCATACAAAGGTTTTGTTAAAAGAAAAAAAACATTTTCATATTGGGACTTGCCTGAACGGATCTGGTACATATTTTGCATTGCCTGTAGTGTTATGCTGCTTTTAACACCTAAATGTCCCACTATCACTATAAAGTACTATCTTATGGAGTTTATCACACTACGACAATGTACGACAACCTACGGCATACCTCCGAACACCATCGGCAGTAGTGACCGATTCAGTGTTTGCAGCTAGGTCAGAGGCAACCTCCAAATTGTTGACCCAGTGTTTAGCTGAGCTAAACAAACATATATGGAGGAAAATCCCTCCTTAAGCAAACCTTTAGCATGTGATACCTCAAGAGTGTTGAGACAGCAGGGACGGATACAGTGGTTCACGGCCACTGGGAACTGAAAGCACTTTTGTTTTTATGTAGCATACTGGGCATACATTTTTGTGCTGTCTTCTGAAGTAGAGACTTTTTATCAGGGGTCATCAGTCTCTCTGGAAAAGGCTAGTGTGACCATAGGCTTTCATTCCAAACATACAAGAGCTCACATCATATAAGTAATGACTCTTCCTTTAATGTTGGGCTTGTAAGGGGGGAAAAAAATAACCTCTGCTTTTGTTGGTTGGTTTATGGCAGTGTGACAGCCTAGCTTAGCCTAGCATATCATAGCTTTTAAAAATGTAACAAGAACTTTTTGTTAATATTCCTGAATCTTACAGGATACTGTTGCTGTCCTCTTGCTGCCACTGGGTGTCCAGTCAGTGTGATGTTCAGCTAGCTTAAGAGATTGTAAAGGTAAAAGTAAGGTATTTATCATAATACTATATACAGCAAAATGTGTCCTCCGCATTTGACCTATCCGTAGTGGTGAACACACAAACTAGTGAACTAGGGGTAGTGAGCACACACACACCCAGAGTGGTGGGCAGCCAACTCCAATGCCCAGGGAGCAGAGAGGGTGAAGGGCCTTGCAGAAAGGGACCCAACAGTGGCCGCTTGGCGAGCCCGGGTATTGAACCTTCAATCCTGTCATCAGTAGCTCGGAGCTCTAACCGCTGAGCCACCACTGCCACCACTGCCCCTGTATTAGGGTCTGGGATAGCTTTTAGCCTTGTAGCGGGACTAGCACAGACAATTGTACCTTGCTATCTTCATTGACAATCTGTGACTTGCTTTTAGACAGTCCTTCACCCAGTTGACCCAGTTTGTTACCCTTCCGTTTTTTATGTATATTTTTCCAGGGTAACCTTTGTGTTGTGCTTCAAAAGGCTGTAGCTCTTAGGGGTTTGGAATTGTCCCATTCTACAGCTCCATTTTGCTTATGTGAGTTTTGCTTTTGAAAGAGGACACAACACACAACAGTGTTCTTATGTTCATTTCACATAGGATAATTGGTGAATTTGGACATGTGTTTTTTGCAGGCTGTGTGTGAGTGGCTGTCATGGCTCCCTTCCTGAGAATTGCGTTCAATGCCTATGACCTCGGTGCACTTTCACCAATGGCCGAGGCTCCTTTCTGTGCAGTCAAGATGAAGGAGGCGCTCAGCACAGGTGAGTGACTGTGTGCAGTTTTTTCGCACGCTTCATACTTTTTATATGCTCACATGCTTTGAAAGGCACCATCTACTCTCTCTCTCTCTGTCTAGATCGAGGGAAGACTTTGATTCAGAAGAAGCCCACCATGTTCCCGGCCTGGCGCTCCAGCTTTGATGCACATATTTATGAGGGCCGTGTCCTACAGGTGTTGCTCATGCGGACCGCTGAGAGCCCGTTAGCAGAAGTGACAGTGGGTGTGTCTGTACTTGCAGAGCGATGCAAGAAGGCCAACGGCCGTGCAGAATTCTGGGTATGTGATTGTCTGCCTGTCTGCCTGTCTGTATCTCTGTGATTTCCACATTTAACCTATTCTCTCCTTATTGCAGGTTGATCTGCAGCCTTCAGGAAAAGTGATGATGTCTGTACAGTATTTCTTGGAGGATGTGGACACAGGTGAGACATGGGGCGGGGGAGGAAAAAAATAAATAAATAAATATATATATATATATATATATATATATATATATATATATATATATATATATATATATATATATATATATATATATATTCAATTTGTCTATTTGTCTCACGTTCTCTCTCTCTCTTTGCTTTATTAAAATATTTGGCCCATGGCAATGACAGGCCAATAACTCTAAACAGAGTGTAAATGTTTGAGGGGGTGTTAGGTGAGGGTGTTTCTCTGGAATGTCTTCACTCAGCATGTCTCAGCGTCTCTCTCCCCTACAGTCTCTTCAGCAGTTCTTTCTGCTCCTCTAATGTGCTAATGTGTATTTCCTTTCATTAGAATTTGGTACTACCATTGCACAATGCTTCAAAGGAAACTGTGCATATTGTTGTTCTCTTTCTAACTGTGGTTGGTGGTTTGGCGATACCTCAGATAGTTCCTTGTGTTATTCAAGTTACATATAAAGTCGTATGCTGTTAGTGCTTAATAGAAATACTCATTTAAGTCTAGCATATCAACACAGTTTAACAGTTTAATGAGATGTTGTGGTATTTACCATCATTTGGCTGGGAAATGTGCAAAAACAAAGCACTTGACTAGAAGAAATGATCTGTTTATTTCTTTGTGAAAAAAATTAAATAATAGTGAAGTAGTAAAATAATATAGAAATATCTGTTTAAGGTTTATTTATTCGAGTGACTTTGATAATTTTAATGATCATTGTTCATGGAAAGGCTTGAATTAACTGGTGTTGAATTGCTGCTTTTCAGGAAATAAGGGTTTGAGACTGGCAGGGAATGCTATGTATCGAATGCCAGTGGTGAATGCTACTAAGCACTATTTCTTGTACATCACTATACTAAAAGAACTTGTGTTTCAGTTGAGTTGACCTGAACGGTGAATTCATGAGTTTTATGACCTTTACTCCCCTTTTTGGCTGCAACCACCACAAGTTTTAATAGGTTCCTTTACCTCTACACTGCAGATTCTCTCAAATACAGGTGTCCAGAAGTTTCTTTGGAGCAGTGCCATAGAAGAACCATTTTTCTAGCTTTGCAACCTAATTTAGAACCCTGTTGCTTCTGATATAAGTTGGTTTCCTGTTGCTGAAAATAAGATTTGCACAATGTTAAGGAGGAATTTCCAACCATTCCTGCAGTCTTTTACTGCAAAAGGATTTGTGGTAGTATTAACAATACTCTTTATATTTATAATTGTTAGTTTGCCCGATTTACTTTTGAGCCTGTTAAAAGGCAGGCACGATATAACAAACAAATTGTAAATCCTAAATTTAGAGTTCAGTAATAATAATTAAGTAAGTATATAGACACAAAATTACCAAACCTTTCACTGCCTAAATACTTATGGACCTGACTATATACTTTTTCTGTCTCTGTCACTCCTCTCCTCTCTCTTTCTCTCAGAGTCTGGTCAGTCTGTAGTCACAGAGGAAGAAGCTCCAACTCTTACTCGGCGCCGTGGAGCCATTAAACAGGCCAAAATTCATTTCATCAAAAACCACGAATTCATTGCCACCTTCTTTAGACAGCCCACCTTCTGTTCTGTCTGCAGAGACTTTGTCTGGTGAGTGTGTGTGTGAGTGTGTGTGAGTGTGTGTGAGTGTGTGTGAGTGTGTGTGAGTGTGTGTGAGTGTGTGTTTAATGTCAGTGGTAATAGACCATACAGCAGATGGAGTAAAAAATAAAACTTCTACTGAAAGGTAATTTCACTTTTGGAACCAAATGTGGTTCTTCTATGCCATTAGTCTGAAGAACCACTTTCACTGTTCACACTATAGAAATCATGGAAATGCATGCTTACTTGTTTGCCCTTTATGTTTCAGGGGGCTAAATAAACAAGGATACAAGTGCAGACGTGAGTATTGCTGTCTACATGCTTAGTCTTTTCCTTAAAGCTTCATTACATTCTAAAATATTTAATATTTCTGCTGCCACAGAGTGTAATGCGGCCATACATAAGAAGTGCATTGACAAAATCATTGGCAGATGCACTGGCACAGCGGCGAACAGTCGCGACACTGTGGTATGTGTGACCTCCTTGGTGTTTGCAGTGTTTAGATCCATATCATGTTATTTGTTGTGGTAAAATAACTTTGTGTTATTGTGTGTGTGTGTGTGTGTGTTTGTGTGTGTGTGTGTGTGTGTGTGTGTGCGCAGTTTCAGAAGGAGCGCTTTAAAATTGATATGCCACATCGCTTTAAGACCTATAACTACATGAGCCCCACCTTCTGTGACCACTGTGGCAGTCTGCTGTGGGGTCTTGTCAAACAGGGGCTGAAGTGTGAGGGTAAGTGAGGGATCTAAAAGGATGTGTCTGTTAAGACCTAATGCTATTTTAATACACTGTATATCCACAGGCCACAAGGATGCAGTGTATCACTGATGACTGTGTGATTCAAACATGTTGTAAATGCATTTCAAATTGTATTCAAATATTTTAATAGTATACACTATATGTCCAAATGTTTGTGGACACCTCTTCTACTACCCCTGCTACTTTAAATCATACACATTGCTGACACAGATGTGCAAATGCTCATTCCCACAGCTTGTCTAGTCCCAGTAGAAAAGTATTACCAATAGAATAGAACTTTGTGGAACAGATAAACCTGACTAAATGAAATTTACACCTAAACAGTGCCTTTCTAATACCCAAAGATGCTTAACAATCAAAACTTGCACTCAGCCAGCACACCGGCGAGAAGCATCAGCCAATTGCACAAAGTGTACTCTCAACCAGAAATGACCATCCACCTCTAGGACTGCATAAGGCACAAGGGGGGGAGGGGGGGGGGGGGATGGGTGTTTACCCAAGACAGAATGACAGTGCATATCTAGAACATACAGACATACATACATAAGCACTCGTTTAGATGCACCAGGGCAGAGTAACCAGTTCACCTAATCTCCATGTTTTTGGACTGTGGGAGGAAATCCACACATAAATAGGGAGAACATGGAAATTCCGCCCTGATAAGGGCTTAAATTAATAATCCTAGCACTGAGAGGCAAACATGTTAACCACCAAACCACTGTTCTGCCCAAAACCTATTGGCACCATGCCTAATGCCAGGCACGGGCTAGATGCCCACTGAGCTGTGGCCCAGTGGAACTGTGTTCTCTGGAATGATTGTGCTCCATCCAGGATGAGTTGGGTAGTTAGGGATCAGGTGGGGTGGTAATCAGCCAGCATCCTGACCTCACTAATGCTTTTGATACTGAATGCAATCAAATCCTTACAGCAATGCTCCAAATTCTAGTAGAAAGCCTTACCTGTACAATATAGGAAGTTACTCCAACAAAAGCAGGAAAAACTCTTTTAATATGAATGAATGAGCAGGTGTCCCAATATGTTTGTCCATATAGTATGTTTGTGTATAAAGTGTATTTCTGGAAAAAAAAACATTAAAAAACTGTAAAAAGACTAAAAACCTAAATTTCTATTTATTTTAAACTGAATTTGTTAAACTAGGCAGATGAATAGTAATTGTGCAGTAAAATGAGCGTGTTTTAATAAGGATGTGTACTCCTTTTCAGTTCAACTGAATGTGTAAACTGGCCTTGGGTGCCCAAACTTGCACACTGCTGTAGATTTAAGATGCTGATGTGTGTCTTCCTGACTCTCATTTTTGTTTTTCAGATTGTGCGATGAATGTTCATCATAAGTGCCAAACTAAAGTGGCCAACTTGTGTGGGATTAACCAGAAACTTCTGGCGGAGGCGCTTACTCAAGTCAGCCAGGTGTGTGTGTGTGTGTGTGTGTGTGTGTGTGTGTGTGTGTGTGTGTGTGTGTGTGTGTGTGTGTGTGTGTGTGTGTGTGTGTGTGATTACTGTTTACAGAGAGCTATTAAACTTATCTAAAAGGCATTTCATTATAATAAACACTGCCCTCCCCCACCCCAGAAGTCCACAAAGCGGTCTGACCCCAACGCACAGGATGCTGGAGTTTACCAGGACTTCAATAAAAGCCCAGGACCGGATGTCAGTGGTAAGAGTAAGTGTGTGTGTATATATGTATGTGATAGAGTGTGAGTTGTGATAGAGCTGGTGATCTGGTGAGTACAGCATCTATAGCATGGAGATGACTGTAATCTTGCACCTCTGTAGACGGGACTCCTTATGGTCTTATTTGGGAGGGTTCCAGTCCTCGTCCTCCGTCTCGGATCACACATCAGACACGCATCACTGCTGAACACTTCACCTTCCATAAGGTCCTGGGCAAAGGCAGTTTTGGAAAGGTATGGTCCCCCTCACTAAAGACACATCCTTGGCCTTCAAAAGGCAAGAACAATGTTCTTCAGTTAGTTTAAAACGCAGCACTGCACCTCAGGCCAGAGCACACCAGCCAAGCTAACACCAATATCACAGACAAACAGAAAGTTGGTGTGCCATACCTATATTGCTGCAAACAGTACAGCATTGGTGTTTGTTGCAGAATGTTTAATGGGTGTGCTCTGACCTTAACACAGAAGAGCAGCAGAAAAGATAAACTATAGACTATACAAAACACTGTAAAATAAACTATACAAAGAACAGAGGCCAGTAAACTCAGGACAGTAGTCAGTAAAGTGAGGACAATAAACACCGTCTGTCTATCTGTTCCTTCTCAGCAGCAAAGACCGAGACAGAGGGACACAGACATTCCCTATTTATAATTCAGTCTAGTCCAAGACGAAGTTTAATCCCTGTGTGGAAAAGTGGCTCTGTGTGTCCAAAAGTATCCAGACACCCTTTTTTAAATGAATTCAGATGGTGGCTCAGCAGTTAAGAGCACCAGATCATTGATGACATGGTTCTGGGTTCAAAACCGAGGTTCACCATGCTGCCGTTGTTGGGGGCCCCTGAGCAAGGCCCTAAACCTTCTCTGCTCCCCAGGTGCCCACCGCTCCAGGCATGTGTGCTCACGATATCACTGTGTGTGTGAGCTCACTAGTGTGTATGTGTGTGTTAGCTGCACGGATGGACTAAAGGCGGAGGTTCCATCTGTGTCCAACACAAAAGGTAAATGTGGTTGTCTGTGGCTTCAAACGTGCAGGTGCACCTATTCCTGACACAGGTGTTTTAATTGCACAACTTGTTGAGGGACTTTTTGGGAGTACATTTTGGAGGAGTTGGAGGTGCATTTCTCATCTCTCTCTATCTTTATCTCTTTCTCTCTCTATCTCTCTCTCTCTCTTTCTTTATCTCTATCTCTCTCTCTCTCTCTTTTTATCTCTCTCTATCTCTTTATCTCTTTCTATCTATTTCTATCTCTCTCTCTCATATATCTTTCTCTATCTTTCTCTCTCTATCTCTCTCTTTCTCTCTCTCTATCTCTCTCTCATGTCTCTCTTTCTCTCTTTATCTCTCTCTCTCTCATCTCTCTCTCTTTCTGTCTTTATCTCTCTCTCTCTCTGTCTGTCTCTCTCTCTCTCTCTCTCTCTCTCTCTCTCTCTCTCTCTCTCTCTCTCTCTCTCTCTCTCTCTCTCTCTCTCTCTCTCTCTCTGTCTCTCTCTCTCCCTGTCTCTCTCTTTCTATCTCATTCCTCCCTCTCTCTCTCTCTCTCTCTCTCTCTTCCCAAGGTGTTTCTGGCTGAGATGAAGAGCAGTGGGGAGTGGTTTGCAGTGAAAGCTTTGAAGAAAGACGTGGTGTTGATGGATGATGACGTAGAGTGCACCATGGTGGAGAAGCGTGTGCTGGCTTTGGCCTGGGATAATCCGTTCCTCACACACCTTTACTCCACCTTCCAGACCAAGGTAACCAGGAGCATGTTAAAGGTCTTCCAGGAAATGCACTACTATTTCTCCATCAGCCAGAGTACAGAAACATGGCATCACTGCTGGATTATTGTGCTTTAACTGAGATGCAATTTATTTATTTTTTTCCATTTTCACTGTGATAGGAGCACTTGTTCTTTGTGATGGAGTACCTGAATGGTGGAGACCTGATGTTCCATATACAAGAAAAAGGACGCTTTGACCTCTATAGAGCCACGTGAGACCAAAACACACAAACATCATGTGTTTATCTGATACTTCTAATACTTATGGGAAATGTGTATCCTCTGTTTTGAACATAAACACAAGTTATCCAGGTCCAATGTGTTGTTTGCTTTTCTTCCCCTTAGATTCTATTCAGCAGAAATTGTGTGTGGACTGCAGTTCCTCCATGGGAAAGGCATTATTTACAGGTTATACACATACACACAAACTCACACACAGCCATACTAGAGGTGGCGCCACAATACTGGCAGGTACACAATATGTCTACATTTTTGTGGACACCCCTTTTAATGAATGCATTGAGCTACTTTAAGTGTCATCCATTACTGACACAAATGTGCAAATGCACATATGCACACACACACACACACACACACACACACAGCTTGTCTAGTCCCTGTAGAGGGAGAGAGAGAGAGAGTATTGCCAATAGTATCAGACTCTCTGGAGCAGATAAACATGAACCTATTAGCAACATGCCTAATGCCAGGTATGGAACTGCTTCATCCAATCACTTTTGGGATGGGTTGGGGAGTTGGGAATGAGAGAGTGGTGATCATCCAACATCCTGACCTCACTAATGCCTTACCTGCACTAGAGGCAGTTACTCCAACAAAAGCATGATAAGCTCTTTTTATAATACCCTTGATTTCAGAAGAAACAGTGAATGAGCAGATATCCCAATAGTCACATTTACCACAATATTTTACTGGCAACATGCAAAGAACTGAAGAGTGGTTAAAATGACTGCAATATTTGCATAGATTCACTTTTTTAACTCTTTAAATTGCAAAGCATTTTACATGGTATTATCCAGTAACTTGCATAACAATGCATACTCAGTAATGGTAGTGAAGACTGGAAGTCTGGACTTACGAGAGGTACTGCAGTACACTACAAGTGTTCGATGTCTATCCCACATTAGAAAGCCAGGGTCAGACATGCCAATGCAGCCCTAAAGCAGAGAGGGTTACATGGCAGCTTAGCTGGGGATCAAACCTACAACCCTGTGGTCAATACCCAATAAGGAGAGTCTTCCATGTGACAATTAATCAGTCAGTCAAAATAAATGAATAACACAGTCGCGTAAGGGGCTACTTTTTGTGATGCGGTTTATGCAGTTGCAACACATGGGTGTTTGATGTGTTTATAATTGATTTAAATTTGTCTTAAGTATATAATATTATAGACATACTGATAATACAGGTAATATGCTCAGAAAGTATATAAGGTTATATATACATTGTTTCACCCGCGGGCTCTCCCTCTCTTTTTTTTTTTTTCTCTTTCTCAGGGATCTAAAGTTGGATAATGTGATGCTGGATGGAGATGGTCATATAAAGATAGCTGATTTTGGCATGTGTAAGGAGAACGTGTTTGGAGACAATCTGGCTACCACCTTTTGTGGAACGCCAGACTACATTGCTCCAGAGGTACGAAATAACACCAGCTTGAATTCACCACTTTGGCTCAGTGGCCTCTTGCTGATCATTAAAGACGTGTGTGTGTGTGTGTGTGTGTGTGTGTGTGTGTGTGTGTGTGTGTGTGTGTGTGTGTGTGTGTGTGTGTGTGTGTGTGTGTGTGTGTGTGTGTGTGTGTGTGTGTTTACAGATCCTATTGGGCCAGCAGTATTCATTCTCAGTGGACTGGTGGTCATTTGGTGTGCTGGTGTATGAGATGCTGATTGGCCAGTCGCCGTTTCATGGTGATGATGAAGATGAACTGTTTGAGTCGATCCGTATGGACACACCTCACTACCCCCGCTGGATCACTGTGGATACTAAAGAAATGCTGGAGCGGGTACACACATTTACTTTTATTTTTATCTAAACTTACAATACTCTCCAAAAATCAGATAAAATTGTATTTATTTAATTTCCAGTCAAAACTGTTGTTAAATGCAAGTTCTTAATTTGTCAGCATCAAGAAAAAGGTCAAAAACTAGAAGAAATGCAATATCAGTGGTTATACAATGCCCCCCCCCCCCCCCCCCTTATCATTAATTACCTGCTTGCTTGCTTTTCAGAAGACTCACTTTCACATCCCCGGTTTAGCTTTTCTTCATCCAAAACATGCAGTCAATGGTGTTGAAGTCTGGACTCTGGGGTGCTTAGTCAGTTGTTTTGAGAATACAAACAGCTTCTTTTTTTGATTTGATCAAATGTTCTTTTTTGTCCTTTTCCTTTTCTCTGTAAGATCTTTTTGATCATCTGACATCCTTTCAGACCCACAGTGTTGACTCATCGTCTCACAGTAAAAGGTTGAACTGAAACACCCAGGATGTTGTCTGATGTTTTCTTCTGTGTCTTAGAGAGGGAAGTTTTTTTCCCTCATTGTCTGATAGGAACAATTGTGGATGTTTACCAGGTCCGGCACCGGGTCCCATTTATCTTTTAATCATGATTGAACTCCCAATTTTGAAAAAAATGTGTTTTTCTTTCTGATGTTCTGCCTCCTTATGCAAGTGGAATATTTTTTTATTTAATCTTCTCTAAGAAACAAACCCCTTGATTGATAACTGTTTTGAATGGAATGGAAAAAAATGAAGGGTGGTGTTACTGGAAGGATGCCATACATATCAGTGTTTCTTAACATAAACAAAGACATAAATACACTTTTACTATAAAGCCAGGAAATGTATACGAAGGAATTATATTAAATGAGACACTTTGAGCCGTTCATAGCATTGTTTCATCTTCTCAAGATTTGTCTCCTTTTTGTTTTCCTGCAGCTGTTTGAGCGAGACCCGTCTCGCCGTTTGGGTGTAGTGGGTAATATCCGAGTTCAGACATTCTTCAAGACTGTTAACTGGTCTGCTTTGGAGAGGAGAGAAATTGAACCTCCATTCAAACCAAAAGTGGTAGGCCCTCTCTCCATTCTTTCTTTTAGACGAGTGTCCATCTCATGCACCAGCAATATTTTTGCAATGACCAAAAGTGAAGCCATTTCTTTGCTGTCTGACTGAGCACTGTTCTACTCTGATTGCAGAAAGCTCCAAATGACTGTAGTAACTTTGACCGGGAGTTTTTAAGTGAGAAGCCTCGCCTCTCTCACTGTGAGAAAGGTCTGATCGACTCAATGGACCAGAGCGCCTTCGCTGGCTTCTCCTTTATCAATCCGAGAATGGAGCACCTCCTGCAGAAGTGATGGACTAATGCCTCCACCGCTTAGCGTGAAAGGAAATGGTCCAGTGTGATTATACGATCCTAAAAATCTATCCAGTATTTTTCTGTGTCACAAACAGGTCCACTAGCTCTCTTCCTTCTCAAAATAAAACTAGTTTTTGGGGCATGGATATTTAGACCGTACCCCAGAGCGATAGTGTTTCACAGATGCTACACAGCCTTTCAGTCTGCACCTATCAAAGGTCTTGACTGAAAGAAGATGAAGCCATGAAATTCCTTTGATGACCGTGGTGATGTAGTGCAGTTGGTGATACCTAATCAAGGTACAATGATTGACCCTTACAAAGTTCATGTAGATGTGAGTTTCATTTAGTTAGTTAATTCCTTCAGCAGTAGCACACTCATTACTGTATTTAGCATCATTACAGAACTCCTCAGTCCATGCACACCACTGATAAAGCCTTAGAGGTTGTTTAAACACTTAATGTGGAGAACAAATGAGACAAAAGCATAGAGATTATGTACAGATACTGTTTAGTTAAGTGTGAGCATGCTGCACTTTCTGGGTTTATGTTGTACAACATTGCGTTGCAAGTTTGTAATGGTAAATTAAGCTTTATGCGTGTGTGTGTGTCAAAGTGTTCTAAGAATTCTTGGCATATGTGAGTTTTAGAGAGAAAATAAAAACCATGATTTTAAATTGTATATTATAATCGGGCATGTTTGCACATGTGAGTAACCTTAAAGTAAGTGTAAAATGTGCTCCTTGTGTGAGTCTTTTACTGTAAATGTGTATGGTGTATAGTAAGAATATGTATATATTTGGTTATAGGCTCTCTCAGCTTCATATGTGATCTGTGCGTGTACTGTGTGCATATAAGCTATTTTTATTACTTGCCAATTAAACAACAGCATATGATCAAACAATGTTCTGTAGTTTGTTGTCTACACACACACTCACTCTAACACATATATTCTCTCTCGCTCTCTCTCATATATACACCTTGTGCCCAAATAGCTGGTATTATTCTCTTCGGGTACAAATAACTTCAAATAGACATTTCCTATAACCATCGACCACACACACACACAAGACAACCTTCAAAAATCACACAGCTGAAAGAATTCTCCCAATGTCAGAGACTGGTCGATGGTTATAAGAAATGTCTATTTGAGGTTATTTGTACCCGAAGAGAATAATACCAGCTATTTGGGCACAACGTGTACATACCTTTCCTCAATAGGAATTGCCATTAAAAGTAAAATTTGCATTGTTTTTGCCATAGTGATTCAATTACATCATCTTTATCTTTAGATATAGTTTGAAAGACAATCAAATATTGATATATCCATAAGATAAATAAATAAATATGTAACAGGGTGTCCTTTTTATGTAATAGGGTGTCCTATTTTTCATATACAGGTATGTTGCTGCTTGGCAAGTATGATTAAATATCCAGTCAAATATTTATAATAAATGTATACTTTTAGATATTTAATTAGTTTGTTATCTATTTATTAACTGCCCTCCAGGATCAGGATTGGGGCCCATCGGGAGAGGCAAGTCTTCACGTCCGTACTTATGAAATATATCAAATAGAGGACTTGTTATACTATGGCGCCCTCTGTATGGTTCAACAAAGAGCTTCAAACGGATTCAAATGCGTCGAAATAGCAAGTAGAGATCCACTATATTAGAAATATAAATAAGATAAAAATATGACGAAATATGAAAAAGAAAGCCAAAACAACAACCTGGCTAACAGGTGACAACAGCAGTAGGTCAGGTTTATTTTATTTTGCTGCACTTTTGCGTTACAAATATAAATTATCAACATGTCTAATTTACACCACTATAGGTAGTATATTTTTTTCTTGGTGCTGCAAATAATTGACTAAATTCACGTGAATACCTAAATTATGAGTGTTATAAATACTATTATTTTGACGTTTCTGTGGCTTGTATTATGAACATTATTGTACGGTTTGTGGCTTCGCGTTGCTGAACGCTGAGCCCTCCTTCTGCGATCTATACAACATAAGCGGGCACCTGTGCTGTTACAGTATTGTATAGAGATCGGCGATTCTCCGTGGACCTGTGTGAAATCCCCGTGGCTGGAGCGCCCCCTTTGAGTCAGATCACGGTATTCACGCTGAAAGGAAGTGGAGAACCAGTCTGCGAGAAGAACCGCAGCTTGAATATATTTATTTGCCGGCTTAATCGTGTGTCCATGCTTACTTTATCATAAGGTAACACCGAACATACTTTGATCAGCTCACGGTTTTGCTCTTCTAACCACTAAATCGGTGATCAAGAGGAAGGGGAAAGAGGTGCTGTGTTGCTCTCCACCGTTGCGGGCTCCACTGACTGCAGGCAGGCGCGATGCTGCTGACCGTGTTTTGCGCACCGAGGGACCGCTCCGAGTCAACTTTCGCCCTAGAAGTCTCCCCGGAGCTTGAACTCAGGGATTTTTTGGCTCTCTGTGAACTAGAATCAGGAATACCTGCCGGGGAGATTCAGGTAAGGCTTGTCAAGAAAAGTACTACAACAACCGGCAGCAAGCCAACTAGCGGGGTGCCTTTAACTAACGTTAACGTTAGCAGTTAGCTATACACATCACTTAAACCGGCATGCCGTGCTATTAATAGCGTGCTAAGTAGCTAACGCAACGTTAAGGCCACCTGAACACTCTAGCAAATTAAAGAAGTGTGTAGTCGACTTTATGTCGAGTCAGCGAAGTGATTTCGCGGGTATTTAACAAGCTAGCTAGTTAGCCACATGACCAGGTTAGCGAGATAGGCTAGCAAGTTACGTTAGTGTCGTCAGCGAGGACTGCTTGTTTACATACAGGCAGTAAATAACTCAGTACACCGCGCTGGCTGGCTGTTGAGTTTCCAGTGGTTAAGGTAGAGGGAGAGGGAGAGGATAGAAGGAGAGTCGTTGCGAGATAAGCTAAGGCAGTTGCCTAAAATCTTGGTATCAAATTGAAAGTGCTTATGTTGCCATGTGAGTAAAATGATATTCCGCAGACAAAATGGGCTGTTTACTTTCGTTTTTGCTGCTGCTGGGTTATGACATGTTCTTGGACACTGTAGCATGTGGTATATATACACTGTAGTGTCTAGTCTCTAGTAGTATAGAAGTATCGCCAATAGAATAGGACACACTGGAGCAGATAACCGTGTACCTATTGGCTCCATGACTAATGCCAGGTGTGGGCTAAAGGATATAAAGCCCCACCCTCCCCAGCATTATGCTGTGGTGTTCCATCCAATACCGTTGGGGATGAGGTGGGGTGGGGACCATCCAACATCCTGACCTCACTAGCTAGCTAATGCTCTTGCAATCAATCCTCGCAGCAATGCTCCACAATCTAATAGAAAGCTTCCCTGCATTGTAAAGGCAGTCACTCCAACAAAAGCAGATCTCTTTTTTTTTTGGTATCCTTTATTTCAGAAGAAATTTCAAGTCATTTTTGTTTCCTTTCAGATCTCCTATGCAGAGCAACCTTTGCGAGACCTCACCCGGGCCCTGGGCAATTATGGACTAAAGGATGGAGATGTGGTGGTGTTGAGACAAGCTGAGAGAAAACCACCACCAGCACAACAGCCATCCTTCCCAGGTAGATTTATTAATCTACTTTTTATACTAGTGTAACTGATGGAAGAATTGTTTAGTCATGTCTTTTGTTTGGCTTCTTTTTTCTGCAACTTGATAGGGCTGCCCCGCATTGATTTCAGCTCCATAGCAGTACCTGGCACCTCCTCAGGCCAACGCTCCACCAGGCAGCAACCCAGTGCTGCCCAAACACCACAGGCCACCTCCCCTGCATCTTCTCCTCAGGGTTTGGACAACCCCACCCTGTTACGTGATATGTTGCTTGCCAATCCACATGAACTCTCCCTTCTGAAGGAACGGAACCCACCTCTGGCCGAGGCCCTGTTGAGTGGTGACCTTGGTAAGAGCAGAGAGTGATTGATAGTTTTAATTAATTGCTGTCAGGGAATGTAGTCTCCTTTGTATTAGTCTATGAGTAATTAAGCTATTTTACTTCTCCCAGAACGCTTCACAAAGGTGCTGTTGGAGCAGCAGCAGGACCGAGCCCGAAGGGAGCAGGAGAGAATCAGACTACTTACTGCTGACCCCTTTGACCTGGAGGCCCAGGCCAAGATTGAAGAGGACATCAGGTATAAAATTGGTGTTAGGGTGTGTTTTATACTTGTAGATTGTTTCCCTTGATCCGGACCAAGCAAGAAAATGATACATTGTTATGTTTTAATCCTGATTTGTTTCACGTTCATACTAACATTTGCAAGTAAAGATCAAAAAATCTAACCTTTGACTTTTGAAAACCTGTCTAATTATTAAATCATGTTGATATTAGTATTAAGCCACAATTTAACATAAAATGTAACGTTACTGTGACATCCCAGCTCACGCACGTCTTTACTGAGGTAACTACACTAATGAATGCAATTTTAATGTGGGTTAGTTTTGAAACAGTGTGTTGTTTGGGTCACAGCCCTGCTAAACTGTGTCAGATACAAGAAGTTAAAGCACAAAAACGTGGGCCGGTCTGCACAGAGACTCAACCGAGATAAAGCGGGCAGATGCAGATGGCATGCTGTTGGTGGAGCAAGGGGGCAGGGTTGATACTAGATTTGCGGGCAGGAGTGATGCAGTGCCCGTGCATAACTCTGCCCTTGGTTCATTTAGAAGCCTTATTTCGTATTGTGTTCATACTTAAAAGATCCGTGCCAGAGTTCGCTTAGAAATAGCCTGAGACCCCCAAAAGGCACTATTTACACCTACTCCAACAAACTACCTCAACAGAGCAATCGCCCCAGGGTTTGTTTTAATTGAACCAAAGCTCAATATAATACACCCTTAGTCTGCATGTTTCCAAGTAGTCCAGCAACTTTTCAGTTTTCATGTTCCTGATGCAGCCGTCTAAATCTTGACCCAATCACCAGGAGATCATGTTCAACTTCTGCCACTGATGCAGTGTGAAAAGATGTGGTTTGCTGGCTTCACTTGTCTTAGAGTAAGCACATGCTAACCTTCACCCTCCCAGCACTAGTGGCTTTATGTGATCAGGAATCCTAGCTTGTGGGTGGGAACTGGCAGAGACAAAACTGGAGAGAAAATGCACACAAAAAATAAAACTTTTCAGCCAGCGAGAGATATCAACACAGGTGTTTTTATGGTTTATATGGACCATAGCACATGTTGGGAGTGTAGTGTGTTTGTAACATGGTACCTGTCTAATCAAAGAAATATTGTTGATGTGAATGATGTTTTTTATTTTTTAGGCAGCACAACATTGAAGAAAACATGACCATAGCTATGGAAGAGGCACCTGAGAGTTTTGGCCAGGTGGTCATGCTCTACATTAACTGCAAAGTCAATGGGCACCCTGTCAAGGCCTTTGTTGACTCAGGTAGAAAATGACCCCCCTAGCTGCAGACCTATATGTGTGTTCTTTTACTAGTTAAATATGTAATTATTGGTAACTGTCAATTTTCCCTCTAGGAGCTCAGATGACCATCATGAGTCAAGCCTGTGCAGAGCGGTGTAACATCATGCGTCTTGTAGACAGGCGATGGGCTGGGATTGCTAAAGGCGTGGGCACACAGAAGATTATTGGCAGAGTACATTTGGGTATGACTTGATCTAAGAGAGGGTTCTAGACCTATTATTATAGGATATCTCTTCCAGTAAGTTCCTTTACTTACAGGTTACTTTGCCTAAGCTTTTCCTGTTCCGGTACGGATGCATGAAATATGTGAATTCTGTTCTAATGCCAAAATTGATATTTTTATATAAATATATTTTTATGTACAGTGCCAGAGCTGCTATTTGAATAAGTCTATGTTGTTGAAAACTTTAAATCAGGAACTGCTAAGAACTATTCATAAATCAAACACATTGTTCTTAAACATATCGCTTTTTGTTTCCAATTCTTTCCTGCTAAGACGGAGCAGAACAAGTGTTGGGTGCTTGCAAGTAAAAGTCACTTGGTTAAAATGGATGAAAGGGTGTATAACGCTCAATTAAGATGCTTTATAATATCATTTCATGATCACTTCATAATAGATTGTCCTTGTTCTCTTAAAGCAGTTATTGGCTGTGTTCATGTAACAATTAAAAGTGGCAAAATCCAATCTTCCTTATGTGAAACTGACCTGTTCAATTCCGATTTAAAACGCTTTCATGTATGGTAATGAAATCCGATACACAGCAATGCGATCAGCCAGATTGAAATTCATGCAACTTTAATGTCAATCTAACTCTTCATTGCTTTATAAATTCATGCTGAGGTAAATGGAAAATGGACGACAGACAGCAGTGAGGGTGATTTTCAGTGGTAGGATAGCGAGGTGTTTTTTTTTTTTAAAGAAATTTGGGCAATTTCTCTGTTCAAACCACATTAGACAGATATTACAAGAAGACATTTCTAAAGATGTAGCTGAACTGCAGTGTCAAAGAACTTTAAAGAAGCCAAGGACGCAAACCAACAAAGTGGCTAAATAATGTGCCCTATTTACAGTGAGCTCAAACACATTCTCTGTGACAAGCACAGCTGTCAGCCACTGGAACTCCTTGATGCACCCTCCCATTGTTTACAGACATGGATATAAACTGTTAATAATAGTCTCTTAATAATACACCACAGCCTAGCATGTGAAATCTTGTAATGTCATGATTTATGCTCACTCTAAAAGTAAAATTTACAAATGTCTTTATTTTCCCCTTTTTTTGTTTAAAATTTGGATACATATTTCATAATATGTGTATTGATTTTTGAATGCTGTTTTGTGCCTTTGTGGTCCAGCTCAGGTGCAGATAGAAGGGGATTTCCTGCCTTGTTCCTTCTCAATTTTGGAAGATCAGCCTATGGACATGCTGCTAGGACTTGACATGTTGAAGCGACACCAGGTTTGGCCTCAAATTCAGAAATATTTCACTGTAAACCACAGCACACAGTACTGTGTTCCAGATATTGTTGAGATTTTTATGTATGTTACTTTCTTAGGTTGTTTTTTGTAATCAAATCTTGTTATAATGTCATTGTCTGCTGTTAGCATTTAGTAATTATGATTTCTGTTTCACTGTCATCTCATTCAGCCTGGGTATGTTTTTTTCAGTGCTCCATTGACCTTAAGAAGAGTGTACTCCTGATTGGGACGACCGGTACAGAGACACGCTTCTTGCCTGAGGCAGAACTGCCTGACTGTGCCAGGCTAGCATATGGGGCAGAGGGGCGAGAGGATGCCCGACCTGAGGAGATTGCAGACCAAGAGCTAGCAGAGGCGCTACACAGATCCATACAGGACAGTGGTAAGCTGCATGAGTCAAGTTAGCATGCTCTACATAACAGACAGGTTAATGCACTGTGCATGGACACAGGAAGTTACAGTTTCAGTATTTCACGTATGGCTATGGGGAAAGGGTAAGAAAAATATATTTAATAAATTCTAAATTTATAAAATTTAGAAGATAATGTTTTTGTTGATCATGTCAGACATGATTATTGGATTAGGTCATTCTGCTGTGTATACAAAAACTATTGTATTGTAGATCTAGTCATGGCTCTTTAGCTGGCATATCTGGAGTTTGCTCTGTTTGCTGTGCAGCACTAGTAACATACCCAGCTCATCAAGTGATGTACAGTGTGAGGGAATGTGTTTTGTAGTTCTTTGAGCTAGGCATGGACCAAGTCAAATGTCAGGGGAAAAATGTGAGCACTTACTGCTCAAAATTGGGCTATGGTCTTTCTAAACTGCAATCTGACCCTCACTAATTTTAGATTAGGTCATGGTCAAATTCATTTTCCTCATACTGTATAACACCTTTGTGAGATTTTATGGAGCATTTTTTCCTCACTCTCTCCGGATGTGTGCGCGTGTGTGTGTGTGTGTGTGTTCGCTAAATATCTGCTCCCCTTTGCATGCCTTGTGTGGTGTGTGTTCTAACCATGTACAGGACAGAACTGATGCATATGGACAGACAGCTGGAGAGGGCCCTGCCTACCAGGTACAGCAGTCACACAAGGGCAGGGGATATGCTCATGGTCTCGTCATTTTAGTATTTCTTTCAGTTTCACATAAAAAAAACAAAACTATTTTTAAAAATATTTTGCAAATATTATCTATCTGATATCAAATCTAAAACATTTTCAGTTTAACTGAATGCAAATTTTTGCAATACATTTACTATTGCTATTTACAACGATCTAGAGATTTATTTTCAGTTTTCTGAGCACTTTTTATTTATTTATTTATTTATTTATTTATTTTTTAAATAAACTTTTGACTCAGTTCTGCCCCACAAATTCTCCTTGCCCACAGCTTATCTCATTAGCTGAACTCTTCAGTCTGCAATGGCCTGGTTACAACAGCAAGGCATAAACTTGGCTGATGAATGCAGTGGGATTTTAAAGTCTATGTGTCAAAGCAGCTGATTAAGATCAGTCATTTGCCATTTTCTAAAAAGACATTCTGCTTGAGGTGTGTTTATTCCATGGATATTGCCAGTGGGATGCTGAATTTTACTTAATAACATGTAATGATGTCCATGCCTTGTTTAAAGCAGCATGCATGGTTTGCAATGCATGCGAATTCTGCTGCATGGTTTTACCTGATACTGTTATGCATCAAACAAATGACACGTGTAAACCCAATCCTTATTTTGGCTTTCCTGGTAGATACTGCAGATGGGAAAACTACCTCACCACAGTCCCCACCACACTCTCTTTGCAAACCTTACAATATACCCACAAGCTCTTCACCTGCCACAAGTCATACTCGGAGTGTCCCCCTGGACCGCTCAAAATCTGCCCCAGCCTCCATACACCAGCCACCAGAGACATCATTCAGTTCATCACAATCCCAGGAAGAAACCAAGTCACATCCATCTGTTACCCCTGACATGACTGAATACAACCCCCCTTTTCTCCAGGAAGAGCCTATGTCACCCCCACCTCAATCCTTGGCCGAGTCCTCCCCTCAAAATCCTGTCCATGAACTGGTTGATGCCTTCGAACCTCAATCCCAACCTGTGACTAATTCTGCATTGCCTAACAACGAGGCCGCAGAAGCTTGCATCCAACACATTCTCCCTGCTCAGGAACCACTCTCTAGTACTGTGTCAAAGGACAATGAAGCGACAGACCTTGTAACTTGTGGGGAGTCCGTGAGTCACTTGGATACAGATGTTGGGGAGGACATTAGCTTGCAAGAGACAAAAGACACTGAATCTCCCTTTACCAACCTAAATACAAGCTCCCAGACTGGAGCTCAGCTAGAGGAAGTGGACATGCTAGATTCTACTGATGCAAAAACAATAGGTCTTGACATTCCTGATCAGCTCCAAGAAAAAGAGCAAGACAGCATTATGAAAAATCTTGCAAACAATCAAGTACATCATCCAACCCCTGTGTCAGAGCTGACCTATCATCACAGCCTTGCAGGTCCAGCCAGTTCTTCTGAGCTGCCTCCTGTTTACTCAGAGTTTGAGAAGAGTACGGATGCTAGGTCTGCCTCAAAGAGTGCAGTGCCTTCAGAAAGGGACCAGCCAGAGGGAGCCAGCATTCCCTCTCTGGCTCAGGCCTTGAAGGAGCTTCATGAGCTTCTGATGTCCAACACTCATGCTCAGGCTTGTGGAAGGATCTCTCCGTCTGCCTCTCATTCCACTTCAACAAAACAGGATGCTGAAGGCGTGGACCAGGTTCTTGCCACAGAGGATTATGCTAGTCTGGACCCAACTGTTGAATCATCTTCTCACACTGCCGCTACCAATGAAACAACTTTTGCCAAATCTGAACATGCTGCTCAAGCAGACGGTGGAACTATAGACACACCTACCCTAAGCTCTAAAGGGCAGGAAGATGATCAGACTAATGGGGTGGCAAACATCAGAGTTGAGCAAGACACATTACAGTCTCAATATATTCCTGAAGGAAATCAGGTGGGTGGAAATGAGGGTGCAAGTGTCTCTGAACCAGAAAGAGCATCTCCGTTACAGGGTTTTTTTGAGTTCAGGGAGACTCCCGAAAGTCAGCGGGAGAGAGGAGACGCTGAATGGAGGAACTTGGGCACCGAACACCCCAACTCAGCTGAACCATCTCAACAGCGCCCCCTGTCTGTAGCAGTTGGCTCCTCAGCAGATGATTCCAGCCTTGTGCCTGTAGCATCTTCTCATCTTTCAACCCAAGCCCTTGAGTCGGCTCCTCTCCCCTTTTCAGACTCCATCCAGCCTTCCGCACTGACCTTAATGGGACAATATCCTGCAGAGCACATCGAGAGGATACAGGCGGCGGGGTTCTCGTCTCTAGAGGCAGCTGAGGCACTTGACCAGGCCGAAGGTAGTGTGGAACTCGCCCTTTTGGTGCTGCTGGCCAGAAAGATCACTGTGCCCACTTAGAATCCATTACAGATGTGTAGTGGTGGCATCAATTGGTTTCTGAGCCTTTCTTTTTAATGCCATATCCCCTTATTTGTTCTTAGAAGTCGTATGATACATTCGCATTTTCCCACACACAAAATGGTTCTAGCTTTTGAAGAAGCTGTCAAGGATATTCCCTGCTTTGCAAGTGTAATCCTTTCCTTTTTTCCCCTTTTTTTGCATGCTACCTTTGTCCTAAAGAGCTCCTGGTTTTAATTGTTTGGTTTAAGTGAATTTAGATAACCTTTGGATGAGCATTTATGCATATCGCCTGTTTTGTCAACATGAATTTAATGCTAATTTTATCTAGCATGGCAAAGAAGCTGTTGCTTTGTCCATGCAATGGAGCTGCCGATTACTGAGAGTTTTAAGATGAACACTGATCAATTTTATTTAGTATGAGAAGAGCTCTAATTAGAACGGTCTTGAAGATTAGCTGTGGATGCTGGAAATTTTTAGTTAAACATCTTTTCTGTTTCCACACTTTTACCCTTTACCTCATTTTTGTTTTTCATTTACAAACACAGGTTATGGTGCATAAATTATGAGGTTCTTGGGAATGCTTAAGCAAACATATTTAGGCTAAATTGTGGGATTTGTTTGAAAATATGGTTGTGAAGTAAACTGGTTCTTCTGTGTCAGAATTTTACCTTTTACTATGTGGTCAAATTAAACGACGTGCCTGATGTATAGCAATCTAAGATGGGTATTTCTTCAGTTTAAAGGTGTTGTATTCTGAAAAACGTCTAAAGCAACTTTCCCAAAATTCAGTTCAAGTCTATGCCAACACAAAAAAAAAAGGATTTTCAGTGGTGAATCGCCATAAAAATTGCAAGTTAGACCGTAACTAGGCATAATCCATGTCTGAGGAAAACAGTCTTAACTAGAAGTGCATCTTCTACCAGGAACTTCTTCCTTTTTAAACTTGCAATAATTAGTAAATGTTGTATCCTTCACATTTCACTTTGGTTTCTATATTCAAATTTTATATTTGCCAATCCTGTATAACTTGATCATTGTGGGTTTTTCATGTTTGAATTGGTTGCCTTCAGAAGATATTAAACAATAGATTTGTCAAATCTGACTTCATAAACCATATTTCCATGTGCGTGTTCGAGAAACCATTATTAACAGTGTTGTCAGCATGGGTTTTCTGTAATCAGTGGATAAATTATACATTGTAAGAAGAAGGGGAGTCAATATCAGTAAGTCAGAAAGCTTTTGGTGGGCTGTATTTAATTACCAGACGTCTTTACTTTCAGGGATTTTGCAGTAGTCCTCAGTGCTATGTTTCTTTAAGGAGTGTGTTCATAACACAGTTAAGAGGAACATTTGTGAGATAATACAGCTCAAGGGTGGAGCAGTGTTTGGGATTTGGTATTGTTTTTGGTCCATCTGCCTTGAGAACATCTTTCATTACATGGGATTTGGTCATTTGTGTGTCATTCTCTTAATTCAGCATCTTTTTTTCTAGACTACAGTGATGATGATTAAAAATTTTGGCTGGCCCTGCCTAGCTGTGTTGAGTCATGTCTACTTTTTGTCTTTTGTTTTTCTGTTTTTATTAATTGTAGTCCCTGGGTCATGTATCAACTGTGTTTCAATGTTTAATTATATTTAGTTTGATCTTGTATACAATTTAAAAACCAAATAAAGAAAAAAGTGATTCTTTATAATTCAGAAATGTGAATGTGTTTTAGGTGCAGAAAATCACACTTACCTGTTGTGAAAAAGTGGGTTTGCATGTTACGATTCACTTGTGGCACAAGTAAATGCACATCCTATTCTTTAAGCACTGATGATATCCTAGATACACTCATAATAGCATATTGTGTACCATGATTACAAAGTTTTACAATGCAGTTATCATATTGCCCAGCTCTAAATACATGAGCCACTGCAAAAACAACTCCTTTTGAATTTACTGTTTTTGTAATGTCACAAAACCTATTTGCATATTTACACCCAGTTTAGGCTAAAGCGCTTGGAGCTGGTCAGCAGCTCTACCCTTTAATGTTGAAGTACAGTTATTTGAAAAATATCCCACAACCCAATAACCACCCATGAAAACATTTATTTATTTATTTATTTATAAAAAATATATTTAAACATATGGACATTTGAACTTAATTTAAACACTATTAAGAGATGGAGGTCATTTAACTGAACCAGTAAAACTAAACTACAGAGTTTTTTCACTCCAAAAACTTTTTTTTTTTTTTTTTTTTTTTAAACCAGCAAGGGTTTCCTCCCTTGTTGTAAAGGTTTGTGTGGTCTGCTTTTGCATTAAACATGCTATTTCTATATGTTCTATAATATTTTTTTAAATCCTTTGCCAGACTGCCTCTACTGCCTTCATGCTCAAGGCCCCAGCTAATGTGCTGCACCTGATTCTAATTTTAGGCATTTGAGGTAGTAATTGGGGGTCCTTACGTTTTCCACACAGGAGAATAGTATTTTTATTTGTTATATTTTACAAAAGACAATTTTTCAGTCTGATGCATTTAGTTTTTTAGTATTACGGCCATCTCCCAAAATTGCTCAAGTGAAGATCAAATGTCCAGATATTTAAATCTATTTATTAAAGAAAAGGTTTCCGGGGGACTGGGCTGCTTTTTGCAGGACTGACGGTCAGAACAGACACTGTGTACATGTTGTAGCTGTCATGCAAAACATATATTCCTAAAATGGCAACTTTTACAGTAGAAGGAAATAAACTTTCAGTGGACAGCAGTGTACAAAAAAATAATTCCAAGTCATTTTGGAGCCTTTATCATGCACGTTTGACATATTTGAGATACAAAATGGAGAAGGAAGGTTTTTGTGTGGCAGCAAATGTATGTAAACAGTCTCTGTATCAGATGTCCTCAAAGCACAGTAAGAAAAAAATATATAGGATGGAGGATTTTTGGGAAATGGCGAAACAAAGTACTTAAAAATCACACAAATGTAACATGTGGACTTGAGGAGAAATATCTATGGGCCCTTTAACGTTTATGTTGGGGCTGGATAACGTGATGTCAATCAATGAGCCACACCCGAGCAGGATTCAAGTCTTCGGCAAACAGCCCGGGGCAGGTATGAGCATGGTGCCGAGCACAGAGAGGAGATAAGTGGTGAACCTTCAGGTTTCTGTCTGAACGAAAACTCAATGGTAGGTTCCACTACTGCAACCACAGCAGATAAACCTGCACTTGTACTCGGTGATAAGGCGGAGGAGCGAAGCTATCGCTAATGCAACCAATAAACAGTTGTTTGTCCAGGCCAGCGCTGCATACGTGGACAGTGTGGCTGCTTGAAATCAATGGTTTGTGAAGATTACTAGGCCTTATTTGGAGCGTTTTGAAACAAGGACACGTTTAAAGAAGAAGTACTCTTTGTTAGCTAAGTGGTTGTAGTCAAAAAAAAAAAAACCTCTTGTCTGTCCCACAAGGATCCTGTAGTTTATAAGCCTGTACGGACCAAGATGGATGGATGCCACGTTAAAACAAACACGGATTGCCCGGCGCCAGAATATGGGTAGATTTGATTTTATATTCTGATTAATTTCTCCTACTTATACATTCCCGTTATTAGTGAATATGTGGAGGACCTCTGTAAATGTCGTGTTTAAAATCCTCCTCCTTTGACCCCTCTCTCTTTTAGTGCTTTTGGTGGGATTGCTGATGCTCTTAGATCAGTTGCAAACTCAGACACCTGGAGTCTTCAGGGTGTTTTGCTCCACACGACTCTCTTCACTACAGAGGATCAGAAGGCCTTGCCCAGTCGTCCAGATTCTCCTGCTCAGGATTGTGGAAGAGATGAACGGTTGAGTGGTTGATGGTTTTTCATGGTTTTGGTGACCAGCGTTAGGTCTGCAGAACTGTAACTCAAATCCCAACCATAGAACCACTTAGTTCAGCTGAAGTAAACTGGCAGTCTTCCGGTAATCCCTCTGGAAGACTCTGTACTTGGGTATTATTTGGAAGATTTGTGCGTGTTTTATTAAAATGTAGAAATATTCAGTTATATTGAAGAGACTAGATCTTTAAGGCATGTGCTCCCATGGTCTGATTCTCTTTTTTTTTTTTTTTTTTTTTTTTTTTCTTTCTGACCTATTGTTTTCATTAAAGCATAAACTCTCCACAATTTGCTAATATATCTTAAACAAATGACACCACGAAAGAAAATACTGTTATAAACTAAGTAAGTTTGTGTTGATCATCTTTGACATTACGTTGACATTTACGTTGGCTGCTAGCTCCACTTACGTCTGTTAATGTGATGGACAGTCTTGGCAGGACTTGCTGGAAAGTTGTGTATTACATATCGTAACTGTTATGCAGAAAACTTGTAAAATGTTCTAAAATGAAAATTTTACAGGAGAAGAGAAAAACCTTAACTTTAAATGAAAGTTGGTGTCTTTATCCTATTCCAGTAATTGTAGACAGTTTCTATTGGTTTATTCATCATGAAATTTATAAACAATGTAAAAAAAAAAAACAGCAACTGCTAGACTCATTGTCTAACAATGGGACAAAAAACCCCCCCAGCAAAAATGGACTCACAGTTTTTTTTGCATGACTTAAACAATAAGCTAGTGTAAAGTTTTTTCATGCATTTCTGCTTGAACCCGCTGATCAGAAAATTTACAGCTTTTACTGATAAATGTGTTCATTTAGGAGTATGGGTGATGCTCGGGAGGAAACACGGGAAGAACCCTTTCAGTTGAAGTTTGAATCCAGATGCATTAAGAGTAAGTTCAGTCATATCGCATTTTAAAACCACAATCAAGTGTTCAAGCTACATGATGCTTAAGCTCTCTCTCTTTCTCTGAAGCTGTGCCTCTGTATCAGGAGTATTGGATGAAATGTGTTAAAGCAGACCTTCACAAAGTGCAGCACAAAAGGCTGGCAAATGTGGTGTCGCAGGGCCTTGCTGGTCTGCCCTCTCCCCATTTGTCAAGCCCAACTACTGTATCGAGCCCTCCGGGGCTACATGTGGCACCATATGCCTTGTGGCAGGAGCAGCCTGAAGTGAAGAGAAGACGCTTGCTGCATTCGCTTACAGCCAGTGACGTTCGGCTTCAAGAGGTAGGTTTAGTCGAAGAACTTCCCTGCAGTTGTTCCCTTAGGAAGTGTATATTTTTGTGTATATGTAGTATATCAATACGATGTCCTGATGCTCAGTATGTATCAGAATTTTTTTGGAGGTTTGCTGACAGGTAGGGTAGTAAAAATATCAGAAATAACAGAAAACAATTTAAATTCTTAGCCAGTTGGAAAAGACTATGTATAGAACTTTCAATGCTTTCTGCAGCTCTACTGACAACACTGTTGTTTACGGTCCCTCTATACTGTCTTAAGGTGTTTTGTGAATCATGCAGTTGTTCTAGAAATACTGTCTGTAGTTAACATTTATTGCATTTTGCAGACACACAGATCCAGATCCAAAGAGTTTATTCATTTTACATTGTGTATTTATTCATGTTACAAGTTACAGTATGTAGGTGAATGTTCAGAGTCCTTAAGAAACGCTCAGGAATTATCATTATATTATGTAGCATGGTCGGCTTGGATGGGGAGGCTAACCTTAATCTGCTGTATTGAGGGTTACCTCAATAAAATAATGATAATGCTAACATATTGTAATATTGCCCACTCATGTTTACTTGTATTGAACCTTTCCTATTAAAGGAAATATGTTGATGCTCTGTTTTAATTTGCTTAAACAGGCAATGTTTGAACTAATTGTGTCAGAAACCTCATATCAGAAGAGTTTGCGAGTGGCAGTTGGGCTGTTTCAGGGCTCTGCAGAGCTGAAGACCACATTGTCTCCTGTACAGAATCATGTTCTGTTTTCCAACCTGAAGGAGGTCTGTAGGGTCAGTGAGGGGTAAGGACCAATTCTAAATTGAATACGAATCAATCTTAACTGTTTTGGGTTAAGGTGTATAGCCTTAGCTCTGATGTAGCCCACTTTAACACATGCATTTTACTCCTTTCAGATTCCTTCTGGACCTTGAGACTAGGCTGAGTCAGAATGTGGTAATGTCTAAAGTCGGTGATATTGTGCTGAATCATAAGCCGCCCTTTCGTCGAGTCTATGTGCCTTATGTCACCAACATGATGTACCAGGAGGCCCTGATTACAAAACTTTTGTTAGTTCTGTTTTAACAGACATTTGTGAATTTAATTTAATCTAAGCACTTGTTCTGTAATGGCATGAATGTATTTATTTGTTTATTTATTTTAGGCTGGAAAACAAACGTTTTGCGCTGACTGTAAAAAAGCTGGAGAAGGATCCAGTATGCCAAAGACAGACACTCAAGTCCTTCCTGGTCCTTCCTTTCCAAAGGATTACAAGATTAAGGCTTATTCTAGAGGTGAGCTTTATCAAACTTTAGAAAGTCAGAACACCTTCTGCATTCCTGTTCCTGTACACATGTTCTTTCTCACTTTTTCAGAACATTCTGAAAAGAACTGATGAACACTCAGCTGATGTCTCCAATCTGAATGAAGCAATCGAAGCTGTGCGGCAGGTCAGCATAAGATATTTGTGATCTTTTATTTATTTTTTTTTCCTGGATAGCTTTCCTAATATAGTACAATATAGTTAGGAGCATTTTAACATGTCTTACTCAGTCATTTTAAAGACTTTAGATCATGTAAACACTAAAAAAGATTTAGATAACACAGTGGTCCATGAATTTCCTTTACCAAATGCAAATGAATTGATTACTTGTATTACTATGGTAACATAGATAGTGGTGGAGTGTGACTGCAGTGTTCAGCGAATGAAACGGACAGAAGAGCTGGTTTCCTTGGAGAAGCTAGTGGACTTCAAAAATGTGAAGGTCTGAATTTTCCCATTTTGTTTTTGCTCGGAATTGTATATCTGTTCTACTGGTTGTGAATTCCTCCATTCTCCATTGTTTACCATCAGTCAATTCCTTTAATCATAAGTGGACGTTATTTGATTCGTGCGGGAGGCTTAAAAAAATTGACAGTCAAGAGTCATCACACCTCAGGCGCCACAGTGTCCCGCACAGACATCTACCTACATCTCTTCAATGACCTCTTGCTCTTCTCTCTCAAGGCGTGAGTTCTTTTGTCCCCTTAATTAATTTATTTATTTATTTTTATATTGGTGGGAGATTTCCTATCATTTTTAACTTTTCTATGGTGCTCTCCAGTCAAAGATATTAACATTTACATTCATAATATTTTAGCTGAGGTTCTGTTCCAACTGTCCTTATGTACGTCACTTATATGTAAACATGATCATCAGATTGCATGGACAGAGATTCACCGTGCAGGACTACGCAGCATTCCCTGCTAATGTCCGTGTAGAGGAGCTAAAGACTCAGATGCTGGGGCTGCCTCCAGAAGCCTTCCTCCTGCGCCTTACCCAAAACCACTCAAAAACTGCTACTGCTATTATACTCGCTGCTCAGACACGGTAACATGACTTTCAGTTATGAGCACTGCTTGAGTTCATTCACTTAAAAAAAAATTGTAACCATGTTTATAACACAAGTGAACCCTTTACATAAAATGAAGGTTTTGTAGCACCTTTAAAAGGTTCTTTACTGTAATGCCTCTTTAAGTTCTTCTGTGGCATCTCTTGAACCATTTTTTAAAATTTGTATTAAGTGTCTGCAGCTGCAGATTAAGCCTGGCTGATGTGTTTGAATGGGAAGTGTACATTTAAGCTCAATTCCATTCTAACTGTGTGCAGTTCAGAAAAGGAGACATGGGTCCAGCTTTTATCTTCACAGAAGAGCACGGCAGGTAATGCAATCACAGATTTCATAATGGTAATACACATTTTATTTTGTTTCGCATACATAACTTCTTAACAAAAAATCTTCTTTCAGGTGTATGAAGAAGTCTGCTTGAATGGTCTCATCCCACGTTGCAAAAAAAACAGGAAGTTCATAAACGTAACTTATTTTAATATAAACCTGCACTGTTATTTATGCTAAATAAAGTATCACATTTATAATAATCAGTTGTTCCACTATGTCAGTGTGAAGTGGCGCTTTAATAGTCCTCCGCTCATGTATTTTCCATTCAGTGTTTGATGTATATCCGTCCTGCTTGTTGCAAAGCATCACTCCTTGAATAGATGGTCAGTCACCCCCTGGAAATTAGAAAAAATGAGCAATGTGAAGGTTTAGTACATAGAATAAGAAATTGACATAAGGAACTGTCATCCTTTTAATTATATGAATATTGTACTGTCAGTTGGCCTGTCAGCAGTCCATCAGTAATTAATACAGACGTTAGGGAGAAGGCAATCATTTGACATGGACAGTCTGTGTCTGGTAAATGATTGAAGCCAGTGCTTAAAAAACCTCTGCAATCCAGATATTAATGGACCTGTGTGTGCACATGCAAAAATAAATAAAATTGTTTAAAAAGTTACCTGTAAAGCCCAATGGCTTGAATCAGTTTGGTTGGAACTATGTGATTGGTTGAGGGGCCATCAGATCAAAGTCTGACAGGTTCCTTGCTACCCAAACTCCTGCTGCAAACAAGCCTAGATTCACTAGAAGATTCCTGAAGAAAGAGGAGGGTGAAAACATTAACTCCGACAAAATGGTGATCATCTGCAGATGTGTGTTCTGTTTTTGCAGCCAAACAGCTGTGAGGTTCTGCTGTAATGCAGAAGGAGATATGCATCCATTGACTAGTAGAACTGTGTTTATTTGCTGAGCAAGGATAACGCTTGAATAACTGAAGGTCCAGGTGGATGATTTGTACTGGCATATGCTTTTGATTTTGAGTTCAGATCCGACAGAACCTCTGAGTCATAAATCAACCAGATGTGATCAGATGTGTTAAACTGGGTTTGGCGCTAAACTCTGCAGGGTCCTAAGTCACCACAACTAGGGACTGGATAGTGCTGGTTTACATGGGTTTAAAAGTAGTGGTCAAAGAATCTCTTTCTGGAAACTACTTTCCAGCACGTTTTACCCGTAACAACAAACCTCATTTGTTGATCAACTTCTGAACTACTGACAGTAAAAGCTGAATGCGTCGAGTTGGAATAGGCTAGTGTTAAAGCGGAGCTATGGTGGAGGGTAGAGCTCCAGGAGGAAGATGGGCAAATATCTCGGGCAACATAAAAAAAACATAGGAAAACAAACTGGCTGACTAGAGATGATGGACTCCACGTTTCTGCAGAGGTCGAACAAGTCGCGACCTAAGGATGCTACTCCCGTTTGGCACAGAACAGTATACTTGGTTTAGATCGCTAGCTAGAAGTTAGACGTTTCTAGGAGCTAGAATAGGAGCTATATTCAAACGCTTGATGTCTACGTTACAGCAAGTTGCTAGCTAGTGTTGATCAGATTTCCCTCATACCCTTGGAGCTAGTTAGCCTGCAATGCTAGCTATATGGACTTACAGACTAATGCCCGACACCCGTTAGTTTACACTGGTATACGCAAGGATATAACCAATATTACATTCAACGAAGAGATTGAGTGAAAATAAGCAAATATCCAATGTTAAATAGTTAATTAGGTGGTCTCTCGTTTTGGGACCTACCTTCTGAAATCGTTTCTGTCCGTCGCGAAACGATAAGCGGAGCCAAACCAGCCCACGACTCCAGGAGATCCTGCTTCAGGTTTCTTTCCTACACCACTCATTTTCTATTATGATTATATGTATATAGCTAGTTGTAATCAAAATGCAATAAATACTAGGATAGAAAGTGGCTAGCTAATCCAGCGTGGATGAATCGCTGTACATCTGCTGTACTGCTACACCTAAAGCGATGCAACAGAACACGTGAGAGAAGCGTTTCGCGTTCACGCTACGGAAAGCCGGATCGCTCAAAGTGCGATTCCGATTCAGCATTACAACCAATGATAAACAAGCCGCTCTGTTTGTCCCTGAGCGCGACCCTGACTTTACGAGACCAGTCTGAACATGGCTGCCACCAGGTACCGTCGATTCCTGAAGTTATGTGAAGAATGGCCAAGAGACGAATCGAAAAAAGGTCGAGATCTGGGGATGTTTTTACGCCAGAGAGTGGCCAGTGCGTTCAGAGAGGGCGAAAACACTCAGGTAACGAAATGTAGCTAACTAGCTTTATTAGCAGGGACAGAAAACAGTGTTACAGAGACAGTCACCTCTGGGGGAAGCTGTAGGTGCACAGAAAAAGTGTGTTCATATACAAAACACACACACACACACACACACACACATTTCTCCTCGCTAACTAAAGCTGCAGGGTCGCAGGAGGGGCTCCCTCTTTAACGTACGGTACACCAGCAATAGCAAGCTTATGATGGCGCTACTCGTCATTGAAGGTATGCGTGTGTTATGTGATGTTGCTCGAGATGGCATGTCGGTGTTTATGGGTATCGATATCGATATCGGGTGGGTATCGATATCGATATCGGGTAGATATCAACAAAAATGTTGCAACCGATATCATCAAAAAGGTAAAGAAAATCCAGCCCTGTGTAAATGAATTTATTTGGATAGCTTTTTGCTTAGTAGTTTTTAAAGATGGAATATCAATTCTGTACAGTATTGGCATGGATTTGGAGCAAGGAAAGCGCTACATCATGGTAATGGCAGTGGTACTCCAGGATTAATATAATAAAATATTGTAATATTTTTTGAGACTTGTAGGCGTACAGTAATTTAGAGGTCAGTGGAAAAGGATGTTTGTGTATCTTCCAAAAGGGACATTACTACACAATGTACAAAAATATTTCAACTTTATTTACTGTTTTGTTTTTGTTTGTTTGTTTTTTTTTTGGTAGCTCTCTGACCCAGAAAAATGTGATCAGATGTATGAGAGTTTGGCACGCATCAACAGCAATGTTTACAAAGAGAAGGTGAGTCTGAAGCCAGACAGGTTGTTCAGCATATATATTTGTAGCTACATGTGTAGGTGTATGTAGAGCACTGCAGAAGTATTTATTATAGTAATAATAAAGGATAAAGGATAAAGGTGCACGTATTCGTCACTGTACAGTGCGGACTGTACAGCGAAATGTGTCCTCCGCATTTAACCCATCTGGTAGTGAACACACACTCACACACACACACACGTGTTAGGGGCAGTGAGTACACACACACACCCAGAGCGGTGGGCAGCCAACTCCAGCGCCCGGGGAGCAGAGAGGGTAAAGGGCCTTGCTCAAGGGCCCAACAGTGGCAGCTTGCCGAGCCCGGGAATCGAACCCACAACCCTGTTATCGATATCCCGGCGCTCTAACCGCTGAGTTCTAGTTCTGACGACAATAAAATATTAGTTCTATTTATGAAGTGCATACAGTTTAATACATCTGTGTGTATGTGTATTTTATTCAAGCCTTAAAGTTTCTCATGTTCATTGAATGCAAATTCCTTTCCAGTTTCCTCGGGCAAAAGACACAAGTTTTACTGGCGTGACTGTGGAAGAGTGCCGGATGTTATTAGCAACAGGTAAGAATTTACTTCTTCAGAAAATGTTAATGTGCATAACTGATAAGTAAGGTGTGCATAGCTGAAATAATGACCTGTATATACAAACTTTTCTTTTACTTGCACTCACTGAGGACTGAGTCAGCCGAAAGCAGCAATTACTAGGTTCAAGCACAAGCTACTTAGTGTGTTTGGGCCATAATTTGGTTTGGGCCTATTAGGCCTAGTGAGTCCCAGTTCAGCTGGCAGAATTGTTAAAAATAAAACAGATGAGTGATAGTTTATCAAAAGGTCTGTTATGATTTTTGATCCGGGGACTTTGCCAAAGATGTTTTTGCATTTTCCATAGATTGGCCTTTTTACCATAGTACAAGAAGCTGTAGACATTTTTTTTTTTTTTTACCTGAAACTCAATGTATAAAAGTGTTCCAAAAAATGGATAATTGGCAACCTGTCTGACAAAATTGATAGGCTATTTAATAATCACGGGAAACGCACATGTCAGAACGTGCACAGCATGATGACAAAAGCAGAATAACCTGATATTACTACATTTTGATTTGAGTCACGTTGTTCAGACCGTGTATGACCGTGCTTGAACATGAATGTCACCACTGACGAAGAGAAAATCAGTGTATGCTGTATAGTCAGTGGCAGTGTTTCTCTGCCATATGCTGTCATGTTGTACCCACTTGTGACCACAAGATGTCCCTCCTGTTGCACAGAACATGAAACAGACGTGAAATTAATCCATTCATGTGTTGTGTTATTGACTTGTAGGAAGTATGCAGCAGATGGATGAAGAAAAGAAGGGATTGTGGAAGAGCTTGATGGAGCGATTCTCCTCTAAACCAGAAGACACGTCTCCAGAGAAGCCTGACAAGCAGTAATTTTACACTGGGCTGTATATTAGCACATTCTCTATTACAAACTATTATTCTCAACTATTGTTACTGTCAGTCATCTGCATGTGTCTTATATACAATGTAGTTGTATGGAAACTGTATTTAATGTAAATTTGTGTTCACGGTTTGCAAAACATTAAAGCTATATTATATCGAAAACATGCCAAAATGTTTTACTGAAACCACTCAGTAATTTCAGACTTCAACTTTTTTTTAAAACCACACACACTTTTTAGGACTTACAGCTAGAAGGTCAATGTTAGTATAGTAATATTTTATTTGAATTTAACTAGCAGTCATGAAGCTGCTCTATATAGAATAGTGTGTTTGCAAGTTATTGTAAAACACAGTATGTACCAATTGTTTTGGCACATAACCTCACATAGTGATGTAACTTAAGATTTAACATAGATGGGTGGAGGTGGACAATATTCCCCAGCCAACACAAATATATATTTTATTTTATTATTATTAGTTTATTATTTTTGTTCATTAGGAAGACTTACATAGTGATTACACAGTGCATTATGACCAACCATCATTGATACAAAAATGAGCATGGAAGCAGGCAAAATCTAAGTAAAAACATCTACTTTAGTTTTTTCACAATTAAGAAATATTAGTTGCCAAGTAGATAAGTTATCACTTGAATATGCACTTGAATGTGGTTAAAGGCAAATTCCTGGTACTGGCTGTGGAGCATTATAGCATGCCGTATATGTGTGTTCCTTTTTGTCCACTCTAGTCCTTTTTAGTCTCTGGGTTGTCCCTCCAGATACAGTAGTTGAGGGATGTGGCCAAAAAGAGCCAGGCCAGATATGGAGTCATGAGAAGTGTAGCAGTGCGGTTCACTGGGTACCAGGACACCATGGTGGCTGCCACTGTACCAGTTAGCATAACTATCTCAATAAGCGCCTGCAGGGAGAAGAGTATGAGGAGTATGTAAGGCACAGTAACAGAGGGCATATTTTACAGAATACAGTGTTTTTGTGATTGATTATTTGACTTCTTTTGAACTGAATAACAGTTTTTAGTGAGTACCTTTCATTACAACATGCACAATATGCCTCAACAGCTCAAAGTAAAGAAAAATGAAGAAACTCTTGAACTACAGTACAAAGTTCAGTAGATATTGGAGGACAACTTTAACTGCAATGAAGATAAGTAAACTGACAAAAGCATACGCTCTCACCAATTTGATCTTGTGTGCTCCAAAAAAGATGGGGGTCCAGGCCCAGTTTAGTGCCAGCTGCAGGCCATACAGCCCCAATGGAACCAGTGAATCTTCATTAAAGCCTCCCAGCTCTTTCCACACCAGGTATGACCCATACCTAAAACAATGGTCATAGAAAAGGAATGATTGAAAAATGAGCTAAAGTAGTCACAAAATCTTCAGGGTAGTTTTTGCAAAAAGATGCAAGATGCATGCTCTACTCATGATGTGGTGAGCAGCAGTGATCAAGCAGTGAAATATATGGATACATAAGCATGTGTTTTTTGTAGGCATTACTAATAAATGCATTCATTAAAAATGAATGAGGGTCATCATCACATACTTACCCCATGCCAGTGTAGAGTGTGGTCCACACCACTGGAAAAGCAGCATTGGGTGGCCTCCATGATGGCTTGTTAAGGGTAGGGTACCAGGTCTTCACCTCTTTTCTTGTGATATAACCTCCATAGAGCCCACCAACATGTGGTAAGGCAGTCAGACCCAGCAACGGAATCCACATGTCTACAAACAGAGAAACCTCAAAGTGTCTGTTTATCAATGAGACTCAGTATTCAGTAATTACTCCACAAAGCTGGATTCCTCAGTGAGCTGGATAACTGAAGCCCAAAGTGTGGGCAGTAGTCCATGAATGAACCACTATTGAACAGTACTAACAAATCCTGGTTTGAATGCTCCCTAGGTGACCCCATAAACAGAAACTTATTGTTTTGGGTTTTTTTTTTCTTGGACTATATCTTACTGATCTTACTGAGGGGCTTTGTTACCAATAATATGTCCATGATATGAGGTTGTTCTACCACAAGAAATGCTGCCGGTAACACAGTAGCTAATACAGTCTATCTCAAACCCACTCACACTGTTATTTTTCATACCTAAGCAAAAAAGTGATCTTTGACCTGCCACAATAAGCTTCCCATTTCCATCCAGAAATTTTAACCATTTACATGGTTGCATATAAAGTAACTAAAGCTCCTGAAGAACCTATTTTATTCTGCACAGTGAAAGTGTGCAGTGTATTAACAGGTTTGTATTTGGCTGTGCATACCAGCTGCCTTCTGCCAACTTTTTGGTCCAACCCAAATCCTTATCTTAACCAGTATGAGCAACCTAGCCAACGGTTTGTGATATTCCTAAAGTCAACAAAATACATGTAGAAATTGTAGTCAAATATTTTATTGAAAGTGAGAATGTCTTCTGATGACTTTATGATTAGCTTCTATAAGGTCAGTGAGCCTTTTGGCAAGGGCATTTAAGGTTAGGCTATAACTGCTGCTGCCAAGGTAGCTAGAACCTGTATGTTCTTCGCCTTATAAACATCAATTAATTGATCACAAAAAGGTACGATATTTAGACTGTAGTTAAACTGACTTAATAGTGAACGAAAGGCAGGGCAATACTGAAAAGCCGAAACGTATTTTAGTTATACATAAAACGCAGGCTTTCCTTGTCTAATCACCTTACAACGTTGCCGTTGTGGAGCTGCCAGGGTAGGAGCCTTGGGAGTAGCCAGTTGGATCACATCGCATGTTAACACGAGATAAGTGTCAAAGCCCCGAAGAAACAGGCAGGTTCTTATGTGTTCATGGGTCTGATATTATTTATATATGCACCATACTGAGCATTTAACAGCATTAACCTCGCAGATCCGCACTTAACTTACATTTACCACATTAGTTACATCGTTTTTGCATGTCAGCTTTACTGTAAGAGCTTCCCGTTCGTCCAGTAACTTTAAGGTTACTAAGGTTAGCTAGCTAGTTAGCAAGCTAGCTAGCATTCAACCCATGCAAACAGTTCAGTTAGTATAGATTGTTTTGTGGATGCTAGCTAGCGCTAACTATGTCCCATTGTCTTCTTGCAATTATTTTTCATCTTACCTTTAAGTGACAAGCCAGAGTCCCCCAGCAAAAGGTACGGGTGCCCTCGCGACCGCAGTGACGTTCGAGTGCTGAATTTTTAGATAACAGTGCAGCAGTGGGCGTGTAGACATTTACGAAACGAGGCGCCATAGCCGTTGGGTTTCGTAACCACAAAAGTGACCGTCGGTGTTTCCTTGTCTGATGTAATGTGATGCGCGTGATGTTGGGCTGAGGTGCTGAGAGTTCATGGACAATCGTTGGTGCCATCGTGGAGTCGAAACTGCGTTTGTGTAATGCGCTTTTCACTCAGGTGTACAGTTCTGCTGATCTTCAACTCATACGGCGCGTTCGAGTAGCACAGCTGCACGTCAGTCAGCTGCCTTTCTCTGAAGTGTGTATTCGAAGATCTGCGAAAACGAAGAGCATGTCATTACATTGGAGTAAGAAGTTATTTGTGTATGTTTTTTTTATTTATTGATTACTACTATTACTATAAGAAACAGACAGGGTGCATTTTTGCAACACAGTGTTAGTTCTAGTATTAGAAGTATTCAATATTCAAATGTACAAAAAAATAATTATATATCCTCCATTATAACTTAAAAAGATGTGGCAATTAATGTGGCAATTGGACTTTATATCTGATCTTTGCTCTGGATTAGTGATGCCTGCTTGTGAGTTCAGGGTCACAGGGTATATATGCATACTACTTCGATGCAGCCTAATTCAATAATAAAAAAACATGAAAATGCATTTATTAAAAAATTGAAATGTTCCTATATTATGAAATTGAAAAATGTTTCTTTGCCTCAGGCCACACAATGTGATTACACAAATACAATGCCACAGCAGAAATTCATCATACATGCATAAAAATAATATAATAATATTTTGTTTAATTAATACATTTTAATGAAAAGAGAAAAAAAAGGCTTTTATTTTGTAGTAAAAAAAAGAGTATTCTTTCAAAAGTGCTATAATAATAATATGTATTAGATGTGTAATGTTTTTGTTTGTTTTGTTTTTTTTAAGATCTGCAATAAAGGTTGCCAGAATCCTGTCACTCTGGAGAAGCCAAGCTGACTTTCAGCTAGTAACCACCTTTTTTTAGCCACTCTTAAAAAAATGTGACTGTTGCAGTGTGATTGATATGTGCCAATGTGCATTGATTTATCTTTTTCTACTTCCTTTTGAGTTGGTCACACATTACACTGATTACACTGACAAACTGATTAATAAAATGTAATTGATAAATCTGAATGCTCCAGACTTCCATCCATCTTCTTATCCACTTCTTAATGGTAGAAAACCCCCCAGGTCATGGCGCCAGTCCATCACAGGGTACAATAGACACAAATTCAATCTTAGGGGGAGTATAGCTAGTACACCTGCCATGTGTGTTTTTGGGAGATGGGAGGAGACCAGAGGTAACGAAGGTCTTGGAGAACTCCTTTCACAGGCAGTGATTGCAGGGACCCTGGAGCTGTGCGACACACACTACTTGCAGTGTCACCGTGCCAAAACCTGCATTTTCATGGCCACAGAATATGTTTACTTTGTAACACCCAACATGTACCTCCCCACCATTAATGGATTAAAACACATTTTACATTCTCTTCACAACTACTGTATAACTGTATTAAAATATGTGTACGTGTATTTACAATTATTCATATACCTTTTAGGAGGTAGCTCATAGAATCATTAAACTCATTAAATGTCTGGTTTCTAGTGTCTACCTCTGGCTTATCATTACCACTGTGAACAATTCTGACTCAATAATGATTTATTTCTTAAATATTAAATTTTGCAGCAGTGGAATTCAGCTATACGTCACAAGTACACAATGTCTATATTTTGTTCATGACATCTCAGAACAGACAAGCTACCTGAATTGGTTATCTGAAGTTGAAATAATATTTCAATAATCTGCGCCTCTAGTAATGCATGACTTCCGGTTTTCTAGAGGCAGCTCTGACTCTCCGCTCGTGCCACAATGCGTTGCTATAGATGACGGTGATTGTTACGTGCAAGCGCGTGCGTTCTGTATGTCTCGCGCTGGCTCTCCCTCCACAGGTGTACCTGTTTAGCCACATGAATCACATGAGGATCACTGACCAATGAGAGTACTGGCTGAAGAAAGGGGGAGGAGCTTAGACAGGAGCCAATGGTGGAAGGAAGACTGCTGTGGTGTGTTATAGATTTAGCTTTGTTTTTCCTTCAGACCAACCCTCCTGTGTCTAATTTCCCCACAAAGACCGCTTGTTGATACTAATGAATATGAAGAGCCACATTTTCTGCAATATGTCTAGCTAGTGATAGATAGCTGGCTATTCTAGCTGGCTAGGTTAGACCTACCCTGAAATGAGTAGTCGTAGCTAGCTAGTAAAGGTGCACGTATTTGTCACTGTACAGTGTACAGCGAAATGTGTTAGGGGCAGTGAGTACAGACACACACCCAGAGCGGTGGGCGGGGATGTGTGCTAAATGAGGTACACGATTATGGAGGTAAACTACAGTGTGGATAATGTCAACCAAATTGAGATGTGATTAAAATGGTGTATGTATTAAGTTACCTTAACAATGAAGGTGAACACACACTCACACACACACGTTAAGGTAACTTAATACATACACCATTTTAATCACATCTCAATTTGGTTGACATTATCCACACTGTAGTTTACCTCCATAATCGTGTACCTCATTTAGCACACACCCAGAGCGGTGGGCAGCCAACTCCAGCGCCCGGGGAGCAGAGAGGGTAAAGGGCCTTGCTCAAGGGCCCAACTGTGGCAGCTTGCCGAGCCCGGGAATCGAACCCACAACCCTGTTATCGATATCCCGGCGCTCTAACCGCTGAGCCACCACTGCCCAGTAGTCTGCTAGCAGTTCTGATGTACCTAATGGTTTAATGAGTCGATGCAGGGGATGTGTGCTAAATGAGGTACACGATTATGGAGGTAAACTACAGTGTGGATAATGTCAACCAAATTGAGATGTGATTAAAATGGTGTATGTATTAAGTTACCTTAACAATGAAGGTAGCCAGCTTCATTGTTAATTGGCTTAATGGTTTCAGTGTGTTAACTATGATGCAGTTTGTGTTGTTTTTAATGAAGAGTGAAGAGTGATTTGTTAATGTCACTCCGTCAAGTTAAATTAATGATAGAATAAGTAATCATTACAACCCTTAGAGTAGAATCAGAATCAGAATCTCTTTATTTCACCAAGTATGTTGCACATACAAGGAATTTGTCTTGGTGAGAGCAACACGTATGACAAGTAACAAAAACACAGAACACTGATTATTTACAGTATTTAACTAAAGGAAAATAATAAATAATAGGATAATATAAAAATAAATAGGATAGGGGATAAATTAAAAAAGTAAAGTAAAAAGTACTAAGGGTCACAAGAGCTGAAGAAGCTGGGAGATGTGAAACAGTAGCAAGAAACCTCTTTGGTTTGACCACTTTTGGTGGCTTCCACTTAATGGCAGTACTAAACATCTTGCTATTTACTGAGAAATGCCTGTTGACATGGGAGACTCTGGTAAAGGTTGAGTCGGTTCCTGAGTTGATTTTTGACCTTTTTGAATTTTCCATTTCTAATAAATGCCTGTTTACTGGTTAGGCTAACTTTCTCCATACAATGGCACCATACCAGGAATGCATCCCTACCATGCATCCACACCTACTCATTCATGCAATCTAATCAGTCAGCTGAGTGGCAACAGTGCAATGGGCAGAATCATGCAGATCATGCAGATTATGGACAGCAACAGAGTCATGCAGATACAGGCCAGGTAATCCAGAGTCAGGTTTAATTGGTTTCATTTGTTCAATTTTTTTTGTTTAATGATAAAACAAGGTTTAAAGTTAAAGTATCTGTCAAATTAGTCTGGAGTTTAAGTACAAAACAGTTTCTTGCCAAATGTTATAACACCCCTAGACTCCTAGAAGATTCAGCCATGAGCATTAGTGAAGTCAAATGTTAGTTTAGTCCTGAATTGCAAACGCCACCCAGTCGTCCTAAATATGTTGAATGACGCTCCACCATTTCAAAAAAAGTTCCAATGCTGGGCACTTTACACTGGACATTGTGCATAGTGACCTTGTGTGGTTGTCCCAGAGCATATCATTCTCCTCTTATGATTCATTTAATCGATCATTTCTTTTTATATATTGTTATAGTATGACTTTTTAATGTGCTTTGTAAACACAATTTGACTGTAATAAAATGCAACACAGTACCTATGCTGTACTTTTACCAGTAAAAAACAAAACAAAACAAAACCATATCCTCAACTTAAATAGAAAGTACTGCCAGTTGGAGTGCAGTTACTAACTGTCTCTACAAATACTTAAGATTTATGTATAGCTCAATGCTGGGGAAGACCCCTCTAGCCCATGCCAGGCATCAGGCATAGTGCCAATAGGTTCATATTTATTTGCTCCAGGATGTTCTGTTGTATTGGCAATACTTCTCTACAGGGGCTAGACAAGCTGTGTGCATTTGAACATCTGTCTTAATGCATTCATTAGAAGGGGTGTCCACAAACATTTGGACATCAAACTGTTCAATAACACTCCAGAGCCTACCCAGAAGCATTGGATACAAGGCAGGAATACCCCCTAGGTAAGACACCAGTCCATTGCAGGGAACCACACACACCCATATCCAATTCACCTATTAGGTGTTTTTGGGAGACAACTAGAGTTCTCAAAGGAAACCCACATGAACACTGGGAAAACCCACTGAACTCCAAGATGAGGATCAAACCCACAACCCCAGGACCTGTGTAGCACACACTATCTGCTGTGCCACCATGCCATCAAACCTTTCCTATAGTACACAGGAATTACAATTATGATTTTCTCATGATTTCTTTAATAACATTAATTAGCAATATACAATGTTTAAAAGTGTTTGTGTTTTCCATTCAACCAAAACAATAGTTCATGTGGTATTTCATGACATTTCAATTTAACTGGGTTTATTCAATTTGAATAAATTGCTTGTGGCCAGTAAGTATTTATTTATTTATTTATTTTTTACAGTGTATAATCTGTTATTATGGACTTATAACAGAGACGTTTTAAACGATGAGCCCGGCCACTGATTAAAATATAAATGGGAGTTCTCCTAACGCTCAACATGACATCTGTTTTAGCAAGAAGAGCAAAAAGAGCCATTAAGCTGGTTATGCTGTGAGCGGAAGACCCCCAAACCTTCCCCACACCATTACACCACCTCCACCAGCTAATTCACACAAGGAAGGTTGTAGTCAATCTGCCTCGAGTTTGGACATGTTATGTTATGTTATGCATTCTGAAATACATTTCTGCTCACCATAATTGTACAGAGTGGGTTTCTGATTTGCCAGAGCCTTTCTGTCAACTTGAACCAGACTGTTCATTCTCCCCTGACCTCTGTTATCAATAAGGTGTTTCCATCTGCAGAACTGCTGTTCACTGGATGTTTTTTTTCTTTATTGCACCACTCTGAGTAAACTCTAGCGACTGTTTTGCATCCTGTACCAACAACCATGCTATGCTGAAAATCACTGAGATCACACTTAGTTACTGGCCTGTATCTACATGATCATATACACTGCAGTGCTGCTGATTGATTAGCTGATCAGGTAATTGCATGATTTGAGAAGGTGCACAGGTCTTTAAAGTGTATTTTGCTACTTTTGTCAGCATTAAAGACAGAACTAAGTTTCATTTTGCTAGTGAACTTTTGTTCATTCATTTGCTTTGCTTTGTACTGTTTCATTCAGAGTGTTTTAGCTGAATAAAAGCAGTTTCCTATGACTACATTTAGTGTTTTAATTGAACTGAAAAATCAGTGATGGGAGTTCCATTAGATCAAGATTTCTATAAAAATGAAGGAAAAGAAGGAAGAAAGAAACACCTGTTTGGACGTACAGCGTGTCGGGTTTGTGTGTTCTCAGTACCAGCAAGGTGGGCCTGCTCTGCACAGACGGAGAGCTGCTGCCAACACGTCATCGCCTGATGCTAAAAAACACGCTCACACCTCATCTGGGTCCTCCAGCGCTTACTACCTTCTTGCCGCCCCAGCAGCCCTCGTTGTCTGCCTGAACTCTCACCCTTTGCTGGTGGGGAAATGTCACAGAGAGGCCCGCGCCGCAGCAAGGGGGCGTCGAGGCGAAAAACAAGCGCCGTTATTGTTTTATTCCCACCCGGTACGAGCAGAGGAACCCTCCCCCAAAAAGCGCGGTCCTGAACCAGCGTCCACCTCCACCATCACTGCTGCCGCCGCCGCCGCCGCCGCCGCCACCGTGAGCTCCGAGATCAACCGGCCGCTCTGCCCTGCTCCGGCCGCCGCGCTCCATCTCCATCTCCGCTCCGTCTCGTCCCGGATTCTCAGGCGCTGCCAACCATGTGAGTAGCAGAGCGGCGGAGGTGGCGGCGGCGGCGGCGGCGGCGAAGGGGCTCGCGGGGGTTTCCGCAGCGCTCGCGTGCGGGTTTGCAGCGGAGCTCCGCGAGCGTCCGTAGCGCTGCGGAAACCCCCGCGAGCCACCATTCGCTTTCCCCTCTGTACCTAGCATCCAGCTGCAGCAGAGGGGCTACGTTAGCTGCTCGCTTCAGGCTTCCTCCGTAAAGCAGCCAAGTTGCTTCATGGTTGCTGCCAAAAACCGTGTGTGTGTGTGTTTTTTTCAGTCTCGTGAACTAAATCTGGTTTGCATCTATTTCTAGAGGATAGAGTGGTGTTTCTGAAGCCATGTTGTCTCTCGCTCTCTTTTCTTTTTCTAATTCCTGTCAGTGTAGCCTACACAAACCGTGCACGTTTGCTGTTCCTTCTCTCTTTTGCCATGTTTTTTTTTATTTAGAACCGTGTGCCAGACCGGGCGGCAAGGCGCGAGACTGCTAATTAATAGCTCGTTTTATTGCGTAACCTTGAGCTCGCTGCTCGGCTTTTTTATGCTACTTGCACGTTGCATTTGGCTCTTATTTGAAAGCCGCGAGGACCTGCTGCTGCTGCTGCTGCTGCTGCTGTTGCTGCTGCATGTGGCGGCGAGCGAGCGACTGACTGACTGACTGGCCGTGCATGCGAGCAGAGCAGAGATGTAGTGCAGCATGCACGCACACGGCTTTTTTCAGGCAGAGCTAAAAAGCAGAAAGCCCACGCAGCCTTCTTCTGGTTTTGGAGATGAACGAACGTGGGTGCCACGAGATCACCCACTGGGCTTACCCTAGCATCACTGCACTGCACGCTAGGATGTGTATTTTTAAACCGAGGAGATCCTTCCTCGCTGCTCTGGGCCAAAACACTGCGCTGTGACTGAATAGCACATGAATGAAAGTATGAAGGCGTGATTGCGGTCGCAGTGCCGCACGGTTAAAGACCGCTGCCTGCGTTACTATCAGCCGGGTTGTGCACGTTTACATGAGCGTACACCTTTAGACCGTGTCAGTGTGCTGCACTAGCAGACAGGCCTGCTCAGGGGCTTTAGGCAGGGACTGAGGCGTACTCGTCAGAGGTGGGTTGTAACTAGTTACAGTAAGTTAGTTGCATATGTTCAAGTACACGGAGAGCTGGATTTCAACTAGCTAATACTTCTACTACTACTACTAAGTACATGAGGGAAAACATTCCCATTTACTCAAATTCACGTTTTAGCTATTAGCATTTAGTTACTTTTTTGTGTTTAATTGCATTGTGTTGTGTAGGTGTGACAGAATCTGTACTGGTTTGTGACATGACACACTTCTGAGCTTTAGCATTTTATGGTTTGGTTTTAAATGGTCTTTTCCTAGATGGTCCTAAAGGATATTACAGAGTTGCAGTGGTAATAGGAGCCAGACGTGTTTAAGTGTTTAATGTCTCTAAACATGTGGGGACTAAGCGGGAAACTCAGGGCCTGAGTCCAGCAGTTTGCAGATTTCCCTGCATCAGGTGAGTGGAATCAGGTGTGCTTGTGCAGCACTTAACTGTGCAGGAAACCTGCCCTCCAGGACCAAACGCCAGTTAGGAATGCAGTAATTCCTGAGATGTTGTTTTAAGCTAGTTTTATGAAGAACGCTTTAGCCTGCCTACAGGGTAGAGAGTAGTAACCCAAACACATCCTTTGTTTGTACATTAAATGTCATTATATTTAAAACACAGATTTGTATCTTGCCACTAGAAAATTAGAGAGAAAATGAAATGACTATATTTGCATTTTGGACATTTCTACGCCTGCTTCCTATCACCACCACTGTAATTCTGTACAATAAAATAAAAGTTTAGGGCAGACAGGTTGCTTAGTTTTCTGAATCATTTTTACAGTCTAAGCTACTCAGTACTGAAACTTTTAGGATCCCTGTGTACATCTACACATGGTGTTTTTGTGAATGTATTTTTTAACTCTTGAATTAATATTGCACTATTATTAAGTAATGAGTATAAGGTCCGGCCACTAGACCCACCTCTGGATCTCTTAGGGTTTCAACAGTCTTTGAAGAGGAGGACATAGTTACACACTTAGAAGTTATCACCTTAATGTAGTCTGTTTCAAATAGTGTACCTTTCAGGGTACAAATGCTGTCCGTGTGTGGAACTCTCAAGGATTGCGTCTTCCACTAGGATTGCTTTAGTCAGCAATTGTGCCACATTCCATTGGAATTGTCATACTTTATATACCTGTCACGCTTTGATTTTTTCCCAGTTTCTAATGACTGGAAGAAATGGTTTGCACATGCATGAATGCAGTAAATGTAGTATACTTTTTACACAGACCGTGTTTTCCGAACTGTAACAAACTTTAATTCAGGAAAGGCTTATTAAATAGCTGATTAGCTAGACCAGGTGTTTAGGATATGAGGAGCTCAAAAATGTGCAAGGCAGGGGTTAATCCTGGTTAAAGGTTGGGAAGTATGTTGGGTTGGATATACTGTGCTGTTACTGATTTTCACTAACACTAAATACAATGAAATTTTAAAATCTTGGTTGAGTTTTGGTTCAGTGTCAAAGTAGAGAACCCCTTTCACCCCTCCTTCACTTTTTAACATTAACATTAAAAAGTGGTTTTGCTGGCCATCTGTTCTTACTCCTTTTTTTACCTGTTGTAGTGTTACATCACATATAGTGTTTTACAAGTGAAGTTATATTGGAAGACTTGTTATAACGAAGACAAACTGTAAATCTGTGCAGTTCATGCACAATTTTGGAGCTAGTTTAAGCTGATGTTGAGATCGCAGTTTGAACCCATTTGCATTTCTTTTGCCTGCCGGGTGCGTGAATGTCATGTATTTTATGGCCATAGATATCATAGATATAAGTGTTAATGCGTAATCATGTGACAAATAAGTGACCTTTCCGTTTGACAGTTGATTATACTAATTGTATACTAATAACTGAATCAAACCTACAGCTGACCCCCACACAGTGCTCCTATATTCAGTTACAAAGTTTTGTATTGATAACTCGCAATCAGAGACAGCTGACCTATATTGTAAAAATAAATTTAGCGTGTTTATTAAAAGAAAACTATATATGAGCATACCGCAATTCAGACATTGTTTTGGAAAGTGTAACTGGAACTAAAGTCCAGATATTTATAAATGAATCCTCAATATGTATTTTTTAGAACTGAGGCTGTTGACTTATGTGTGTCACAGCTGTCTCACTTTGTCTACATTCAGAAAATGTAGATATGGAGTTAAAACACCCTGAGAAAACATATTTAAACATGTGGACATGACTGATTTCTAATTGTCTTTTTAAATCCCTTCACAGACACATATGCATCTACATCCTTCTTTGAAGCTCTTTGGATCTCCACTATGGAGATCTCCAAGATGTCTTTGGATCTCTCCATAGTGATACCACTCACTTTGACAATCAAGAACAAACCAACCCAAATGTCTGAGGTCTAGTGTTATTACCTCCATCTCCGATTATTGATAAAATGAAGATCAAATGTCCAAATGTTTAAATATGTTAAAAAAGACAACTTTTTCATCGGGTGTCATACCTTTTTCACATTACTGTACTTGAATACAGTGCCCTTTTTAGATGTTTGGGGTGTTATTTTGGAGAATAGGCTTAGTTACACATAAATCACAAATATATAATTTGTTTCTTGAGTTGCGTTTTTGTTATGTGGTGTCCAGTGAAGTGCTGACATTATTGGTTGTAATTCTGTTAATTTTGCTAAATTGATACAATAACAGACACATATACTGTATATTTACGTTGTATTACAGTATATTACTGTAGATTGTGCAGCTGTCTTTTCACAGTGAAATGCTTTACAGGTTTTACATTTGAAAAATATATCATGAGCTCAGCCGTGTTAAACCTTTAGACACAGAAACTGGTAAGAAGTCAGTGAATGGTGGGTCATAGATGTTCTGGCAGGTGGAATTTGAACTAGGAGCTGAGTGATAGACTACATTGAGAATCCACTAGCCAGAGCTTTAGACTGGGTCCCACTTGAGAGACAGAAACATCATGTAAAGTAATTATACTTCACATCCAGGGGAAGCCTGGGGGAGGCTTGGCTTTCCAGATTGACTTCAGTTTCTCCATCTTAATCACAGTACACAAAGCTATGGATATTATCTGAAAAGAGGGCAGTATACTCAGAGGAATCTCTTTTCTCCGTTTGTCAGGAGCTATGAAGCATTTACACAGTGGGACTTGCTGCTCTTACCAGCACACCCCTCCTCCGCCATGACACCCAGCAGAGGATTCTGGGATTGACGTTAGCATCACTCCCACTGATGGCCTGGACCAGGTAAGGCCTTTTTCTTATTTAGGTCAGAATGTTGTTGTGAATCAGAATCATGTCTGTGATCAGCTAATTTAACTAAACACTTTAATACTTTAATTGTGACTGCTTTTATGTTGAAGGTTTCAGCAAACCTGCTGAAGCTATGGGGAGCTGTTGGAGCTGTCTATACAGAGACGCCATCCAAGACAACCACCCCACCAAATTCAAGGTAAAAACACTAAACAAACATTTTTAGTGTTTAATCGAGATATATCCCAAAAACCCACTACACTACAAATGAATAAGGTAATGACTGTGACTGGATAAATTATACCAGAGGTTACAAATTACAAAGCTGGATTGTCAGCTTGATTACAAATATTAAAACTGTCTCAGTAATCATAAAGTGTGATTTGATCATTCACCAAAATTAGATTTGAAAAAACAAAAACAGAACACCTAAATTAAAATGGAGGGGAATTTGGAAAATCTCCACTGCACACTGCACAGTGATATGATGTATTGTAGCCATGGCAATGCAAACTCCATGGCAGAAGACAGATTTAAAGTTTTACATTTCTGCCAGACTCTGAATTTGTGTGAGATTACATTCCGCCTGGAGCAACTATGGTAACTCTGTTGGTGAAAGTAAAATAACAGTATGGCTTAAAGTGTCTTTATTGTGCAGCAGAACATTCAGTTAATGTTTGCATGTGTTGGTAAAGATTACTCAACAATCTATGCAGAAACCCAGTTTCTCTTCTGTGAAATTGTGAAACTGATCTTTTGTAAGGTAGGCCCTGGAGACTAGATTTTTTAAAGACGTTCAGATTTATGCAACGCATTCTGCTGTCGCACAGCAATGAGCTCACACACATGACAACGTGTCCAAAATCATTTACTACCATGTCAAATTCTGTTTCCTATTATAGTGCCCTATATAGTGATCTAGATTTTCACATTTAGGGGATAGTGAATAGGGCACAGTTTCAGACACAGCCTTTGCTTTATGAGGGGCAGGACTGTGGTAAGGAGCTGCTACCTAATTCTCATTGGTTCAGTGGATCACTTGATGTCAGTGTCTTCTAATAAAGTCTAGCCCAACTTAGCTCCAACAGAAAACACAAAAGAGCAAAAAAATGTCTCAATGCAAAACAAGCAACCAATAACGGTCCTCATTCACCAATATTTTCCTAAGAACAAAAAGTGTATGCAGATTCATGATGTTTTTAAACCGCAGATTTATCCCAAATAATATTTTGTGAACGTCATGAGTCTTTGGCCGTGAAGTTATTTTTTTAGAGACAGGTGGTACAGAGTTAAGCAGATTAAATAAGTTGGCAGCCCCTTTAAGATTTCCACAAAAAACTGCATCTCTTTCTCATTAATATTATTACTGACATTAATTTGGAGCAGTGTGTGTAGTGTTTTAAACTCTCACTCTTATTACCGGTGCTCATATTACTAGTTATTATCAAAGTCAGCTTTATTATCAAAACTGCAATATGTACAGAACATAAACAGGATTGAAAGTCCGTTACTCTCAGACCCCTGGTGCAACAATAAACATCAAACATTTAAATAAACATCAAATAACATCATTTAACACTATTATTCATGAGTATAGTTCAGAAATAATAATCCTAATATAAGTACATTTGTAGCATATGACTGATCACTACGACTGGTCAAAAACTTGTTGACATGTTTCTCTGTACTTCTGTATGGGAGAAGCCAGTGGGCAGCTGCTGAAGATGAAGCACACATTGGTGTATTCGTTTAAGGTTAAGAACTGAGTAGTATGCCCAGAGAGTACATAACCTGTCATTATTGCAGGTGACAAATGTTGATGATGAAGGGAATGAACTGGGATCGGGGACGATGGAGCTCACCCAAACAGAGCTCATTCTGCACACACGAAAGCGGGACGCCATCCGGTGGCCGTACCTATGCCTGCGGCGCTACGGATACGATTCCAACCTCTTCTCTTTCGAGAGTGGCCGGCGGTGCCAGACAGGGCAGGGTGAGTTCAGTGTAGAGCTGGGCAATATGACGTTATTTTATTGTATTGTGATAAATTGTGTTATCGAAATGAAATCTTCATGAAAAAGTGCAACTGCCAGAGAATCAGTGTAAGAATTGAATTGGTTATAAGAGTAAGTAATACACCATTAATAATTTGAATGTTCCAGCCTTAACTGGGTGTCAGTGAGACTAGGTGAATCATTACAGTGTAAGTTTCCTTATCTTGGACTGATCAGGTTGTTGAACAATTGATGCTTTCCACATTTCTGTAATCAGATCACATCTAGACATTTTGGGCTCAAATTGATTGTGGAAATCTGATCATTTGTTCGTTGATTTCCTGTACTCTTCATGGTAAATGCATGTAGACCTTTCTTGATCATGCTAATTAATTTCTCTGTGCTCACATGAAGCAGCAGTAAGTTCTAGCTCTGACTTTACACATGATGAGAGAAAAGACTGCTACACAATTGGACTGTAGAATGTGTTGCTGTACTGCCCCTTAGTGGCAGGATAAATGATGAACCATGTGAAGAGTGGATGTGGAAATGGAGCATGTATTTGTCTGTGCTTCTGCAGGGATCTTTGCGTTTAAGTGCTCTCGTGCGGAGGAAATCTTTAACTTGCTGCAGGAGCTGATGCAATGCAACAGCATTAATGTGGTGGAAGAGCCCATGATCATGACCCGACCTGGCCATGCACCAGAAATGGACTTGCCTCGAACCCCACAAACACCCAACAGTATGACACATTTACATATTCACAGTTAGTTCAGCAGGACCAAGGATGAAAAAATGTACTTTGTTATTGTACTTAATTAATACAGTCTTATGAAAAACTACATTTTTCCAACCTCAATCACATTACCTAGAGAAAAAATCCTCTTCAATTTATTTAGATGTTAAAAGCACATTGAAAGCACCCATTACAATTCACAGAAAACATGTTTTGTCTTATATAGAATAAGACAAAACATGTTTTCTGTGAATTGTAATGGGTGCTTTCAATGTGCTTTTAACATCTAAAAAAGTATTTCACCTGCTGTTTGTGTTAGTAAGTTTTGTATACTATTAGTAATCAGTCTTAACACAGGAAGTCTCATACCACAGCCATAAAATAGGTTAATTTACAGTTTGTTTCTGTGTCACTGTAGCTCCTGGGTTCCCAGTGCAGGCTTTTCCTAACGGATACCCTGGGTACCCTGTCAGTGCTGACTCATCCCAGCCCACTCTTACCGACGACCACAGACACAGCCTCATGGGAATGGATGACCAGGTGAGACAGATTCATACTGTACACAGTGCATTCACAAACACAAACTAAAGGGTTCGACATCACATGAAGAACGTATGCCCACTTCATTTTAAAATTAGAATAACAGTTAATAATTACATTGCTGAACTGCCTATTGTGTTTTACACTGTTTAAACTGAAGTAGAGAGTCTGTGGCAGTTTCCAGAGAGTCATCTGGGAGCCAACTGTAGAACTCATTAGCATCTGCTGAATGTATGTGTTCATTATTAGGTATTATTCTAATTCTTGTTTTTTCATTGCCAGTTACTATTTTACTATCACACATTGGTGCCTTTTAAATTGTTACATTTACCAAGTTACCATGTGGTGACGTACAAAGCAGAAAAGTAATAACTGGCTTCTTTCTTGCCTGCTCCTCACTAAGCCCCGCCTCTGCAAGCTTGTTACCTACCCACTAAGGTGTATTTTTAAAATGTGTTGCAAGAGTGACAGACCCACCCGGTACTGAGCGTGGATCTACTCTTTACATAAAGAAATACAGCAATAGAAACATATGTCACTCATACATACATACACATGCATGCTAACCCTATACTCACTTCTCTTGTGTCTGCAGACACATACCTACGTAAACACCGTAAGTATGGAGAGTGACCTGTCCAGCCGCCACTGTGTTCATTCCCTGCCGGAGGTGCGGCCCACCCCCTTTCCTGAGGCCTCATCAGCCTCTGCTGGCCGTGGAGGCCCAGTACCCGGCCAGCCAGGCATGCACTGCTGCCCAATGGACGACTCTCACAAGGACCCTCAGGTGTTCCTGCAGCCTGGAGCTCAGGAGGTAAAGTTCATGCTGGGTCCCACACCAGCGCAGCGCCATCTGCTGGAGAGAGACAGAGATCGGCATTCTGTTCATCCGCTCCGAGCACCTGATGGCAGCTCCGAGACTGAGGGGGAGGAGGCTCCGCCCATGCACCTGTGTAACCCACACTCCTATCACCATTACCACCATCACCTTCACCGGCATCCCAGCATGGAGCCCAGCCAGCTAACGTACGAGAACATTAACGGACTACGAGGGGGACGCAGGCAGCGTCTCAGCCCCAGCAGCGTGTCCCAATCACAGTCCGTTGGCTCCAGTAGCAGCAGCAGCACCACAGGTGAAACACACCCACACTCACACCCACACTCACTCCCGCTCACGCACACACACACCTCCATGCTGCCTCCTCAGGGCTACGGCTGTGAGAGGGGCATGGGAATTGGAGGTCACCGCCGCACCGCTCTGCTCAACTATGAGAATCTTCCATCTCTTCCGCCTGTGTGGGAATATCGTGCTCTTCAGCGCGAGGAAGAGGAGGAGCAGGATGAAGACGAGGAAGATGATGAGTACGAGGAGGAAGAAGAGGAGGACTTTGATGAATATGAATATTCAGAGGGACCTGGGACCCCAAATGGATATCATCAGGATGGCAGTGGTAGTGGTGGGATCCATCGTGATGCTCTGCAGAATTATGTCAACACCGAACAGGTGGGGCATTGCATTCCATTCCATTATTTGTTTTATTGTTACTACTAATATTGAATTTATTTTTTAGTATTCTCCCAATCACTTGTAATGCTCCCAACACTGGTAGGCTGAGGACTAACACATGCCGCCTCTGATACATGCGCTCTTCCACCAATGCAATGTCACTGAGCAACCAGTGTGCTTAAAAGAAAGTGCCAGGTACACAGCTCTGATACATCAGCTAGCAGACACCTGTGCCAGCCGGCATCACACTGAAGTGATGTGGGCAGTGAGAGAGCAATCGACCCACTTGGAAAGAGCAAGGCCAATTGTGCTCTTAAGGCTCCAGTTGCTGATGGCAGGCAGCATGACCTGAAATTTGAACCAGCAATCCTTTGAAAATTTTTACCAAAACTGTTATTGATTTCTAAGGAGCTAAAAAAATCTATATTCCCTAATGGGAATATGAACCAGTACACAGTACTAGAGTACACGATTTGTATCATAACATTTAGACACACTGCCAAATTGCACTAGTAGTAATTTTAAAAACTCTTAGCACAACAATCAAATATTGTTACAATGCCCGTCTTCATACATTGTCCTGCAAAAGTCTTACAACCAGAGAAAGTTATATTTAAACTAATAGAAAAAAAAACCTATTTCCAAAATCATTTGTGAGGAAGCCCTGTATTAATTGTAGTTATCATTCAGTACCTGGTTGATTATTCATTAGAGCCTAATTAAGCTAAGTCAGGTGGGCGTGGTGACGAACAAAGCACTTAACCCCCGAATGCTTTTTACCTACCCATTATCATGTATTTTTGTAAATGTGTTGAGAGCAGGGGAACCACTGATACTGAGCTTACAGGCATAAACACACTTTTTTTTGTCCAGTATTGAGTGGTCCAGCTGAATAAGGCGCTGTCACTATAACCAGAGGGTCGCTAGTTCAAATCCCTGTCATGCTGTAGGCCATCAGCGGCCTTGCTCTCTCTTCAGGGTAGGCAGATGGCGCATTTTCCACACATCACTTCAGTGCAATGCTCAGAGCCGGGTGCGCTGGTTACCCGATGAGGTTGCATCGCGGCAGTTCGGAAATGTGGCTGCTATGGCAAAGATCAGTTCAAAAAGAATACTATAACAGAGGGAGCTGAATTTATGCTTTAATAATAATAATAATACTGATGAATAATAATACCAATAATTGTCTGACAAATTGCATCATTGAGAAATTCTGAACTCTAAATAATTTGTGCAGTTCTAATAACTTGTCCAATAACATGTTGTTTCCCCTACACAGATACAGCCTCCACGTCTCCGTCATGCATGCCCTCCCCATCCTCACCCTCCTGAGAGGGGTGGCAGAGTGTTCAGTTTTGATTTCCGACGCCAGCGGGCAGGCCGGGGCGCAATGGGAGGCTCTGCCTGCGAGCAGTACAGCCGCCACCCTCCCCCTCCCCCCTCCAGGCAGCTCAACTACATCCAGGTGGACCTGGAGGCGGGGAGCTCAAGTTGTCCAGGACATGGAGGGGGCGGGGCTCAGGTGCCACAGAGACCACCGCCCATGAAGCGTGGAATGGCTGCTGCCGCGGCTCCACCCTCGCGACGTGGGGAGTGCTACGCTGTGATCGACCTGCAGAAGACTGCAGCCATGTCCAACCTTCAGAAAGCTCTGCCACGTGATGATGGCACCTCACGGAAAACTCGCCACAACAGCACCGACCTGCCTCTGTGAAGGGAAACAGAAGGGGTAAAGAGTGAAAGAGAGAGTTATGTATAAAAAGCGGGTAAAGGTGAAAGGATGAAGCTCTGGGGGTGTTATTGTTATTCTCTCATTTATGTTGGAGTCTCTGTCACCACTCCCATATCTTTAGTACGTCTATACCAGCTGGTTATTGTCAATACAGTCAGACGAGTGTGTGTATATCGAGCTAAGGGTTTTCGAGTTCATGCAATTTTTAAAGGTGGTTTATGGTAGATTTTGGTACTAATGGATGGTTAGGTCCCTAATCTGTTTTGGTGATCTTGGCGTGACAGATAGTAGATAATATCATGAATGTATCTGCTATGCTGCTCCACTTAAGGGCAGAGTTGCAAAGGGATACTACTAGGAAGAATCAAGAATTTTAAGATTACGAATAGCAAAACAAATTATGGACCTAACTATAGCTTATATGAAATGATCAGTTTATGCCACATGGTAAGCTGTATAATCCCAGTGTTGCCCTCTAAAATCACAAGTAGTAAACTAGTAGTTAAGAGACAGAAGAAAGCGATGCAGTGAAATGTAGCATATTTCATTACAGTGTCAAGCTTACTATGAAAACCATATTATTACAACCTCTGGAAACAATTAAAACCAAAAACCTCACAGCCTCACAAAAACACAAGTTATTTCCTCCCAGATTTCTCAGTAGTTTAAAATAGGTAAAATAGTTGCATTCCACTATGAAATATTAATTGTAATAATTGCAAATTAGATGATGCTTATTGGTACGACGTATAGAATGTTACACAGTAACATGCAACGAATGTTCAAGATATTAAAGGGACAAGCTGGAGATATACAATTCAGTTTATTACCAGTGTGTGATTAATCAACACTGGAATCCAGTTCCTGACTAAATACATCCCATCTTTCCAGTATTTCAGAATCGGTATCGTGCCACCTATTGAGAGGACATCGAGTAACAAGAATTGGGAGATCTATCTCCTGAGCAGAGTAGAATTTACAAAGTAAACAAGATCACTTGGTTACTATTTAAAGTTTTCTTTAAAAGTTAAGTTTAATATAAGTCACATTTACTACAGCTACTGTGTGTGGAGAGTACTTAAAGGCTGGTTTAAGACACACAGAATATCCTATCCTCAGGAAATCACGCACTGTCCACCTCAAATTGTAACATTTCGAAACCGAGGCTTATATTTGTAAAGTTTGGAATAAAAGCCTTTAAAAATTGCATCTAGATTAGGTCACAAACTGGTCTGCAAGTGGTTAGCTGTATTTTTTCAGCTAGAGCGTGTCAAGATGAGCTCTTATTAGAGTGCTATGTGTCTAAGCTCGTTTTTAAACAGCACTGAAGCACGACTGATGATGAAAGTGTACACTTTCATTTAGAAAAGAGCTTTCAGCAAGTTCTTTGTCGTTACTGTGCAGATTAGGCAAGACAAGTGTGAAAAACACACTCAGCACTCCTAAAAATAAAGATGCTGCAAAGTGGTCCTTTAAGCGATACCATAGAATAACAACTTTTGGGTCCCGAAGGAACCATTTTTGTAAAAGAGATAAGTGTAATGTTAAGGTTCTTTATCAATTCCATGAACCATTTGTAAACCATTTGTAGCACCTTTATTTTTAGGAGTGCAAGATTTATCTGACTGCTGTTCCCACACCCCCAACGTATTCACGTATATGTGAGGGATTCATGTTTTAGGTATTAGGTGCAAATCCAAGAGTGTGTACTTATGTAAATCTATGTTTTTTTTGAAAAACTGTGCAAAGCATCATATACATACATATGCAGAGGGAAGGACATTCATTATTTTTTATATCTGAAGAAAAAATGTCATTCCATGAGCCTTAAGTGGCAAATCATATTTATTTGTTTAATTTATGGTTATTTATATATTTATTGATTTGTTTATTTTTGGTATTTAACTCTTATTAACAAGAGTAGATAACATATTTATTAATTAGACAAAATGTCTTAAATAGATACTACAGGCGATGAGGGACACTATAGAATCCAGCTTGTCGTTCTTACAGTGTTGTTAAAACTGCAATTCCATGCTAAACAATGACTATATTATTATGCTAAAATATGATAGTGACATGTTGTGCCAAACAGCTGAATATATAACTGAATTATGTGCCATTGGTGAATGTGGACTCTGAGGGCTAACTATCAACTGAAAATAAAATGCAGCTGTACTCTATAAGGATGATAAGCTATCCAGGGCTAAAACCTTGATGAGTTAGTCATGTTTACCAATTCCTACTGAAACCCTGTTTATACATCCCAGTGAAGGATATATTTTCTGTTATATTGCATGTCTGTTGATTAGTCCTGGATGTTTTGGCGTCGGTCACAGAACTCCAGTCCAGTTTCATGTTTGTCTGTTCCACCTATAGTAGCAGGTAGCATACTGTATGTGTCGCCTTGCAGATATATTTGCACTATACTGTGAAAAAGACCAATGTGGATGATAACTAGACTTCTGTGATTGACAGATTTTCAGGTAAATGGTGGAAAAAGCTCCAATGTGGGATATATTGTTAATGAATTACAAAGATCAAGTCTTGTGCAAAAGGAAAAGGGATTTTTAAGAGGGAATCCTGGTTGGGGAGCTAGGGTTAATCTATGTTAGAAAACCTGACCCTAAAAATGTTTATTTGCGTTAAATCAGTCATTGGATTCCGCTGTATATAGCCGAGCCAGGAATTTCCACCAATTTTTCAAAATTTCATCAGTATGTAAATACACTACAATTCTCATGTAGAGAATCAGTGAGTATGTGTTCTGTACCTCACAGAACTCAATCCTAACCTCTCTTATTTTAACATTTTAAACTTTATGGTTATACATACGTTCCCGGCAGTGCACTTACCACTCACCTCTAGGAGTGCTAGGGCAGAAATTTGTGTGTGAAATTTTGGGAAATAGGTGGGAAACAGTGATCTAGTTCCTTTTTATTCATCTGGGCAGGGATGTAGACCTGGCTTTTCACACTGGAACTGGCAGCTATACTGTACTGAGTGTGAGGTCTTTGCCAAATAAACATCAGACTTGTTTTTGCATATATTTAATAGTATTTGGTTGTGGACCTGTCAAAAAAGCCTGCTATTAGACCACCACAAGCAGGGTTTGCTTATTAAGTCTCTTTAGATTTTGTTAGAAATTTGAAGTCCTATATTTTCATAACCTACCACATAAGAAATGCCAAATGAGAAAGAAATATGTATGCAAAAAGAGTTTTTAATAAATGACTATAATCCTGAATAATGGATACAAACTTAAAACATAACCTCTCTGTATAATAAGGGTGTTGCTCACTACAGTATAGCTGTTAAAGAGAGTTAAGCCAAACAAAATCAACACGTAACACTCACACAAGTACATTACAATGCACGTAATGTACCCTAAGAATGCGATGATAAACTATTTGGACACTTTTCAACATTTTTGAGAGAATCAATCTAGTTTTAACATCTATATTTTTGGTATTATGGTGTGAAAAAAAACATTTTTGCAATAACAGATATTGGAGTCATATACAAGTTTGTCTAAGTCGTGAGAGAGAGAGGATGATTTGTGGCCAGATCCACAGATTTCGCCACCTTTCAAAGAGGTCTTGATCAGCACTAAGTTTGCTGTCTTTCTCAGGCCTTGTCTTGATATATGTGTGCTGTAGGTTCCTAAACCAGGCTCGGGGGATGTGGGAGGGGGGATGGGAGGTTGTACTTGTACTTAACTGTGAGATATGTGGGATCATAGATAACCTGATTGTGCCATAGGTGATTCTTTTTGCCAAACAATCTTTGAAAAGAAATGTATTGTTATTAACTTGTGGGCAAATTAAGGTACAGTAGCACATATCTTAGAATCCTGTGTTTATGTTCATTGTGGGAGGCCTCTTTGGATTGGGAATCTTTTTTTTTTTCTTCAGGGTTTTTCCATGGTTATCATGAACTCCATTCCATTATCAGGGTAAATCCTAAGTAGCTTTTCGCTGTGAATCTCATTCATCCTGGGTTACACTTTAGACCCAGACTAGTTGCACTGAAAATGTAATTAGGACAGCAGTGATCCTAAATTATTGTAAATCCCACTGTAAAATAATGAGTCTTCAGAATTTACAAAGTGTTCAGCGTTCACTTAGCATTTACAAGTATTTAGTGACTTAACCTCAATCCTCGTTTAGACTTACCTTGTTGACTTGTTTGATGTTTTCATCAAAACAACTATGTACCTCTCCCTTGATGCAATGTCATACTTGGGATTTGCATTCATCAAGTTCTATTTTCATCCAAACCTGAGATGAATTTTCAACCGAAGAGGGTCTGGAAGGAAACCTAACTGAAAACTGAATGACTTATTGGCAGTTGGGCTTCATATATTGTCTTAATAAGGCTTAGGCAGAGCTTAATGACTGTGATGTACTGTACATTAATGTGAATGTGTGCCAAACGTGTCTGAGTAAGAGAGAGAACGAGAGCGGCTCACGCACGGACTCTTGGTTAGAGCCTGCTGTTCCTGAAGCTCTATGAACAGTCTTACTCTCTGTATGAATGTAACACACAGAGATGGACTCGTAAAGCGCCCGCTTCGGGCGATATACACTTGATGTTTCTATCCTTGCTGATGAAAAAAAAAGTGTTACTGTTTTGTCTTGGAATTTCAGAATTTTTTCCAGTTGCTTTCTTTGTATACAGTATTTACATTTTCTTGTAAGTATGTATTTCTGTGTGTGTACATAACATGTATATGAGTATGCGGTGGCAGTCCGCTTCTCTTGTGTTCGTTTACGCAACACACTACTTTCGCCACAGCCGTTGAATCATAGGAAAAACAGTCAGTGCATCCAGAGTCATTTCATTATATGGACAATGCATCATCGTCTCTGTGCAAAGAGATGAAAACTTCAGTAGTCTGTTGTAGTTGCAGTCCTAACCCTTCCCTCCTCCTTACAATGCAAAACAGGCATGCCCCATATTGAATGTTATTTTCAGTCATATAAACCTTTGAAGAGGAAGGCTTGTACAATAACAATGAATGTGACTAAATGTAATGTCAATATTAAAACTGGAACTGTAAAGAAATGTTGTACATTTGTGTCATTTAAAAAAAAAAGGGATACTGGAAAGGATGTGTTTAATTGTGACTATCAGTAGCATCCTGACATTATCCATAACCCTGCAAACACTGAGAGAGTGAGCAGTTCATGATAATGATGATGATAAGAATGAGGAGAAAACACTTAATCACTATTTGTGTTGCACACATAGAAGTTTGACCTCAGCCATGAACCCATCCATGCAGTGAACACACACACTAGGGAGACAGCAAGCACACAGGCCCAGAGCGATGGGCAGCCCTAGCAGTCGCATCCGGGATCAAACCGACAACCTTCTGGTCGTAAGGCTGCTTCTCGAACCTTCAGGCTATGGCTGCTCCTGTATTTGCAAGAAAATTAATGTACTTTTTACTTTTTAGTTATCTTTTTAGTAGATAACATTGCTAATTTTTTTGTGTTTACTTTATTATTTTACACTACTGACAGCATGTAGACTGCTTTGTGATTGGCCAGACCACAAAAATCCATTAACACTTTCAGGACACTGCAGGGCATCCATACCATCATCAACTACAAGTCACCTCCACCTGCATGTGATAATGATGTCTCTCTTCCAGATGCTCTGAACGACTTTTATGGACGGTTTGAAATACAGAACAACACGATAGTAAGGAAGACCACACCTTCTCCTAATGACCAGGTACTGATAAGTAGAGATCTCTACACAGAGTCAACACACAAAAAACAGATCAGATAGCAAACACGGTAGAGGGCAAATGTTCTCACAGAGATCTTTAACATATACATATTTCAAGACCAAAACCATCATCCCTGTGCCAAAGAAGTCCCCAAAGTCCTTCCTCACTAAATACTGAAACCTTAATCGGTCAGGATTAGTAGCAGCATCTCCAGCAACACCATGCTGAGCAACGGTGCCCCCCATGGCTGTGTGCTCAGTCCACTGCTGTTCACTCCGCTGACTCATGACTGCACTGTAAAATACAGCTCAAACCACATCATCAAGATCGCTGATGACACAACCATGGTAGGCCTCATCAGCAAGAACGACAAGTCAGCATACAAAGAGGAAGTGTCGTGACTAATGAACCTGTTTCTGAAGGTGGAATGACAATAAAAGTTATGTTATGATTGAAACCATAGTTATGATTGACATTTTGGGGTCTTTTATTTATATTGATGGAAGCCTACCCAAGACCCCCCCCCCCCCCCCCCATGTAAATGTTTAGAATCACTAAGGTAAAACACAGTACATCAGTAAATTACACTAAAACAAGGTCATGTGAGAGACATGAGGGACCCTGTTAGCCATGATCTGTATATATTTGTAAAATGATGTGCGTGTACTGAAGTACTGAAGGCATTTTTTGACCTGGTCATTTGGTTTGTCTATTCAAGATGGTTTTTGCAAAGGTACTTTTGCTTGAGTCATTATTTCATTTATTGTAGGTAAGAATACTTGAATCCCTGGTGAAATGTATCTCTCTGACCTTTTAAGCTATGCTCATAGCCTTTGAATGGCCAGGAGAACACTCATTTCTTATGGTATTCCTTTTAATCATATATGTTACTGAAGTCAGTTAATTCTGTTATTCATGTTGTTATGTTAAGTCACATGACATTTTCAACCTTCAACCTTTCTTTACAAATGAGGCATCTCCAGTAAACCCATTTCTTTCCTTGATGAGTCAGACTGCATCATCTTTGGATGTCCCTTTGTTGTCTAAAAAAATGATTAAATATAATTGTAAATTGCTCAATTGCAATATCACATTGCCACAAATAATAGATTCTATTCATAGAGTTAATGAATCCCATTACCGGTAAACCACCATAGCATCTGTGGTGCTTCTCTAGGGCATTGTGTCTCTCTTTAGGATTTACTCTTTAATGATACCTGTAACTGCTGTACATCTGATTTTGCCTTCCCTTTGCCTTCCCTAGCGCTAAATGATCTTCAGCAGTCGTACATAATTGTACACCAAATAAAAAAAAACAAAAACACTTTCCTATTACTCGACAGTGCCATCGCATCTCCCAATGAAAAACATTAGGAGGGTGCTTGGACCTGTTGCTCCATTCTAACACCGCTTGTAAAAACAGTGAGCTGTTATTAATTTTTTTTTAAGCAAATCTTTATTTAGAAGCAGTTGGATGTTGGCAACCAAAAAGCTTCTTGTTCATATTTGTCCTTATGCTTTAAATTATGCCATAGTTAGCACTACCTTAACTGGGGCCCAGGCCAGGCCTACCTGCTGCATCAATTAAAATAAGCGTAAAATTGACCTTAAATAAGAAGCTGGGGAATACGGTCATTCCACAGTGTCCTGTAAAAAGTATTGCTATTTTCACATTTTTGCCCCTTTTACCATATATTGGGTTGTATTTACTACAACCACAATCTTATATCTTTGGGTACAGAGCAGAATTTACATTTACAGTGACTGGTGAGACATCTAGTGCTAGCTAGCTACTGTAGCTGCAGGGTTTTTACCCTGTTCTTATTTTGTTAGTTAGCTCTAGTTAACTACAGGTTAACATGATGAGTAAACTGTAGAACTGACGGATAACTGACAGTTAATGCTATCTATGTTCAGTATTTTTGAAAACATCAGTAGTAGTTGTTATGTAATGTTAGTGAGGTCAAAACTGTATATAGCACTAGTTGCCATAATCCATCCATCTATCTATCTATCTATCTATCTATCTATCTATCTATCGACTGCTATATATATATATATATAGATAGATAGATAGATAGATAGATAGATAAATATATAGATATAGATAGATATCAGTCTTTTACAACAGAGTCAAGAAAATCTTTTCATCATCTTTGTGCTAAGCTAATTTTGATCCCTCATCGTTTAGTTATAGCTGAGTTATTTACATACCCAAAATATCAAAGAAATTCTGCATGTTGCATTTTAAAGTTGTGAGATCCAGCTCTTTCCACTAGGTGCCATCAAAGACCACCGCAACACATACCATCACCCTCAACATTCTTTAGATGGTAGAACTCCAAAGTTAAGTAAAATGTCAGGTGTTAATGGCATTTATGCAGGGCAAGTAAAGCTGTCAATTTCATCAAAATGTTGAATAATCAAAATTCTGATTCTTTACCCACACTAAACATCTAACACCTGCTCGTCCAACATTTATTCTAAAATCAAGGGTATTAATAGGGAGTTTATACCCCTGCTCTGCCGTAACAGCCTTTAGTCTTCAGGGTAGGCTTTACACCAGATGTTGGAACATTGCTTAGAGTATTTGATTGCACAACAGCATTAGTGAGATTTTATACTGTTTATCTTGGATGATCAATTCTGGATTAAAAACACATCTCCAACTCATTTCAAAGGTTCTGAATGAAGCTTTATCACTCCAGAGAACATGGTTCCACTGCTCCACAGCTCAGTGCTTGGGGACTTTATACCTCTCTAGCTGACACCTGGCATTGGGCATGGTGACCTTTGACTCAGGCATTGAATTTGACTGGCAGTTGGACACTGACATTTTGATTTGACAAGATTTTATATGTTGTGTGTACATAACCGAACACCTTCTAACAAGTTGGGCGACCATGTTGAGGAAGATATCGGGTAAAAAACAAGGCTGTCATGCCTCAATCAGAGCAAACTGAGTTTGCCTCCATTGTTGTTTTTGGACAGATTTTCAGCCATTTAGATTCTTTCGATTTAGTTGAGTCAAGAAGTAATGAAAATTAAATCAGCACTAAATCCAAGGAAGTCTGATATACATCTTCAGTAAACAAAAACAGAGCTCTGCTTTCAGCAGAAAGACATTTATTATTAACTTTGTATTCATTGACTTAAATGGGATATGAATGCAGGCTTGAATTTTATTTGGTTTTCCAGAGGGTATATTTACATAAGCTATTTATAGCTCCATTAAGCTAAATGGTTCTCAGACACTTTCAAGGTAGGGAACCTGCAGAGATGTTTGAGACAGGTTCTAAAAGCTGTTTTAATGTGATTACACAAAATTATTAAATGACCCATTTTATAGAAAGTTGAAGTTACCTTGCTTTATTGAACTAAATGAATATGATTTAATATTTTATGTGTCATTATTTATTCCAAACAGTATATGTGGCCCTGTTTACCCCTGGTCACTTCATGTGACTAGTATCTAGATTGTATCCTGATAAAATTTTAGTCACATGCATTTACACTAGGCAGTCAAATGTGTCTCCGGTTAGTTGGACTGAAATCCAAATGGTGCGTGGGACTGAATATGCAAATTAGTTTGTTGCGCAGCAGCTATTACTGGTGTTTCAGTTGTACTGAGAGAGGTTTTGTTTGTCCAATGTGTCTTGGAGAGACGAGTGTGTTTACACTGCTGTAACATGTGTACTCAAATGCATATCAGACCACCACCTGACTTGGTTTAAGATATTTTTGAGAGGTTTGAGAGTCTTGGGTGTGTTTACACTTGCGGTTTTTATGTGGCTTAGACTTATCCAGATATAAACCTGATACTCAAGACAGATAAAGTGGTGTAACCAGGTGTTCACCAGGTGTAAACGAGGTCTATATATTTTTTTTATTCATTGTCTGGGTGTCTGTGAGACCTATGCAGTAACATATAGTCTTATGCAAAGGTTTGGGCACGCCATGTCAAATGGAATGTGTTTCTGGTGAAATTAGGTGTCATCCTCTACATAGACACACTTCTGCACATAAAATATAATTACTGTTTTTTTGGTAGTTTAACTTACTGAAGAAAAAAATAGCAATAGTACCCTACCTTTTATAGATTCAGTAAAAGTTGTATTTTTAAAATAAACCAATTAAGTTAGTTTTCCAGAGAATTTATTTACTTATTTTCATTTTAAAAACAGGGGTTCCCAAACTTTTGTGTATTGTATTGGCAGGTTCAGTCCAGACTGTGTTTGTCATGACAGAAGCCATTTACGTTTAATCTTAAAGGGAACGGATACAAATCAGTCTGTTTAATTCAATGGGACATAGAAAATGTTAATGTAAACATTAATTATAGCTGTTTTTATTACATAAAAAATATAGAGGTATTGGATTTGTGAAAAATCAAGTGTACATAATTTTAACTGGACTTATTTTACTAGTAAATATTTAATTATAGATAATAGATTGAGATTCCATGTAAATTAATGGTAACATATGACTAGTCAGAATTACTTTCACCATGTTGTTCTGGAAATATAACTAGTAAGAACGACTTATAGATCTATAGATCTGTAGATCTGATTCATAGTTGGTCTCTGAAATAAGAATGTCTACTGGGAGAAAATGACATAACAGGGATTTTGATTTTGTACTTAAAAAAAAATAGAGAAAAAAAATTGCTTGTTGGCTTATGTCATGCATATGATCATGAGGTCAGTGCTATACCTACATAGTATTTTAGTATCTGCAGCTTGTTCGAGTGTAAAGTACAATATGCAATAAATATTTTTGTAATAATAGTATTGTAGTGGCTCTTTCAAGCTCTTCTGTCTCTATAAAAATGTGAATCAGAGAGACTGAGCAGCATGTTCTTTATGAAAACTGTTACTGAATTTGATGAACAGCAGGTGAAATGAAATGCCCAGTGATCTCTTTGCAGTCATGCAGCTCACATGTAAGTGCATGTTCGATTCACACTTTGTTAAGCCTCAGCATGTCATATGTAGTTGCTCTTGTACAACTCTTTTAAAGGGTGTGGTACTGTTAAGGTTAGCTTGATAATTTTACCAATTAGATGCACTCAAGAATCTTATAAGTATGCCCGCAGAGAAGGTGTTGATTACAACGACGCTTTGACCTGACAAAAAAGTATGTATGCTTGGAGAGCGAATCTGACATCTGGCTTAGGGGGCATGGGTGGTTTGTTACTGCTTAAGTTAGTGCTCATTCATATTGTGTCACTACTGAACAGTGGCCTGGCTGTTCATGCATAATATTGCATAAATAAAGTATTGGCTTTTTCATGCATTCAGATTCTCACCAATCTAATGTGATACTATCTAATAAAAGGTTATCATATACACTTATCTAAGTGTATTAGCTCATTGTACAGCTGTTTAAAAAGCATGGCAGGAAGATTTGTACTGATTATGCAGGATGCTTTGACTATATACTGTATGACCATTTTGAGCTTATTTTTGCTCCTTCTGTAGAAACCGCAGTCACTGGTAGAAACTATCATACCTTAAAAGACTGTAATGCGAATGAGCTATTGTGAAGATCACATGGCCTTTATTTAGTCCATGAAACCTACAACAAATATAGTTTTGGTTTCTGTTAAATCCGCAGGTGGTCAATATCATTGGCCAGTATCATTTATCAATTGAAATATTGATCAGGCTTCACTTTAAATGAGAGGCAAGACCAGGGTAGGACAGGACAGATAACATATAGTTTGGATCAGATGCTCCTCCAACTGAATTTGCAATCCCATAGCAAATTCCTAATCCAGTGGAGGATTTATGTGGATACAAAGCTGCCTGCAGAGCTTTGAGACTGAAACAGCAGGAATGCTTGGGAAAATGCGACGCTGTGTGCACTCTTAATGTGCGCTCTTTGTTTTCTGTTTGTGGTGATGTTCTCTTTGTTTTCCTGACTGGATATGGTCATGCTAATTCAGCAGTTATCAGAACAGTCCATAAAATGAATGTAGACTAAGGAGTCTAGAGTCTATAATCCACTAATCTCGAGTAAACCTTGAGCACATGGTATATTTTCTTTCTTTGTTTCTGTCCACAGATCTTGTCCTACAGCGAGTCTTAAAATAACCTCAGAAAAGCTGAATCATCTTAAAAATACACTTTTTAAAGATTTTAGAAATTAGATTCTTATTATGGTCCAGCCTTCTTGTAAAGTCTTCTTTTTCTGTTTTTGGGACCCAGTAACCAAGTTAATAGCAACCACAGCTGAATTACACAAGTGCTAATGAGGGGATTGAAATGCTGTATATTCATTAATGAGAAATCCAGATAAAGAAAGTCAAGAGTGTTTGCCTTGTCTGAACTACTTCATTGGACAAACATATATTCCAGTTGGCTCTAAGATCATGTGACCACAATAATGCCCTGAACACCCAAAGTGACTCAGACAGGATGAGTCAGACCGCAGAAATAATACCATATTTTTGTAGAGGTGTCAAACCTGTCACTTCTTAATGGTTGCCCCAAAGGGGATTGTAAATCAAATGTCTTCACTCATTCCTTTGAGTGATTGCTTAATAGAGTGAACAAAAGATGATCTGAAGTTCTTAGGCCAATATATGAATTGTTAATAGACGTGTGCATTTTTATAAAAATCTCACCCTTTGCTTCTTTGAAAGGTTTGCTCCTTTTCTGTAGATCTTGTCAAAGGGTCTGATGGATCATTTTGGAGAACCCCTAGGGTTTAGACCTAAAAGCATTCATGGCATTCAACACATCGGCAATGTGGAAAAATAACACCCCAGAACACAGCAGTTATGTTAGAGAATTACACTGTAAGTAATAAGTTCAGTAATAAGAGTTTGGTACATGGAAGTGACATATTGTGAACTTCTTTGTCGTCCTTCTTCAAAAAAACATTTGACATAACCAAAACAGAGCTGGAAAACAGGCCATTTCAAAACGCCAAAACTGTTATGTAAAAGTCTTGACTCATTTTATTTACACCCAGCCCACTAGCAAAAGCCTTTACACAACTAAAGCCATTTGATGTGACCTGGTGAAAATTTTGGTGTTGTTGAAACTTGTAACACTGGAGAGCATGCAGACCACCACCAGACTCTAGTAGTTATCAGAATATGGGTTGCTATGTAAGCCAGGCCTTTTGACCTTGACTTTTCCTGGGCCCATTTCTTTTCATTTAATGTCCACTGGAGCAAAACACACATTAGATGGAAAGGGGCCGGCTTGTCATTCAGCTTGTTTACCGCACATGTCTCTTATCATGTGCCATCCGGTAAGATGGAGCAGTGTAATGGGAGCAATGTTCTCGTTACAGTGTTAAACAACTATGCTATGCTATGTGGCCGTCACAATTACATAAACCAGCAGATGAGCTCAACCTCTCTACAGCACATTTGCCTGTTAACTGTTTGAGTCTTCAGACTAAAAAAAAATCTTTTCTAGGCAAACAAGAGGCAGTCCTTGTTAATGCGCATTTCAACAAAGTCCGTCAGTCAGTCAATCCCTCACTCAGCCAGTCTATAGGTAAAACGGCCTCTTCTGCTGCCAATAATAGTTTTAAATCGTGTGCAAATGACCTCACACAATCCTGTAAACATTATTTAACTTTTTTCCCATTTTCACTTATGAAGACATTCAGTATTATGTACAGGATCAGAGATATTTCATGTTTGTTTGTTTTTTTTTCTTTCTGATATACATGAAGAATTTATGTGTTGTATAGTTATACTGAGTGTTGATGTTAGTGCAGGAGAAATATTCAGAAAAAAACAGTCTGAACTTCCTCAGTTTACAGTGATTTAATGAATTCAGACATTCAGAGTTCGGACTATGCTATTTGATGGGTGTAGACAGCATAAGGAAGAGAACTCTGAGAATTCACAAGATTTTGCTCTTTCAGCGATGCATTTAGAGAGAAAAATGGGTTGGGTTGACATGTAGGCAGTAATTACTCTGTCAGTATGATGACATATCAGGTGTCTAATGAGGTGTGAAACTGTTGGATAAGGTCTAGTTATGTGGATTTTGTAACAGTTATGAAACAGTCAAACTCTCATGGGAATCTCTGTGACAGTTTTACGTACTGCATGCTGCAAATAATTCCACTTCATCTTAAAAATATCAAGCACATTTTTCTTGGCAGTGTGTGTGCACAGGGTCGTTTCCTCTTTTAATCAACTTAAAAAAAACCTCAAGGCAGCCTGTGAACCCGTGCCAAAACAGAGGCTGCAAATGCTTACATACATTACATTGCATCACAGACACTCCATCATTAATTGTAATAGCAGATATAGCAGCCAGAAGGTATGCCATACAGATTTTCTTTAGAATATACTTTGCTGTAGACTGTTTGGCAGCTAGAGATGCTTCAGAAGATAACACACTACTTGATTCAAGCAGTGAATGTGAAAGAACACGAGGAGATATATGACAACCAATAAGCTCCTTATCTGAACACTAATCCTGCCAGTACTGTTCTATTATTAAGGACAGGTCCAGTAAAGTTATATATGAACAAGCTTGAGGCTTTCCACATCCCGGGGGTCTCCCACTATTATCACCTCTGAAACACAATGGAGGAAAAAACCTGAAGACAAAGGTTGCGATAGTTTGTAGGAAACAGACTTTTCTGAAGGCAGTGGCAATCAGCACCAACAGTTAGTATCAATAAAGAAGTTATAGAATTGGCTGCTGATTCCCCCACAATGGTCACATTTTAAAACTGCAGCTGTGTACAAGCTAAAGGAACTCATGTGGAATGGTCAAGGCGCAGCTGAGGGGAAGCCTGTTGAAGAAGCATTAAAGGAGTTTTCCACCCAAAGTCCATTATTTTATTCCTGCAATACTGACATTACTGACTGATAGACTGTTCTGTGTAAACATCAGTTGATGCACACCTAGAGTACTGTACAACTGTGAGCAGTGAATATAGATGGAAAATTCAGGTCCAGTAAAAATCCACCCCAGTTTTTTGTTTCAACTGGTTCAGCAGCTTTTCTGTACTCTCATCTCTTCAATGCACCATTACTCCACCTTTATCTCCATAGGTTTGGCTAAAACAACATGATTGAATCCGGTAAATGCCCTGCACTGCCGTGGGCAAAAAACACACTGTGCTTCCAAAAAACAACACGCCAAAAATGTGTTAAACAGAAGTTAACATTGGAAGTGTTTTCCAAAATAAGATGATTATTACACATGAAGGAGATGAAGTTAGATGCAGAATTAACATGGCTCCTCATAGGCAGGTATGTTAATGTTGTACATCTGTATAATGTGCAGGACTAGTTTGAGTGATAGATTTTACATGAGTTTAGGGTGAACCTCCTTTGGGTAATACAGGTAAACTGCAGTGAACAACCCAAATTAGCTAACACTACCTGTGACTGATAAACTCACAAATCACTATCAGACAGAGAATTCACTCAACTATTCCTATAGGCGCAAATCGTTAAAAGCAAATTCTAAGTGCTAATAATTTTAATATTAAAAAGCTAAATGGTATGGAGTATGGAGTAAAATGGTAATGCTATCATGACCCCAGACACAGGAGTTTAATATAAGAAGCCTTTATAGAGTACTTCGGTAGCATGATTAGTGGGGAAGTCTCTTTGAAAAATAGACATCAGAGGTGTGCTTAGTATGCATGGCCAGGAACAGATGGTGGAACAAAGGGGATTTTTTTCCAGTTTTGTTGTGTCCACCTCCTTAACCCCTAAAAGATTTTTGTTCCTTGAATCTTGACTAGTGCTCCTTTAAATCTCTATTGTGTGTGTTATCATAAAAACAACAAATACTGCATGCCCTCTGGACATCACTGTTTTTGATTATAGGTCACAGACAGACAACAGCATTTTTTTTTTGTAAGTGAAAGGCAATTTCCGTCAGCTTAACCTCAACAGTTGGAGAACAGCATGTGCTCCACAGGGAAGGCCAAGTCTCTACCTTCACATTTTGACATAAAATAATTGACCAAATACGCTGAGGTGCAACACCTGTCAACAGTAATGGAAATATACTTTTGTCAGTTTTTCAGGATGAAGAAGTTTAGATATCTTACTCTAAATTGAGAGAAATAGAGAAAGCACAGGCTCACCCACTTAGACTCAAAAGACTGCTCTTACTTTGGCCAAAAACATACTCAACGCAAATGCAAATGCCAACTCCCGGCCAACGTTCTGCAAACGCACGGCCCTGCTGTACAAACTCTATGTGCGCTCTTATGTTACTGTGGCAGTCAAAACACTCAGTTCTCAGGGGGGCAAAAGAGGACAAATCAAAACCAAAACCGGCCTGCCATGACAGTTGATTGGAAAAAAGCACACTGGCAGTACCAGACAACTTGGCTGTGAGATGCTGAAACTGAACATGTTACCTGATTACTTTAGCACAGTAGTGAAAAATGCTTAATGTTATTTCAGTGACTATAGTAACCAAATAAAAATGGCACTCAGTTCAGTTTAAACAAGTTTACAATAAAGAGGTTAGTGATGAGTAAGAAAGAACAGTTAAAGAACAAAAAAGGTAAAGGTGCATGTATTTGTTACTGTACAGCGAAATGTGTCCTCCGCATTTAACCCTATCTGTGGTAGTGAACACACGCACACACACACACTAGTGAACTAGGAGCAGTGAGTACACACACACCCAGAGTGGTGGGCAGCCAACTCCAGCACCTGGGGAGCAGAGAAGGTAAAGGTCTCTAAGGTAAAAAACTCAAGATGTCCTCTAAATGTATTCTGTACATATTTCTACTGACATTCTACTACAGTGGTATGAAAAAGTTTGGGCACCCCTGATAATTTTGATGATTTTCCTTTATTAATCATTGGCTGTTCGGATCAGCAATTTCAGTTAAATATATCATATAGAAGACAAACCCAGTGATATTTGAGAAGTGAAATGAAGTTCATAGGATTTACAAAAAGTGTGCAATAATTGTTTAAATGAAATTAGGCAGGTGCATAAATTTGGGCACCCCAACTGAAAAATGACATTAATATTTAAAAGATCATCCTTTTGCAGAAATAACAGCCTCTAAACGCTTCCTATAGCTTCCAAAGAGAGTTTGGATTCTGGTTGATGGTATTTTGGACCATTCTTCTTTACAAAACATCTCCAGTTCAGTCAGGTTTAAGGGATTCTAAGCTTGGACAGCCAGCTTTAAATCACACCACAGATTTTCAGTAACATTCAGGTCTGGGGACTGAGATGGCCATTCCAGAATGATGTACTTGTTCCTCTGCATGAATGCCTTAGCCCCGCGCAACTTCAACTTTGTCACTGATTCTTGAACATTGTTCTCAAGAATCTGCTGATATTGACTGGAATCCATGCGACCCTTAACTTTAACAAGATTCCCAGTACCTGCACTGGCCACACAGCCCCACAGCATGATGAAACCGCCACAAAATTTTGCTGTGGGTAGCAAGTGTTTGTCTTGGAATGCTTCTTTTTCCGCCATGCATACCGCCCCTTGTTATGTCCAAATAACTCAATTTTAGCTTCATCAGTCCCCAGCACCTTATTCCAAAATGAAGCTGGCTTGTCCAAATGTGCTTTAGCAGACCTCAAGCGACTCTGTTTGTGGCATGTGTGCAGAAAAAAGCTTCTTCTACATTACTCTCTCATTCAGCCTCTCCTTGTGCAAAGTGCGCTGAATAGTTGAACGATTTACAGCGACACCGTCTGCAGCAAGATGATGTTGTAGGTCTTTGGAGCTAGTCTGTGGGTTGACTGTGACTGTTCTCACCATCCTTCACCTCTGAGATTTTTCTTGGCCTGACACTTCGGGCCTTAACTAGAACTGTGCCTGTGGTCTTCCATTTCCTCACTATGCTCCTCACAGTGGAAACTGAAAGCTGAAGTCTCTGAGATAGCTTTTTGTATCCTTCCCCTAAACCTTGATGTTGAACAATCTTTGTTTTCTGGTCATTTGTGAGTTGTTTTGAGGCTCCCATGTTGCCACTCTTCAGAGAAGATGCAAAGCTTGAAAAAAATTGGCCACCTTAACCTCCTTCTCATAATTGGATTCACTTGTGTATGAGTTATAAAGGAAAATCATCAAAATTATCAGGGGTGTCCAAACTTTTTCATACCACTGTATATGTTCTAATATATTCTACTTTTTTTTTAGGAAAATGTGTTCAGTATTTATCCATCACTAGTTTTTGGAACTATTGAGGGCCAACATCAGTCATGCTTAATGCAAACATATAAATGACTTCTTAACCATTGTTAGTTAGGAGTTTAAGATTGTTATAAATAAATCAATCAATAAATAAATACATTTAAGAACATTTTGTAGGAACTAATTTCCATTTAAAACTAATTTTAACAGCAAATTCAGATAACAAATACACTCACTAGGCTCTGGCATGACTTTTTTTTATGTACTCTGACCAGTAGCTCGCAACCTAAGTACTATAAAAACAGTTCTCAGTGGTGAAGCTGTGTGAAGCTCAGTAGACTTAACTAATACAAACGCCAAAAAACATACTTCATTCCTCTCTCACACAAAGGCCGGAGCTGTGCTCTGCTGCACTCTCAGTCCTCCTTAGCTGTCCTCACAAATATAGTCACTACAGCATATGACAGGTATTGGGATCCATAACTTCACTGTCATACCAAAACCATCTCCATTTGTGTGCCTATCTTTGAGTAACAACAACCCCCTTTACACTGTGTGAATGTTAATAACTTGTTTTAAAATATATAAAATACATTTTTCAGAGGTTTTGTTAAGAACTTGCCTAAAGTGTGGTTGGTGAAAGCATGTTAGACTGTGAGGTTATGTGCAGTCCAGATAGCCTTCCAACCAAGTTTAGAAAATATTGAAGAAGATAATAATAATATCTACATTCTCACCAAAAAATATATAAAAAACTTAAAAAGAGATCCCCTTAAATGTAATATAGAACTATTTTAATAAGGTTTCCATCATTTCCGATGACCAAAAGCCCTGATGTTGGAGTACATGTTATAGTGCTTTTGGAATGACTAACCTCAATATATCTATTAACACCCAAGGAGTAACCATGGCCTGCTCAAAAAGGTCATAATTAGGGTTTGGCAGTATCCACTTTTTCCATACCATGTAACACTATCTCAAAATATTACCGTGGTATATAGTATTACCAGAGTAGAATAAGTTGCTAGTGCAGGTACCTCGATGGTTCTATGTTTATGTGGCTTCGGTACAATCCCATCCTGCTTTATTATGAAATCAAAAAACAATAAAATACAAAGTTCAGTTTGCTCACAGGATCACAGACAAATTAACACAGTGGGCAATTTTAATGAAATCTTTCTATAAATGTTAATCCGTCAGTCCAGCAACAACTGCAAATGTTAAACTTCTCTGAATCAGGACAGAGAAGCTGGTTAGCTGTAGTTTAGTTCACCACAGAACAAATTTAAGTCTGGCTGACTGAAAGCCCACTTTAAAACATTTAGGAAATTACAGAAAGCTGAATTTAAAGTGAACTTAAAGTCATGTGGTTTTGGATCTGTAACCCATTCGCTAAGCTTGTCTTTGCTTAGCTAGCTCAGCCACTGAGTTTTAGACAAGCTCAGTGACAAGTATCGACAGAGAAAAAAAAGGTGTCTGAGAGAGTTGAAAGTTGTGCAACTGGTGTTGAGAGTAACAGAAAGGTCAAACGAGACCGGTTCTGCTGTGTTTTTGACTTTTCAGGCACTTTTAGTAAACCCGTGCCAGGTTTACTTCTCCCCTTCAATCGAGCTATGGTGAGCATGTTTTCCCCCTCAAGTTTAAACATGACACACATGGGGGGAATGAGTTTGTTGGCCTTGCACTAGACAGACACTGAACAGAAATCTTACACATTAGACACATCTTCATTTCAGAATACTGGCTTCATTTTATGATACCATCAACACTACAACTAGTCATGATGCCCATTTGTCCATTGTTAAAAGGCTCTGGCTACAAGAACATGGACTACAAGATAAAGAGCTTTTTTAGTGACATGGTAGTAACCTCTTCTTAATATAGCCTTCAAAGCCTGTTATGAGATGACTTGTCAACTACATTCACACAGATTTGGCTTTTGATGTAAAAGTATATGTGAACAGAATCTGCCAAACTCCAGTACAGATCAACACCATGCTGTTGCCAACTTTCCTGCTTCCCCCTTCACCTCAAACCTTGGCAGCTGGGCCGCACCCCCTGCCCCCTGATAAAAAGCTGCTGCAGGCAATCCTGTTCCTGCACTTCAGCCCTCCTCCAGTGCTCAAACAAACTCTGACTTTGTAAGCATGTCAGGCTCCTCCAGCCGGCAGGCGAGGATCCAGCAGCCCGCTCTGGCACCCCAGGAGCGGGGGGCATGGGCCAACAAGCTGGAGTTCATTCTGACTGTAGCAGGGGCCATTGTAGGACTGGGAAATGTCTGGAGGTTTCCATATCTCTGCTATAAAAATGGAGGAGGTAAGAGTTGCTGGTCGGTCAAAATATTTGTACTCATTTTTGCTCAGTTTATTAGACATTTTATTCAAGTTTTACATATTAAAAGTAAATTTTACAGTTTTTTTCGGGATATGTAAAGCCGATTATGTTAATCATTACATATATTTGAAAAAATACATAGAACATTTTAAAATCTCTGCAATGTAAATCTAATTTTCTAAACCTACGTTACATCATTTGTATTCACTGTACCTGGATAGAAGAACAGATCTGAAATACCTAACTTGTCTGAAGTAGCAGCTAATCATTAAAGCTTATTTTATAATACATAACAATTCTATAATAGCACTAAATATTTCTGTCTCTTTCAGTCCCTTATCATCTGGGGTCTCTATCTTCATTGGACATAGATAAAGTGTTACTGCGGTATATTACATGGTAATTTAGTATTTTTTTGTGCAGTATAAAGTTGTGTAAATGTAGAATATAGTTTATCAAAATGTTAAATTGGTTATAATTATATTAGTCATTGTATTAGACAAAAAAATTAGTAAGAAATCAATCTGCTTTTTTCATTAAATGTATGACTTTCTTTAACCCTTTTTAATGCATTATTTTGTTATGCTGTATACACTTATTTATGAAATTGGGGGTAAGCGGTGCGATAAGCGGTAAGAGTGAATGTTATTTTAATAATTAAAAAAATGTGCCGTTATATGCCCATCCAACTGCAACCATATTTGATTTACAGAAGGAGACATAATACATTTACATTTATAGCATTTAGTTGACACTCTTATCCAGAGCAACTTACAAGGTTACTCGTATTACAGAGTTGGGCCAATTTAGTGTTAGGAGTTTTGCCCAAGGACTCTCATTGCTGTAGCGGCGCACAGTCAGACTGGGAATCGAACCCTGTCTCCCACATAGTGTGATAGCTCACTGGCGATATATGTTGCACCACACCAACCACTACTATAATAATCCTACTACTTTCTTTCAAACCACAGAGTACATAGATATGTGGACAGTGGCATCAACATGCAGTCTTCAGTATAATAACTGTATTTTCTACACTCTAAGCAAGAAGCGTCTTTGACATGTAACAATAGTGGAACCCAGTTTAGTGATATGTAGAACAGCAGTGGTCATAAATAGAACCATCCAGTTCAATCTGAAGAACGCTTACGTGTTTTTTTCTATGGGGTTACTCAAAGATCCCTTTTTAGAAAACCTTTAAGAGTGTAGATGCAAAGTGCTCAAATTATTTTTCCCTCTGCCTCTGAAAATGTGGTGCAAAATCTTAATGTTGCCTCAATGTTGTCTTTAGGGGCATTCTTCATTCCCTATGTGCTGTACCTGGTCACATGTGGGATCCCTCTGTTTATACTGGAGATGTCACTGGGTCAGTACACCAGTCAGGGAGGAATCACCTGTTGGACAAAGATCTGTCCTCTGTTCGAAGGTATAAACTTTCTGTTTGATCATAAAAGCAGGGTCAAACACAAACAACTGCACAACAAGTTTAATTACATTAATTATTACATTCCAGAGATCCAGTCAGCACCTCAGTTTTCTGTGGCTGCATGTCTAAACCCATTAATCATCTAAATAAAAATGACTAAGGGCAAAGTTTCATAATGTTCAGCGCCTTTGTTTGAAGAAATTAAGAATTTAATTATGTTTTGAAATGTATTTACAGCTTCCAACAGGCACACAAACACACACACACACACACACACACAAATCTCACCTCAATACTTGCATCATCGTCTTTTGGTTATAAAATCTATTCTTACAGGAATACTGCAAATGTTGTTTTTCACAGGATTGGGTTATGCCAGTCAGGTGATCATCGTGTACGGTAGCATCACCTACATTGTGATCATGGTCTGGGCTTTTCTTTACCTTCTGTCAGCCTTGAGTTTTGAGCTTCCTTGGGCCAGCTGTGAAAATGCCTGGAATACAGGTACAACTTCAATTATACACTGGAGTGTGATGAATTTACATGATGACTGTCCAATTGACAAGACGACTGACAAAAAACTCTCAAGTCTGATGAAGTTTCAGACATGAGCTTTGGAAGCATGAATGTGACTGTGTACATACATTTGGTGTTGGGTATTTATAGGGAGTTTGTCCCTCCTTTGCTGTAGGAACAGCCTTCACTCTTCAAGGAAGGCTTTGCACTAGATGCTGGAACATTAATGTGAGGGTTCAATTGCATTCAGCCACAAGAGCATCAGTGAGATTAGGTACTGATTAGTTTAAGATCTGGAACCACTCCAACTGATCTCAACACTGTTCCAGTACCCCACAAACCACTGGGGCGTACCAGTGCATTCACAGTTTTTTTCAGTGGAGAATATACAAACTGTGTGTCAGGAATGGGTGCACCTTAAAGGAGATGAATGTAGATCAGCATGTAGAAGAGGTGTCTGAAAACCTTTGAACTACCTACATCTACCTTTTGCGTTAATCTGTACCCCTAATAGATGTTGTGTTATTTTGAGTCTAAAGAAGTGTTACTGTTTGGTAATGCTGTGTTGCTAACCCACCTGTCTGCCATTGCATGTGTGTGTGTATGTGTGTGCTCATTTGCCTGTACATTAGATGCCTGCACAGTCTTAAATGGGAAGAATTCCAGTTTGAATGGGACATCTCCTCTCAATGCCACCTCATCTGTTATGGAATTCTGGCGGTGAGATACAAGTACTGTAATGTCTGGGACTGGGTATACACTTTCTGAGAGACAGAATATTCACATTGAAAACGGTTTAAAGTGGGAGTGTGTGTGAATATGAGGCTATATAACAAACAAATGAATGAATGAATAAAAAAAAAATAAAATAAGCAAACATTTATTAATCTGACTTACATACACAACAAAAACATATTCCGTTTGTTTCTCTCTCATCCTTGTGTGTGTGTAGTCGCAGAGTACTGAACCTATCCTCTGGAATGGAGAGTCTGGGTGCAGTAAGGTGGGATTTGGCCCTTATTCTTCTTTTGGTCTGGGTTATTATCTACTTCTGCATCTGGAAAGGAGTGAAGTCCACTGGCAAGGTACAGATAGCCTCATAGAAAATATTGTTTTCTACAATACATTTCTAGAATGTTATTTTGGCCACAGTGGTACAGTGCTAAAATCCAGCAGTAATCAGCAGTGTAAATATATATTGTATATATATTGTAAATATAGGCCGCCTACTTCACAGCCACATTTCCTTATGTGACGCTTGTGGTGCTGCTGCTACGAGGAGTGACTTTGCCTGGTGCAGCGGATGGCATTCACTACTACATGTACCCCAATGTTTCACGACTTGCTGATCCACAGGTAAAGGCCACAATGTGTCTTAACGCAATGAGATCTTGCTTATTTGACAGCTCAGCATAAAAACTGCTATTTTGCTGTTAATACAGTAGACCGGTCATAATGACAGTGTGCATTCAGAGAAAATAAATCTAAGTCTACACAGTTTACGTTTAAGTTCCTTGAGGAATTTTTAGGGGTTTGTAACTCTGGTAAAACATCTTAAGATGCTATGAAGAACCTTCAAGGAATTTTCTTCTTCTAAAAAACCTTTTCTTGAAGGTTTCTCAAAGCAGCTTAAGATGTTTTGAAGAATGTCCGAAAGTTAACGAGGAACCTTGATTATGTTCGCAGGCAGTCTAAATAGGAGTTGGTTCTGAAAGTAGATGTAGACAAAAAAAGTACTGCTCACGGTGTTTCACTGTTTTACATTCATGTCTCTTCTGTTATAAGGTTTGGATGGATGCTGGTACTCAGATCTTCTACTCATATGCCATTTGTCTGGGCTATCTCTCTTCTCTTGGCAGCTACAACAGTTATTACAACAACTGCTATAGGTAAGTCAATGTAACATTTAAGAAAGATTTCATGTAGATATAACTACCAGACTAATTGATGGAGTTATGAAATACATCATGTGTAACCCTGAATTATGTAAAATGATTAAATAAAGCCACTGTTTTCCTGTGAAGAAGAACAAATGGAGCACAATGCAGTGCTGAGGAGAATGTGGATCATACAGTAAGCGCTTTGGTCTGTATAAAAACAGAACCTATTTTTTCAGATGTCAAACTAATGTATCCTTTTTCTTTTATCATTTGACATGGTTAAGAGCTATAAATGGATTTAGTCGATGTGTGCCACTTTATTAACAGTGATTTAAGGCAATATCATGTAACATATTTACTTTAAAATAACAGCTTCAAAATCATTGTGATGCTCCATTGACTTGTAACAGGGATAACGCTTGTGAGAACTGCATGACAACCTGAGTCATATTTGTGTAGAATCCTGTAATATTACTCTACCACATCAGTCCACATGCTTTTTTCCTTTTCAGTAAAGGTTCTTTATCTCCAGGCTTGTCCAGAAATGCATGTAAGCATGTCCTTCTTGAGGGGTGGCTCATGGTGTAAATGACACTTCCCATCCCATGTCCCAAGTGCATAGTAATGGAGTGGATATTATCTAAAATCCAATAAAACAAAATAGATTAAAAATCATCTGCAATGTTCTAAACAGCAACCTGTCAAAATGCATGTACTGTACAACAAATAGTTGAACGGTTCCCAGTTATCATGATATAAATCAAAGGTTTACACTTTTGTTTTGGGGTTTAAAGAAATTATTGGTGCTTGATTGAGCCACTCCTTTGTATTCAAAATATAGTGTTGTAATTGAGCATTATCTATATTGTTCTTGCAGAGATTCCTTCTATTTGTGCCTCCTGAACAGTGGGACCAGTTTTGTGTCTGGGTTTGCCATCTTTTCTGTGCTGGGTCATATGGCAAAGGAACAAGGGGTGGATATCTCTTTAGTGGCAGAGTCCGGTAAGACAGCCATGACAGTATTTTATCATATGGTTTTCTTACTCTTCCTTATCTACAGTATAGGTGAAGTTCAAAGTTGCTAAAGTAGAACTCCGTTTTTTTACCATTCTGTACCTAATGTCAGATGTTTTGTCTGGTATTAAGCCAAAGGCAATCTAGTTGCTTGTACATAAGCAAATCAGACCAAATTTGGTTTTATTTCCTGCCCACTGATTGATTTAACCTAATACATGGACTAGCTCACCCTGTGCAAATAAGTAAAATGATCAGCCATTTAAGATTAGAACAAAAATATCATCATTATTATGATCTCTTTTTAGCCCTCAATAAAAGTCATAACAATGTAATCTCTCTCTCTGGGAGAGTCATTATAGAAGCTTATTGACTAGGTGCAGGTACAGGTGTGGTTGGTGAATGTGCCTCCTCCGTTGCTTATTGTAGGTCCAGGGTTGGTGTTTATAGTGTACCCACAGGCGGTTACACTGCTGCCGTGGTCTCAGTTCTGGGCTGTGTGCTTCTTCACCATGATCATCCTCCTCGGTTTGGATAGCCAGGTCAGAATGAACAACCTAACGCTTTTCTTCCCCTTCCCTGTTTCCATGTCGACTGCCCTATTTCTTGTGTCCTTCAGTTCGTGGGGATGGAGAGCATCATGACGTCAGTGACAGATGTGTTTCCAAGTGTGCTAAGACGTGGCTACCGCAGAGAGTTGCTGCTGTTAGCACTTTGCCTCTTCTGCTACTTCATGGGCCTATTTATGATCGCTGAGGTAAGAATCTGTGTGGTTCACAATCGATTCCTCCTCCGATTCCTCCACAAGCGATTCCTCCACAAACGATTCCTCCTAGTTCTTTGTGATCTCAACATTGGTCAGTTTAGTCAGTTTCAGTTGAGGAGTGTACAGTACAGCTTATATTAATTAAATTCATTCATTATTATATGGAATTGTGGAGTCTTTATTTTTAGGTTTTCCACCAAATCGAAGAACCCAGTAATGGCAAAGAACCATTTTAACATCAACTTGACTTTCATGGTTCTATATAGAGTGCCTTTACTAAAGACATCTTCGAAACATATCTGGATCTTGAATAGAAATGGACCTACACTATATGTACAAATGTTTGTTGATAAATGTTTGTTGACATCTGTTTGTTGACACCCCTTGCATCCATTTAGCTATAGTTGCACCCATTGCTGAAACAGAAGTGCAAATGCACACATACAGCTTGTCTAGTCCATGTAGAGAAGGACTGCCAATAGAATATGACTCTTGCGAGCAGATAAACCTCCATGCCTAATTAATGAGGTGGGATGGTGATCATTCAACATGCTGACCTCACTAACACTTAATGTAATCAATTCCTTAAATCAATGCTCTAACATCTAGTAGAAGGGCTTCCATATACAGTAGAGACAGTTACTCCAAAAAAGGCAGGACAAACCCTTTTATTTGAATATTATGAATATTTCAGCTGAATTATATGTATTCCCATTTACACATACTGTTTAAATCTCTCCAGTTGCTACCAGAATAAAAAAGGGATAAAAGAAAAGCTGGAACATTTCAGGTGCTTTTAATATAAATTATTTGCCTGATTCTTGCAGGGTGGTCTTTACATCATCCAGCTGTTTGATCACTATGTCTGTAGCGGTGCCACTCTGCTGTTCTTTGCAATCTGCCAGTCTGTGGCTATTGGATGGGTTTACGGTAAGCAGCATGCAGCATCAGATTATTATTATACAACACAAAATTCAGAAAGGCATCGTTTAATTTTTATAAACTTAATCACTGATTGTTACAGATAACTGCGTGGAGGGGACAAAGAAGCAGTGATTGGCAAAAAAAAAAAAAAAAAAAAAATTCACAAGTTGCTTACTTATTTGAAATTCAGTTGATGAGTAAAGCCATATTAGGTACCTCAGGTGTTTTTGTGTACTTTTATGCTGGAGCTTTGAGGGTAATGTAGCTAACAAATTGTGGAAGCTTTTATCTCTTAATTAGCGTCATGCTACATGCCTAAAGCACACATACTTGTTCAAACTGTGTTGAGCTGTAAAGTACTCCCAAACAGAACATGGACAAAAGACAAAATCTAGAAATGGGTGCTTCAACTACTAAGAAACAGCAGATTCAAATACTTAGAATGAGCATCACACCTGGACATGAGATATGTTACAGGACTTTAGGTTAGGAAGTGTTTAAAACAGATCGGTCTCTCTCCCAGGTGCTGAACGTTTCTATGAGAACATAGAGGATATGATTGGCTATCGGCCTTGGCCTATGGTCAAATATTGCTGGCTCTATATCACTCCTTCCATCTGTATGGTGAATATGTTTCCTCTTCCCATCATCATGACACCATTCCAATGGTTTGAAGTCTATCCTTGGCTGAAGCCAATTTTGGACCACAAGTGCATTGTTTGTAATGTGAATGCTGTGACTGAACCCCTGTATTAATGCTGTTTCCTACAGGGAACCTTTATCTTCTCCCTGATCAGATACAGTCCTCTGAAGTTCAATAACACCTATGTTTATCCATGGTGGGCATACGGGCTTGGCTGGTTCCTAGCTTCATCCTCTCTCTTACTTATCCCCATCACCATGATTTACAAACTTTACAAGGGCAAAGGGACGATTTGGGAGGTAAGAAAAAAAATCTTCACCAGTGATCCCATTTAGAGTTTACATGTGTCGTTAACATAATATGATCTAAATAATCAAAGCATTATGTGCCCAAAGGCTTAATAGAAAAAGGTTTTAAAACAACGGTGTAATGGACACTTGGTAATGCTTGTGTGTGGTTATGTCCTAGCGTCTCCAGGTGGCTTGTAACCCTGCAGATGATCTGCCTCAGTCACAGAGAAATCCAGCAGGACACTGCCCTCTGCCTCAACTCAAAGATAGAAAAAAGATCTCCAACAACATATAGAACTCCTATACACTAGGAATTGTTATTACAGAACAAAAACTTTGTTTTAAACAAATATATAAAACATATATCATACATATATATACATATATATATACATATATATATATATATATATATATATATATATATATATATACACATATATATATATATATATATACACATATATATATATATATATATATAAATATATATATATATATACACATATATATATATATATATATATATATATATATATATATATTTATATTCAGTAGAAACAGTACATTTGTTGTGGGTTATCTGTTTACAAACATTATTGGGTGTGTGTGCAGCGAGGAGGCAAAAGTACTTTGGAAACATAGCCGGCCAGTAGGTTGTAACGGTAGTCAACTGTAATCAATGTTGATTTTGCACTGTTATGTAAATTCTTGTTTACTCAGTAATAAAATACAATAAACTCGGTTTGTTTGTATGTAACTATTTTCCCTTTGTTTCATTTTTCATCAAATAATTTTTGGCAAAGGGATGTGACCCCATGTGTCCCAAGTGATTGTAGTATAAAGACACCTGTTTGGAAAGTCCAGTCACTTTTTAGTCAGTACTCCTGGTTACAAATACACCATAAAGACAAAAGAATACTCCACACGCCTTCCAGAAAAGGTTACTGAAATCAGCATGGGTGCCAAAAAATATTACACATCAATGAACTAATCTCCTGGGGTTCAGATAAATCCATCATTAGGGACATCCTGAAAACAACAGGTGATTTCTGTGGATGCCTGAAAGAAAGTAAGTTGTCATGTTCTGCCTATAATTGTGTCTCCTGACATCACACAGTAAGTAAATCAGCAGGTGTCAGCTTAATCCCTCTTAATGTGTGTTCTTAAAAGAACATGCTAGAACGTGCTTATAGAATAAATAAAGGTTTTTTGAATGGTTACATACAGTGCACTGGTTTACTAACATGTTATTCTTACATATAGAAATGTTAATGTTGCTTAAAAGTAGGAAAATAAACATTAGCAAAGAAATAAAGAAAAATACATAACCCTAAATTGTATGCAACCCTAGTCATATTGCATACTTTGTTGATTTTTTTTTAAGTAATGAGAAGTACAAATGTTCTACAGAGAACACATCTGCACATTAATGCAACAGCAAATGTAATGTAATGCATTTTATATGCTTTATAATATTTTTATTTACATGGTTTTTAAAAAGCCATATTTAAGTCCGTTCCTGTAAAGGATTTGTTTGCGTATTTTCACAAAAAAAAAAAATTAATTGCATGCAAGTTGTAAAACTAAGCTGCTAAAACAGCTAATTTCAAATGAATTATTATTGTGATACACTATACAGACAAACGTATCAGGACCCTTACTCATTCACTGTTTCTAGTGAAATCAAGGGTCTTAAAAAACCTTTCTTTTGTTGGTGTACCTCTCTCCACTGTCCAAGGAAGGTATTCTATTAGATTCTGGAGCATTGCCATGAGGATTTGAATGTATTCAACAATAAAAGCATTAGTGAGGCCAAAAGTACTGAATAGAGCACCATCATTCTAGAGAACACAGTCTCACTACCCCACAACTTGATGCTGGGGGTTTTATACTTTTTTTTTTTTAGAAAGTACAATCAAAACAGATTGCATTTACATCCATTAGCTTAGTAAAAACAGACTGTTTTATTCAAATGGATTAAAATCATAATAGGATCTCAGGGAAATGCAATGAACGTACTGAGGCCATTTATCAGGCCTTATACCCTACTGCTTCTCATTCACAAGCTACCTGCGTGGTCATGATAAAATAATACCTATACAGTACAATATCATAACGTTTGGGATACAAGTCACTCATACACTCCAACAGCTGTCAGATTCACCAATGATGAATTGGCCTGAAGCAGTGCAGACTGCGGAGGTGATGTGTCCAGGCCCTACACAGAATGCCAGGGGAAGGAATCCAACACAAGTCAACACTTGACTCTTTCATGCTCACTGCTGGCAGAAACCTGGCTTACAGTTTAGCAAGCTAACTTAAATTCAGCTTAGTTAGTCAGCACACTTCCATCCATCCCGTGACCCTCTGTATTACCATGCGTCCGCCATATACAGTGAGGTTCATGTTAGAAATGCATGTTTAAGCAAATGTTTACATTACAAAATGTTAAAAAAAAAAAATTTCTTCAAATCTACTGCTTTAATATCAGATACAAATAGCCTTCATTAAAACTAATGAAGGTCCTGTATTTGCCTCGATTGTGTAATTCAATATTGTGTGCCGTGCTGCATGAGTTAGTCTAACCAGCACATGTATTCATCACTAATGACCAATGGTTATATCTATTTGTAATATTTTTTTCCCCCCAAACTTCACCAGATGAGGACCTTGGCTATGTTGAGGTGTTTAACTACTATTGGATGTCACCATCATGTGGCCACAGTCTGCACTTACACCAGGGCCTAAATGAAAACCAGTTGTGTAACTAGGATCTTATGGACTCTTACAGACAGTGCAAAAAACAAAACTAAACATACAAATGTAATTAAATGTTTACATTAGAGTACCTATTTGGATGGCAATAACTATACGTAACACACCACAGGCCCATTAGGAATGTAATATACACTCAATTCCCAAGAATTCTTGCTGTGCAAGGATTTCAAATTTAAATATATTATTTGAGCAGAATCGTTTTGATCTTGTAAGATTTTAGTGTTACAAATATTACATATATGATTTCAGGATTCATTTAAAAAGATGTGTATAAATGGGAAACTGCTAAAAAATGTTCTCTGGGTGAACATCAGTCAGTAACAATGTGAGGGACCAATAAAGATTTTTTGCATTGTGACATAATGCAGTTATCCCCTACCTTCCCAATAGCTAAGCCAATGACAAAAACCCAACCATCTACTTTATGTAACATTTATGAACTATGGAACATAATGCTAAACACTGCATGGTGATGGTTTGCATCATACCTGGGGGAGTACTCTTACCAGATAACATGGGGGCAACACCTGCTCAATGTAGGCTCTTGGCTGGCGTTCCACTTCTTCTCTTACTCTACACAAGGTGAAGCAATATTCTCTTACCACTGCTATGCTGATGATGCTCACCTTTTCTTTGCCACCTTCTGATACCTAGGTTTCAACTCGCATCTCAGCATGCCTCAATGACATCTAATCTTAGATGGCAGCCCATCACCTGAAACTCAACAACAGCATGACCAAACTGCTGTACATACCTGGAACTACTGGACTTCACCATGATCTTGCCATCTCCTTCAAGAGCTCGCTGGTCACTACAGAAATACTAAGCCTTGGTGTAGTCCTGGATGCATCATTCTCGACTTATGTGGCAAACCTGACTCGGTCATGCAGATTTCTCCTGTACAACATCTGGAGAATTTGACCTTTCCTCTAGAGAGGCCACCCAGGTTCTTGTTTAGTCTCTTGTCATTTCAAGACTTGGCTACTGCAACTTTTTGCTGGTCTACGTATGCGTACCACCAGGCTCTTGGATTTGATCCAGAACATAGCGATACAACTTGTCTTCAATGTTTCAGCCATGTTTGCCCTTTGCTGCAGTGGTCAAAACTTGATCTGTACCAAGAGCCCTTCAAGCTTCAAATACAGCTCAGCTTGACCCACCATCCCACCCAAGATGCACAGAAGACAAGCCTCCAGAGATTCTCTGTCCTGGCATTGAAGTGATGGAACGAACTTCCATTAGTCACTCACTGTCTTCAAATGCTGACTGAAGACCTATCTCTTTCAAGAGTACCTAAATCAGCACTAATCCTGTACTTATTAGGGCCTGAATTCCACTTTTGTAAGACACTTGAGGTTACAGCTTTACACATGGATTTGAGGGGAAAGAATAACAGCACAAATTACAAACCATGTGTTTATTGTAAAAAAAAAAACTGTACAAAATTATGGAAAACTTGAGGAACAAAGTCGGAGCCATGCATTTCAGTTTGGTAAACTCACTCGGAGTATCTTTATATCATCAACAGGGCGATCTTGACTGTTGGTCTCCACCATGCCAATTCGATTAAGAACACCCATGCCCTGGTAAACTCGCCCAAATATGCTATGTTTGCCATCAAGCCACTGTGTGGGAGCCAAGGTCAAAAAGAACTGACTGCCGTTAGTGTCTGGACCTGCGTTAGCCATCGCAAGGATTCCAGCACCTAGACAGGAATATCATAGAACAAAAAAAAACAAATATTAGCAATTTAATAAACTGACTAGTGTCAAAAAAAAAAAAAAAACAATTATCAGTGTTTAAACGGCAATAGGCCATTTCTAAGGCTTTACCCTCAGTAGAGGACAGAACTGGGGTGTGTTCTTTTTATGGACACATATATGCATATTTCCTGGTTAAATATTAACCTTACTGTTACACGTAAACACTCACTGATATGCTCACACAAAATTAAACATATCTTTTCACGTTTAACCTCTTAAACTCCCTTTACTAAGTCTCAGAACTGTGTATTTCTCATAGTTTCATATTAGTTAATAATTAGTGAATAATTCATTGCAGTTACACGGGAGAGTTACAAAGAAATATGATTAATAACTGAAAAATAAGGAGTTTAGATGAGCTACATGTATGTTCTCTTATATGCCTTAATAATATTAATAATAATATAATAATATAGTAACCTTTAGTTAAAAAAAAAGGTGCTATGTAAAAAACAATTTAGTCAATAACATTATTTCCTACCTGTGAATTTCAGCTCAGGGTGAAGCTCATCTTCAAACTGTTTCCCAAAAATAGATGCACCACCTCGGCCTGAGAGATTATTAGACAATATAAATATTTAAAATTCCATGAACTACATTGTTTTTTAATAGCAGTAACAACCCATCAGTTTTATAAGATCTGTTATAAATAGTTTTACATAGAAAAGTCTTTTAACTCCTAACAGTCAAAGTCTCTTTGGTGATTTATAGGCAAAGAAACATTTATGTTTTCAAATGGTTCTCTGGGTCATAGTAGCACCACTGTGTTTACACAAGAAGATTTCTTAAGCTTTTTAAAATTAGTATTAACCCCATTTCCAATTTCCACCCAGTAGGAAGGACTTCTCTAATTTAATTCAAATGTATTTTTACAACTAATGTTGTCTCAAAGCCTCCAATCCTCTTTTGAGCAAACCAGTGCTGACTAAAACTCCCTTAGATCAAGAGGAAGAAACCTTGAGAGGACATAGACTCAAAAGGGGAAACCATCCTCCTCTGGTCGACACTCGGGATAGGAAAATAATAGCAAAACATATATAAAACAACAAGTGTCAAAACTAGCATGTGCTTCCACCAAAACACATGAAGCGAGCCACCACATCTTTTCAAACAACCAGAAATGCAACACCATTGGACAGCTGAACTGCCAGTGCTGTTACTTCACCAAAGAGATGCTGGCACTGCACGCTCAGCCACAGATGGCTGTGGCATCAACAGGGATTCACCTGTTCCAATGCTTTAGAAGGAGATTGTTGTATGCAGAAATAGAAAACCGGGAAACAGAAAACAGAATTCCATTTACACTTTGAATGTGGTCAATATCTGCTTCTGATCAACTACAAATGATAAGATTATAACCTGATCACGACACGACCGGAGTGTGTTCACATTAGTGTTTTGTGGTCACATGAAATCCAAACATGATCTCACTGAAAACACAAGGCATAAATCAAGCAAGTATTTTGTTAATAATACTGAGTCAAAAATGAGTCAGCTTACCTGTTCCTGTCGGGTCACCACCCTGGACCATGAAGTCTTTAATGATACGATGGAACTTGGTATTGTTGTAATATCCTCTTCTGCCCAGCTCTGCGAAGTTCTTGCAGGTTTTAGGCGCGTGCTTCCAGTACAGTTCCACCACGATGGTGCCCATACTGATGGTCATTAAACACAAAGGACACCACTTTACAGACATATATTATTCCTCATCCTGTCAACAATCTAGACATTTATTTAAGAAAATATTCATAATAAGACTTAAATGTTCATAATTAGACTAATTAAAACAATGAATTAAACTTAAAATTGAACGTAAATTACGACATACCGTTGATTATGTCTTAGTACACAGATAGAAAATATAGAATATATGAACATATAGGTTATTATTTTTTTTTTTGTATTTTTATGTACGGAATATTGAGCTCCAGCTTATTATTATTATTATTATTATTATTATTATTATTTAACTGCGGGCAAAAACTGACCAACAAAACTACTAAGAACAAGTTGGGAAACACCGGTCAGGTTTAGAGCCCTGCTGTTCATTCACTGCTAAAAAAGGGCAGAGTGTTTAGACTTACGTAGTCTCAATTGAAACTGTTGACGGTTGCCATGAGTCTGGTGGTATTCCTGACATTGCTGGTTGTTAACAGAAGAAAAGAAGATGTTAAATACGCTAAAATAATCTTTAATTGTTCGCCAAAAAACGTGATCAGGAAGTGACTCGTGTGTGCCGCTTCTTCGTTGTAGCTGTGAAGAGAAAAATAACACGTGTGCCTCCATCTGGTGGAGCGGAGGAGCTCAGGCAGGTCAGTTAAACAGAAAGTTCCGCTTTTAACGTCCGTCCTTCCCTCGTGTGTGAAAGAAGCCCGAGGCGAAACCGCCATGAAATCGAAACAAACTGAAGCATAATTCATTACCATGATAATATAATTCAACCAAAAAACATAAAACAGTCGGAACAGTAGAGAAACATGTTACATTTATAGCTATTATGCTAACAATGCTGGATTTGTCTGGTGTAGGTAGCGCTATATATCGTGGACCTAGCTATAGGTAGCTACGTACTCAATAAAATAAACTTTTACCAGTTTAACAATTCCTCAAATAACAGTTCTACCTGTACTTAATCTATTGAAAGACCAGTCTTAGAGCATGCTTTCTATTTACAGCGATAACTTACAGTGCTAGCTTGCTAGCTAGCTACCATTAGCCACCCCTTTGGAGACGGTGCAGAGGTGATCATTCTCTCAGTATGTAGCAACATTCTTATATGAAACCATGAATCCTTGATTTACAGTTTGGTCTAAGCTTCTTTTTTTATTTAATTACACAAATATATATTTTAAGTATGATATTACTAATTAGTTTACTTGTTTTGTTGTTTTTCTACTCAACTGTTTGTAGAATACTGTGCATGAAATGGCAGCAATATGATGAATGAGGCAAAAACTGAATCCAAACTTTGGTCAAAAACATTTTTATTGAAAACAAAGGCAGATACAACTAAATTGCATTCAGATTTGTATTTGAATATATCATTACTTACAATTAATCATCATCATCATTTAAAAATAAATAATACAAAATTGATTGATTTTGCATGTAAAAGATGAAAAACTCTCTACATAAAGATGAGCATGATAAGGATGAAAATACTGTAGATAAAGATGAGCAAGGCAGGAGATAAAAAAAAAAGTTTTCCAATATTGGAGCAAGGAGGTCAGAATGATGATCAACTTCCTTGTGATTGGCGGCATTACCAGGCAGTATTAGAGAAAATAGCAACATCTAAACATGCCTGGTAAGACGCAAATCAGAGGATTTTTTATAGAGACAGACAGGGGCAGAGTGAAGATCTCTGAGAGGAATCACTTTGTAGTGAAACTGCACAAAGACAGAAAGTGACAGAAGGACAGAATTAGGAATAAAATGTGTTTATAGAAAAGGATTTATAAACATAAACAGCATGAACTTTAACAGTAGACTGCTGCTGCTGGGGGTGGGGGTGGGGTGGGGGTAAAGTAAAGAAAGGTTTGGTTACACTAGAATTTAAGAGCAGGCCCTTGGCAAACATTACCTTGAACATGATGTGGTCGTTAAATGCTGGTTTGTGTAACACCCAGCCCATTAGGGGTGGATGTGCATGTGCTGAATTATTTCCACACACAAAATGTTGTTTAAATGTTCAAATTGTAATGCAAATATTTAGTGAGACATGTAGGACCATGAAGCGGCCTGTTAGTTGTTGCTCTTCCTAATTAGGCCTAAAGATCTCCACTGAGAATGCAAAACTCTTTCCAGTTCAGTACCTTCATGCCTGCTCTGTTCACAGCGTTATTCATCTTTATAGTGACAGCGGCGACTTCCTCTTCCTTCATCACAGAGCGTAAAAGGGGACCTTTTTTTCCTCACAGATCTCAGATGTCACCAGCACAATAAAGCCACGCAGGTACGACTGGGTGGACCAATCAGAGGTTGACAAAGCACACTAATAGGGGTGTGTACATGTGTGAGTGTATTGGGGAGGGGGGCATTCTTACACCAGCCACTGTTGCAGTCATTCTGCAAGCATTTTAATGTAACAGGGTGGGGTTGGCAAAAAACAAATGGGTTAATTTGAAGCCTTTGAAGCAGAATGATGAATGGTGGGGGGTCAACAATATACTTCTGTATTTTTACACTCTGTTTGAAGCAGTGGACTGCCTTTATTAGGAGACATGCTTAAATGATGTAGGTCACTGACTTTTGGCTGATTTATTTAGAGTTGATTACATACATTATTTATTCTCATCGCTGTCTGAGCAAATCCTAGTGTTTTAAAAAAAGGAAAACAACATTCTTAATCATTAATGTTTTAAGTTGGCATTTTATTCCAAGTATTTCAGGTTTATTCTTCATGCCTTTCCACCCAATGTAAAAAGCAGCTTTTTGTCAAATGGTGTTACAGGGTTTTGGAATGACAGTGACGTTATTCTTGCTGTTTTGTCCCTTTTCAGATCCTGAAAGCAAATATTTGTACAATACGTGACACAGATCTTCTTATATGCTGAGCCTTGGTTGTCTTGTTGTTCACAGAGCTCCCAGTGTGCATCATTACCAGACAGTGTTAGAACACCTGTGATCAGCCCAGCACTGCCGGGTAAGATGTGCCCTGAGAGCAGAGAGTCAACATCACATTTGCTTAAGCCAGATGATGCTTCAGTCATACAGTAGCTGCATTTCCTCCGTACTACTGTAGCATAGTGTGTATTTGCACATGAATTCATATTTTTAGTTTTAAGTGATTGTAGTGATGTCTGTAGAGGATCATCTGCATCATTACCAGGCAGTATTAGAAATTTTATGACATCCAAGACTGCCTTGTAAGATGGAGATGACCATCCTTTGTCCGTTGGTCCTGCACACATAAGTCACAAGAACAAGTAAAGGTGTCTGCTATACATTTCTATCCACGTAGGTCACCTCACTTTAGACTCTTGTGTGAATGAATGAGGTATCACAAAGTGAAGCATAATTCTATTAATTGTTTGTTAATTATCCATCTCTGTGTAACCATATGTATATTTTCAGCTTGGATGGAAAACCTGCTCTGGATTTTGAGGCATCTCTTAACCTCTTAAACCCTATGTCTTTAGTTCCCAGTTCCTCACTGACAAAACGGCATACCTTAAATATCTATCTAATATTAGTCATTGAATACCATATACTGGACATGTCTTAAGATGAATACCTGAACAATAATAGTAATAATAATCATCATCATCATCATAATAGTTATTATTATTATTATTATTATTGTTGTTGTTGTTGTTGTTGTTAATAATAATAATAATTAAAAAAAAGAATAGGTTAACCATTGGAATATGGTTCTATAATTACCAGTTTTATAATGTTTATGTAAAGCTGCTGTGGCCATTAGTTGGCATAAGGCTAAAAGACAAGACAAATATTATACCTCCCTCTAAATTCTCCTATTGTAATATTTCTTTTAGACATAACTGTAGCCACAGTCTAGAATCCATTTTTAAAAACATTAAAATTAAACCTTCATCTTTATTTCAGTTGTTAGCGCGGTGTTCCTTTGGCTTGTTTTCTTCACCTGTGTCACCTGATGTAGAACCTCATATTATCTACACTTTAGTTAATATAACAATGTATTATTTGTGACCTCACACCTGCCAACTCATTGCAAAGTTACCTGAGCCTAATTAACACTGAAGTGTCTCCGGGGATGACCGTCTCCCCAGAGAGATCACCAAGGACGTCTAAGCTCGGGAGAGCTAACCTACTTGGTTGCATCTTCATCAAAACAAAACTGCGTCTGCGGTACACAGCGTTGCAGTTGAAGCCGTTTGCTGAAGTGCCAATGAAAGCGCTTAGTCATGCTTATCAAAATGGCACCTTTGTCACCTGCACCTGAGCCCGCACCTGACTAACCCCTCACCTGTATTGCGTACTTATCAGATACGTTACTACTAAAGCCACACTCCAGCAGCATCTTACACTTGTCTTGGTAAGACATAGAAAATAGTATCCCAGTACTTATCTTCCCTTGTTTTTATATCTGGTACATGCGATAGCATGAAGTCATTAAGAACATACTTAATTCTCGGTCTCTTGCGCTCTTTCATATTCTCTCTCTCTCTCTCTCTCTCTCTCTCTCTCTCGATCTATCTATCTATCGCATCTGCATCAAAGGGATGGTGACAGGTGCTTACTTAGACCCCTCGCTAATTATAACAATAAAACATGAAAGAACAGGCCTGTGCAGTGTTTTGAAGCTATTTAAAGGGAAAAGAATCTACAAAACATTGGGTAATGAAACACTTTTGAAAACAAAAGGTGATGAAGATTGAAAAACTTCTCTAATTAGACGAAATTCCTGTTTTTCAGTTCACCAAAGCCTACAAGCATTCGAAAACTGCTTCAGTTGTGCATTGCATATTCAATGTTTAGTATCTAAACAAATAAGTTCTCATTTACGTTCTGTTTGGTTTGAGCTGGCCTAACAGGTTTGTCAGGTCATAGACGTTATGGCTTATCTGGTAAGCGTCTATATTTCCGTGGTTTAGACTGAACTAAATCTTTTTTCGTCTTCTAATCCAAGTCTCGTACCCTAATTTACAGTACGATGTCTAGCATTTAGGCCATAACTTAACTTTTACATCACCTGCACACTTAAACACAAAAAATCAAAATTAAACAGTCATTTTAGTGGCATTACTCAAAATGAAGAAGAAACACAGGAAATGAGTTGTAATGAAGTTACCCTGTTGATTCTCGCAGTGGCCATTCAGTATGCAGCCGCGAACAAGAGATGCCATTGTGTCGCCTCGCCGTGCTGCTTCAGCCAGAGACGTTCACTTCCTGCTCCTTCCATTTGCTGAAGGGCCCTCTGCTCCTTCCATGTTGGCCGAAAGTTCACAAACCAGTTTGAGTGGAGCCGCTGATGTTGCGTGGGGAAAGAAAAGAGTGGAACAATGGAGGTGGAATCTCAAGCACTACTAGAAACACAATCTCCTTAAGCTCCTGAAGCGAAGAAACTGCCTCTACAAAAAAGATCTGGGTTTTCAGGTACGCCTTGGAGCCCTGCCCAGGTATCGTTTTCACGCTGTGGCCAATCCACAGGCTCCATGCACACACAGGTGTGTCTCAAGCCCTGTGATTGGCCAGCGGAGCAGAGAGGTCTAAGGTTTATGTGGTAAGCCTTTAAGAAACCACACCCCTCACCAACACTCTCTGGCTCAGGGCAGACTGTGTCTCAAAGCACAAGCATGGTTTCATCTGCATTTCAGGATGTTCTCATGGGAAGAATGAGAAGAAGCACGGCTTTTGTAGGAAAATCATGTTTGTTGTAGCAGTGATCTCGAATGGGCCAATACAAATGTACAACAAATGAATAACTATATGGAATATAGTGATAGAAAAGTGATAGAAAGGAGTTTAAAGAATATGTGACTCTACAGCACAGTCTCGGGGCTTCATTTTGATTCAGTGAACTCATTGTTAAGAATCTTAGTTCTCTGTTGGCCTGAAGGTATTAAATTCTTGTGGAAATTAACCTCTTAAGCTTTGTATATCCACATCCTAGACATTATTATTCAACAACTACATGGACACTAATGCAGAGTATTGTATTACTATTCAGTTGCTGACAGTTTTGTAAAGCTTTGCTCCAGAAATACTGTCTAGTTTTGAACCAAGGCCAGATTGATCTTTCTGACTGCTTCATGCCAGGTTATACATTTTACTCTGATTGTTTACATGATTAATGTGCACAGTCAGTCTGAGCATCTAATTGTGTCATGCATTTTTTCTTTATTTGTACAGTAATATGGAATTATAGTAAACTGTTAAAGAGTTAAGTGGTAAACAGTTATTTAGAGTGGCTTTATGTGAAATGCACTGTTCTAGAGAAACATTTGCTCAAAGTGGAAGTGATAGAAACCAGACATCTGAGGAGTTCAATGCCTCTAAATATTACATTACAGAAATGTAGTACAAATGCATAGTCCTGTGATTAGATTTTAGTTTAAATTATATTTTAAATACAATGTTGGTGGAGAGATACAAAAACAAAACGCACGAAATGGGTCAAATAGTACCCAAGGATAGCTTATATTTTAGTATTTCGGCCCATTATATCATCACCAGTTTTACATATGCAAACTCAGAAGACACAAGTAAGTTAACCGCTTGTTTTGGTAAGTAAATATAAAGGCTATATTTGCCCAGTAGAATTTTCTGGTTCCTATAACCACCACTGTAAAGACTACATTTCTCCACCCTTCCACATCAAGTTACATCTGAACAACAGAAATATTGTGAAATGTTTGGAGAATTAGTGACACCCCCTATAAGAAGATATAAATGTTTGTTAAATTAACTTCACAAAGGTATGAGGTTGGGAATGTCATATTGATGTCTGAAAATCAGTAATTCAGAATACACTATGCACTGAAAATCACACGTATTCATACAATGTAACTAATTTACCCCCAAATGTGTTCTGTTTAGGAGAGACAGTGTAACTGTATTTACGAATTACAGTCATATGTAAAAGATTTGAGCACCCCTGGTGAAATTACATTCTAAGTAAAAATCAGTCAATAAATCCTGTATGGTAGACACCCTTCTGCACATTTTAATAAACAATTACTGTTTATTGGCTTAATTGAACATATTGGAAGAAATACAAAAACAGAACAAAAGAACAAAAACATAATGAGTGTCATGTAAAAAGGCTCATTTCATGTTGGGTCTTATAATTTGCAATAATGTGCTATAGAATTGGCAGAAAATTCAGATTTCATTTGAAGTGTTAAAAATAAATAATTTTTTCTCAGTTTTGTGTACAACTGTACATATTTTTTAATTGCATTTAGTCACAATAGCCTTTTCTATGCCCAAGAAATATAGCTTTACCAACTGTCAAGGGCCTGTAAACAACAACCAGTTGTCTCACACTGTCTACTCACTTCAAAGTAACGAGGAGCTGATTGAATAACATCTAATTATACAACTATTAATGTTTCATTAACACAAGTTGTTTGTTGTTGAATATAAAAATCTAGCATTTCACCTTTTTTAATTTAAACCAATACTCTCTTGTTGCATTGCATATTGTGCTATATTGTGCATCATGAAGATGTCTTCAAGCATCATAGTATTGCATTGTTGCCCTATCGTTCACCTCTAGTTCTGTTCATGTGTTTTATTCAGATATATTTTCCTGATATATGTTTTATAAAGTGGATGGAATGTCTGAGTTTATCCTGGGACACGAATCAGAACTGTAACCCAGGTGACAGTTGGCTGCTTTCCCTTGCTCTGCTCCTGCAGTCTGCTAATGAGCTCCCTGATGTCGTTTTCTGTGGCAGGAGAGAGGTGGGACACTGGGATCAGCTGGTTATCAAAGCAGCCTCCAGAGAGCTCATGCAATACAGCAACAACAAAACAAGCTACCGCTACCACCTCCATCACCACTCGACCCACTCGTGCAGAGAGCGAGTAAGTGAGTGTGTGTGTTTGTCCATGGGGAGATATGACCTGAGGGATTACTGATCCAATGGAGTTGTCAGGGTTAGCTTGCTCACAAACACTCCATTGTCCCTTAGCTTGTTTCATCACTTTCTTTACTGGGTTAAAGTATGTAAAAATTTGAGATTTGTAGGAAAAATGAGCATAGGAAAATCAAAAAAGGTTGGTGACCCTTAGTACACCAAGGCCATGACATTCATTTTAGTTTTTCCTGTGCATGTGTGTATATCAGAGAAATGAAAAAGTTACACTTTTGCTTCTAAAATCGTGGAAAAACTAATTACCCTCATTTTGTTGAAATAAATATGTTTGGTGAAGTACAAAGAAACCTTAAGATTTCACTGATTCCCCAGTCCATACAGCTGATATATGGAATCTAAGATGCAAAGATTCAGTGTTGAATCCAGTGTTTTTGGTATGTATCGAAACAACAATTCTTACCAGTCTGATTCAGTTGTGTGGTTTAGCTCCTCCCATTAATGCTCATAGTATACAAGAACACCAATCAAAACAAGTTATTTACATATATTAGTCTTAAAGGCACAGTCACAAAATGTTTAATAGAAAATTGTCTGGTTACATAAAAATTAATTTCAGTTGTTTTTAGTGCATAAAACCACCCAGAGTGTACCATAGAGATGATATTTCATAGAGAACCAAATATAATAAAAGTGGATACTTTAAACAAATCACATGCCTTTTACTCTTCAGGCCTTAAATATCTCTAGTTAGACATACTAGAGTCTTTTGCCCGTTCGTATAGAGACAATGATCACTTGAGATGGGCTGGCATGACAATGTTATAATTTTACAATACCTCATGTCTGGGTCAGTGCACCCAACATTGTACAGAATAACACCAACTCTATATACAGTCTATTGTACCACCTGTCATTTTTCATGAAGTTTCCTAGTTGTAGGGGTGTCCCAAACTGATCCAGTGGAGTGGCACTGGGATGATTGATGAATATTTTAATGGCTTGGGTATCAGCTTTTTTAATTCCAATCTAAGTCTTTGTTTTAACCACAGTGTTCAGAGCACCATTTGGTGTCCTCAGGACACCATTAATGGACATTACTGCCCAGCCATCAGCACTGAGGAGCATTCTCGGAAGGTAAATTAAAGAGTTTAGATCAGTGTTTTAAGGGACTGGGAGCTGAATGGTCAGGGAGGGGAGTCAGATTGGATTATAAGATATAAAGCACACTATAAATCAGTCATTTTAAGAAAAGCCCCTACTAACCTAAATAAGCCCATAATGTCTCTGTCTAGAAACTAGACAGAATTATTAAATTAAATTAAAGTTATTATTGAAGTGTTGAAGTGTTAGCAGCACATTTAATCTAAACTGTGTGGCTGTGATATTTATACAAAACCAGACTGAAATGCATTGGCTGATACTGCCGTTATTATATTCATACACTCCTGCAGCACATAAAGAACAAACTGCATCCAGCTATCTGGACTCAAAGACTTTATGGACACTTCCCTTGAGGCACTGAGGAAAGTTGAATGGAATTCAGGGTCAGGTTCATAATGCGTCTAACCTTCCCCTGCATCCTTGTAGGGACTGGGCCTGGTCAGACACACCTGCCTAGCTCTGGGCCTAGACACTCAGGCTGACCCAAAATTCCATGCACATTAATCATATTGAGTTGCGTCTGTACTGGATTTTAACCACTTCTAGTCATTTCACCATTCTCTGATAAATAAAGTCAATCAGCCACTACACTCACCACTCAGCACTTTATTAGATGCTCATTCATTCATGCAATTATCTAATCAGCCAATCATTTGGTAGCATTACAATGCAATGAAATCATGCAGATGCAGAACAGCAGCTTTTGGTAATGTTCACAAGAACCATCAGAATAAGAAAGTACTGATTTTAAATGTGGTTTGACTGTTGGTCTCATATATGCTGGAAGACTGTCTGTAGTCAAAATAATAAAAAGAAGAAAGAGCAGCAGTTCTGCAGAAGTAAACATCTTGTTGATGAGCAAGTGCTCAGAAACCTCTCTGGTGAGCAAAAAAGCATCCCAGAATGCACGTTAAACCTTGAGGCAGATGAGCTACAACAGCAGAAGACAAAGCATGTTAGATTCACTTCTGTCAGCCAAAAACAGAAAGCTGAAGCTGCAGTGATGGTACACAGATGGTAGGGTCAGAATCTGGCATCAGCAGCATAATTCCATAAACCCAACCTGCCTTGTATCAACAGTCCAGGCTGGTAGAGGTGGTGTAATAGTGTGGGGATTTTTTTCCTGGAAAAATATAGCCTTATAGCATTGTTGCTGATCACTGTGCCTCCCTCCATGCCGACATTTACCTTATTATTGTGTGATGAATTGTGTGATGCAGTCATGTCAGTGGATGGTTTCCAACAAGGTGTGAAATTTTAAGAACTGTTCTGTTTTCGGCAGAAAAAGGAGGCCATGCCCAATATTAGTATAATGCTTCTAAAAAAGTGCTCGGTTAGTGTATGCAAGAAACGACTCAATGTGGTGAGTGATGGTACAAAGACATTTGGCCCAATCAAATTCCACATTTCCTTGATTTTCTCAGTGAAAAGGATAGAAATATGTTTTGTTGGAACACAGCTATTTATTTTCTGAATTGATCATATTGGCATCATATGGAAACTCAGAAAAATCGTAATTTGACTAGCAAACATGTCTTAAAAGACATGGAGAAAGTATTTTTTGAATCGCTAATGCTAAGATAACGAAGACTCGGAGAGCACAACCCCCCAATGTAACAGCAGGTGGCGGTATGCTGTGTTTCGCAGCTGGGCTGAGTTCCCGAAGAAAATCCGCTTCTGTACGACACACCCCTCGGGATCAGAATCAGCTCTGGTGTCCTTCAGCGCTGGCTAGCAGCTTTCCCTTCGCTCAGGTAAGAAACGCTCTTCTCTTTGCTGCATTACTTATATTTTATATTATTAGACGGTCTGTTCGATTTATTATTTATGTGTTAATTTAATTTTTTGTACTTAGCTAGCTAGTAAGATCTAGTAAGAGTTAGTAAGAACCCTACTAGCTATCTACATCCCTGAAGTATGAACTGTAGTTACCTAATAAACGCTAATAAACATTTAGTCAAACGCGCTACATTAAAGGGCTGTTATGGCTTTTCATTGTCTTTAAACGGATCTCTCGGAACCTCCGAAAATAAGTCATTCCGGTCCATACGGATCAAATCCCTCCATTTCCACACTGTGGGTCGATTTTCTCTCCCGCTGCCCTTCATTTCTGATCGATTGTGTTAACAATACGCCAGAACCCCGTTTGCCTGCACCGAGGATTAAAAGCCACCATTTCTGGCCTGGAAGAAAAGCTTTAGTCAGAGCACGATGGGCCACAATCTGAAGAAAGAGACATTTATTAGACTCAGTCTGTGTCCAGTAGTTTGCTGAATGAGTTACATAGACGTCCTGCACAACACCTTGGAATAAGCATGACACAAAACCCTTCAAAATCCCTTTCACAGGCAGAAGGAGAGAGATGCAGGCAGGCTCTGTAAACCGATGAGTGACAGCGCCTAATCGAATTAGTGCTTAGGCCTGTTGGCAGCACATACCAAAACAGAGAACAGCCAGGTATCTGTTTGAAAATGACATATGCAGACAGAAAGGTCAGACAGTTTTGTCCTCTCTTCGTCTCTTAAAAATGTCCTTTTACCAAGGTTGTTTATGTTCCTGGTTATATTCAGATGATTTACCATATATTAGAATGTAAAAGATAAATATGTACGGTTGTACTGTAATTTACATAAAAAATGTAATGGCTTTTGAGGGTCTCTGTAGGGTTTTCAGTAACATCATTATGAACCAGCGGGCTGGGATCAATAATATTAACCAATAAAGTCATCTTTCACTTTCTCATAAAGTTCAGAACCCCTCCACAGTATGTGAGTAAATGCAGTACATAAGGATGTCTTGAAAGTAACACCAAAGGGTTCTTGCAAGTGTTGCTAATGTTAACTAGACAGAAAATACTGTATACTGTACACTATATTTACTGATTTTGTTTAAAATCACTGTTCTAAACAGTGTTCTGAAATCTAGGTGGAAACCTTCTTTGGACAGTAGATACAGTCACAACAAAAGACAGGCTAAACTCTTTTTATGGATCTTGTTGATTTTGGACGAAACAGCAATTGAGTAGCTGTCCCAATACTTTTGCATTGCTAGATATTGCTAAACATGTTGTTCTTAAAAACTGAAAGTAGTGTCACTGTCACAGTAAACTGACATTACAGTAGTCAGCTCTAGGTGACAGAATGATGTAAGAATAGTTCAAATAATTAATAGTTCAACCGAGTATAAGAAAGTAGCTTATGTCTGACAGGTTCAGAGAAATCAGCCAGTTCGAATAATTGTACAAGCTGAACTAAAGAGCCTTTTGAACCAGAAATATTGATTAGGGCTAACTGTTCTTTACAGAAGTCATATTTAATGTAGGTAGAACTCATTTTAAAATTAGGTTCAAATATTGAAATCTGGTTTTGTTAAACAATCTGTATTTAAATCTTGTTCTTTCTGCTTTCCTGTTATTCTTTTTCAGCAACATGTCTATCTTGAAGATTCATGCCCGTGAGATTTTTGACTCCAGAGGGAACCCTACTGTAGAAGTGGACCTTTACACTGATAAAGGTTATTTGCTTTTTGCACAATTTTAAGTATAGAATGATCTAAACAGTATTATTTATTTTTTGATATTCATTATCAGTCTCCTTTACTTGCTGTCTGTTATATTTTGTACAGGTCTGTTTCGAGCAGCAGTTCCTAGTGGAGCATCCACTGGCATCTATGAAGCTTTGGAGCTGAGGGACAATGATAAGTCACGCTATCTGGGCAAAGGTATGTAAGAGTCCATGGTCACATTTGCAGTAATAAATTACAATCCAAAATACTCTGTAATATCGATACAGGCATCTGTAACATAGGTATTGTCATATGTAATTGTTTTTAGTATGGGTGTTTTAAATAAGTATTATTCTGTAATGTTATGAATTGGGTGCCCTGCCTTTGAAACTGTATGGCATTATATCGACAGCTATTAAGAATGTATTATGTTCTCTGTGGCCTTTTAATCGCTGTATGAAAACAAGCAGTAAATGTCTTGAATCATTGATGAGTAAAACAAAGCTGTCACTCACAAAAGCCTTTTCACCTCGCATACCAAGTTGCTCTTTTGTAGATCTCACATTTCTCCACACAGCAATATATATGTGATATGTGAAGCTTGTGTTTATATACAGTGAGGATCCTTTAAGTAATGTTATTTATGGTAAAAACTGTTACTGTAAATAATTTAACTTTTTCAATATTTTTTACCTAACCCTTAGTGTTTTGTTCTTTTTGGGCCCAGCTTTGTAATACCAGGTAACTTTAATGAAAGTTGCAGCATGATGCAACTGAATGAAATGAAAATCTGTGTGTTCTGTAGTGGTGATTACATTTACAGGAAAAGTTCAAAGAATTCATTGCATGTCTAGTGATCCAAAATGCTGGTAGAGCATGTATAGTGATGGGATGATGGCTTGTTTTTTGGTACTTTAAGTGCAGTATTCATGTAATCACCATAGAAGGGGTATAATGGAATGAAGTGGGATATGTTGATTCCATTGAGGAAATTCACTGTCTGTTTCATATCTGTGTGATCACTAATGTATCTAAGTGCATGCAAGAAAAGGAGGCTGATGCTGGGATGTTCTTGCAATTGCAGTCATTGTCCAGTTCACATCTAGACCTTTCTCTGTACTCTTTCTCTGTGTATGAAAGTCTTGCTTTAGCTATGGGTAAATGTTTGTGGTGATTAATTCTACTCCTCTATTTCACAGTTCTCCACTATTTTCCCAGTAATGCACTGTTTATTTATTCACTGCAGGGGTCTCAAAAGCTGTTGAGCATGTCAATCAAACTATCGCACCAGCACTGATTGACCAGGTAAGAATTTTTTTAATTACTGGCCAAAAAGAGCACAACAATAATGTGCTCTTACATGGTATTGTAGCTATACTTCCATGCAAAAGTGTGGAAATACTTGCAGTTTTGATTTAATTAACAATAATGACAATAATGACATTTGTAGTTCTGCGCTAGAAGAACTTTTTTTTAGAATCTATAAATGTTTTATTTAGTTTTTTAAGAATTCTTGAATTTATATTATTGAACGTTTTGATTCCAAACATTTAAACAGTGATTCCACAGATCAATTTAACCTCTGTATTTTCTTCTCTTTTAGGGAATCCCTGTAGTTGAGCAAGAGAAGATTGATCAGTTCATGCTAGATTTGGACGGAACAGAAAACAAATGTAAGCTGTGAGCTGTGCATGTAATTACTCAACATACCCTTGGCCCACTTATGTGTGTAGCTCATCTAATTATTAGAAGCAGTGTGTCACTCATTTAAAAAAAACAGGGTGTCTGTGTGTTTAAACCAAACACTATAAACCATGTTAAACAAAATAACTGGCAACTGGCCGTTAGTGCTGTTTCAGCAGTGGAAAACTGATCTTATCAGAACATGCTGAATATGTCAATAATGTAGGTGTTAAATATGACTCTTATCCCTTCATGTGCCTCTCCCTTTCACATCTCAGCTAAATTTGGTGCTAATGCCATCCTGGGCGTGTCCCTGGCTGTGTGTAAGGCAGGAGCTGCAGAGAAAGGTGTCCCTCTGTATCGCCATATTGCTGACCTTGCAGGAAATCCAGAGGTCATCCTGCCAGTGCCGGTGAGAAGGAGATATGTCTGAAGCACTACCAACTTGAAATGAAAACATGTTAGCAATCAGTGTTTTCAATACATATGTGAAATGTAAAAGTATAAATATTTTGCCGTTCCTATGCAACAGGTTTTAGTTGTGATCATGAGACTGAATAGATGACAAAGGTTATTATAAATAGACATTTCCAATATATTATTTGTTATTCATATATTATTTGTTGGTATAAGTCCAGTACATCATATTTGATGAATGTGCATTCTATAGATTATTATACTGTATTGTTGTCTGGTTTATATTGCTCTCCTTTTTGTTTCAACTCCAGACTGTTCAGTCTGATTATGTTTTGAACAGAGCTGGGTTTCTGCTTGGCTACAGATATTTGCAGAATTATTCCCATAGGAATAAAGGGTGGGGGCAACATGTTGGCATTCCTTATTATGTCACAATACAAACACACAACAAATCACATGGGATACCCCACCAATCTCTTGACAACCAACTCACCTTAGCAACCATCTGGGATACCATAGCAACTAGCATCTAGCAACCACTAAACAACACCATAGTAACTGCTTAAAATACCATTGCAGTCACCTTGCAACAGTGTAGCACCCATTCAGTTAACACTTAAACACCAGACCAACTACCTGGGATACTAAAGCAACCACCTAGCAACACTATAAGAACCATCTGGAATACTTTGGCAACTAGCTAGCAACATCATAGAAACCATTTGCAATACCATAGCGACCATGTAGCAACAGCCAAGTAAGTGGGAACAATTTAGGCTGCACAGCCAATCTGTGTTTGCTTCAGAAAATGCACTTTTAAAATAGCACTTTACATTTTATTTATTTTTGTTGTCAAGTTATTCTATATTATTGAATGATTCATGTGAACTGAGAAACCTACACCTATGTTACAGTCCCCATACTAGAAATCTTGCCTTCTGTGTTCCTCAAGGCTTTTAATGTGATAAACGGAGGTTCCCACGCGGGTAATAAGCTGGCCATGCAGGAGTTCATGATCCTGCCCGTGGGAGCAAGTAGCTTTAAGGAAGCCATGCGCATTGGTGCTGAGGTCTACCACAACCTGAAGAATGTCATTAAGGAAAAGTACGGAAAGGATGCCACCAATGTAGGAGATGAGGGGGGATTTGCTCCAAACATCCTGGAGAATAAAGAAGGTAGTCAGACGGATCACAAAATGTGTTACCGTAGCAGAGTGTATTGTGCTTTTGAAGTAATGCTGATGAAAGCTAACTGTAATATCTCTGTCTGCCAAAGCCCTGGAGCTGCTGAAGAACGCCATCAGCAAAGCTGGATACACAGACGAGATTGTGATTGGCATGGATGTGGCCGCATCAGAGTTCTACCGTGATGGGCAATATGATTTGGACTTCAAGTCACCTGATGACCCCAGCCGTTATATAAGCTCTGATGAGCTTGCTGATCTTTATAAGAGCTTTGTTGATGAATACCCAGGTACTAGAGATTTAATGAGGCCTTAATGTAACACCCTGTCATTTCCAAATACTGCATCTGAATCTTTCTGCAGTGCAACAAAATTCTGTCCAAACTGGAAAAATATAGCTTTCATCAGTAAGGAAGATGAAGACAGTAAAAAATGCACAACGTAATTAGAAATTATCCAAAAAACATGTTCATCAATCACTGCCTTCAAAACCATTCCTAAAATGTTCAGTCTGGATAAACATCAGGCTAAATATGATCTGTTTTCTAGACTTTGTGATCACTGCCAACAAAAGCATCTCCATTATGCTCTCCAGCATGCCAGATAAAAAATTGCAAAGTCAAAAAAGCCTTTAAACATAGAGTGGAATAATAAAGCAGAAAGCTTTAGACTGCATTCCAGTTAATAGACTTTAGAATTTCAATTTATCAATTTATAACTGTCATTAAATTTGCTAACTTTTGTTCATTTTTTTTTTCTACTCTTGTCCAAGTGGTGTCCATTGAAGACCCCTTTGACCAGGATGACTGGCAGGCCTGGACTAATTTTACTGGCAGCACAGAGATCCAGGTAGTGGGAGATGATTTGACTGTGACAAATCCCAACCGCATTTCCAAAGCTGTGGATGAGAAGGCCTGCAACTGTCTGCTGCTCAAAGTGAACCAGATTGGCTCTGTCACTGAGTCTTTGAAGGCGTGAGTCTGGATCCCCTCTTCACATGTTTAGGTTTAGTAGCTGCAAACACAAATAGCCTGCATTAGGGGAATGTTTGTACCAAAATATCATTACTGGCCAAAAACATGATATGTGATGAATGGACCAATAGCACTGCACCAGAAACTACATTAAACTACATTAAACTACAGGTTTCTATCTATCTGTAAGCAAATTATATGATTTACTAATAAAATAGTTATTAGAGGCTAGATATTCTAATATGCAAATGAGTCTCATTAGCATTCTTGCATAATTGTGGCACCAGCATCCCATTCTGTGTCGTAAGTGTTAACTGTTACAGTTAAAAGGAGGTGTTAGTCCACACAAAGAAGCATGTCTTGCCTTTGTTTTTATATACATGTTTAAAAACTAAAATATGTATTTTAAGATATATTCAAAACATTGTAAAATATTGCAGTGCATGGAACAAAACGATATTAAGCAGGGAGACTGAATTACTTTGGACCATTTAGTATAAAACAGTCCCTGATTGTTACAGGTCATTATTTTTTAAGTTAGTAATTAAGCATTTTTGGCTGGACTTGGTAAGAACACACTGTGAACAACAGATTACATAAGATGCCATCTGGAACTGGGAATACTATGATCATAAAATGATCACAACCAGACTAACAACCAGTTTCTCAAACCCGGATTGGGTCTAAGTCTAGAAAGGATTTTTTGCTTTGCTATAGCTTTGTTTTTACTGTTGCAATTTGTTGCAAGTTTTATTGTTGGGGCCACCTAATAGAGTACCTATTACAGCAAGGTAGTATTGTAATACTCAATCTATTAGCTTTCAGGGTAAAGTTATAGGTAAAGTTTAATGAACAGATTAAGCATGTATTTGAAAATTGAAAACCTTGATATACACTATATTTGTATATAATTGTTTATAGCTGTAAAATGGCCCAGTCCAGCGGCTGGGGTGTGATGGTGAGCCATCGCTCAGGAGAGACAGAGGACACCTTCATCGCTGACCTGGTGGTGGGCCTGTGCACTGGACAGGTACAAAGTGGTTAAACCTTTAACCACAAATGGACTAGGACATGTCAGATAAAATGTTTTTCAAGATCATTTGGATTTAAATTTAAAGTTATTTTATAGTAACTTATCACAATTATTTTTTTGGGGTTTGTTTTCAGATCAAAACCGGGGCACCTTGCCGTTCTGAGCGTCTGGCCAAATACAACCAGATTCTCAGGTGTCTGTCCTGGTCATATTTCTACTAGAACTTGATGATGCATGTAGACATAACCAGTTGAACTATATCTTGTAATGTGTTTCCTTGATACATCAAGCATTTATATAATTATAACCATTTTGATTTTTACAAGCATTCTATGTAAATCTGAGCCCATTAGAGCTACTTAAATATTATGCTAAACAAAATGTGACCTCCTTACTTTCTGCTCTATGTAGAAGGCTTAACAAAGGATTCTGTCCTTGAAGTTAAAACTTCAATATACATCACATTACACTTGATTTTAAATTATATTAAAGTAAAAAATGTGACTATAACATGTTGGATTGTGAAATATATATAATATTAGGACACCATTAGACCATCTTAATCATTCCACTCTTCTGCTTAGTGAATGACACCAGACTGAGAGAATGATATGAAACTAATATATTTTATTTTGTTCCTGTTTTTCTGTGCACAGAATTGAAGAGGAACTGGGAGAGAAAGCTCGCTTTGCAGGAAAAAGCTTCAGAAACCCACTGAACTAAGACTGAGCTACTGAATACACTTTAAATCACTATTAGGGCAATATACAGTAACGTGTATGCTTGCAGACAGTAAACTGGAAAATGTGCTACTGTAGAAAGCTTTGTGCTATGTTTGAACTGAAACTACTGAAATAAGAAATATAAGCAGTATTTGATTGTGACCATGCGGTCAGTGACCTACTTATTGACAGATGATTGTATTTATGTAGAGATAATTACAAATATGTTAGAGAATCCTGTGGTTGTTGCAATGCATAGGAATAAATAAAAGTTTACTCCAAAAACTAAGAGCTTTGTTTCAGCATGTGAAAACTTTTACCGTTGGGTTGGTTTGACATCGGTAAGCATTGGGGACATTTTTATTTCTTTAGCATCACAGTTAGCATATTAGGTAAATGGTGCTTTAATTTAAATGTTTAATTCCATTGTTAAAAATAAATGTTTAGAGTTTTTTTTTTTTTTTTTTTTTAACATTTAATTAGAAATTCAATAGGTGTTAAAGAAACCAGTTAGCTTGTTGGCTGTGTGTTAAGTAGGTCAGGTTAAGATACTGTACACTAGGCCTGTTCTGACAACCTAGCTAATTGGTCATCTTGTCCACTGTTTTATATGTTAGTAAAACCAGGTCACTATTTTACCTCATCTTAAGAAAAGCACATTTAATAAGAGTAAACACAATTACAGTGACAGTTCTAGTCATTTCTGATGTAGTGTTGTATATCCAGCTCCTACATTAGTTATCCATGGCTGGGTTGTGAGATTATACATTACATAATGAAGTTGAATGCCTGTGGATGGACATTGGATTTAACACTTGGGGGAGGGGAGCAGTCCTATATCCAGTCACGATAGGATAAGTGAGCAGCCGTGGACATTTTGAAGTGTAAATAACTGCACTACGACCAGAGGATAGCGTTACCGTACTGACATAGCTCAGAGAGGCGCTGTGAACGTGCGGTTTGTAATTTAGCCCCTCGGTTTCACAGTTTACGCGCTACGCCCCCGTCGATAGTCTCCCCGGATCGTCTACGTTCCGGGCGGTCTCGGTTTTCTCGCTCGTTTGTGGACGGACAGACCGGACACGGAGATGATTGTATTAGCGACGGCGGCGGCGGCGGCGGCACATGCTCAGTTATGCTTATGGAAGGGGATCTCGGTAGGCTGTGCGTGAAGACTGAGGTCATCGGCTGAGCTCGGAAAAAATACTCCGCGTAGCCTCCATTTTGAGTAGTATGAAATAGGAGGAATAGCATAGTTTTGAGCCGCCGCAGAAGCAAACAAACTGTAAACACAACCGAAAGAGCCTCCGCCATGGACGACTTATTCAGTCCTCGAAGGTTTGTTGGGTTTATTTGCCTTTTCCCGAGCTTCCTCTTTTGAATCTGCACTTGCATTTTGTCCGCCAGACACCGCAAGTACTTTTGCATTCTGGTGCGAATATAGATGGTTATGAACTTGACAGCTTGCCTCGCTCGGCTACACGCCGAGGCGAAGGAGGCTAGCTAGCACTCTGACAAGAAGGAAAGGGGGGCAGCTGCTGGTTATCTACCATGGCGGATGGTCATTTCATGTTCGTGCTGGGGATTTTAGCGAACATTGTGCTTGCATGTTAGTTTTGTTGGTCTACTTGAACGCCTAATTATTCTCGGGGGAGGAAATCCTCTTCACCGGCTGTTCTCCGTGGCGTTAGCAATCGCCGATTAAAATAGCATTAGAGACTCGGACATTTCTGTCCAGATTTCGATTGTGAAGACCGGAGTGCTTGTGTGTCACTCTGTGCTCTCATCTGCAAAATTACCGATTTGTAAAGAGCTCCATGTTTAAGCCCCTGTTTATATAACCTTTGGAGGGAACGGGGCCGACGGCTGGAGATTGGCTACTGGAGATAAATGGGTGGGATTTGGGTTGATCCTGCAGACCGCTGATAGGCAAATGACATGTTGTGATTAACGCTAAAAAATGAGGCGATTTAAAAGGGTGGAAACGTCAACGCAGCGTCCGCCATGGCACTGCTCAAACTTTTTAAAGCTTATCTGCTCGCATTAAAGTGCCAGGAACTTGTTTGCGTGTGTGTGTGTTTTATATGTGTATGAGTATAAAGTGTTGTCTTTATTTCTCCAGCACACACACCAGTCCTGAAGCCACGGTTATCTGCAGCCAGATTAAGGGCACCCTTCCCTTCAGTGTGGCTTGCACCCTTTAGATTCTCTCTGAACCAACATACTGATGATTTTATTGAACTGTTAACTAATTTAAGCCTTGGAGATTTGTCTGTTGTTGGTGGTTTAATATTCACCCCCCTTCTCCTCTCTCCTTTACTGTATGTCATTTACATTGCTTTATAAGGTTGTCAGTATGCCACTGGCATTAGATTTGCTATTCTCTCTATATAGTCTTTATTTTCTGGACAGTAAAGCTTCATGCTGCATGTTTTCAAGACCTAAACTGTGTGACTAAATAGAACTTCTGTGTTTCAGGCAACTAAACAGCACACAAGGAGAAATTCGTGTGGGTCCAAGTCATCAGGTGAGGTGAAGAGTACTCATTGGGTTATCAGATGAGCAATAAACTCATCAAAACATAATAACACAATCGTAGATACATGGGTTGTAACTGTGCTTTACTCTGGCTAGTTGAATTTCCCATGTGCGTATATGTCTCTGCACACTCAATTATCCAGTGCTCTCCTTCAGTTGTGAGTGTGCGTAGGTATAATGTTGCATTGTGTTTGTTTGGATGTGCAGGCTAAACTCCCCGAGCTGCAGCCTCTTCCGGCCCCTGGTGCAGACTCAGTCACAGAGAAAGAGGAGCTGGTCTGGACACCAGGAGTCAATGACTGTGACCTCCTGATGTACCTGCGCGCTGCCAGGTGAGTAGGCTCGGTCCGGATGCTAAATCTACCCCCTTAAAATCAAGTAACTAGGTTCTAGGGAAGGATGATGGGCGTCAATTTGGCCAGTGTTTATATGGCAGCTTATCTTTAACTGTTTTGTTTATATGTTGTCTATATAATTAGGAGCATGGCAGCATTTGCAGGGATGTGTGATGGAGGCTCAACAGAGGACGGCTGTCTGGCTGCCTCACGTGATGATACTACTTTGAATGCTTTGAACACGGTTAGTTGTGTGAACATTTTGTCAACACAAACTTTTTAATCAGTCCTATATATATATATGTACATATATATAACCGCTATACAAAAATCTCCTCTTTTGCCATGTCATGTTGTCATTATTTGAATCTGCCAGTTGTCAAAATGTAATGAAAAATAGCCAACATAGAATAGGTTCAAATTGATATCGCATTGATATCGAATTGAACGCATGTAAATTTATAGAAGAAAGAGACTGTTTACATGTGCTATTCATTGTGTAATAACATTGTTATGGTATTTTATGCTGAAAAAATACTAAAATAAAGCTCACTGCGGCTGTTATGGTTAATTAGGTAACAGTAGGTTGTGACAGTACAATAGCTTTATAAGGAAGGTTTTTTTTTTATGCTCTTCAGCTCCATGAAAGCCATTATGATGCAGCCAAAGCTCTGCAGTGTCTTGTGAAGAAGCCAGTCCCTAAACTTATTGAGAAATGCTGGTCAGAGGATGAAGTGGTGAGAAATACTGTTTTAACATCATGGTTCCCAGTTTTAAATTCACTCTATTATATAATTGTTTGTATGGTAATATATATAACAGTTTGCTTTCTATTACTTTGTCCTACAATTCCAGAAACGATTCATCAAAGGCCTCAGACAGTATGGCAAAAACTTTTTTAGGATCCGCAAAGATCTGCTCCCCAGTAAGAAAACGGTAAGGACTTCATTTGTTCTTTCTTAAAAAGATTGCTTAAGTGGGTATTTTAACTTTTATAATCCACTTTGGCCTTCAGGGTGAGTTGATCACGTTTTACTACTACTGGAAGAAAACTCCTGAAGCTGTGGGGTCACGACCTCAGCGCCAACACCGCAGGCAGCCTGCTTCCCGCAAGGTCAAAACTCGCAACACTGCGACTGCTGCCAATACTACCTCTCGCACGTCCTCTAGTAAGTTCCTCACCTCAGCTCACACATGTTGTACTTTTTTGGTGTGACTAGTTAGCAGAGAGCAAACGGTATGATTATATAATGCCTGTTTTCTCTCTTTCTCTCTCTCTGTCTCTCCATCTCTCTCTCTTTCACTCACTTGCACTCTGTAGTGGAACTCAGTTCAGCCAGTGAAGACGATCTGGACAGTGAGGACAGTGAGCAAGGAGGCAAAGGTCAAGCCTGCAGCCACTGTCTGACCACCAGTAAGTATATCTCTCCCATGGTTCTATATTCACTAAAAGGCTGGTCACTCTTGGGCAAATTACAGTAAATGCAGTAAAAGTATTGGGACACCTACTTATTAATTGTTTCTTCCAAAATCAAGGGTATGAAAAAAGAGTTTATCCTGCTTATGATGAACTGGCTTTACTGTCCAGGGAAGATTTTCTACTAGATTAGGCAAGGAACGCTGTCAGACAGAGACTGAGGTTTTTCAGCTTGTGATTTCTACAGTGTAGAATGTCATTAAGGAATGTCTATGTAGGGGAACTGTGGAGGTCAATCTGAGATTTGGTAGTAACTCTTGTAAAGTACTGCTCGTATGCTGGTTTGGCCAAACCCACTTATGACTACCAAAAACCTGTAGAATTAAAGTTTAGCTCATGAGGATGGTGCATCATTTTTAAGGATTACTCCAGTATCACTGAGGTATGACACTTGCTCCCAGGTGTCCTTTCGTTAAACAAGGATAATAATGTTTACATGTAGTGTAGCACGCTTGCACATCATTATTTGTCTTTAACAATTAACACACACAATCCGACCTTGTGTTGTAGTTTGGACGTGTGTGAGAAAATAAAAATCCTAAGTGAAGGTCAACTGCACATTTTATCAGGATTTTTTTACAGTTGTTATTCCATTCTGCCATCCACCTCTATGTGGGTGACAGCTTAAGGTTTCGTTGTGCTTTTGTGAAGCATGAATATTTAAACAGCAGCTTCCACTGCTCTGAGCATTTTTTAAAGTGAAAAGGAGGCAGGAAGTGTTCAGTTATTGTCTGTGGATATTTGCTGAAGTTCTTAAAATGTTTTTTTTTAATGCCTGTTTTAGTGCTGTCACCCATCAGGTTTTTGTACTTTTGTCTTAGCTTTCTGCTTCTGATAGGCTGTAATGTCACCCCTAGACTCGAAGGACTGGCATCACGGAGTTCGCGACAACTTCCTGCTGTGCTCCAGCTGCCACTCCCACTTCAGCAAGCACAGACGCCTGCCGCCTGCGCCCAAACCAGCCGACCCACCCTACCTGTTCAAACCTGTCCGAGAGGAGGAGGAGGGGCCAGGCGGGCGTCACGGAATGAAGACGCGTCGTAGCAGAGCACCAGTGAGTTCAGTGTTCCACCATCTTCAAGCTTTTCAATCAGATGTTTTGCTTCTTGTAGTACATTAGCTGAATTATTATAATTTTGCTATACTATTGAAATATAATAACTAGATTACATTATTAATTAAGTACACATACACTCACAAAAGTAACCAGACACTGCTTTTAATGAGTAATAGAGAGTTCATCTACTTGCAGTGCACCCATTACTGATACACAGGCATTTAGTTGCGCATGCACAGCTTGTTTAATTGCCATATAACAGCATTGCCAACATAACAGGACGCTCACCATGCCCAATGACATCCAGTAGGGGTAAAAAGCCCAGCAGCACTGGGCAGCGGAGCTGACTTTTCTAGAGTGTTGGAGCTCCTGCCAATACCTCTGGGATAAGTTTAAGTGGCATTTTGATCTATAAATATCAATTCACCTCACTCATGGCTGATTGCCATCATAACTGAATGCAGTGTTCCAGAATCTAATGTAAGGCCTTTAAATTCCTTTAAAAACATAAATATTTTGAAAGTTCCATCAACATTTTTGAGAAAATGTCTTGATTTATCTCATTGAGTTAGAACACACTTTTCTCATTGCTGTTGCTTCTAACATGTAAAGACTACTACACATAGTGTTTAGATAACACTTGCTCTGTTTCTAGATGTCTTCTCTCAGAAGTGGGCGGAACAGGTTGACAGGAAGTCCTGACAGGGGTCTGTCTCCCTCCCATGATGATGTCCGAGCTAGTGGCCACACCCCCAGATCTAGCTCCTCTGCCATGGCAACCAGGGCATCCAGTGCTGACACCAAAACTGGCGTAGCTGGGAAGACCAACAAGGTAGTAATTCTTTTTTTCAACATAAATCATTGTGTGATTTCGTGATTGGGTTTTGAATTGCTGTATTTTTGGCCATTAACCTTCCTGACGGTTCCTGACGGTTTTAGAAGATTAAAGTGGAAACGTCCGTAGTAAAAGGAGTGAAGAGGCAGAGAGAGACTGGTGTCCCAGATACAGATGAACCAGAAAGAAAAAACATGAAAAGACCTAAGAATCAGGTGAGAGGGACAAAATGGTGCTGGCTTATTTATTCAGATTTACACAAACAGCTTCATAAGCTATCAGACAGCTTAGTGCTAATTATCTTATGTTTTGCTTTAGTTTATTTGTATGTATTACATTTGTTTTATATAAATAAATATTATATGTATTAATTTCTGAAAGTCTGCTTCTCTTCTTCAGGTGGGTCCAGACTCACAGTCAGAGGGAGAAGGTGAAGGCGAAAGCTCGGACAGCCGTAGTGCTAATGATGATGGCAGCAGCGACACTAAAGATATAGACCAGGACAATCGCAGCTCCTCTCCCAGCTTAGCCAGCCCTATGCAAGCCAATGAGAGTGATTCTGACTCCCCTGTCCCTCCACCTCAACCTGGCCCACAGACCCAAGTCCAGCAGCCTGCTGCAGCACCTGCCACCCCGGCCCCATCTCAGACACCATCCCCTATGCCATCTCAACCATCACCCTCAAGCGTACCTTCCCCTGGAGTGTCCACCATCACCACTGCCGCCACCAGCACCACCTCAAGAATTGTTGTACCTGTGGACCTTTCCCAAGATGATCCATCTGTAATAGCTCAGCGAAGGGTTCAGAGGGGCCAAGAGGGACCACCCACTCCCACCTCCCAGCCTCACTCTGGGCCTTCATCTTTTCCAGGCCCTGCCCAAGTCCCTGGACAAGGACAAGGACAATCCTTCCCTCCACCTTCTCAGTATCATCCCCACCCCAGCCAGCTCCAGAACCACCCACCAGGACACCATCCTACTCACAGCTTTCCCCCAAAGCCTGTTCACCTCCCAAGAGAAAGCCTCCATCCTCCTCAGCCTCTATCCTCCACATCTCAGATCAAACCCCCACCAACCACTCCAATCCCCTCTTCTCATAAGCATCCTCCTCCACACCTCCCTGCTTCTCCTCCATTTCTCCAAATCCACCCCAATCTGCCTCCTCCTCCAGCCCTAAAGCCCCTGGCCTCTCTACCTGCTCAACACCCCCCATGCTCTCAGCCCCCTCCACTCCATATCATGCCCCAGCCTCTTCCTCCTCAGCCTCCTGTGCTGACTCAGTCTCAAAGCCATCAGGTCAAAAGCCATCTTGCTGGACCACCTCCAACGGCTGCCTGCCCTCATCCTTCCCTCTCACAGATCCCCCGTCCTATACCCGAATCGACTGCTCCATTCCCTTTGCCCTCATCATCAGCTCCTGTCCCTGGTCCTGGCCCCCAGCCTTCCACTTCCTCTGCACCAAGCATTACCATTAAAGAGGAGCCAGTAGATGAGGAAGAAGATTGCGATAGCCCGCCACCTCCTCGCAGGAGCCCCTCTCCAGAACCGACAGTGGTCAATATACCCAGCCATGCAAGCCAGTCAGCAAGGTAGATGTGAATACAGTAAATCCAAAGTCTAGATTATATGGAAAGTAAGGGCTTTGCTCACTGATGAAGTTCACTGCTATGTGTTTTGTATCAATAACAGGTTCATCAAACATCTGAGCAGAGGCTACAACTCCTGCTCTAGGACAGACCTCTACTTCACACCACTTGCTTCCTCCAAACTGGCTAAGAAACGAGAGGAGGCTGCCGAAAAGCTCAGAAGGGAGGCAGAGCAGAACGCTCGTCAGGGTCGAGAAAGAGAGAGGGAGAGGGAAAGAGAAAGGGAGAGAGAAAGGGAGCGAGAGAGGGAGAGAGATTCAGACAGAGCTTCGGTAAGTTTTTTGAGGATTTTAAAGTGCTGATTTACTGCATAGTCACATATTTTGCAACAGCCTGTTTAATTAGGAATATAGAGAGGTTGGGAAACGATCAAGTAAAATTCCAATTTCAATGTACAATACTAGGACATAAATGTCATAAGTGAACCTCGGGGGACAAAATGCAAACAACTCCTGGAAAATAACCTGTTTTCCCATATTGCCTGTCCGTAACACGGACAGGCAATCTTAATCTTAATCTTTTTTCTCACAGAGAGCCTCCAGCTCCTCCCATGATGGTCGTTTGAGTGATCACCCGCTCACCGCCCATGCACAGCCAGGCCGCGCATCATTTGAGCCACCTCCCCCGACCACTGTGGCTGCAGTTCCCCCATACTTGGGCCCAGACACCCCAGCCCTGCGTACACTCAGCGAGTATGCCCGACCACATGTCATGTCGCCCAGCAACCGCAACCACCCCTTCTTCATGCCCCTGGGGCCAGGTGATCACCTTTTGGCCTATCACATGCAGAGCCTCTATGCAGCCGATCCTGCTCTCCGCGAGCGAGAGCTGCGGGAGCTCAGAGAGAGAGAGATCCGAGAGAGGATGAAGCCAGGCTTCGAGGTAAAACCACCAGAGCTGGAGAATGCACTCCATCCCGCAGCCAATCCAATGGAGCATTTTGGCCGCCACGGAGTCCTGGCACTTCCTCATGTGGCTGGGCCACACCCTTTTGCCCCATTCCACCCGGCCATGGAGCGAAGCATGGCAGCGCCACCACGGCCAGAGATAACTTACGCCGAGCGTCTGACAGCAGAGCGGCTTCATGCCGAGAGGATGGCTGCAACTGTTGTCGCTGGCGACCCGGTTGCTAGGCTGCAGATGCTGAATGTAACGCCGCATCATCACCAGCACTCGCACATTCACTCTCACCTCCATCTGCACCAGCAGGACCCACTAAACCAGGGTTAGAATCCCAGCTTTGTAGATTTATAAAACCATATCATAATAATAATTAGACCTTATAATTTAATAAATATTACTGACTTAATGAATTACATTTACATTCAATGTACTCACTGTATTGACAAGTTTGTGTGGGACCTTCTAACCTACCCACTAATATACATGTGGTAAATGAAAGTTTCTTTACTTTTGGCAGATTTTCTTCACGAATTTCAGTGATATGAGTGATAATTAATATCAGATTACACCAAGCTTTCTTTGTAACCAGTAAAGCAGGCAACATAAGTGTTAAGTGTGAAATGAAAGAACACTGGAGGAGCAGTAGTTAAATTACGTTTTTTTTTTTTTTTTTAGGTCCTGGGCCTCATCCACTGGTGGATCCGCTTGCTGCAGGTCCCCCTCTGGCACGATTCCCATATCCACCAGGTGCTATTCCCAACCCTCTGTTGAGTGAGCTGCCCCATGAACATGAAATGCTGCGGCACCCTCTCTTTGGTGAGTCGTATTGGACAACTGTAGGAGTTGTATAGACCCCTATCAAATCCACTAGGCTGCACTGTAGGCTGCTGTTGACTATTTAGAGACAGTACCTTACTTCTTACTTCAGTAATGATTTATATGGTCGTGGGAGAAGTGGTTGTTAACTTGCTGGGGAAGTAACTATGTGTAACTCCTCATAAAGCACTTTCCAATAGCTGCTAGTAGCAAGCAGTTCAAATATGTGATTTGTTTTAGCTTTAATATGACACAGTCATCAGGAAGTTTCTTTATGATTGTATAAAATAACTGCTTTTGCAATTTTTACTCACCACTTTGCATTGTGTGATTAGGTGCAGCATTCCCTAGAGATATGCCAGGACCCCTAGGGCCCATGTCAGCTGCACATCAGCTGCAGGCAATGCAGGCGCAGTCGGCGGAGCTGCAGAGACTGGCTCTGGAGCAGCAGTGGCTGCATGGTCACGCGCACCTGCACAGTGCTCCACTCCCTAGTCAAGAAGACTACTACAGGTGAGCTGCCAAGACTTCACCATGAAGTTTACACATGAGCTGTATTATAAACAGGGCTCATGTAGAAAGATGTTTATAAATACTTACTTACATTCTAATACATCATGCAACAGTAGTGCTTTAATTGTTTTTAATGTTTTAGCTCATTTTGGTTAATATTATACCCTTAAACCATACTTCTTTTTTTTTTCATTTGTTGTTCAATTGTTTTCATTGTTCTCTTACTCATGTTGTGGTGTTGCCTGTTCAACAGCCGTCTGAAGAAAGAGGGAGATAAGCAGTCTTGAAATGATTGACGAACACTGTGGACTACGGAGTGAATTCTGTATTCAGGGTATTAGCTCTGTTTTGTTTTGGTTTTCTTAAGATAACCCTGTACAGGATCAGTTTTCCCTCTTTTTCTGCACTTAAGAGTTTGCCCTACTTTGTTGTATTGTATGAAATAACTAGCCTTTTCCAAGCACATTGACTTTGTTTTCCTTGCATGAATATTACTTAGCAGTTTTTACTGTTAAAAAAGGCAATTTAATGTAACTTTGTTACAGTGCTAAAGCACTAGATTTATTTAGTATTTGCGAGGTGCTGTCCAATATCATGAATATTCACAATATAGCAAAAAAGTTTCAAAATTTATTGAAACTTTACTCTCTAAGATTGTAAATAGTATATGTATCAAATAATATATTACACATGTAAATTAAAATGTTGCAATGGTAGTTTTGGGCTAAAATAACCTGTGTGCAGAAAGTGCATGCTTTACATACTGTATCATACCCTTTCTTTAACTTCCTCTTTTCAGGTATATCTTAGAGGGGACACTCTAATCAGTATATAACACACAGTAGTAGTGATTCCTTAACTGGCCTATACATCACCTATATTCCACTGTGTTATCCCTTTTAACATTTGTTTATATAACATAGACAAAAGGAAGAGAGAGAGAGAGAGAGAGAGAGAGAGAGAGAGAATAGTTTTGGACTGTTTATTGCAATACAAGTGAAACTGTATTAATAGCAAATAACTAATTCATTGACACCATGTCATATATCCCTGGATATAGTATTATGTCTAAGTAACAATATAAAGCTAGCTGTGACAACAAAGTGGAGTGTCATTCTTATTTGTGTACTTAAGTGGACACGAGTTAGAATTACTAACCTGATTATCCAACAACTTCTGATGTGAAACCACTTTATAACTACCAAAAATTCAGTATTTTCTATCATACATCTATCAACACTGACTGAGTAACTCGTTATTTAATACATAGTCTGTATGTTTTAAAGAATTGAGCTTGTTTTAAAAGTAGACATGTTTAGACATATACTTTCATCAATAGTGTATTTATACATTGTTCATTTTCAAGATTAGAAATGTATTATTTATGCATTTGTGCCTTAACTGAAAGTGAATTGAGTGCTACTGACTGCTGATTACTGTCTTGAAACGTGTGAATCCTACTGACGAAGGGAGGTGCCTACCTGATGGAGCTTGCTATGTAGTGGTAAAAGGAAATGGGCTAGGCCCTGTATGTAACCCCAGTTGTTAGGTGCAGGATGTTTTCATCTTCCTGTATTATTTCACTCATTTTTCTCAAAGTTTAAATACTTTAATTTTGTCGCCATCAATTGCAATATAGGTCTGTTAGCATACAGATTTTAAAGCCAAGCCATAGTGACTTGAGACTGAATGAATATGAATGATTTGAATTTAGATATGGCTCAGAAGGTCAGGAAGATACATCGTTATTTTGTTTTTCTTTTATGAAATTGTTATAACTGAATAAAAAAGTCTTCTGGTAACTCTTCTGTATGACACAAACAGTCATCAGGTTGTTAGAAATACAGTTTACTAGACAAACAACTGTAATTATTTTATTAACAATGATGAAACATAGCTCCTATTTCTTTAAAAAAAAGTTTCACATTTAACCTGACCTACTGCATCACCTTCTGTTCTGTTTAGTACACAACTTACCTATGTTTAGCGCATCGACAGTGCAAAATATCACTGACACAAAACCTACCAGTGCCCTCTTCTGGTCCTTACCAACCTGATATCTAAAGCAATATCTGTCTTTGAACCACACAAATGTTAGTGTAATAGCCACAGTGAATGGTAAAAAGTAATGGACTTCTGCTATGCTTTGCATGCTGTCTTTTGAAAGACATTACGTGACCGAGTTGCAGAAATGGGTTGGAATTATGTTATTTGTGTGAAGGTGTATCGAAGGTGAATCAAACCAAATACAAAAATAATTGTTTTGTGCCATGAATTTGTGCAAAATTAGCCCTTAGTTATACATATTTTGGCCCCTTCTGAGAAATTCCTGGGAAAAAAGTTCTAGGAGTGGACATCATGGGTCATCTTCATGTACTTCCTTTTTCTCATGTTTCCGCAAGTATTGGATGGCAGATAACGCACTTACGTTCGCCAGCAGAGCTGAGAATGATTTAGGGGGAGAAATAAGACACAGTTAATTTTCTGTGATTAAGTGACCATAAATTCCTACTGATGTTGTACACTGAACTACGTAACAGTATGACCACATAATAGTGTTCATGATACTTTTACTTACCTGCTTTCCACATGTCTGCAGACTGTGTGTTATATGATTTAAGGACCCAGGAAGCAAAGGCAATGCACACTAGGCACATGTCTGCTTGCTTTATGGAAAAGAAGAGACCCTCTCTTTCTGGAAAATAAATATTACATTCTTGAACCTCATATTAATTCCACCTGCCGTAAATATACGGTATGTTCTGTGTATGGACATCCTAAAACAAATTTGACCAGTGGACACAGTGAATAGATTTATAAAGGTGTTTACTTACTTAAGATCGATGCAGTATGTTGAACATACGTCTGCTGCTCTACACACTGTACAAGGGCCTGGTCCTTCAAGTGAAAGAGATGTGGTACTGGCTGAGCTCTTGAGACATGAGACATAAGTTTTGCTTCTTTTGGGAAAATCCATGAGCTAACTTTCTGGCACCATGCACTCCCTTTCCCTATAAAGCTGATTCTTCTCAGAGAAAGTAGACTTCTCCAGTTTCTTCTCTGGCTTGTAAAAAAGAAAAGGTTTGGCGTTCCTGAGGGACTCGTAGACCTTTCTGGCTGATTGCTAAAGCGAGTCATGACCCGTATTGGGCAATTATTGTCTTCAAAATCTGACTCCATCAGTTCCTCCACCTCAGGGAATACCAGATCTCTTACCACTGAGCGTGAGGAGGAGAAGATGGGAATGGGAACTGTCTGATCTTGTATGGAAGGAAAGAAAAGATTCCCAACTACAAAATCTGTGAAGAAATCATCATAGGTCTCAGGCACTGACAACTTCTTTGAGGAATAAAATGAGACAACGGGGCTGCATCTGTCAGGGTTCATTTTCTGAAATCCTTCTCCATCAACAATCTCAGAGAAAAGCAATGGGCACTGGTCAGCTAGAATGTTGCCAACTGATAAAACTGGTGAAGGTGTTTTCCTGATGCATTCCAGTTCAAAAGGACCACCGATACAGTCCGGTTTGTGTATATGAAATACGCTCTGAGCCTCGGTAGCTGGATACAGGTAAAGTGGCGACCCATTCTGAGGACACAGCATTATGACATCTTCTGATTCACTTTCATTGTTCACTGTGGTTATCTCAAGTTCTGATGTGTAGGTGGACTCCAAAAAACTTTCGGTCTGCCTCAAATTTTGGGGCGCAGGGCTGGGGTTTGCACTTGTGTTTATTATTTGTAGGAACTCGTCATCAAAATCAGACAGAGTTGAGAATTCACAGCTTGAACGGTCTGGTTTAAAGTCATCCAAATGTGTGAAATAATCAGAGTCAGCACTTTCATCCACTATGCTACTGTCTTGTAGACTAGCATCTTTAGAATCCACGAGATCTCTGTCTTGTAGGTGGACATCGTTCTCTTCAGAATAAGTACTTCCACTGAGTGGAGACTTATTATCAGCCACTCTAAGATGCAAAATGTCATTTATTGTCAACTTTTCCATTTCATCCCAGAAGGACGAAAGGGCGTATATTGGACGAGATGGACCTACAGCTGCTTTTAGACTTTTGGTTGGTGGTTCCAGATTATGTGTCTCCTGAATGGAGGACATTTTCTCTTCTTCTTGAGATGCTTGCTGGTTATGTTGCTCATCTAACAGACAGATAGTTGAAGAGACCCCCAAAATGAATCTTGAACTGTTTTCTTTTGGGTCATTGTTAACGTCACTGGAATTGTTGGTCACTGGTTGATTTTGAGGGGTGATATCTTGGTTACTTTTGGGGTCGTTGGTCAGACCCATAACTGTGCTTTGGTCAGTAGCAAGTTGTGTCATGGGAACCTCTGGGATATTAGCTTGTAATTGTGAACTCTGCATGAGAATTAAGGAGGGCTGAGTGTTAAGAGAAGGAAAGGGATTGTTTTCTGGATTTTCTGTAGGAACGTCTGTAGTGCCTTTGCTTTGTATGCTAAAGGCGTATGTTTCAACTTTGGTTTTTGGCACAGTAGACTTTTCACAGCCTTCTTCTTCAGGCTCTTTTGCAGGTGCTAAAATGACATTTTGAATATTAATTGAGTCTGACACCACATCTTCATTAACATAATCTGGAAATGTATTGAAATGTAAATATTCTGAACTTCTGTAGATAGTTGGCTTCAATTCATTCGGTGCTTTTTGTCCCTCTTTTTTACTTTTTTCTCCCTCTTCTCTCTCATTATTTGAGCGAGGACACTGTCCTTCTGTAGCTCTGCTTCGCTGGCTCCGTTTCCTGGAGGTTTTTTTTTTTCTTTTTTTTTTTTGGCCCGAAGTGCCAGAGTATACACTTTGCTTGACTGGACTGTCATTCACTGTGACAAACCACCTTTCCTTCTCTTTTTTTGGAGTTGCCAAACTCTCCACCACTTTTGTGACAGTTTCTCCTTCTGCACTGTCAGCATACTCCATGTCCGGGGTACATGAGGAAGAAGTGACTGTGATTGGCTCATCCACGACTTGACTGAATTTATCCTCGCTGTGACTTTGATCATGCCTTTTGATGTTCTTTGTGTCTGAGGCACTGTTTTGCTGGCCGTCGTTAGGAGGCATGTCGTTAAGACTGCTGTCTGAGATCAAGCATGCACATGTGGCTGTACTATCATTCAAACTCATCGGTGCGGTTGTCTCTAAGTCTGATTTACAGCAAAAGCATTCAGAGTCCTCTGATGCTTTTCCTACTTCACGGTCATCTACTGCACTCAGTGCTTGTGATGCAGCACCACGTTCCTCTTCAGGTGTCCCAGTGTCGGTCTGACTAGGAAGAACCGGCTTTTGGGTGGAATTCTTCTCATCATCAGTATCACTGAGGCCTGAGTCATCCAGGCCTGCAAGCCTTGCCTGCTGAATTGAGCACTCCTCACTCTCCTCATAGAAACTGTCCCAGTCTCGTTCTGCTATTAGAACACTGTGGTCTAAGTCATCCATGACTGCTGAATTTACTCAGTGTGATCCAGCATCTGAAAAGTAAAAAGATTTTTTTTCTTAGGTTCAGCATGGGTTGTAAGGGAAACACTTGGGAAAGTAGCATTTGCACAGTATGCAGGAACATTTACACACCATATGTCCAAATGTTTGTGGAGTTGCACCCATTGCTAAGAATGTTTGTCAATAAAATATGTAACAATAGACTAAAAATAAAAATGAACCTATTGGCAGCATAGTGCCAGGCATGAGCTGGAGGAGTATAAAGCCATCCAACATTGAGCTGTGGAGCAGAGTGCTCTGTGGAATAATGGTGCTCCATATGTTTGGGATGAGCTGAGGTAGTGATCATCCAACATCCTGACCTCTCTAATGTTCTTGTTGTTAATGCAATCAAATTCTCACAGCAATGCTAGTAGAAATGTAGTACAAAACCTTCCCGGACAGTAGAGACAGGTACTCCAACAAAAGCAGAATACAGAAAACCCTTGATTTTAGAAGAAACAGTGAATGAGCAAGTGACCCAATCCGTTTGTCAATATAGTGTAGTTGTGAAGGTATCATACCTTAACTCAGCCACCGGTCAAACACCAAATGGCTATTAGATTAAATTGATGCATAATTTATATAATATAATATAACCTGGAAGAGCTTGTTAATTAGCTAATTAGTTAGATCAAGTGTGCTTGGAGTGGAGAAAACACTGCATTGGGAAGGGCAGGGGTACTCCAGCACTGATAATGACTGTTTAAAATAACAAAAAGCCCTAAGAGATTGTACCCTTTCAATGATGAGCTCACAGTAAATTGAATTTCATAACACTGTATAATAAAACCTAATGTTTACTACTGCAGTCACAGGGTTTGGTCTGTATTGGAGCAGGTCCTGGTTGGACTGTAAACTGACCCCAGAGCATGCTGTACCCAGGGGAAATATGCATAAGACTTTGGCAAGGGTCAGTATGGACCGAACAAACAACAAATTCTCAGAATACACCAGAAGCCACACTGCTGCTAGGAAACAGGTTATGCATCCAAGAGTCATGCATCCAATAGATCTCCTACTAGTTTTGTAATGTCACAGTACATGCAGGAAAGTTCTGTTTTTCAAATATTGAAATTAGATCTATAGAGCTATAAGAAGTCCTGGGCACAGTATTATTTCAGTCACGGTCTAATTACGTTACTTGGGTATTTTCAGCCTACATCTGAAGATCTATTTCCCTTACTGTGCCAGGACTAATAGATCCATATCCACTTCGGCTCTCTACCAGGAACCATGTAAACAACTCTTTTCTGAAGGCTCTTTTGTAAACAGTATTTACACTGCACTGACAGTTTTACAAGTTATACTGTACGGTCCACAGGTGGGGCTAGAGTTCAAGCTAAAAGATTTAAATAAAGAAAACCTACATAAACATTCCTTACAACACAGTTCTGGCCCATATTGGTATGGTAGGCCAGACTAATAAACTAATCTACTCAGAACAGGTGCAGTGTTTACAATATGAGTCAGTTTGACCTGAACAAAAATAAAAAAATGGGTGTTGTTGGCAGACAGGGTGCAGTAAATTAAGCATGATTGTGAAGATGATAACAGTGTTCCTCTGTTGCTTAACTTTGGGCGTAGATGTAGTGGTCATGCACTTAGTTAAACATCAGTCAAAGCATTTGCATCATTTGACTCATTTTGCCCTCTGCAGTTATGTTACAGTAGATGTTATTAAATCAAGAGGACTAGCACTGCTAGGACAGCACAACTACACTACATATGACAAGGCACATTAAGTCAAATCTGTTTTTAAAAAATCATCAAAATCCAGTAGAGCACTTATTCATCCGACTTTAGAAATTATTTGGTTATTGAAACTCAAAAAGGTTTCCTTCATGTTTGTCTTACCTTTAGCTGTGTTATACTTCCCAAATGCTTGAGCACTGGCACAGGGTTGGCATGGAAGTATCCCTACTGCCCTTGCATGTGGGAGTGGGGGGCCTCTGTCCTGTCCTGTTCTGTTATAAATAGAGACGTGTGTCTGGTCACATGAAGGCTTGCGTGTCTGCTGCCGTACTAAGAGAAGCATTCCATTACTCTGCCTTAAATAGCACTTGTCAGGAGAAACAGGACAGATCTATCATTGATCACCTCTGTACTATTAACCAAGTTTCAGCTTCTGTATTCTATACTCAATTCAGCTGTCTCGCTGTCAGTAACGCTTAGAGTTGCCAACTCCCCTCTGACAGCAAACTCCATCTGACGGTGTTGCATCAGAGAAAAGAACTACTACTTGCCTAATCTTTAAAAAATAGCCAAAGATTGTAATTTTCCTTCAAGGCCAGCCTTTGAGAATTGGAAACCCCAAATGTTCTGCTCTTGTGTTTTTATTTTTCAACTTTTCCACTGCAGAGGACCTTACTAAACACCTGAATTTATTGGACAATCATGCTGGCGTCATCCCCTCAGTGCTTACATAACACATTTAACACTGTATGTGTGTCACCGCCTTGGTGTTAGTTTTACCCCAGCTGCTGTCAAAGGCTTAACTTCATTGTTCACTGTGCTCTGAGCAGCAAAGGAGACAAATGTGGGCATCTGGGCTTGTCTTCCCAGCAAACAAGCCAATATTCCATCCTTGGCTTATATCTTTGTGATCTCAAATCTAGCACATTCCAAATAGTGTAAAAGTCCAGTCTTCCTGATAAGTACTTTAAGGTCTTTCCGGGATTGCTAGTTAATCATTAAGCATTTTCATGTCCTGGAAAGTTGGTTTTCCGTGTTGGAAACTGTGTAGTGTCATGCTGTTTTAAAACTATATTGCAGACACAAGCAAAAAAACAACAACCCTGGACTGGGGTGGTTCCGGGAAGGCTACTGCACATGAGGTTCCAAAGGTAATTTCCTGATTGCAGTAATGGTGATTACAGTCTGAGATGAAAGGAAATGTAACTGCATAGACACAAAGTACACTGATCAGCCATAACATTAATACCGGGTGAATTATTACAATGGCCCCTGTCAAAGGGTTGGAATATACATGTTTGACAGCAAGTGAAGAGTACGTTTTTAAAGTTAATGTGTTGGAAGCAGTACAAATAGGCAAGCATAAGGATCTAAGCAACACCACTTTTGATGGCTAGATATCTGGGTCAGGAAATCTCCAAAATGTGGGGTGTTTCCTGGGATCCAGTGGTCAGCACATTCCAAAAATGCTCAGAGAAAGGACCACCAGTGAACTGGCCACAGGGTCATTGGTGCAAATGCTCATTGATGTGATCTTTGGAGGCCTCACCTCTCAACTTGCAGGACTTGCAGCAGAAGAATCTGCTGTTAACATCTTGGTGTCAGATACCACAGGACACCTTCAGAGGTCTTGTGGAGTCCATGCCTCAGTAGTTCTTAGGTGTTTTGGGAGCGCGATAACTCCTAAAACATTAGGTCTATAATCATCATGACTAATGCCAGGTGCCTGCTAGAGGCCTGTAAAGCTCCTCAGCACTGGGCTGTGGAGCAGTAGTACTGCATTCTCTGGAGTGATAGAGCTCCATTCATCGGATACACATGGATCACTGTTAATAATTGTGTCTATCCTAATATATCCTAAATGAAAATAGTTGAAGCACAATGACAAGACTTGTCGTTTTCAAGCAAGGGAATGACACTGGGTGCATTTCTGTTTTTTTATTAAGAAGGCAGTAATAACATTCACATCTCCAGTCATTTCATCCTTCAGAATCACCAAGAGGTTTTCGGTGTAGGTTAGGTTTTCATTGAAAAATGGTCTGCTGTACATTATAACATAGTTACATTTACTGTACATGTGTTCTGGTCTGTAATAGAAATATACACAATCTGAACAGTACAAAGGTGATTTCCAAAAAAAGGAAATGATTTACAAAACAGAGGAACAATTGTCATAAAGGCTCCTGAGAGAAAAGCTAGAGTAGTAGTGCCTGCAAACTGCCCTTGTTTTCAGATATAGCTTCCTTGGTGACAGTTTGCTAGATGTTTGGCTCAGTTCATTTTAGCAGCGATATACATTGTCTCTTTATTGGAAGGCAATTTAGGTGAAGAATCCTTTTCAACATTCTGTCAAAACTCAACACAACAATCTTAAGGCATTGCAGCCTGGTTAAGACCAAGATTAACCTGATAGGCATAAAAAGGTTCTGTTATATTGAAGAACTGATCTGAAATGGCGAACATGAAGACTGAACCAAGCGTACTGTGGGCTCACCTGAAGAATTCTATGCACAGATGTCAAATCTTTACCCACGAGTGGTGGTGAAAGCTGTAGGGAAGGTGTTCATGGTCTGTGTTCGCTCCCTGAAGCAGCCTGGCATCATACCCCTACTGAAGGTGCACTGTATGGGCCAGAGGATAATGGCAAACACTATGAGGAGGACCACCGTGAGAATCAGCAGCCGCTTCCAGTTGCCATAAAAGCCCAGAAAACGCAGAAGCCTGCTCCCACAGCTCTCTCTTTGTTCCTGTTGATTCTCAATCTCCTGTTTACTCCCTCCAATGTCAATGCAGACGAAGTTGGGTGTCATAGGGTTGGAGTAGCAGAGTTTTTTTCCATCTAGCCACACATTTTCCTCTTGCTGTTGGTGGCTGGGGAGTTGGTCCAGCACCTCTTGGCTGGTGGTCAAAGCTGGTGGGCCACTCTCAGGCACAGAGGTTGGCTGTCGGCAAAGAGGGCAGGTGATCTGGGTGCCCTCCTTTTCTGGTGAAACTGTGATGAAGCGAGACAGACACTCCAGGCAGAAGGTATGATTACACTCCAGGATCTTGGGAGTTTTGAAGGTGTTGTCATATGAGCTGAAGCAGATGGAACATTCAGGACTAGGATCCCACGCTTGATCATCCGCATCGCTAGGGGGTGTTGTCTCATGTCTGTGTGATGATGCGCTAGAAGGAGACCTTGTGATTACCTCTGGTTCTTGCATCCTTTCTCCCCTTCAAGAAACCCAAAATGAGGATTTTCTGTTGATCAAAAGGTAACATGAAATTTGTATTTTTCTAATAATTAGTATTTAGTATTAGTAAATTGGTATTTTCTTCTAATAATTTTGATAAAGCTTACTGAGACAGTTACTTCATTTGTATAGTTTTATTAATTTATTTATTTATTATGTACATTTAAAAACTGGCCTGCTACTGAACACTGAAGCCTAGTTGTCAAACTGTATGTAATGTGATCATAATGATCAATAATTCAGTCCAATTCAGCTTTATTGTCATTTTACAAGTACACTATAAAAAAGCTTCCATTCTTCCACTTTGCTGTTTATACGGTAACATACATTGTAAACACTACAGTACACATACAGACACCAGGCAGGCTTTATAATAGACTTCATTTTGAAAGATGTAGGTGCTAAGCTTTATTTGTAGGTAGTAGATTAGGCTTATCTCAGCCAGTGCGTCCGTTTGTTCAATTGTAAGTGTTGGATGACTAAAAATAGTAGTAGACTACCTTGAGGAGAGCTTTGGAAATATTCCAGTGAACACAGTGATGTAAAATCACTACTTGTTGTATAAATGTTATTTGTATTTATTCCAATATAAGGGTTTTACTGAGCAAATAAACACATAATACGCAGAGCTGTTTAATCTAATGTTATTTTCATTCAGTAACAATGAAATAAGTAAGTTATTAACAATATATACTGTATATGTTCAGCGAAGCTAAAGCAGCTCTTATGTATTACTTGTCCCACCTAATTCCCACTTATTCCCAAGATCAAGAACAAGGACAACATCTTACCACAGTTAAAGGTGATGTCTTGCTCTGTGTAAAGCTTGCTGAAATAAATCACGACCGAAAGATTCTTCTATTTCAATCCACATCAGACCAAGCTTCTATATTTCCTGAAGCATGGAGCTCCTTCTCCCCTCCAAACCCATGTGCTAATCCCAGCCCACTGCTTTCTCCCTGTTTCGCAGCTACTGTGTGCACAACTGGAATAAAGTAAACTGTGACTGTTAGTCTGTCTTCCTCTCTCTTCATACAAGGTTGTTTTCCTCCCTCCTCACTCTCTGTAATCCAGTAACCTCCCTTTCTCCACGCCATGGTGGACAAACAGGCGGGGACAAAGAGAAAGGGAAGAAGGAAGGCTTTCCAGAAAATGATAACACTCACAATAAAAAATACACACACACACGTATCACACTTACGTGCACACGTACACACACACACACACACAAGCAGGTATTCATATCCTGGAGAGTAAGAATGACAAAGCATTTACCTGTATGATTGCTATGAGTAAGGTTTTCCATGCCTTTGAAGTTGATGACTAAACTAAATAAAATGAAGTAAAACACTGAGACGCAGCTGAATTACTCAAGGACACTTACACAACATACCTGAAACATTAATCCCTATGGTCATGAATCCCTGGATTTGCAACCTTTCTCTAATGAGCACATTAATTACCAAAAGCTGAACTAAACGAGTGAGTGAGTGATTGTTTCAGAGTTGGGGGCTTTATAAGAAAAGGCTCTTTCTCATGCCAAAGTCTTCTAAATTCTGGGAACTCAGCATGTAGGAAGCCAGTACTCTGTGCTCCAAGTAATAGTGGTGTTCATAAGAGAAAATGAGGTCTCACAAGTACTCAGGGGTGAGCCTGTGCAGGGCTTTATATGTCAATAGAAAATACAAAATGTGATTGGGTTGATATGATTCTCTAAATTCTCTAAAAAACGTTTTTTTTTTTGTTTGTTTGTTTTTTACATAATGTAAAACTAAAATAATATACATTCTCTCTATATGAGGCTCTTTACACTTTGAAAAAATATTTTTTATAGATCTCTTGAAATGAGGTTCTCCTGTGGCATAATGCAAAAAACATTTTTTCATCCCTTTATATTAAGATTGCACACAAAACATGAACTGCCCAAAAATACAAGCAATATTTGCCTGCATGCATGCAGTGCAGGTTACTTTGCTTTTTGAATATTAAGGAAACGGCTCCTTTAAACAGTCAACACATTCAGCATGCACAGTATTAGTTCTTCTGGGTTTCAAAGAACCATCCACTGAAAGTTCATTTAGAGGCTTTTTTAATAATACATAATACATTGTGACACATTGGGTAAAATATGTATTACATATTTGATGCACTACATATTTAGATTATTTGTGTACTTTATGATTGCGTCTGGTTGGACGTTGTTAAACTGGAATTTGATGCTGTACTTTTATTGTACACAACAACTGACAGGTTTAGTGCTTATTTTGCTCTGTGGATCCTGTGATAAATGACACACACACACCACACCCTAACTGTTTCTCTTGCTAACATGTCACTAACAGCACTCTACGGCTTCTCCTACTACTCTATAATATTGATAACCAGCAAGAAAGGATCATAAAAACATATCAATTGAGGAAATACAGGCAGAATTCAAAGCCTTGCCAAAGGCTTACAAGAACAACAGCTGCCTTTCTGCTGAAAGCCTAGTGTTTTTTCTGGGTGATAAGCGGTCAGATATAAGGAAGGACTCAATGAATGTTTATGCTTGCATGTTTATTTTCCCATCCATAGATAGCAGGTAGAATAAATAATTTTTTACAGAAACTGGAACAGTAAATATCACTGACATTTTGACCAAAACTTGCATCTTGTAAGACATTTTGTGAGAAAAAAGAAATTACATTTTGAAGAAAATTTTAATTGTGCCAATGCAGTATAATCTCACATTTTCCTAGTGATAGACCCAGCTTATGGGCCTAAAAAACATTATATGTATGTATACATACTATACATGTATAATGTTACCAAATCAACTTTCGAAATAATAATTAAGATAATAATGTACACGTGACATTTTACAGTTCCTTTGTTCTCTGAGATGCCTACATTTTTTTAATCAATGATACAATATAAAGTGACTACACATGAACTACCCTCCTCCTAATTTTCTTTATTATTGCATATCTTGCATATTATTGCATATTTGCATATTTGAAATCCGTATATTTTATACTGTTCCTCTTCTCAGCATAGCAGTCTAGATATATTTACAAAATATCAAAATATAATCATTTAATTATCAGTCCTTGAAGTCAGCAAGTTTCTTCTTTTCACAAAAATCCATAATCATATCAAAATCATTTCAAAAATCATAGCAAAAATCCTCTTAATCACTGTAATAGTCCAGGAGCGTCTTTTTTCCCCAAGCATCAACATTTGGCTTCAACGAGGCAAAGGTAGATCAAAGAGGATTCTTAACATTAAACCTTTTAACAAATAGTTATATTATTAATCAGTTTACCTAACTTGCCAATCACCTGTGTGAAAAAGTACTAGTAACTCAACAACAGATTAATCAAATTTAATTAATAGTGACATTCAGCTTATTGAACAAAAACCCCTTATGCTCTGTGACTCTGTAACTCTTATCACATCATAAGGATTACTAATTGGTAACTTTATGCAAAGCAGTGCAAACTGGCTGAGTTGTTTCTTAGTCATAACAGTGTGGAAAAAGTCAGGAACCACCGGTGGTTCTGATGAATTAAGTTTAATGAGGTTTAGATTGAAAACAGCCAGCTCTGCAGAATATAAACCTCCTTCATACAAGCTTGTGATGTATCCACAACAGTTTACAAGCACACAATACCATAATAAGTCAATGAGAGATGAAAAAATCTGAAATAAGTCTGAAATGGGTAAAAAAAACATGAAGGTGGGATGGGGTGGATGTCCTCATCATCAGCTGCAAACTGCTTAAATAAATGTAGATAATAATAATAATATCAATGTTTTTTGGGGTGGGGTGTGGTGGGGTTGGCACACCTTCTCTGCTGTGGTTTGTTTTTGTTTTTTAATCCATGTCTCAGCATGATATAAAACTGCCCACCAGCCAAAACACTCAAACCTGGTAGTGAGACAGTGTGGGGATATTTTGCTGCCTCAGCATCTGGACAAATATTTAATGAACATGGAATTATTTACTGGCTTGCTGACTTGGCCCTGCTATATCATTGCCTGCTATACCATTGCTTACCAACTTCTAGTTCTCCACACACCAGCTCACTAGGAGTAGAGAATGTAGTATGTAAATGTAAATAATGCAAAAATAGTGAATTTTAAAATATACAAAGTAACTGGGTTATTTAGATGGTTTTGATACCTGAACCACTTTAACCTTTACTGTTATTACTTTTACCGCATTTACAGTAATTTAGAAGTTATTATTGCATGAGTGCTTTTTGATTTGTGTGCTATTATACTGACCTCTAACCTAACCTCTAACAGATCCTGACAGTGCTGGCATGTGCTTGCTGCCGTTTCATTAATTGCACAGTAATAATTGCAGTCACAGAGGCAAACAGGGAGCTTGTAAACAGAGGGCCATGCTGAGGATTAGTTTATGGACCTCTAAGGCCTTTTTCAGGAAGTAGTCACGCTTTAAGATGAACGTGAGCCCAAAGTCCTCAAATGCCTTTCTCTCATTATCTCTGTTTACTGAAGTGAAGCAGTCGTAATGAATGTTTAAAAGCATTTATGGTTTCACTCAAGCAATATAGTGAGTAAGTGAGAAATAATTCAGATGTGAGGATGGTACAATCCATCAAATTTAATATGCTGTAAACATTTGTAGCAAAACACCTTGAACACAGGCAGATATTTCTCACAAACTCAGCTGCACAATGAATATCTTTGCAGTTTATTAATATGCAGTACTTTACTTAAAGGCAGCATTATTGAGGCCATGTGATCTAAACAACGTGTATTGATATTGATCAAGGCTTATTTCCAAGGGTCAGTTGTCATAATACTTGCTTACGAATGTGCCATGCTGGCTTTATGACAGCCGATGCCTAAGCCTTATAAATGTCTATATACTCTCTGTTCAATGTATCTCCAAAATGGTGATATAAATGTTCTTAACTTTGAATGGATTTTATTCCAAGGATTTTAGAGCATTTCTATTAGTCTATTCATCCTGATATATTTACACAGTGTACTTCTGAAATGTATTTCATTGGATAGCAGCTCTATACAGTGGCATGCAAAAGTGCCTTTTGTAAAATATCTGAATTCAATTATGGAAATAAACATAAACAAGTTCAAAAAACATTCTAGGAATCTCCAGAAAACTCAACAGATTGAATATTAGTTCAACTGAATCCTTGTGATTACAGTGGGTTTTCGGGCTGTGTTGTACCAGTGACTGATAGACCAGTTCATTTTTGTTTGCTTCGGTGGGCTCTTATGTCACAACACTTTTTGGATGGTGGTAACATCTCCACGCTCTACCAGGTCAACCATGCAGCCAACAGCAGGAGTTGTATAGTGTTGCCTGGACTCCTAGCCACCTCTGACAGATGTCTGTGGTGTTGATTTTGCAAACACAACAACCTCATGCTACCATGGCTGTTTTAATCTCTGTTACATTCACTACTTGTTAACCATTAGCAAGGCAATTGTTCTACCATGTAAATAGGCTAATGTAATACTAATGGAGCCATGACTGGGATCACTCACCTTAAGCAATATCTTTTCATGTTGGACTCTTTCTTTTACTTTTGATCGAACACACAGGGGAATGCTTGTTCTTGTTGCTCAACTATTTTGCATATCAAACATAAGCCCTGACTGCAGCTGCGCTGTTGAAATGTTGGTTTATAAAGTAAATAAACATTGTTACTGTTATCTCAAATAAATGAATCACATGGCTAAAATCAGCCTTCCTAAAGCCCGAACATTGTTGAAAATGCAATAGCAAAACAATAAAGTGACTTGGTTTGAATAAAATGTTTAACTGTGTACATTAGATATTTGAGCAAACTATCAATCACGTTAACCGGCACACTCATTAGTGTACATATGAGTTAGTAACTGACAGATGAATCATTTATTTAACTGATATGTAGATCATGTGTTTGCAGTTGTGGCCATTCAAGCTGAAATTGTTTTTTACAACAACATTATGGCATAACCTTTTTCCAGTCGGGAATAAACCGGAAGAAGGTATTGGGTAATGTACCTGATGTAGCAGTGTACATTGTCAATCACTGATAAAAAGAAAGGAAACAGTAAAAAATAACTTGAATATCATCAATTTCTTCTAAGTAAATGAAGGCTTTATTTCTGTAAACATTAAAGTAGACATCAGATTTTTTTTAACTTAATGATTATTACAATATCAATACCAACATACAAAGAATACAGCTTCATAAATCTATACATCAATATATAAAAACTATTTGTACAAGATTTCCAGTGGCTGCACAACAGCTAATTAAAAACTCAGTGGTTTTATTCTCAACAGCTACTACATTTCCTCACAAATTCACGTTTTGGTTTCTGCTTTTTTATTTAGCTAAAGAACGTTTTGCTATTGTTCATCTCGCATAATGAAGAACTTGATCATTCCACTAAATGAATTAATAAAATATAAAAAAAAGTATACAGCAAAGTTTAGCCAAACCTTAAATCCAACAGGACACCATATACAAACAGAAAACCTGATTTTTAGAAAAAAAGGGATGAAAGCAAAAATACAGACTGGAATGCTGACATTTTATGAACAGTCATCGACTACCTACTCATAATATCCATATAAGATGCACACAATAATTCAGTAATTCAACAGCAGACCTTTCCAGCCCTTGCCTAAAAAGACAACACAGTGTATATTATCTATCTTTTTGGCACTTCAGTGATGGTAGCTGTGCAATCAATAATCAATGCAACAAATTGGCAGACCACATTCAAACAAGTTCACATTCTTCTACTGTGTTTCTGTGGCATAAAATTAACATGGCAAATGCAGGAACTAAGGAAGAGTCAGTAAATTTGGATTTAAAAAGGGTAGACAGTGCAAACGGAACAGCATTTTTTTTTCTCGTAAGCTTCATATTTGGTTGAAATTTGTAGTGCTTTAAAAATCACTGGTAAGTAACCTGAAGCTAAACAATAGGTTACTTTATAATTTGACACTTTTTCCTCAAAACAAATGTCAGAGGCTGTTATTGGCAAAAGTGCAATAAGGATCCTTCATGCCAAGGTATTGTAGTTTCACAGATATGGGACACTTTACAGCTCATCAAATAACTTCGGGATTAAATATGCATCCTTAATGCCACTTTTTCTGCAAAACACAGTGACATTATTTAGCACCAGCAGCAAATGCTGATGCTGGCAGTAACCTGCAAAATTACAGCCATAAAATGATTAGAGAAATCTGTTAAGTACATTAAACAATACATCCTAAACAATAAAGGCTGTTGTGTTCTCAAGAAGCTGGGAAGAAGCCATCATGTGCAAACACTTTTAAGGATTTCTTTTGGACGCAAGGTCAGAAAAGTATGACAACAACATAAAAATAAATATATAAGTTAAATGTTATGCAAAAAACAAAGCAAACTAACAAACAAACAAAAACACTTACTTTAGGACACCTAAAACATAAAAAATACTCCCGTAGTGCATCAAACACAGTTGGTCTCTTTAAAAAAACTGAACCAGAAACAGAAATAACATTCTCAATTTGTGCATACAGAAAGAAACTGGAGAATAAACAATCATACAATCATATTGGCCCATTTAAAAAAAGCAAAGAAATACTCAAACATGAAGGGTGTAAACAATACTTCATCAGTTAAGTGCTGGCCTTCACTGGATAGTGACATTGTACACTTTCGTTATTGGTCCTGTTGCCATGGTAGCACTGCTGGCAGCTGAGGATGCGGAGGGTCTCTCTCTTCTGACATATCTTGGTTTGCGCACTGCAGATTAAATTTATAAACCCAACATAAATAACTCTAATCAGCCCCTCATTACAAAAACACTGATTAACTATTCATTTTCAATAAGATTCACACAAGAACTATGAGTGTAAAGGTACGTGTATTTGTACTGAACCATCAAAATTACGGAAACCGTAATCAGTATGTCATTAGATTTTCATAGTATTGTGATGGTTCTCCTTCACAGAAATTCTGGCTTTTAACATCTTATTGCAGCTAATGAAATCCCAGTGGCGAGGACAATATGTTTGTGTTTTTGGGGGAGGGTGTGCGTGTGTGGAAACACATTAAACATGCTAATGTTTACACTTTACTGCTTAATTAGCACATTACATGCTGTATTAACTACCTCAGGGGGGCGCTATACAGCACTAGATATTACATCTAGTGCTGTATAACTGTATAACTGTAACAGTGACTTCAGTGTGCCATTACACCGCACTGATAACTGTAGCCAAGATGGTCAAGAACTAAAGGATTTAATACACAGATAAAAAAGGCATAAACATGTTCTTACCTGAGGATGTGTCGGCAGGTATCATCACAGCCTTAAAATAAACACAACAGCTTTTTATATAACAAGTTTTGATATCTGCTGAATAACAGCTCTGAGCATGTAGATAAACTAGACACACTTACTGTCTCACTGGGTTGAAAAATGAAAGCTGGTGGAGAGAAAAGATATGCTTTTAGACAATGAATAGAAACTTTAAACTTTATTAATTTTTTTTTTACATTAAAATGAAATTGATCCAGCCAATATATCACAGTCCCATGCAGCTCATTGATTTGCATTACCTTTATTGCGCCTGTAGAAGACACCAGGCAGACGGTTGGAGCGCTTGAGGTAGAAGAAAGAGGCGACAGCAAGAATGAGGAAAAGACTTATCAGCAAAGTCCCCAAAAGAACAGAGGCTGCTACCCCTGGACCACCTGTGGTTGCAAATGAAAACAAGTTAATAACTGCATAACATCACTGTCACATCATGATATCTAGAATATATATATATATATATATATATATATATATATATATATATATATATATATAAACAACAGCTGCCTCTTACATTGTGTGAACATTTTACAGTGAAAGAAAGAATAGATATAGACCTAAATTACATGAAGGAGTTAGAGTCTAGTCTAATCCCTCAACATCCCTTTAACAATTTCTCCTTTGTCTAGAGATACAAAGTTATATTAATACAGTGGTAAATATGCAAACAAAACGTACACTACATGGTTGAACCACTATGTATGTCACATCATACAGCCGACACAGGTGTCTAACCTGTGCATGTGCATTGCATGCATCTTCTGGTTAAGCACTAAATTAACAATGTTGGTCATATAAACAGTGTAAAAAACAATAATAGAATGAAGTAGCCTGAATGAAATTGTAAGACATGATTATTATTCAAAAACACTTGAGGGTAAGACTAAGTTAAGTTTTCTGTTCCTAGCAAAACACCATTAGTTTCTGGTTCTTGTTTTTGTTCTTCAAAACTGTTCTTAGGCCTGTTTACAAATTACCATAAGCAAACCTTGTTTCACCTTGGACTGTACACAAGGGTTTTGATACATAAAGGTCATGGTGATGTGCCATCTGAGACATAATATTTACTAATATATAACAAAATTAAAATGTTGTGATCTTACCTATCTTAAAAAATATTGAAGGGCTATCACTGGTCCTTGCTAAGAAACGTATAAAGCAAAACAAAAGAAAGAGCAAAAAAAAAAAAAGAAAAAAAAGAAAAAAAAAAACATATCACTTTTCACTTATTGCAAAAGATTGTTTAAATAAAGATTAAAGATTACACAACAAATATATGAACAATACTACTTACATATCAAAAGCTCTATTATTGGCAATGTTATCACATGAACTGAACTTTGACCAATCAAACAAATAAACAAACTACTTAAATTCTACTTAAATTCAATGGCTAAAAGGTACAGTCATATGCAAAAAGCATTGGGCACCCGTGGTTAATAGATTTTAAGAGTAAAAGTAAAGTGTACTCTTATTAAATTGGCAGAAAATTAAAACTTAAAAAATGAAATAAAATTCTCTTATAAAATAAACAATGTAATTTAAACTTCTGCATATGACTATACATAACATTATTTATTACAAAACCATGTTGCTTACATCAAGATTCTTCATTCATGACGATGGTCCGCATATAATAAAATGTCATAAGATTTAGTTCCACAGTTTCCCTTCATATAACACTTACTGTAGTTGCACAGTGTCACGTTTTCCAGCTCTGAAGTCAAAGGGTCACATGGCATGCATACAACAGTGTTGTTCTCCAGACCATGGAGACACCCTAGCGGAGAACATGCATCATCATAAAGAGAAAAGTGTTTAACTCTCCAATCATGTAACATTTCAGCTTGACACATTTAGTGTCCTGTTTAGAGGATGAGTGCTGATCTAGGTTCAGATTTTGCTTTAAAACTGATAAATACATAAAAAAAAATAAATACATAAAAAAAAAAAATAAAAAAAAAACACACACACACACACACACACACACACACACACACACACACACACACAGTTAGGCCACTCTACGTATTACTTTATTTTCCACCTTTTTTAAGCTACAAATATTCTCTCTCATCATAGCTACGTGTATTTTTCATGATAGTGTCACTGATATAGATACCACCCTGACTTAATTATATATTTTGTTCCTTTTTGAGTGAAGCAAACTATATTTTTATTTGCGGACAGTGAACTATTTACAAATGTAACAATTTTCTGCACAGTTTTAACACACAGTATGACAGATATAAGAAATAGAACAAAAACAGCAACTTTGGCATGTCCAAAAATTTTAACACCTAAATGAACTCAATAGGACTGGTTAGGCAGATCAAAAACTGTCAGCTTTAACCTTGCACTGAGGATCTGAAAACCATCCTGGAACACAGTGCTGTTGAAGGATGAAATAAAATAAAAATTAAACTTCTTTTGCCACAATAGCATATTTAGATGAAATAAAGGACAAGTTGATCCTTGATAAGTTTGAGTTAGGATAGGGTACATGTAACATGTACAGGTGCCTAAATTACTATGTTGTATTTTTAAAATGTAACTCAATATAAAGTAGGCTAACTGTGCAATTGCAGAATTATACATTATTACAACTGTTTGCAGTTGAAGTAGTTACTGAAGTTTCTTTTCATAAAAAAAAATACAACAAAGTCATTTGGCCAAGTGTGCATAACCCTGTACCATATATATGAGTATAAATTGATGAATAAAACTATGAGTTACCATGTAAAATGGGGAATATAACAGGATCACAATGTGTGCTGTTTGCACAGGTTTCATTCATTTTCTGCATTCTTCCACAACAATCATTTGTGTTTTCTTGCAAAGCCTACAAAACACACATACAGCTTATTAAAAATGCATGAAATATTGACATTTAATAATTTATATCTTTTAAATATATCTAAATATAATCCACTTTACATGCCTAAGACTGCATATGTACAACCTGGTTGAAAGTTTCTTTTCAAAAATGTTTTGATATTTTATTAACATGGAGCTGCCTTACTTTAACACAGGGTAAAATGCCTAAACCTACAAAGCATTTTCTTATAAGAAGTAAGACTGGTACCTGGACCACCCCAACTTCTAAGAAAAAAACTGCCACCCCGATGATGAAGCAGACTCTGATCATGATGAAGGAGGTCCTGTGAGTTATATTGGATAGAGTCAGGATTGATCAGTAAATGTGCTGAATGTGTCTCAGGGAAGAAATGAGAGAGTGTTATCTTGTCCCTTCAGATTCAGCCTCAGATTCAGAGATGAAAGCACTGACGGCACATCCAACACAACACCTGTTCGAATGTTTACCTTGATGATGAAGTGGTTCACTGCAGTGAGTATAACAAGAGTCATATTTTCAAAAAGTAAACTGGCAGCTGCGTAAATAACAAACCCAGTTATAACTGGTGAGACTTCTGTTTTTAATTTAAATTTAAACTAAGCTGATCACCAGCTAACGCTAGACAAATGGCTAGTAACGCATTAGCTTGCTGCCTTTTTATAATCCCAAAACGCCCAAAACGTTTAAAGAGCCAACAGGGTCTCACAGTGGTGAAAATAAACGGGTCAATTAAGCATTTGTGCCTGTACAGATATCTGAGGACTGGAATAAACACAACTTACCTTCTGGATCAAGTTTCTGAGTCTGACAGCTTCTGAAATTCGTTTCTACCGCAATGCACTTCCTGTTTATCAAATTGATTGCCAAAATAAAAGTCATTTTTTTGATTCAAGTAAACACTATAATGTTTACTCTTAATTGTAAGTTGACACTGCATTTAATGTAATTTAACTAAATGTATTTTACATTTTGCATTAGTTGTGTAAGCGATAAAAGAGAAAAAAATTAATTGGGATTACTAATATGTAAAAACCCAGTAACGGGCAGTTTCAGTGCTAGAGAGCTACAACACTACACTGTAGAAATGTCCCTGAACTCATGAAGAGATACGAAGCTAATTTATCTATTTATAAGTTGATTAGGTAAATCGGGTGTGTCGTAGTAGCTATATATACATATAGTGCAGTAGTATAACCATTATGTCTTTTGAAATTGATTTGCAGAGTTTGTGCTCAACAAATTCATAAGCAGAATGGATATAAATGCTCTAAAATTGCAAATAAATAAATAAATAAATAAAATTTAATCTGTGTAATTTTTAATTTAATGTTTCAATACGATGCAGTCAGGGACAGAACCGAGGATGGAAATTGAATTAGATGCATAAACAGAGACTACACAGATCTAACTGTGGTTCTTACAGAGGACAGATCATGTCTGTGTGACTCTGTCAGGTGTTTTCTATTTACAACGTCTCAACTGATAGTGATGTGTTAGAAGCTGCTGATCTGAAAAGCATTGGATGGTTTTGTGTAGATAATAAAGTGGAAGGTGTATTATCTAGTTGGGAGAGCAGGTAGTGGATTATCCCGGCAGTATTGAAGCCGATAAACATGATGACAGATGTCAGCATAGTTCTTTTTTAAGAGATTAATTCAGTCTTTAATCCACAGGTGTCGATAGACAGATCCACTGCAGCCGAATGACTCGTTCATTAGTGTCACGTGCTGTGATACATGTCTGGTGAGCTCGCGTGGCGCGTTCTGTTAGCCTCGGTGTTACTTCAGCCCACAGCCGACTTTCAGCACAGTTTGCTTTGAGTGCTGCCATTAAAATAGCATTTGTTTTAGGCGCAGATGCTCGGAATACGTTTGGAGAGAACCATATACTTCTCTGTGGCAAAATACTGAATCATTAGGAAAGAAAGGAAGGAATGACCGCTAACGTTAACTAGTTAACTAGCGTATGTAAGCTGCACCAATAGTAATACACGCTATGTGGCTAACGCTGGGTAGCTAAAACATGTTAGCCAGCTTAACAAGAAGTTATGTCAGCGTCTCAAAAATACGTAGTAAATGATTGTTCTGCGTGCTGTTTGATTAATGATGATTTATTGTGTAATAGTTTTGGTCGGATAAGGATAAAGAATAACCTCGACCATGTCTGTCATTTTGTGTCTCTCAGCAAAACCGGAAAATGAAGCCCAACGTTTGGAACATCAAGGAGATTTTGAATATCCCATCAACCTCTGTGTATGTCTCCAGATGTGGCATTTTTTTGGGTCATAATTATACTATTCTATATTTTTCCCACTGTTATGTAACGTAATAATTTCCTGTTTTTGATCTTGTTGTTTTTCCTTTGAGGGGAAAGTACTTCATACAGTTCCCTCTGGGCTTTTTACTTTCCCTGCACATTATTTTTCTCACCACTGTGTTGTACGTCCTAGTTTCTACTTTCTTGTTTTGTACATTGTGCAAATAAATGATTAAGTCAATAAATAAATGTTATAAATAAATATTATGTTACACCTGATGTGGATTTCAACATATTAATCAGACCTTTTATTTCATAGAGCACAGTCTGGGAAGGGAGGTAAAACTAGTGACTACTGCAATCTGAGTGACTCCCAGTTTCTGTTTGGATCTCAGTTCTGGCCTGAGAACTCTCAAAGCTTTTCCCAGGAGATGAGTGGACCATCCAGAGGTTCTCAGCCGGCCTCACAGGAGGTAGGGTTTACCACACAGTAAGTTACACTGAGTTAGCTGGCATGCTTCCGATCATTTCAATCTCACATAGACTCTAAATTGCTCTTGCCTGTGAAATGACTAAGTGTAATATGTACAACACTATAAACACTACTTTTTATTCATATTATTATATGTATTGTCAAAAAAATTTATAATACTTCTACCTTGACAGATAAATGAACTGAAGGTGTCAACCAGTTATCACTCCAAGCCTTTGTTGTTTGGAGATGGTAAAGCAACACATATCACTGGTGGTAAAACCTTGGGCATGTTAGACAGATTTGAAGAAGACAAGAGAAAGGCCAAAGAGAAGTAAGTCAAGTTTCTCATCTGATAGCCTTTAATTTTGTTATATTTAGAATTTAGAGGTGATTTAAGATATTTAGGAAAATCATATGAATTATGATGACTTTTAAAATAACTTTCACTGTTTTATTCAGTGAAGTTCTCACTCATGGATTCCGACAGCTGCATGAAAGTCTGGAAAATGTAAGTGGTGAGAGAGGATTTTATTTTTTCTTTAAATTATTTTTTATTAATGATGTCATCTCATTTTTTTTTTCCGTTTCAGATCAAAAGGACTTTTTTAAACTTTGTTGATGGGAGCTGTGACCTCACTAAAAATGTTGTGGCAGAAGGACTTGATGGTCTTAGAAAAACAAGTAACTGTCATTGTTGGTTATTTCCTTTTTAATTTACACTTGTTTATCTCTCTGCCATCTCCTCACTGACAGGATAGAACATTTACTTTTACACTATTACTGTTTGTTAATTTGTAATGATTGTAGAAATGGTTCAAATGGTCCATTTTAAAATAGTCATGTATGTTAAAAGTTCTTCTTCTATAAAATAACCATATACTGATGAAGTGCATATACACAATAAATCTCTCCTGTCAAGTAGAGGGTGCTAGTGTTCAAACACAAACATCATCTTTAAAGCCCATTATATATATTTTTATTTGTGGAATAATTATTTTTAAAAAATTGTTGTGTATTACAGTTCAAGATGATCTAGCCAATATAAAGGAACACATTGCAAGTCAGGCAGAAATGCTGGTGAGTCTGCAGAACCAGACAAAGAAAGAGATGAAGGACATTGAGGCTAAGGTGAGAGAGGTGGTGAGAAAGAAGACTGAACTATACTGCATGTCTTTATAGTAGTCATAAAAGGAACAAGTCTTTTTCCACTTCCGACTTCCGTTTCAGACTTTTGGAAAACGTTATAGTTTTGGCTTTGAAGTTGCTTGGTGATGATTGGCTGCTTTTAGTAATTGCTCTGGTGCTTCATCAAGGGCAAGCACAGATAATGAATAACAAACCTTGCTCCTGCACCACTTCACATTGTTTTCTACTGCCTGATGATTCTGTTGAGAAATTGGTGATTTGCTTATTGTCAGCATCATCCTTTTAATATAGCTAATTGTTTCATTTGAAACATCAACTGGAATAATATTTGTCACAATTAAAAACATACATTAAAAACTATAAAACACAACCTAGCATTGTATAGCTTACCGATATTATATTTTATATCAACACCCTGAGGCTGATTTCTCTGTTTTCACATGGTTCAGACCACATTGGCTGTGAAAAACTTGAGCTCACTTGTGCTCAGTCTGCAGCAGGATTTGGAATCTCTGAGAATAGAGCAGAGCAAGGAGCAGAGCGTGTTTGGAGAGATTCAGTCTCTACTTGGCACAATAATTGCTGCTCAGTCAGCTGGAGCTTGTCCTAGGCCTGCCAGAATGACTGACAACACCGTTCAGACATCACCTGGCTTTGTAGGAAAGTGCTGTGTCATTTCAGAGGAAAAACGCTGCTGTGAGGGCATGAGGCTGTGCAGTGGGGGCATTACTCATTCAGAGGAAAGAGGACATTGGGATTTGTGTCATGTTAAAGCGAAATCTCCAGAAAAGCTCAACACAGGTGCATCTTTCCCAGTCACTGACGATCTTGATAGGAGCTATGTTGTCAGAGCCCCTGTTCATGTGAAGCCTTTGACTGATGTGGAGGAGAACAGGTTCACAACCTGGGCTGAGGTGCCCAGACAGAGAAAAATGCCCAAGAGAGGACAGAGGAGTCAGAATTTCAGAAGGAAAAAGAGGGCTTTGATTTTGCCACAGAGGAGATCAAATGACCGGATGGCTTCGGGAAACATATTTGAGGATAGCCAATACATTGAGGAAAAGGAAAACAGGGTGCCTCTATCAACAATCAAAACTGATTCAAATAAACGTAATTTGTCTACTCAGCATCAAGGCGCAGCTGGACTGACATGCAGAAGTGAATGTGGACAGCACCTGAATTCTTGGGCATGGTCTCAGAGCAGCAGCAGCTCTGAGATGATGGTGGAATACAAGAAAGCTGAACAGGAGATGGTGATGTCTGAGCACAAAACCAATACCATAGTGAGACAGAGAGGCATCTGGCAGCTCTTTGACTTCATCAGTGACTCTGATTAATTGTCCAGCATGTATTTTTAATTCCCTTTAGGCTATTTAGTGCCAGATAAATGTTGCAAAACATGTTCTATGGGGAAGTCACATTCGTTGTTCGTGGGGGTTCAGAAGAGTTTATTCTTTTGATGACAGTTAAAACCCACAAATCCATAAATCTAGAAGCAATCTAGAAGTGTTCATTATCCAGGCTTGTTTAAGGTAATATATTTGTAGTGCATTCTTTTAGATGTGTGTGTGTACATTCTTACATTAATGTTGCATTTAACATTTCACAATTACAAAATGTGGTATCATAATAATCATTACTAGGTTTCCTACATGATTTTCCTGTTTTCTGCTGTTTTCTGGTCATAGAAATACTGTATTTACCTTGACTACAAGAGATTAGTAAAAGTAAAATAGTAACTTTGGTTTGATTTATATTTCACAAGCATATTCTCAATAATATTATATAAATCAAAAGTACACATTTTATAAGGTGCATAACAGTGTGTAAACAGCATATTTGTAATACATTAACAACTGAAGAGTTATTTCATAGTGCAGTCATATTGAGCAAGTACCCTTTTATCTACAAACAAATGTGATTTAAGTGTTGCATTCACACAAAGAAGCAGCTCTTTAAACACAGTTTAACAAATGTAAAACTGAGCGTATCTTGTAGCTTAAAATGCTGAAGAATCATTCAAGGGTGCCAAAATACTGACCCAAAATAACATACATCAGATCAGAATTTCCAAAATCTGCTAATCTACAAATGAAATGAAAAAACACCCTCACAAAAACACCCTCTATATACAGATGAGAAGCTTCTAATTTGTAACCTGTTCAAAAGTTTGCCATTTCCAGTTCCTGACAGCACCATTTGTTGTCAGACTTGAATGCTTTTTGTTATTCATCCACCAAGTCAGCAGGAGGGGGCATGAGTCCTCGTGGGTTAAGGTTTGCCACCAGACACACGTCATAACTGTCATGCATTATGGCCTGTTTTACCACCACAGTCCACTCATTCTCAAATGGGTCCAGCTGCAGGATGTCCTTGGTGATAATATCATGGCGATCTGGGGAGAATATCATGAATATAGATATGCAAAGACACGCAAATATCTAAATCTACAGTGACATTTTTATAAATAGATATACATTTCACATTGATTTCGAAGACATTTTAGGCACATACAAGATATAATGGTTCTCTTTAACTAGCTTTGGAGTGGATTACTTTACCTGCTCCTTTATAGTAGCCACAAACATATAGTTTTCCATCCACAACACCAGCATTTGGGGCATTGCTTCGCAGGGAAAGAAGAGGCCAGGGTAGGGGAGGGCCGTCTCTCCAGAAATCTCCATCAGGGTTATAGATCTCTACTGCGTCAAGACAGCGGCGTGACTGCCCACGATCCACACCCTCACACCCAATGCCGCCTATAAAGACAGAGACAAAGCTGTATATAGGTATTACATAAGAAGATTGCCGCCTAATGCACATTTAATGCCATGCGAGACTTCATCTGAAGTCTACATGTAGGCTATTAATTACTTTATCACATGTAGTATTTAGTTTTTTCTTTCTGACTAAAATAAATTTGATACCACGGGTGGCATGTTGTATAAGTGACATAAAAACCCTATGATGTCATATTCATATTAGCCAGCAGCATTCTGCAGAACAGTGTTAACCTCCTGCACTGTGGCACAGTGCCATTGAACCATTATTTTCTAAGCTAATATGTCAGGATAAATCAGTATTTTTTATTTGAAACATTTATTCTGCCTTAAAAGTTGTTTGCTAGTTAAAACGGCATCCAAGTACAATGTCTAGGTTATTGTAATCCTTTAATATACAAAGTTCTGTTGTGTTGCACCTATAACATAGATTTCCCCATTGAGTGCAACGGCACTACAGCGATATTTGGAATATTTCATAGGACAGAGCTCATTCCACTTGTTGGTCTCTGGTTCATACTCCAGCAGACGGTTGCTCATACGGTCAGGCTCCTCATCTGTGCGGTATGTCTGTCATTCATGAGACGAGTCCCAGCAGGTGCAGTTGGGGTGAGCAAAAAGGAGAGAAGCAGAGTAGGGTTACACATTGACACAGTTACTGTTTGCCTCTCTCAATGTGATTCCTTTAACCCGTCCTATCCATCACAGAAAAGTGATCTAGTACAATGTAGACTCCTGTTTTCACTGCTCTGCACATTTTAGTGCTTTCTCTTCCATACCACTCTTGTCAGGGCAGTCAGACACAGTGTGTATTGAAGATGTATCGTACGACTTAGTTATTAAACTCGTTTGTCCCTTACCTGTGGTGTCCGCCCCCCAAGCACATAGAGGCAGTTTTTCATCCTGACTACACTGTGATAGGCCAAAGGCATAGGCAGAGGGGCTGCGCTGCGCCAAGGCCCGCCTTGTAAGGACCAGCGGTCAACACTGTTGGTGATAAGGTACTGGTTCTTCAGCTTCATCTGACCTCCGATTAGGTACAGGTTGTCACTCAGGGAACTCAGTGCATATGAATCTCGATATTCTGCTGAACTCAAGTGCTTCCAGCTTCCCTGTGCTTCCTGATTATACCTAAATAAGAACAAATATAAAATTGATATATATTTTTTAAAAGCCTTCTTAAATTCTGTTCCTACATGTACATTTTCTTTGCTGTACAAAGTCCTTTCTATACTTTGGCACGTCTGATTAAAAAGGGCTAGGGAATTAATTCAAGGGTCGAACAGGCCAAATTGATACATATTGACCTGTTCAGTTTATATCAGTTGGCCTAATTCAAGACTGCCCAGATAACAATATCTGATTTTTCTTAGTGGTAGGGAAGGTCAATCAGTGGCTGGATTTTAAAGGATTTCTCCCAATGAGTTTTCCATATTCTCTCTATATGTACAATAAAACTGTTGTGCTTGGTTTCAATGTTTCAATTTGCAATGTATTAGAACATACTAGTTCCAACATATATATTCGGTTAAAACAAGTTTAAACAGGGATAAATTGATACTAGTGAAGCCTTACTTGAAAATTTCAACATTCCTTTCCTTCTGTCTTGCCATCCTTCTTGCTCCTAACTCTCCTGCCACGATGATGTCATTCCCTTCAGTGACAACACCAGCGCAAACATATCCAAGGGCATCACCATAGCGAGGGGAGGTGATGTAAAACATGCGACCAGTGTTGGGGGCGTAGCAGAAGCTGCGGTCCGAATAACTACTGTAGCGTGACCGTATCCCCCCGCTGTCATTGCCGATGCAAAGTAGCAGGTCAGTGGTCTCCATGCCATAGCGTAGCTTCAGTCGACGGGGTGGAGCATCTGCGGGCATACCTGCCGCTTCCATCGCATCCTCCATCATCTGTACACACTCTGCATCCGCCAGCACTGCTGTGTTGCGTTTCAGGGTCTCTTTGAGGTAACTTTCACTAATCAGTGGAAGACGTACCTTCTTCAGGAGCTCAGGCAGATGCCGGGCACGGTTTTCTTCCTCCAGCCCTGGACCAATAGAGCAGTGTCTCACCCATCGCATCACCATGTCAAGAATGGTCTCCTCCCGGGTTACATTCAGGTCGTCTGAAGCCAGCAGGGCTCCTAGCTGATGGGGCTCCAGCTCCAAAACTTCTTCGCTCAAACAGACCTCAGTGAAGTGTTGCCGGAGGTAGCGCTGAGCCTGATCAGCCAAGTCCTCAGCTCCCAAGTCCCGGGCATAGTAATAGATTCCCAGGCAGTTTGAGGCATCCATCTTTTCAGTCATGTAGATCTGGCAGCGGCCAAAAACATCATCCATCTGCAGTAAAAAGGCAGCAACAGAGATACCCTGCACATTTCCAGGGGTCAGTGGGAGCTTGGAGCTGTACATGTATTGCAACAAGAGGGCTAAGCTTTGTGACGGCATGTCCCTCAAAACTACCTCTCGGTGGGTACTCTCACGCAGGCCACAGGTGAACATGACACGGAAGTAAGGGCTGAATGCAGCAAGGACAGAACGGTGACATGGAAAACTGACACCTTCAGCAACTAGCACCACATCTGTCAACTGCTCAGCCTCTCGCATTCGATTTAACTGGTCCAACAAGGCCAGCCCATGCTTAGCTCTTAGATCCATTCTGCTTCTTTATGGGAATTCTGTTACTTAAAAAATGCTCCAAACTTGACTACAGTTTCCATCAGCCCAAGGACATTCTGGAGGATATATTTTCAAAATGGCATGGGAGGTACATCTGGCAAGACACAGACACAGGCTCAGCTAGTTGTCATTGACAATTTTAAAAACTATTTTAGACATGCTGTTTACATGTTGAAATACATTGAGGTTGACACATTAAAGAGCACAACTATTTTATAGTGTCTTTTCATGCATAGTCTTATAATGTAAGTTCCCAGTCCTTTAACCATGTCCACAAAAGCAAACACCTAGCAAAACACAGCAGTACTCAGTACATACCAACACACAACAAGCCTACCAGTTAAATATGGATCACAGTCACTGCTGTTTCAATTGTAGTATTGACTACTGAGAGAGACGCGCCAGCTCTACTGGGTTAGATTAGCACATGCATTGATGAGTCGTACCAGATCACTGGCCTACTGTGTTCTTTGCCTGCGGGAGACAAGCCGTCCATTACCCACGCCTCACGCACAAACACGCTATGCCTCTGACAGTACATGGAGGAGGAGAGAGTGCAAGAGAAATCTGTTTACTCAACCCTCTATGCAGCGCGCTAAGCAACATTGCTAATAATAGACCATGATGTGTCAAATAGCCAAAGGGGGTAAAATTAGAAAGGAAAAACAGAGTTCTAACAGGTTTCTAGACATGTTGTAGACTACCTAGATACTAATGGTTACTTTTAATATTTAGTGAGAAGGTGATTTTTTTTTGCATTTTTTTTATTTCCTTTTTTTCAGGGTCATGTGTGCAATGGCTTTCCAGGCTGTTGGGTATTTGGGGTCAGATTTCAAACCCATCATGCTGTTAAAGAGACTACAGGCTCTGCACTAGCAGTGAATTAGGGTATGTTCACAGCAGTTAAAGTGGCCTAAATATGGCTTTTCACACCTGTTCACATATATTTAATGTGGTATTCACTGTACATCATTATGCAAAAATGCATCAGCAGCTGTATTTTCTTAATTGTGGCATATAATGCAATTGCCTTCCCTAAACATCAAAGGTCATAATCAAACCAGACCAATCATCCATCACAGTCCCAGCTCCAAGCATCACTCATCATAGCTTCATCAGTTTCATCAGTAGATTATGCAACAACATAAATTCTTTCATTTTTCTTAATTCAGTTGTGAATCAAACCATGAATGTATTACTGCACCTTTAAATATCCCTAAAAATAAACAAGGAGTATAAAGTTTATAAACTATCACATCCATCTTGTCCAGTTAGGCGTGAGGAATGTTTTTTAGAACACTTTTTTGTGCTCAATTTACATTCACATGACACATTTTCCCAACAACATAATGTCACATGACAAATTACTCTGTGAAGCTGCAGAGTACCTGGATAAAATATTCCTTCACAGAAACATATTCAATTATGACTTTTGAGTGTAGCCAGGAACCTGATCATGCAAATAAACCAACACCTTAAGAAGACAAGATTACATATTGTCACTGTCTGACAAAATGGAACCTTTGTAGGAGAAAGAAAAAAACTTTTTACTTTCAATGGATGTCAATGTAAAAATACATTACTCAAGCCATTTTCAAGCATGTCTGTTGATCCATCCACCATGAAATTCTGTCACAATGTAAAGAACAACGGACAGATTCAAAGTATGTTAAAATTCCGCATGACGATGATCAAATACTAAATCCTATATAAACTTTTTACAGTAAAAAAAAATCTTTAAACCAGAAATGCTACTGAACAAGCTTCAGAGGAAGCTGAGTTAATGTAATGCCCCATAAGGCCCTACTACACTCAAGAGTAATAAGTCAAGAAGGGTACAATGATGAATCAGCAGTTTCCAGACAGTAGTTCCCTTGCTTTGAAGACTAACCTTTAAACCGGCAGCCCAATTATTAATGAAAATATTAACCATAGAGGGCTTTGCCCTTGAGAAATGTTCATCAGAATCTACAGATTATTTATTATGTCTAGCACCAACGTCACATATGTTTTAAAAAACATATGAAAATTCTCCAAAAGAGATCAGGTTATTGGTTGGTGTTTTTGTAAGATATGATGACATTGATAATGTAAACTGGGTAGAGCTTCTAAGATGTACAATAATGCATTTGATACTTTGTTTGGTTCACTTTTCCAGTGTAAGGCATCTAAAAACAGTCTGTCTGTTACGAAACACTGATGACTAAATATTTTTTCTGTTTCCTGTGATGAGATTATTAATTCATCCTTGACTTACACAACACCCGGAAAGAATCCATCATTAGAATGGAAAATGTGCTGCTGACCTGGGACAGACAACCCAGTGGAAACGAATAAGAAAACAAGCTGAATCAGCATAAATACAGAATTAAGAATAGAGTGTAGTTTATGACATTTTGAATTAAGTCAAATTTAATTAAGCATTGACTTCATATCACAGTATTTGTGTTTGAAACATAATTTTTTAAGTTTATGTATAAGTATTTTGGATAATGTCTTCAATTAATGGTTAGCTAAGAGGACACCTCCTTTCATTATAAACAACCTCCCTGTCATTTTCAGTATCTGTGAGTGTTCCATTAGTGCCAGTCACGAGTGACAGATAGAAGAGATCAGACTTATAAATAGAGTGTAACTGCACAGAAGAAACAGTAGAAAGCCAAATTGTTAAGTTAAAATAAAATAAATACCAACAAGCTTTAGGATAAGAATACTGTAGGCTAAGTCAGACTTAGCAAGGCTTTTGCAAGTATGGTCACAGGAAGGAAAAGTGGTGGTTACCGTGTGGATAGAGAAATCCTGGATGAAGAGAGACTGGAGGAACTGTCTCAGAGGCTGAACATCTCACAAACCCGTCCTCCATTATCCTACCGCCTGAAAAACTCACTCAGGTAAGACTCAGCTTTATTGAGTGCACCCAATAAAGTAATTTATTTCGTACAGATGTGAATTTATCTTTCCGTTTGCTTACTTCTGGACTATTCATGAGCTGTTCACATTTACATGCATCACTTTTGCCAGTGCACGTATGTGTGCCTGAATACATTTTTGAAGGTATTATGCTGCAGTTCAGCTGGTATATAGTGTATGTTGTCCTTATCAGCCATCATCATTAATGTGAAGTGTCTGTCAATCTTGTCCTTGTTGAATGTTTTCTTTCTTTCCCTCTGTCAGATGTTCTCTTCCCACACTGAAGCGTAGGGTGGTAGGTTGTTTGCCTGTGCTATACTGGTTGCCTCGTTATTCTATATGGGACTATGGCATGCCTGACCTTGTGTCTGGGATCAGTGTGGGCATCATGCATCTACCACAAGGTATGAACACACTGGTTGAGGTCTGATCCTGCTTCATTTCACCAGCTCAGTTCTCCCAGAGTTACTTCTTCTGGAGCATGTAACCTTACCTTATGTGTTAAATTCTCATTTGTGTGTGTGTGTGTGTGTGTGTGTGTGTGTGTGTTTGTGTGTGTGTGTGTTTTATAGGAATGGCCTATTCTTTGCTGGCTTCTCTGCCTCCAGTGTTTGGACTTTACACCTCATTTTATCCTGCACTTGTGTATTTCTTCTTTGGATCCTCCAGACACATCTCTATAGGTAAAGATACACAGGTCCTGTCAAATAATCACATACCATAGTGTCTGTACAGTGTGCATATATATGTATATGTGCATAGCGTGTATAGTATGTCCAGAATACTGGAAAAGCAAAACAATAAATTGAATAGTAACTTTAATAAATTAAATTAAATGATTGGTGTGGCATAGTGGGTAACACTACCACAGTTCATGTTGGAGACTAGTATGTTGGAGACTTGTATGATGAATTTCTGCACGATCCATATATTAGATATACACATATATTTAACATACAAGTATATGTATGCCCAATCCATATTATATCTTAATATATATGTGTATATATGCCTATGTCTATATATCAGATTTACGTATGGGTAATGTAACTCTGTAAACGTCACACAGCTCCCTCTGTCTTTATATGTGTTTCTGCAGGCACATTTACGATTCTCAGTATTATGGTGGGGAGTGTTGTAGAGAGACTGGCTCCAGACACAAACTTTCTGGTCATTAATGGTACTAATGTAACAGCGGATTTGGACATCACTGCTAGAGATCTGTACAGAGTACAGGTTGCAGCTGCCACTACTGTACTGGCAGGATTAATACAGGTATGTGCACACTCACACACACATAGATGGAACAGTAGATACATTTATACACTCATCATGTGACTCTAACTTAAAAAATAAAATAAAATAAACAGACTGATCTGGACATAGAGTTTACACAATAACAGTACAAATGACTACATTAGAAATATATTTGTAATAATATTAATGTCACCCAAAATATAAGAACATGTAAAATGTAAATGCAATTTCTCTGTCCCTTAGATGATTCTGGGTTTGGTGCAGTTTGGCTTTGTGGGTACATATCTATCAGAGCCGTTAGTGAGAGGGTATACCTCAGCAGCTGCTGTGCATGCTGTAGTGGCACAGTTAAAATACATATTTGGAGTGTCTCCCACTCGCTTCAGTGGACCGCTATCCCTGGTATATGTAAGTACTGTGGCATTCAGTTGTTTATTGGCAAAAGAAACGTAATCAGCATTTTCAGAATGCAATCTTAAACCCTTTATTCTTTACATAGACACTGGTGGATGTGTGTATGCTACTGCCCAGTACACATCTGCCCACACTGCTGGCCAGTGTGGTGTCCATCATAGTCCTCATCATTGCAAAAGAACTGAACAACAGATTCAGAAAGAAACTGCCTGTGCCCGTACCTGTGGAGCTCATTGTGGTATGTTACCTTTTCATTTCTATCCATCATTTTTATGAATGACAGTATTCATTCACTAAACACTGCATGGCCAAAACTATTCAGACACCACTTTTAAATAGTAAAAGTATCTATTTTAAGGTACACCCATTGTAGAATTGATGTGTTCATACCATCCTGTGTTTTGACGGTTGCACTAAGCTCTACACTGTGTAAACAACATGTTAGATAAATGTAGAACTTTGAATAGAGCCCATAATACATGGTAAGGATTTAACATTTTTCTCATGCTACTTAAGTTTGTGTGCTTGTTTATCGTAGATTGTGGTGGGAACATTAATATCATTCTACACTCATCTAAATGAAACCTATGAGATTTCAGTTGTGGGAGAAATCCCCAATGGGTGAGTGATTTACTTAATAATTTTATATGACTTATGCCTCTCTCTGTTCACCACCACAATGGATATGACATGAAGCAGGAGTTTCAACTTTTTTTCAAAGGGTTTAATAAAAAATATTGCAATAACTGTTTAGGAATTACAGCCATTTTCACAAAGGTCCTTCATTTTTTAAATTTCTTAATGAACCATTTTGTACCCCAAATCAAACTGCAGATAAGCAGCTCTGCACAGTTTTCCTCCGAAGGATATCAGTTAACAAGGATTTGCATACAAACTAGAAACAAACAGTATCACAGAAAAAAGAACAAAAACCTGAACTGCAATTTAAGGTCCATCTTAACTACAACCACAGAAAGCAAAATTAGTGGGGTCATCACCAGACCTCTAACACAGACTGAGACTGGCGAGAAAAAAGGAGAGAAAAGGAGGAAGAGAGCTAGCACATACACACACACACACACACACACACACACACAGATAGCTGGAAAACAGAATATGCCACTAGACAAATGGAGACTAACAGCACTACCAAAGCTATATTTTGTTAAATCTCTTGAAATAAAGCTGAAAGTGTACACTTGATTGCTTTATTTTAAATCCACTGAGGTGGTGTACAAAATACTTGTGTACAGTGAGTGTATGACATGACTAAATATGAATATTACTAATAGTATAGATACATTTAATATTATTTAATATTATGCATGAATACAGAAGATGTGTGCTTTTATTCTAATCTAGTCTTTTTTCGAACACAGGCTTCAGCCCCCCACTATGCCGAAAACCAGTGTATTCTCTGAAGTGGTGGTTGATGCCTTTGCCTTAGCTATTGTAGGCTATGCCATTTCTATCTCTTTGGGCAAAACATTTGCCCTCAAACATGGTTACAAAGTGGACAGCAATCAGGTGAGACTGGCATGTACTCCAGATAAGGAATTCTGATTATTACAGTCTGATTAATACAGTCCTTTATACAACAGGAATAGACATAAACATACATATTTATATTTAGCTCCACTCTTTCTCAGACTATACCTGTCTCATAAATGTACATATCAAGAATTTCTACAGATCCCTCCTGTCTTTGTATATTCTGTATTTTGTGTATATTTAATATATTCTTTATATAACTTTATTTTAAAATGTTTAGTATGTATATAGTTTTGTCCTCCTGTAGAGCATCAACCTGAGCCTCACCACAAGCAGTAAATCAATGCATAAATGTCCTGACATGTTGTGCAAATGACAAATAAACCTGAAACTTGAGAACAGCAGTACAGCAGAATCCAACTTCTGAGTTTAGCTCATTCATGGCAGTGAACACACACACAACACACACAGTGAGAATACACAGCCCACTGTAGCGTACAGGGAGCAATTATGGGTTAGATGCCATGGTCAAGGGCCCCCTTAGCTATGGATACCCCAGATGTGATTAACCTCCTAATCACAGTTCTATAAATGACAGCAAGTTGTTATCAGTATAAAAGCTTACTGAAATTGTAACCATAGATGAAGAAACAACTGTACTAATGTAACTAGTTTTGGACCATTTCAAAATTTTTACACAAAATATATTTAAAAAAATTATTTTGATATGCACAAGGTGTAATCCTACAGTAAAATCCCATTGAAGTCTCTGATTTGTAGGAGCTGGTGGCTCTGGGGCTCAGCAATGCAGTTGGAGGATGTTTCCAGTGTTACTCTGTCTGTGCCTCAATGTCTCGCAGTCTCATACAGGAGACCACCGGAGGCAGAACACAGGCAAGTTACAGAGAGAGGTTACAGAGAGGTTTAAACTCAAAGATTTTATACTTATGCACCAGGGACACATATCAGTATCAGCAAATAATTTTTTAGGAAAAGTTACAGCATAACAAGACTGATAATGTAAAGTGATATTTGATGGCACATTGTATTTCAAAAAGAACAAGAAGAATGGTTAGAAAATGTCTGCATTTTGTTTAACTTTATTAAAATGAAACAAAACAACATTCCTCTATAATGCTTATCCACCTTAATCTAATCACAATTTATGCACTATATAAAATAGTAAATATATAGCTATAAATGCAGCATCAGTGCATCCCTAATAAACACTTAAACTGTGTTGCATTTCATTAATATAGATGGCGGGTGTGGCATCAGCTGTGATAGTGCTGGTGACTGTTTTAAAGTTGGGCCCATTGTTTCAGGACCTGCCCGAGGTAAGACTCAGTTAAATATATACACTATTTGTAGCACATGAATATTGGAAAATGGCCTCTCTCTTTAACACATCTCTGCAGTGAACACACACATACACACTAGCAATCCTACACACACTGGGATACAGTGCGCACACAACCCCAGAGCAGTGGGTAGTAGAGAGGCTTAAGTGCCTCGCTCAAGGGCCCAACAGTGGCAACTTGGCGAACTGGGGTATCAAACCCATAACCCTGTCATCACTTACCCGTTGTACTAACCACTGAGCCACCACTGCCCATATCCTATAAATAATACTGTAGCTGGGTACATTCATTATAGTATTATATTATATTATTATTAGCTGCATAATATCTTATTTGCATTTCCTGTATCTGGCTTTAATATGAACTGTATATGCTATATATGTATGTGTGTGTGTATGTGCAGGCGGTGCTTGCTGCCATTGTCTTTGTGAATCTGAAGGGCATGTTCAAACAGTACACTGACATTGTGACACTGTGGAGAAGCAGCAAGATTGATCTGGTATGATCTAATACCCATTTTTAGGCAGTTCTATTCTCATTGAAGCGTCTTTCTCTATATGTTTAGTAAATTATGTATTTCATTATTTATTTATTTTACTTCAAATTGTTGTACATCTGTTGCACTGTGTTTTGCATTTCCTCTGTGTAGTTGGTGTGGTTGGTAACGTGGGTGTCCACTGTCCTCTTTAATCTGGATATGGGTTTGGGAGCCTCTATTGGCTTTGCCCTGCTCACCGTAATCTTCAGAACACAGAGGTTAGACTCATTTTGTGTAACTGCTATCTTTACCTCAAAGCACCCTATGATTTAATAACAAAAGCTGTTTGTGAATGTGGACCACGCTCCGAACTGAGCCTGGGGAAGGGGAAATGAATTTTGGGCTGGAGTTCTGAGAGGCTTTAATGGGATACTGGAAGCTGGAACCACCTCTAACAGAGTAGGAGATAGGAGTAAATATGGGAAAAGAAGTGGTGAATACAAATTATGTTAGCATAGAAAATGAAAGAGTGTCGGTATGATTTATAAGACACAGGAATAGTGGAGTGGAGGTGGAGGTGTTTAAGAAGTATTTAAGAACTGCACTTATACTTAACATGATATATACAGTGTGTTTGCATTTAGTGCTTCTTGTCTAAACGACTGCTTTGTCCTCCTTAAACCCAGACCCAGATATTCTGTGTTGGGGCATCTTCCTGGTACTGACCTTTATTTGGACATGGAGACACACAAAAAAGTGAGGCATATTCTGCTCATTTAAAACATGTTCCCCTGACGGGATTTCTGTTTGTTTATAGTAAATGATTTTTTGTGTACATAGTTGAATATATCTCACAGGCTCTCAAATATGGCTTTGTTGTTTAAACCAAAGACGGTCAGATAACCTAATAATGAAACAATATAATAATATACTGTTATTATAAGGCAACATGAATGTGCTTATTCATCTGACAGGTAAGGGAGGTACCAGGTATCACCATATTCCGCTCTTCAGCCACCATATACTTTGCTAATGCTGAACTCTACCTGGAGGCTCTCAAACAAAAGGTGCAATATTTTACTAATACTAAGATACCCATCTCATATCCCCCTTATATGCCAGCATGTGGCATGGATGATGTTTTTCACTCTATTTGTGCTGATGACTGTGATTCCAGAGTGGCTTGGACATAACCAAGATGATCACTTATAAACGCAGACAGGAAGCCAAGCAGAGAAAAAGAGAGATGAGAGCAGCAAGAAGAGCAAGGAGAGAAGCCAAAAGACAGGTGTTACCTATCATTCATTTTACTGTGTGAAATTTTAAATCTTACAATAAACCCTACAACTGATCATTTATTGTGATGGCTAGGAGTCTCTACTAACTCCAACATAATTAATGACACATTACATTTCAGATGTCCCTTTAGTGTAATTAAAACATAAACTTCTACAATGTATCTGTCTGTGCAGAAACAAGCTCTTAGACTGGCCTCTCAGCGATCCCGAAGGACCGTGTTTTCGGTTGAAGAAGAGGCAGGGCAATTGAGAGAAATGGGTGGGGACAGTGTACAGGAGGAGGAGCTAAGTTGGAAGGAACGTGAAAACAGCACAGTGTTTGTTATGCCTGAGACGCCGCACAACAGCTGGGTGTACCTAAAGGGGACGGACCCCGAGACCACTACACTAGGATCAATGTCAGATTTACAGGACGGGGACATCACCACGCTGGGTTCCAGCAGCGAGGACACACTCAGCAGAGATCTTGAGAGAGTTTCACTGGGGTCACTGGGTAAATGGACCTGGGACATCCACTCTATCATCCTGGACATTTCTCCAGCCAACTTCATTGATACAGTGGCCATAAAGACCTTGAGAAATGTGAGTGACTATTTGAAAATCCATACACACAGTTATACAAATCAACTACACATGTAATCATAAGTACATCATTACATGTGGAACAGAAAATTCAGAGCGGGGCAATTTGTTTTCCCTCTGTTGAAAGATATTCCATGATTTTGGAGAAATTGACGTGGATATCTACATAGCCGGTTGTCAAGGTAAGTTTAACATATCAAATGCAGATCTGTGTGAAGGTATAAGTACATCCATCATTACTGGTTTGTTGGATGTTGAAAGGGCTAAAACTGAATTTTCCAAATGTTTACCTTTTTTTAAATAGAAAAGATTAATGTACTATTTAAACATTGCTAGATATTAATTATGTTGATAACATATTTATAAATAGGTTTTGTCAAGTGCCGTCTATGGAAACAAGGTCCTATTTGAATATATTTACATATGACCCCTCATCTATTCGACAGCATTTTAGCTGTAGAAAAATGTAGACTATGTTTGCTTTAAATCAGGTGAAAGTAGTGGTTAAAACTTGTACTGTATTCTCTGATTTCCTCATTGGCTGGTTCAGCAACACATGAACCTTTTAGACTCACCAGTGAATCTGTTCATTCTGATCACTTCAGCCCCAGTGGTGGAACAGATGGAGCAAGGCGGCTTTTTTTCTGATATCCCCAAAGAACGTCTCTTCACAACAGTTCACGATGCAGTACTGCATTGCCTCAACCACCGTGCAGCCGGAACTTTGGCAAGCTATGAAACAACAGTGGTAAGATTCACAGACGCATATACACATGAACGTGAATGGAATCATAAAGAAAGTTTCCAAGCCAAAGACCTCCAGGTTCTAACAGCCAAATGCATTTCTATTTTGAATAAAGCCTAAAGTAGAAATAAATATGCTGTGGTAAAATGCAAAGATCAGTGTTGTGGGTTGAGTTTACAGAACCCTTTAGTTTCAGGGAGAGGTGTTTTTGAGGAGGTCTTTACTAGTCCTTTCAGACAATGTTGTACATTACATCAAAGGAGGGTTACAGCAACTCATTACTAGAGGACCAGAAGCAGTTAAGCAGTTTTGCCATTTTTTCTCTTAGCACACCTGAGCCAGGTAACAACAGGCAGTTGGAACAATTTTCCATCTCTATCTATTGGTCTGTTTATCATGAATAGCATGTTATATAGCCAGAGAAATAAAATGTTCATAATTGACAATGTATTATAGTTTAAATGAATGAAGTGTGAATGACGTTTGTCACATGTTTAAGTATGTTTAATGTTTGAAATCTGTCATTGCAGGATGTGAACCACCAACCAACGCACCAAAGCAGCAAACTATGAGAAGGTGTCCTAACTACATGTCCTGCATTGTGTTCCCCTCACAAACACGTGTATAACACACTCCGATTTAGGCAGTACTATATGAGTACAGCTAGACCGCTTGCTTGTGAGGTTAGCAGCTCACTTGTGTCTTGTAACTTGAATAATGTAGCAGGCAAGTGGGGCACGAATGGGAGCTGGTCCCTGATATTTGTGAATTACATTTATTACATTATGGAGTAATGTTTAATGATATAATAAATACTGGCAACTATATATTGTCTGTTAAGAAAAAGAACAACATCTTCAAAAGATAAATATTCAAAGATAAAAGCCATTTTTTTTATTTGTGACTCTGCATTCTGAGAACACTGAACAATGTTACAATAAATAACATTATAAATAAAACATAACTGTCCAACCAGCAGTCAGACATCTTTGGATGCAGGTGAAAAAAGAGAAAGTCTACTAAGTAAATAAATATATAATTAACAGAAATAGGTAAAAAATAATCACAACCCGAATAGACACACAACCCTAATAATGACTTTGTGCAAGGATCAGTGTAGACATGCTTCTCACTGAGAGAATGGTTTTATGAGACACATCACATCAGTAGTAAGTGGTGATTGATTTTCACAAATATCTTACCAATTATTCTAAACGTCTAAACAACTTAACGGATGAACTGAACTATAACCAGCTGTTTCTGACGACATCTGTTTCCCTCAGACGCATTGAAACATATATGTACTTTTATCAAATCTCAAGTGAACATTCTTTCACACTCCTTAGGAGGTATTGTAGTGCATAAATATGTAAACGAAGGTTAGAAAATATGGCTGCATTCCCATAAATAAATAATGGTGCCTTCTGTACCCTAGAGCAGTGGTCAGCCTTTCTGCTGAAGATACCTTCCTACAGACCTGCGCCATGCTCCAACCCTAATCAGCTCCTACTGATCTGTCTAGGTGTGTTCAATTCAGGTTGGAGGTGAAATCTGCAGGAAGGTAGATCTCCAGATGAAGAGTTGGTAATCACTGCTCTACAGAGTGTAACACAAACATTGTCTTTCACAATTGCATAAATCTCAAGTTCCTTCTCCCTGAATCCAACCTTACATACAAAATCAGTCTAGGGAAGGGTTAGGTAAAGCTTCACTTCACATGTGCAGGCTGTAAATGGGACCATAGGCTGTATATATATCGTGCAGGTCAAACAGTGCTCATGTTCTATATGTGCATCAAAGGTTTTTATGCAGGAAAGCATTTACGGATCAGTATCTCTTTAAATGTATGCCAACAACATGTGTACATATATGCTACAGGGTGTATGTGTATTTAGTGTTAGCTGTGCATTGTTTTAGTTGGAAATCTAACTTGAGGTATGGACATACACTGCGCTATATATTTTTTGGTTCATCTTTGAGTATTTAACTAATTTTCCTGTCTCTTCAAGAAGTTGGACAAAGTCTGAACAGTTGTACAGTTGCAGCATCGATTATAAAGAAGAAGCTTACCCACAAGTAAAATATCCTTCAACAGAGCTGTTAATTTTTCCACTACAGTATTTATGCTTGAAGAATGAACAGCTGCCGGAGCAGGCTGTTCTTTAGGGGCAGAACAAGGAAATTAGTTTTGATCAGGTAACAGGCGTGACCGTGTGCCTCATGTGTGTTTCTGCAACACAATAAGACACAAGGGACCTGTAAGCTGTTCCAGAATTAGAACTAGCAGAGAACATTTTAGAACAGTGTGAATGGAGAGAGTTCTAGAATGGTTTGAACTGGGAGAGGGCATTTTAGAACAGTGTGAATGAAGAACGTTCTAGAATGGTTTGAACTGGGAGAGGGCATTTTAGAACAGTGTGAATGAGGAGAACATTCTAAAACACTGTAAAGAGGGGAACCTTCTAGAATAGCATGAAAGGGGGGAGAGTATTCTGGAACAGTGAGAACGGATCAGAAACATTCTAGAACACTGTGAAATGTGAGAACATCCTAAAAAGATGTGAAAGGAAGAGAAAATTCTAGAACGGTGTGAGTGTGTGTGATCGTTCTGGAACAGTGCAAATGGGGGAGAACCTTTCTACAATAGCATGAAATAAGAGTTCTGTAGTACAGTACGAATAGGGGAGAATGTTCTACAACTCTGTGCAACTGGAGAGACTGTTCTAGAACAACATGAATAGGGAAGAACACTTTAGAACTGTGTAAAAGTGTTGGAGAACATTCTAGCACAATGGGAACAAGGGAGAACATTTTGAAACATTGTGAGTAATGGGGGACATCATTCTGAAACAATGACAATAGTGGTGAAGAACATTTAGGAACGGTGAGAATAGGGGAGAACATCCTAAAGACTCTCAACAATCACACATCAAGCTAGCATTTGGGTTTGTTGCCGACCTTTAGGTCAGTGTGCTCTGGGCTTTGTACAGGTCACTGAACTTAAACACTGAGCCTGGACATCTTTTGTTCAGGTTCTGGTATGATCTCATAACATGTGTTTGTACCTCAGTGTATGTGTATTCGTGGTGGCCAGATAAGTTTGGTATTTTCCCTGCTTTAACACACAGACTTAACCTGGCAATAAACAAATGAGGTGACCAAGGTGTGCCTGAACAGGGACATCACCACTGTGCTGGATTACTAAATACCTTTGTAGTGTGTGTTGAACATGAGTGCTGAACATGTTTCCAAGTGTGTGTGTAGGTTGCGGTATGTGCCTGAGTGCATATGTGCAAGTTTATGTACGTGTTCACTTGTCTACATGTGTCTGTGTTAACACTGTTTCTGGGTGCATATCGTCACTGTCTGAAAAAAATATCTCCATATTTTTATTCTCTTTTTTTTTTAATTATTTGAACACATCAGCTGTCCTTTGTGTGTGTGTGTGAATCTTCCATGATAAATTGACCAATAGAAAAGTTCCCAAAATCTTATGTCTTTACATTAAATTAATTTACATTAAAAGTTAAAAATATTTCCCCTTTACTGTAAAGTTATCAGTTAGGAGATACTTGTTTGGACAGTGATGATAAATGCATGTGTGGGTAAGGGTGCAACGGTGTTCATACCGAACCATCATGGTATGCACATCACGGTTCAGTGCACGCAGTCGCAAGGAGAATACATGGTACATGGTAAGCTATGGATGAATCGTCCGTGATCGATTCCACCCGAAAACCTTAAGCAAGTAAAGTTTGCAAGAATTGTAGTGGATTCAAGAATATCGCTGTGGTAACTATAGTCTTTTTGTCTGTTCCCGCTCCTCCTTCTTTTGCTGCCGCACTGAGACTGACTTGTTTGTTTCTTTTCTTTCTGTTCTGTCTGCAAGTGAAACGACTAAGAATAAACAAGTATTTCACCGACATTCTGGCCTGTTTACATTTACTGCTTAATTAACACTACAGGCCATAGCAACTACCTCAGGGGGGACAGATAAAATAAACATACACAATTATTCTTGATTGACCGTGAAGTTCCAAACCATTGTGTGAACTGAACCGTGATTTTTTTGTGCCGTTACACCCCTACCTGTGAGAATATTTGTGTTTACAGGTCTTGGTGTGTGTCTGTGTACTGCTCTGGGTTTGTGTCCGTTTGTGGGTCCTGAGTCTCCTCCGGCTGGGAGACGAGCTGCTGGTAGCGGGCTTGTCGATGGTAGTCAGGATCTACATTGATCCAGTTGTTGGCCACCCATTTTATCCCTCGAGTGACCACACAGCCACCATGCAGGGAGTACTCATCCTGTTCCCCTACCCAGCCTGCAGGGAATCAGACACAACTCAGCTCAGGGTACACAGGCAAGCAAAAAAGCTTATTTATTTGTACACCAATCAAAGGAGCATTTAGTAGTAATTTTACCTTTAACAAATGTGATAATTATGAAATAATTATGCCTCTGTCATTGTCACTTGCCCAGGATACGCAACTGCAAGTTACTGCATATAATTTTGGTGGAGCTGCACAATACCTCTGAATCGCATAACACTACTTAACCATATTTGTGTAAACTGCTTCACAGGGTTATTTAAATGACGTCATTGAAGAACCATGTTTGGTTCCCTAAAACATGTTTATAATAGAAATGTGTGAAGAACCTCTAAATCGGTACAAAACATTTTCATCAAGTTAGAATTCCAGCATACTGCTCCTCTAAATTGAATTTAATCTGTCTTTTAAAAAACTGCATAGATTCAATAGAAACGTTTAACGTATCTCTCGTTATGATGCACACTCTTTGGACAAAAGTATTGGGACATCTGATTGTTCACTGTTTTGTCTGAAATAAAAGGTATTTAAAAAAGAGCCTATCCTGCTTTGTTGGAGTAACTGTCCAGGGGACTTTTTTTTTTTTTTACTAAATTTTGAAACACTGCTGCTGTGACATTCATTAATGAGCGTTAGTGAGGTCAGGATGTTAGATAATTACCATCCCACCTCCATCCCCCACTCCCCAGCTTTCTGCTCATTCCAGAGACCACAAAGTTCCACTCCTCCACAAGCTCAATGCTGGGGAGCTTTATGCCCATCTAGCCCACGCCTGGCATTAGGCTCGGTGCCAATTTGTTCATGTTGATCTGCTCCTAAGAGTCCTATTGGCAATACTTCTCTACAGGGACTAAACAAGCTGTGTGTGAGCATTTGCACATCTGTGTCAGCAAGGAGTGCAACTTAAAGCAGCTGAATGTATTTATTATAAGGAGAGTCCGCAAACATCTGCACATATAGTGTAGAAAAAGAGGATATAAGGACATAGAAATAACAGGGAACTGCTTTTTAGGGGGAGGGTAAAACAAGGCTTGTGTAGATAACAAAATGTTGAGGGATGCTAGCTGTATATTAAAACACACAAGCTAAAGAATTCCCAGTGTAGTGTTGTAAATTCTAATTAAGATGCATAAAAAAACTAAGAAGAATAGTATTCAGCTGGGTTTGGCATCAATGAAATAGTCTTCAGACAACAGAAAGCACAACGTGACACTACAAAGCAACTCATCTTTGTCAGTACCTCTGCCATCAGAGAGATAGTTGTACCAGAACACTGCTGTCCCCCTGGTGGGCTTTACTCTCAGGTTGCCTTTATCACAGTGCCTTCTCGTGTCCAACAGGTCCACATCATTTTGTATAAGTGACTGGAGAACACAAAAACATCCAGGTATTTTAAAAACATTTAAACACTGATTCAGCAACATCAAATCAACACATTCACACACACAATCCAAATATAAGCATTAGGACTCACCACTTCTTCATAGGTTCTGTTGTCTGCCACAGGAAAAGTAGTTTCCCCTCCTTCCTCTACATTGTTCAGGTAGAACAGTACAGTAATGTACCTGCAAATGCAACATAAATCTCTTAAACAGAAAAATAAGCAAGTATGTGAATAGTTTAGACAAGTAGTATACTGACAGGAAAGCATTCAGTCAATAGATATTCAGTTAATCAACACGTGTTAAATCTGAAACACAGCCCTGCACTGATGCTGCTGGCTTACCTGCAAGACGTTTGGAAGGGAGAGGTGGTGTTGGCAGCAAGTAGTGTGTGTGTGCAGGTCGTCTCAGGGTACACTGGTCCGCTGTCATGATGGGCATGGTAATGACCACCTTGCTCATAGCGCACCACCTGAAGGGGCTCGCTCAACTCCACCAAAGAAGGTGGGAGCCTGGTTAAACGCATGACTCTACAGAAACAGAAACAGAGCATCATTTGGGGGAAAAAAATTAAATCATTATAAATTTTATATATATATATATATATATATATATATATATAATTCTGTACAATTGTCCATGTCTACAAACAGCAGTATGTCATGCAGTGCCAGAAAGGCACTTACAAGTTATAGGAGCATGACAGTGATTGTTATTCTGTTTAAAGTAAAATAAAAAAGAAAGTTGCTTTATGTGTCAATATTGTGTGAAGTACTGTTGTTCTTGTTCTCTTACATGCAACATGTTTAAAAAAAATGTGTTGCTTTTATTTAACAATTTTACAATCATTCCAACCTACAGTTTGTTCAAAATATATACATTAGAAAGGCTTGCTATTAATTACAGGCCGTACAAACCGAACATGAACTTTGAATGTCACTGGAAAGGATTATAACATTTTCAGTCAACAGGCAACATGCCAGTTTTGCATTATTTTTCAGAAAATATCACAACAAAATACAGTTATCAATATCAGTCAGTGTCATTTTGTAATATAACAAGCTTGCCCCTTGTTAATAATATGGTCATTATACCATCAGGGGACATGTGAGTTATATGTAAGGTAAATGATTTTGGATCAGGATCATTTATTGAAATAATTCTGCAAACGATAATCGTTTGTTGACATTTCCAATTGCATCTCTAAAGCAAAACTAAAGAAGCAGACATTTACATTACATTTACATCTAAGGCATTTAGCAGACGCTCTTATCCAGAGTGACTTACAAAAGTGCTTTGCTATTTACCCAAGAAAAACCTCAGCTAGTTTGAATAGGCTAATAATTTAAAGATACATCTAAGCTTAGACACTACTAGACACAAATCAATAAGGTGACCACTCTGCTATTCGCCCAAGTACTCTCAGAAGAGGTGGGTCTTCAGTCTGCATTTGAAGACAGCGAGTGTTGGACTCTGCTGTTCGGACACCCAGGGGAAGCTCGTTACACCACTTTGGTGCCAGGACAGAAAAAAGCCTGGACGCTTGTCTTCCGCGGATTTTGAGGGTTGGCGGGTCGAGCCAAGCTGTACCTAAAGCTCGAAGGGCTCTTGGTGCGGATCGGCTTTTGACCATTGCCATCAAGTACGGAGGGGCTGGTCCTTTCTAGACTTTGTAGGCCAGCATCAAGGTATTGAATCTGATGCAGGCAGCTACAGGAAGCCAGACCTTTGACAGCAAACACATCCTGGGTGATCAACCACATTTGGGTTGAGTGGGGAAAAAAATTGTACATTTGACTATTCACAAAGGCAGTTGATCGTTAGACAGTGTGACAGATGGATACCTGTTGCGGAGCTCTCTGAGGACCTGGTGTGCTCCCTGTCCCTGATACAGCCACGTGTGTCTGCTGTTTCTCACCAACTGACTCCTCTTCACCCCACGCTGAAAAAGGAAACGCTGGAACGCATCACTGCTCAGCTGTCCAAACTCCTCCAAACTCAACAGTCCTGAAGAAAACACAAAAGAAACAACGCGATATAGAAGGAACTCCTTTTGATTGTGTTAATTTCATGCGCGCATGCACAGTATAGTACATGACGTTACCATTGCCATCCTGGTCAGCATTGAGGCCAGCATAGATCTCCCTTAGATTCTCAGGAGTCAACCAGATTCCATCTCTCACTCGAGAATGTGTTAAAATCTGCAGTATAGGGAGAGGGAACCACATACATATTGCATACCATGTCATAAGATATAGAACAAAGGTGTGCAATAACACATACAAACAAACACAGGGCTGGCACAGCGACACGAATACACAAACACACCCACATACACACGCACACACATACACACAGACCTCATGCTGCTGCAGCTGGCCATCCTGGTTGAGGTCAAGCAAATGGAAAATTTCTTCAGGGCTGAGGTTGAGTTGCTGGTTGAGCTCCTCCTGTCCCTCAGGCACCATTACCTGACTCTCCATCAGGCCCTTCAGCTGAGCCAGGCGCATCACCACAGCACACTCCTCGTCAGAGAGGAAATGAGGAATTTCTGCAGCAGCACATTCGAGAATGCACCCGCACACACAGACAAAACAGTTACACGACACGACATTTAGATCAATGACACATCTTTACCAAACACAGACAGAATGTGCACCAAGACTCAGTAGACAGACATAAAACAGGCTTGGGTAATTACCAAAGAGCAGGGGCTTTAGACTTAGGGTCTTCATTTCATGTACTTTTCCTGGCACCAGAGACACTTTTTGGACATGACCAACCTGAGAAAGAAAGATTTTATGCTATCAGGAAATAGGGCTGGGTAATATATTGGTCAGAAGAACATAAGTTCGGTTGCTGACTGTTCACTCTAGACTAGGGTTGCAGTGGTATGCTGCTTTTTTGATATATCATGGTCTAAACATTCATGGTTATTATTAACATCAGTACTGGAACAAAATGCAATCGCATCAAACCATCAATTGATTAATCGAGAAAATAATCAGCAGATAAATCCATAATGAAAATAATCATTAACTGAAAGGGAGCCATTTTACATATACCTTTATTAATAAATTGTTTCAAGCTTTAACTGCAGTAAAGCTTTTGTTTAAGCAAAGAATACCCCTGTCATTTAAGGGTCAGATAATAATAAAAATAATAATAAGTAGTAGAAGAAGAACAACAAGTGGAAGAATTGTGAAAAACTGTGATACCGTAAAACCATGATATTTTCTAAGACGGTCATCATACTGTGAAAATCTCATACTTTTGCAACCCTACTCTAGACACTGTATGGATGAGTTCAGATCCACCAGCAGCAATAATGTGTTTGTACTTATGATAAAGTAATCCCAACAAAATGCTTACTGTCCAGATTAATACAGCTGTACAAATCATTTTCTCAGATGCACAATATGGTATGAATAATGAGCATTGTATCCATGATATAATGTCCATGAAATAGTAGTCACTGTTTCTACATGGTTGGATTAGTGCGCTATTCTTGTGATATCAACATCCTTAACATATTACCTGCTATGTACAGTCAGGTCCATGAATATTTGGACAGTGACATTATTTTTATAATTACATAGTGCCTCCATTTTCACCTCCTCAAAAGTAATTGGATAAAACTAACAATTCTAATTTAAGCAGTATTTTTAATACTTTTTAAATATGCTTTAAAGGCCTTTACTGCAGCTGCCTTTAGTTGCTGCTTTTGTCCTCAGTGAAAGTGAAAAGCTGCTTAATTAGGTTGAGGTCAGGTGACTGACTGACATTTAAAAACATTTCGGAGCCGGAAGTATAGCTTTATACGCTGCAGAATCCACCCTGCTGGTGCTTACAGCAGTCACATCATCAATACATACCAGTCACCCAGTTCCACCGGCAGGCATTCATGCCAGTGACATAGCAGATAATGTGGTATGCTACGGATCATAAATCCTTCCTCTCCTTATCCAATACTCAAGTTAATCTTAGTTTCATCTGTCCAAAGAATCTTGTTACAGAAATGATGTCTACACAGTCTAATCTGGCTTTTCTCTTCCTCTGTGTTAGCACTGATTTGCATGATTGATCTTGATGAATACTTTGTTAAGCCTCTTGAATTAAAGTGAAAATCCCCCTTTCCATCACATCTTGATTGCTTCATTTCAAATCCATTGTGGTGATGTATCGACACGAAATGACAAAAAAAATTGTGTCACCGTCCAAATAGTTGTATCTACGTTACTCGCTAGGTGATTCAAAGAGGTTTGAAAGAAAAGATGCTTTACTTTATGGAAATGTGTTTGCTCACTGGTTAACATGGCTAATCTATATTCTTACATTTACAGTTAAAGCATTTAGCAGACGCTCTTATCCAGAGCGACTTACAAAAGTGCTTCACTGTTCGACATTAAAATATCCTTAGCAAGTTTGATCTGGTGGTTTTACAAGCAACAACAGTCCTTATTGCTGAGATGAAGGGTTGCATATTGCAGATATGTGGGAAAACACAATCCTACACTGTATCACATGTGAATTACGTTTTTTCAAATGCAATATCCTTCTTAGGTCTCATATACAGTGTGTATGTTATCATTTTCTAACCCGTATTCCTTCGAGTCGTGGAAGATGCATTTTTCGTGTAAACCCAGGATCAGGAGGCTGCGTGTCCAGTGGTTCTGCTACTTTGTGGCCGCTGCTCCTGCTGCTGAAATCTCTGCTGGATCTGCCCTCCTCTGATCCGCTGTTGTAATGCACATACAGCAGCAGTGCGATAACATTGAGGACGTACACGTGGAAGAAGACCATAACGACCATGAAGTAGGACCGTGAACACACACTGCCTTTCTGCACCGGGATTCGTTCTCGGGGCAGCGGTGGCGGGGCTGGTGATGGTGCGGTGTCATCATTTGTATTTTCCTGAGGTTCCATCATTTTTCTGGCTATCGGCGTAGACACATGTAGCTAGTTGTTGTTTAGTTCACCCACCCGAACAGACCCTACACAGAGCAGACAGAGCTGCTGTGTATGAGCAGCACACGGACACACAGCTGGTGGCTGCAGCTGCTCAAAGTTTACGCATGAAAACATACATACATACGTCACGCAGCCAACAGCGCTAGCTTCTCAGCTAACCTTCAAAAGCTAATGAAATATAAACCAAATAAACAGTGAATACAATAGTTAGCTAGCTGCTAGTCATATTCGTCTAAACGATACACTTATTTACAGCGCCCACGATACCGCTGTCTTCAGGAGCACTCAGCTAGCTACCTAGCTAGCTACAATTTCTGACAAGCTAACTCAGCCTGCTAACCCTGGGGAAAAGCGCTACTCACAGACGTCAACATTTACATTCTCGTGTACGGTGGGACGTAATTCCAGTAAACACTACTGGGAAGATCCCTAAATCCAGCCGGCTGCCTCGTTTGATGGCATTATTGAAAATCGTCCTTAAAATGCCTCGCTGTAAACCAGTTTCAGAAATCTGCTAAATTGTTTAGATGGTGTCACTTGCTCGGAACTACTGCTACATCTATCAGTGCCGCAGAGAGCACTTTGCAGAAGATAAGACGCCATTGCCCTGACAACTGCGGCATCGCGCTCCCCCTGACAGTGAGCTGACCCGCGCTGTGAGGCGCCCCCTGCTGGTGGCGAGGCTCATCCTGGTCTGTGCTGACCGCAGTCAAAGACGTGACTTTGAGGTTAAAGGTACAGTCCAGTTGTCTTTGCCTGCCCCCACCCTTGGTCTTTAATACACGATTTTGGTGTTATTTCTTTAGTATGTGAAATACATGTTTTGAAAGTAAGATGCAACGAAAAGCACCCATGAGGGCACAGAACGAAGTAGTTTCTAAATAATTTTAGAAGCTGTTCATTCCCATCTTGTAGCATGATGTGATAAAGAGCAAATATCACTACTTTTTAGGGGACTATTTTATTGCTCTGGCCTCTTTCGAACTTCGTGGGTAGTGATACGTTCTTATTGGTTCCATGTCTCAGGCGGAGGTATACAGATAATTAAAGATTATGTGAACTGCAAGAATATTTAATATCAGTCAGGTAAATTAATGCAAAAAACAAACAACAATAATTTAATGCAAAAATTAATATTATGTTTAATTCTGATTCTTGTGGTTGTAGCTTATGGGGTGTACTAGCATTATGTATTGTTCTTCTTTTTTGAATTGTTGGACTATAATTGGACAAGGCAAGACAAGCATATTTACCACTTGTGATGGACACAGATTAAATTTGGCTTCCGCTTTTATCCCATCCATGCAGTGAACACACACATACACACCAGTGAAACACACACAGTGGACAGTGAGCACACATACTCGGAGCGGTGGGCAGCCAACAGTGGCAGTGCCGAGCCCCTGTATCAAAACCCACAACAATGGTGTCTCTAACCGCTGAACCACCACTGCCCCACATGAAAATTACTTTCAGTGAATTATGCAGTTTGTAGTGACTGACCTAGAGAATTGCTCATTCTTCCAAGCTGAAACCCTGGGAAGCTCTGCTAACCATAGAGAAATTTGAATAGCTGAACTGGTTGCATTACTAGTTAAATTCAGATATTCTCCTGAACATCTCTTCTGTTAGTTGTTCTGAGTGTACTTTGATTTAATAGGTTTAGAGATTGTGTGACAACAGCTTTATTTCTCATTATTATGTTTGTGGACACCCCTTCTAATGCATTCTAATGAATAATTTCATTCTACTTCGAGTCACACCCATTGCTAACACAGATACAGTGTATTTTCCCTGAAATGCAGATAGTCAGAACAAAGACAGACATTAGATCACAAGCTGTTTTATTGATGACAGGCCTTCTTCAGAGTAACAGTTTCAATACATTCTGCATTGCACTCATATTATATGAGTTCTTGCTACTCTGCCTCATCCTCTTTGATGTCCTTGTTACTCAGCATCTTTTCCCTGTAAACAAAATAAAATGTATTTAATACATGTATGCATTTACAGTATGTATGCTTTTGATGTCTTTAAGCATGAAAGGTACATACCTTTCCTAATTCACGGCTCTTAGCTCTGAGCTTGTTGACCTGGGACTCTGCAATGTCAGCTCTCTCCTGAGCTTCCTCTAGCTCATGCTGCACCTTTCTGTACCTGGACAGGTGAGTGTTGGCCTGCTCCTCCTGTAAAGGGAATGGTACGAAGTAAGGATTTAAATCTATGTGGCTAAAGGCCCAGTGATTTACTTTGAATAACTTAGAACCACGACAATTTCAGTATTTTATGAAGGAAAAATCTCAGGTTTTCTTGTTATTTTTAGAATTTCTGAAAGTTTTTTTTATCTGCTTGGGTTACCCATCCCCTTCTTTGAGCCCAGTAGTGGTCAGTGTAATTTACTGAAATGAATTATATTGACAGTCCATTACACTAAACTCTTAAAAAATAAACCATCAAATTCTCATTATGATGTGGCAAAAACTGTTAAACCTTCTTTGCATTGGAAGGAGCATTGCAAATCCTGATAATAAGTTAGAATAACTGCTGTATCAAAAAGCCTAAGGATTACTCACAGATTCTTCAGCTTGTCTCTTGTAGGACTTCACTTTCAGCTGCAGTTTGTCCACCAGGTCCTGCAGTCTGGTCACATTCTTCTTATCTTCTTCAGTCTGTGAAGAGCAATGATTTATAGGTAAGTACATCAGTACATTTCTTTGTCTATTCCACAAAGCCCTGAAAGTTCTTAGTCTGCAAAAAATGCATCATTGGAAACACTCAAGTAATATAGTTTTTGGATGTTTGCAGAAATATTGCATTGAGCAAATTACAGTGTGCACATATTTTGCTAAAATTAAATAAACTCTTTTACTAACAAGTCTTGATTTGGAACTTTCACGGATTTACCTAGAATAGCCATCATTAAAAATAATAGTTAAACAGGGTAAATGGGTCATATTGTGCCCAACTGAGAGAAAACAAGCTAAAGGATCCCATCCTGATTTATGATTGATACAGTAGTGTGAGGATCAGGAAATGGCAGATCAAAACATTGACATTTTGCACAAATCTTCAAATATACTTTCTGCATGTGTACATTATTGCCTTGGTCTTGATTTATAATACTTGTGTGGGTTGGGCTACAAAAAGTCTCAATAGTAGAAAAGAGAATATGTGCTGATGCAATACCTGGTAGGTGAGTTCCTTCACTCTCCTCTCATATTTGCGGACACCTTTAATAGCCTCAGCGGCGCGCCTCTGTTCAGCTTCGACTTCGCCCTCCAGCTCACGGACCTGAAACATTAGCGTGTGAGTTCTGTTGTCACTACAGTAGAGAGTAAAGGAAATCCGAAATTGAAATCATATGTGTATGACTGATTCCGTAGTGCATGTAGTGAGACATACTCTAGTCTCCAGTTTCTGGAGTTGTTTCTTCCCGCCCTTCATGGCCAGGTTTTCAGCCTCGTCCAGGCGGTGCTGCAGGTCCTTGACTGTAACGTCTAGGTTCTTCTTCATCCTTTCCAGATGAGCACTGGTGTCCTGCTCTTTCTTCAGCTCCTCTGCCATCATGGCAGCCTGCAGTCAGAAATGATTTATGACATGATTAGTTGCCTGTATATGTTTCTTAGGAAAATGAAAGCACCAGTGTCATACATCCTTACATATGCTGTGGTGCATGAAATCCATTATTCAATGTGCAGTTTTTTACTCACGTCAGTTATAGCTTTCTTGGCCTTTTCCTCAGCATTGCGTGCTTCCTGAATGGTGTCTTCCATCTCACCTTGAATCTGCACAAAGTCAGCCTCCAGCTTCTTCTTGGTGTTGATAAGGCTGGTATTCTAAACACAACGAGAAACGAGTAAGGCTTAATGCTTAATGCTTCACATGTAAAATTCAAAAATTTGACAATGAGCTGCTTTACTTACCTGAGAGTGAAGCAGAGTTACACGTTCACTGGCATCCACCAGCTCCTGCTCGGCCACTTTGCGGCCTCTCTCGGTTTGCTCTAGAGCAGATCTGAGCTCCTCAATCTCAGCCAGCATAAGATTGTTTCTACGCTCCACCATGGCCACCTGCTCCCTCATGTCTTCTTGTCCTCTTATAGCCTCATCAAGGTGCAATAGGGCATCCTGGAAAAGTCATCAAGGTTATGTAAGATTTTTGTTTTTTGGTTTGTTTCTTAAATTAGTTTTAGCTTTAGTTTTGTTTTTTAGCTTTAGTAGTTGTAAACAAACCTTGAGCTGTGCTTGGACATTCCTGAGCTGTTTCTGGGCTTCAGAAGCCTGACGGTTTGCATGGCTCAGCTGAATCTCCATCTCATTGAGATCACCCTCCATCTTCTTCTTGATGCGCAGAGCATCATTTCTGCTTCTGATTTCAGCATCCAGAGTGGTCTGCATTGAGTCAATCACCCGTTGGCTGTTGCGCTTGATTTGTTCAATCTCTTCATCCTTCTCAGCCAGCCTCCTGTCAATCTCGCCCTTCACTTGGGTGAGTTCAAGCTGAATACGGACAATCTTGGATTCCTCATGTTCCAGTGTGGCCTGTGACATTGAGTTAAATATTCAAATAATAGTATTCACAGGAACATATTAACTCAACACTGCACGACCAGCAACATTTATATTTATATTTAACACACCTCAGCCTCCTCAAGAGCTGTCTGTACTTCTGTTTTCTCAATTTCCACTGTCTTCTTTCCTTTCTCCAGCTCATGAATAGTCTTTCCAGTCTCACCAAGCTGCTCAGTTAAATCTGAGATCTCCTCTGTATGAATAGGAACACAAACATTCTAAAATACTGGAAATATTCGGTGATCCTCATAGAAACACTAAAAACTCACCAGTTTACTTATCATGTCACCTTTTCACTGGGAGGTACATGTTCTGACTTACGCTGAAGGTTCTTGTTCTCCCTTTTGAGAGTCTCTAGGTGGTCTAAAGTTTCTTCGTAGGAGTTCTTCATCTTGAAAAGCTCTGTGCTGAGAGAGCGAGCCTCTTTTTGGGCTCCTTCTAGCTCTGCTTGGCTCTCCTCGTACTTCTGCTTCCATTCTGCCAAAACCTTTAATGATTAAAATTAATCAAAAACCTTCAGGTTTCAGGTTCTGTTATGTGGTGGGTTCATGTACACTATACAATAAACACTAGAGCCAGTTTACAGAGTTCTACATAGTTGAGGAGGCACAATATTGACATTTTGGTAAAACTACAATGCATGTGTGTTTTGTGTGGTACAATAAGGTACCTAAAGTGGCCCTAAACTTGGTACACTGCCAAATACACAAATTCGGGTCAAGCTATTTTACCTTGTCAAAGTTCCTTTGTTTTTTGTCAAGGTTAGCAGCAAGTGCATTAGCTCTCTCCACATCAATCATGAGGTCCTCCACTTCATTCTGCAATCTCTGCTTGGTTTTTTCCAAGGAGGCACACTTGGCATTCACAGCTTCAATGGATTCTTCAGCATCCTGCAAGCGCTGGGCAAGCTTTTTCCTTAGAAAAGCAACCAAGTGTTAATGATGGAGATCTTTAATTACATTATGTAATCATAAAAGGATATGTAATGGCTGATTTACTTTGCTTCCTCAAGTTCCTCAGTGCGCTGAATAGCATCAGTCTCGTATTTGGATCTCCATGTTGCTACCTCACTATTTGCCTTAGACATTCCACGTTGGAGCTCAGCTTTGGCTTCCTGCTCTTCTTCAAACTGCTCCCTGAGAAGGTCACAGTCGTGGCGAGCTGACTGCACAGCATGAGCCAGGGCATTCTTTGCCTTTAAACAGACCAATCAACAAATGTGCCATTAATGATTGGATAGGTAATATTTCTGATTATTGTCTAAACATCATCAACACAACAGCTTACCTTGACCTCTTCCTCAATTTGTCTTTTCAGCTCCTCAATTTGCTGAGTATAAGCTTGCTTGCCTCGAGTCAATTGAGTAACAAGGGATTCTTTCTCCTCCAGCTGACGTCCAATTTCACCTACCACATCCAGAATGGTAAAAAAGGAAATTTGACTGTCAGTCAGCATATTCTTTGAAAGAATGTACTGTTGTTCTGGTTTTAAAAAATAATTTACCGTTTTCAGTCTGTAATCGTGCCTTTTTGGCACTAAGGTCATTCAGATGGCGAAGTTGTTCCTCACTCTTTGTCTTCAGCTCACTCATTTGATCCTCCAGACTACGGCACAGCTTTTCAAAATTAGCCTGTCAAAAGCCACAGAAGCAATGTTTTAAAAACAGTCAAACTCACTGCTGTGACATGCTGATTTGGGTTGTTTTGCTTTTACCTTTGATTTTGCAACAGCCTCCATGTTGCTGGACAGGTCATCAATCTCCATTTTGAATTCACTCTTTTCTTTCTCCAGCTTCTGTTTGACCCGCTGGAGATTGTCAATCTGCTCGCCTAGCTCAGCCACGCTGTCCGCCTGCTTCTTACGGAGAGCTGCAGCAGTTGCTTCATGTTGCAAGGTGGACTCTTCAAGATCTCGGCGCAGCTTCTGGAACTCAGACTCACGCTTCTTGTTCATCTCAATTTGGGCAGAAGTGGCACCACCAGCTTCCTCAAGTCTCTCAGTGATCTCTTCAAGTTCCCGGGAGAGATCACACCTCTGCTTTTCAACCTTGGCACGAGCAGCACGCTCAGCCTCAATCTCCTCTTCAAGCTCCTCAATACGAGCCTGTGGTGAATAAGTGACATTGTAATGAGCTGCACTTTGTTAGCGGCCAGTACATTATAGTGCTAAGTAACAAACAACTTTGAATTACCTGGAGTTCTTTAATCTTCTTTTGAAGCCCTATACCAAGAGACTGCTCATCCTCAATCCTGCTAAGAAGTTGGCTTGTCTCAAAGTCCTTCCTATAGGGAATAACAGAGATAACAGGTTAAAGTTTTGAACGAAAGCTTAATTAATTAGTTGTATCAATCAAGGGTGCCATGATTGTTGAACTCTCACTTCTTGAGCTTTTCATCTGATTGCTGCTTGTCATTTTCCAGGTCCATTATGGACTCATGGGCCAGTTTGAGGTCGCCCTCAAGCTTTCTCTTTGCTCTTTCTAGATCCATACGGAGCTTCTTCTCTTGTTCAAGAGATCCCTCAAGCTATTATGGACACAGAATGTCAAATAGGAAAGATCATCTACAACTTATCAAAGACCAGCAGTTTTTTTTTTACATTACAGAAAGTATTAGCTGCATCTCTAGCAACTTACATCATCTACTTGCTGTTCAAGCTTAGCTTTGGCTTTAGTAAGAGTGTTGACTTTGTCTTCCTCTGCTTGGAGATCATCAAGAATTTGCTGATGTGCCTCTTGAAGAGCTTTTTTTTCCTTGGTCAGCTTGACAATGGCCTCGTCTTGTGATGCCATCTCTTCAGTGAGGTTTTTGGCCTGTAAAGATATGTAAAGATAATGTATAAACATTATTGCCTTTTGACCATATGGTACTAATGATAAAGGCCTTATCTATTAAACACGAACCTTGTTCTCAGTGGCATGCTTCTCCTTTTCCACTTTAGCTAAGGTTAGCTCCAAATCATCTATGTCTTTCTTCAGCTCAGAGCATTCATCCTCCAGTTTCCTCTTCTTGGCTGTCAGCTCAGCGTTCATTTCCTCTTCATCCTCCAGTCTCTCACATGCCTCCTTGAGTTTGGCCTCCATTTGGATCTTGCTTTTGATGAGCCCTTCACATCTCTCCTCAGCATCAGAAAGACTTTCAACTTCCTATAATTGGAAATATTAATAAAGCTTTATAAAGCTCTAAATCATTGTATGGCAAGCAGCAATCCAAGCTGTACAAACTACACTTGGTTTAAAATGAGAAAACTTACTGCAGCTACTTGTAACTGCAAGTCATTTTTTTCCTGCAGTAGTGACACCATCTTTTCCTCAAGCTCTTTTTTCTTGCCCAGAGCTTTTGCTAGATCCTCCTTCATTTTCTCAAAGTTCTCTTTCATAGCTGCCATTTCCTTCTCAGTCTCAGCACTCTTCAGAAGAGGCTTGATCTTAAAATATAGCTTCATCCATGGCCAGTGTTTCACATTCATGAATGAGCGAATGTTATATTGAATGGAGAAGATTGATTCTCTGTTAAAAAAGTACAAATTATTTGAGACATATCAAGAAATATATTTCTGGTTTAAAAACTATTACATGTGCAGACATTACCTCCTCTCCATCATCTTGACAAACTCTCTTCTCATAAGGAAGCCTCTACACAGAGCCTGAGTCATGGTCACAAGGATGGCAAGCTTTTCATCTCGCATCTCCTCAAGAAGACCCAAAAGCCCAGCTTTGAAGAACACCTGTATTACACAAGTGTTTTTTATGTTTATTCTTCTACTTCTTCTTTCTATTATTGTTATTATTATTATTAATATTATTACATGAACCATTCTTTGAAGTTACCATCTTTTACCTTGGTGTGTCCAAACTTGTACTGGGTATGATCCACATCAATGGAACCAAGAAGCTTCTCTGAAGCTTTCTTGTTATCAATGAACTGTCCCTCAGGGATAACACTGGCATTCAATACTTTGTATCTAAAATACAGCAATAGGATAGCAAAAGGAAATTTGATTAAGGTTATGACATCAAGTTAATGTACAAATGTACACATATACTCTGTTTAAAAGAGATTATGTTCATCATGTTCTTCACCAGTCATACAAATTAAAATTAAATTCATATATACTGCATACAAAATACCTCTGCTTAAAGTCACCATAGAGGATTCTGCTGGGAAAGCCCTTTCTGCAGATTCTAATGCCTTCCAGTACACCGTTACAGCGCAACTGGTGGATTACCAAATGGTTCTCCATCAGTCCTAGAATTAAGACAAATGTGTCAGTGGCAATATTTGAAGTGGTATCTTGTTTGATCTCTCCTTGGAGTCTAGGATGATAGAGTAAATCTGGTCTGAGACTAATTCCTATTAAACAACAACAGTTCACATTCCTGTGCATAATAGAATAGAAACTAAAGCTGACCTGGTGTCTTTGATTCATTTGGAATAAGGCAGCGCACAAAGTGAGGATGAGTGCTTCTCAGGTTGGTCATCAGCTTGCCCAGGTTTTCCTATTGAATTGCAGAGAAATGAAATGAATAAGTGGCATTTTCAAACACCTGATAGCAATTCTTGTTTCAGAAATACACACAGAAATGTAGAACAATGTTTTTACCCGGAAAAGAGCAGACACAGTCTGGAAAGAGCCACCCTTCTTCTTCCCAGCTTTTTTAGCACCTCCCTCAGCTGTTAATTCACAATGATGGGAAAGTTACTTACTAATACAGCAATACTTTGAAACTGAACAGTTTTACATTCCCCAAGAACTACAAAAATCAACAGACCTTCAGAAGAGGCATGAGAAGCATACAGATGGACCAACAGTTTGACTGAAGACTTCTGATAGAGCTGGACAACTGAATCATTTAGTGGGTCCTTGTTTTTATCCAACCAGCCATTAATGTTGTAGTCGACAGTACCAGCATAGTGCACCAGGGAGAAGTGGGCCTCTGCCTTGCCTTTAGTAGGCTTTGGCTTCTGGAAGGATGCACTTTTACCCAAATGCTGGTCATAGAGCTTGTTCTTGAAAGTAGTGTCTGAGGCCTTGGGGAACATACACTCCTCTTCAAGGATGGAGAAAATGCCCATTGGCTGTGGGCAAGAAGACATTTGTTTTACTTTGTCTTAAGAATGAGAGAATAAATCTATCCATTACCTATTGTTTATCTATTAAACCTAAAAGAAAATATGGACTTGATATGCATGGCCTACCTTCTCAATAAGCTCAATGCAGGCAGCCAAGTCCATACCAAAGTCAATGAACTCCCACTCAATTCCTTCTTTCTTGTATTCTTCTTGCTCCAGCACAAACATGTGGTGGTTGAAAAACTGTTGCAGTTTCTCATTAGTGAAGTTGATGCACAGCTGTTCCAAGCTGTTGAACTACAATAGAAAAACAGATTTAAGCTTTTCCCCACCATGCGATTTTACAATATTTTGTCATTTTTTTAATTTGCCACCTGATTTACTTACATCAAAGATTTCAAACCCAGCAATATCCAGCACACCAATAAAGAACTGCCTTGGCTGCTTAGTATCCAACATCTCATTGATACGGACAACCATCCACAAGAACATTTTCTCATAGACTGACTTGGACAATGCCATGACTGAATTGTTGACCTTTGTAAAAGAAAAAAAAACAATGCTTTTAATTCTTGGTTAAGTCTATAACTGGAAATCACCCATGTTTCCCATAGAGTTCTCAAGTTCTGATTAGGTGAGGTCATTACCTGTGAAACAGTCTGCCCTTTGGTAACAAACTCATTCCCGACCTTGACTCTGGGATAGCACAAAGCTTTGAGCATGTCAGCTGAGTTCAGACCCATGAGGTAAGCGATTTTATCAGCCACTGGGGGAGTAATTTGAACATTTGATTGTAGAACAGCAAGCAATCTTTATGTTCTGTCACTATTATAAACAAGGAAGGTATTCAAGTTCATTCATACATGCAGGCTCACACCTTACTATAGTGAGTCATTTGAGCTTGGATTGAAGTCACACTTACCCTCAGTGCCATCAGGCTCAGCCTGCTCCTCCCTCTGCTTCTGTTTGAACTTCATGTTTCCATGATGCATCACAGCTCCTGTCAGCTTGTAGATGCCCATCTTCTCGTCAGCACTGAAGCCCAGGATGTCAATGGCTGTCTGAATAATCAAAACAATAAACCGGCTCCTTTAAGGATTCCATACATTTAATACATGCCAATTATTTCAAGAGTCTGATGCAATTCTAGAGCCTGAATGGGCAACATGTAAAGATATTATAAGTTACAGAGTAAACAATATAAATAAACAGTGAAAACAGAGTCAGGTAAATGAAGCCTTAATATTATCTTACATCCGTAGCAATGAACTCCTCCACATCATTGATGCTCTTGACAGTGATCTCACCATGACTGATCATTGGGTAGTCATAGGGGTTAGTGGTGATCAGGAGAGCCTCTGCAGAATTAAAGAACATCATAATTTCATTGTTTGTCTTTTTTTTTTTGTCTTTATCTGTATTTATCTGTGTGATTGTTCTGATTATGTATTGCAGTATACTGACTGCACTGCAGGCAGCTAATGATTTCTGTGAAAAAATTGATCAAATGTGTTGAATTTGATGGGCAGATGAAAATCAGATGAAATAAGAAGTGTATTACCCAGCAGTTCAGGCTTGTGGCCAGTTGCGAGCTGATAGAAAATGTGGTAACTTCTCTCAGCTGAAAGCTGGAAGGTTACTCTGGACTTTTCCAGCAGATCTGTAAAAGGGATTTACAGACAGGTGTGTAAATTAGTGAATAAATTAGTAAATAAATTAGTGTATAAACAAGTGGAAATACATCCAGACAGATGTACTGCATGACGCAATTAAACATCATAAAATGTAATAGCTGCTTCCTATGAACATCCTACCATGCTCTTCGACATAGTAATTCTGAGCTGCTCCAACTGCCAAAATGTCATGTCATGAGCATAAGATCTAACTGACTATGAAAGAAAGTTAATTTTTGGGGCATGGGTTGCTGACTTAATCAGCAAGAATAGGCCATCAACAACTACAAAGAGAGGGATGTTATTGCCTATGTGTAGATGTGTAGTGTAGCCTAAGTGCATATGTGACCAACATCAAGAAAACAGTGAAGGTCTGGATGCTTAACCCCTAGAGTTAGTGATCTGGTGGTTCTTGATTTGATTTGGAGAAAGATAGCTCTCCAGGAAGAGAGACCACTGTTTTTTAGGAAAGGATCACTGCAAATCAATTCAGTTCTTCTGACTAACACATGATGGGAGATATTCTACTGAGACATGCTGGTGCTTTTTGTTTAACAATTATGTGTATAAGTTGTTAAACAATGTGTCAACTCACAAGTTTCAATATCAGCTGAAGCCAGCTTTCCAGTGGACCCAAAATGGATTCTAATGAATTTACCCTAAACATAAGATTGGAAAGTCATGTTATTTAATAGTTTACCATTTTAAAAAGCTTTTGTGATTTCAGTGTTTAAATATCAGTAAGTAAAACTTACAAAGCGAGAGGAGTTGTCATTCCTCACAGTCTTGGCATTACCATAAGCCTCCAGCAGAGGGTTGGCAGCAATGATCTGATCCTCCAGCGACCCCTGCAGATTCAACCACATAACTTAAAACTCTGAACAATGATCAGCATTCCACTAAGTAGTAGACTGTTATGACTACAGACATGAGCAGTGAAGATCATTTTACTGACCTGCATTTTGCCAGGAACAGGCTCAGACTTCTTCTGTCCAGACACTGCGATTGTCGCAAAGTACTGGATGACACGCTTGGTGTTTACAGTCTTTCCTGCACCAGATTCTCCACTACAGTCAAAAACACAGTTCATAATTTAGCTTAAAGCACTTTTTAATTTTAACACAAAATTCAAAAATAAAAGTTTTTTAACAACTCGTTGGTATCTGAAACCTGCACATGATCTTTCACTTGTTGAAAATTACTAGAATTGTTCTAGCAATACCTAGAACAGTTATAAACTTCTGAAATAGGAGTTTCTTCAGTTTTAGTAAAGTTTCATAAAATTTGATTCCTTAATTTGGGTCAGCTGGCAGCACACACAATTAAAATTTCAGTTTTGCTTAAGAAGGAGCTTCAGGCCATCATCTCCTGATCTAGCTCCTGGTATTTACAGTCCATTATAGGCTGGAAAATGTTATAATATAAAAGTACATCACAGTATATCACAATATGATTCTAACACTTCTTGATGATATCATATTATATAAGTCTGTATCACCCACCTATCACTGGCCCATTACTGACTAGTATTATTTATTAGAGGTCACAAATATGAGCAAGCAATGTCAGATTGTTGCTGGACCCAGCCTTTCAAGACTTACGTGATCAGAATTGACTGGTTCTCGCGGTCTGAAAAAAAGCACAAAAACAGATGTCACATACATACACTGACCTCATTGCTGAGTCTTAATATTTACTGTTGTCTTGAACATTCCATACCAGTTAGCATGAACTGATAAGCATTGTCAGAGATGGAGAAGATGTGGGGTGGGGCCTCGATTCTCTTTTTGCCCCTGTAACCCCCTACAACCACAGCATCGTACACTGGGAGCCACTTATAGGGGTTCACAGTGACGCAGAACAACCCAGAATAGGTCTGCAGATGCAGAAAACAAACAGGTTACAATACATAAAGTATTCTTGTGATGAAGTTTCCTAATAACAGATGTAGATGTCAGCCTTCAAGCTTACGTAGATCATCCATGCTGCATAACGCTCTTTGAGGTTATACAGCACAGCAGGCTCGTTGAGGTGGGTCATCATGGCCATGTCCTCAATCTTGTCAAACTTTGGAGGATTCATAGGATAGATGTCATCCTCCTTCACTGTTAAGACCTGTAAATGCCATGCAAAGTCATTAATGAAGCATTTGAATCATTTAGATAAGTTGAATACAGGACAAAAACTATGTTGAACTTAACTGACAGATCAAAATTTAGAGATGAGTAAATGTAAGCGTCAGTATCATACAACCAGGGTTGCTGCCAGCTGCCAACAACTCTAACCAAATTCTGCCAAAATACTTAATACATTTTTAGGGCTTCTCTCAATCATAGGCCCTTAGAATTGCCCTAATTGCCAGGGGCAATCTTTTTTACTCACTTTGCCACTCAGAGTTTTGACGGTTGCTTTGCCTCCCTCTTTGCTCTGGAGGACCCCTTTGAGGTACATCTCAGTTGGCTCAAACACATAGTAAGCGGTTTTGGCATCAAAAGGCAAGTTTTGACACTCAATCCTCTCTCGCTCTGGCTTCCGGAGGTATATGGCCGCCGGGCCAAAGCACTCCATTTCTGCGTCCACACTCATGGTGACACCTTACTGGAAAGATACATGGCATTGCTTTTATTATATATTAATGTCTGTTTTTAACAAGATGTTTCATTAAAGGTGGCACCAACAAGTGATATGAAAAAAACTGCATTTATAGGTAGCTAAATCTACACACAAGTATGCAGTCGACTAAAAGACACTAAAGACAACCCTTCATCAGTTTGACTAAACATTTAATAATTAAGTTGCAGAGGAACCTGGTCTTCACAGTAGTTTAATATCAGTTCTAGGCTTAAGAGTCTGTTAAATGACCACAGTCTAAGTCAAGCCACAGTCAAACCTTCTTTCCATTATTTATCTAATCCTTAAATAATTGAATAATCTTGGCACAAGAGTTCTGTAGCTGTATACAGTTAGACATGACAGAAATGCACTCTTCTGGATTTACCTTTGTATGGCGCCTCTCCAGAAACCTGAAGCTGATGTATGTGGGGGCTGCCTAGTGGTACTGTTAAAGAAAACCAATTAATTAATTGATTGATTGATTGATTGATTAATTAATTATAATTAATATATTAATTATTTATAATTTTATATATATATATATATATATATATATATATATATATATTATATTTCTATTTACTTACTTGTTTATTTATTAGATTAGAAAATATACACCAAAAGCAAATATCCATTACGGCCACAGAGAGCCCTGAAGTTACTCACCTTAGCTGGGTGCATGCGAGTCCTAAGAGGAGGTTTAGGCTGGCCTCTTATATAGGGCTTTCACTCTGCCGTCAGCACATGTGAGCCACTCTATTTGGTCATGAATATTACCTTGTTTGTCCACTAATGTTTGCAGCATCTTATGACCACACAGTGGATTATTTTTATCCTGTGATTAACTGAAGCCATATAACGAGCCCCAAGCTGTTGTCTTAGCATAGCATACACATCAGTGGTCCTGCACCTCCACTGATTAGGTCTAAAAGATGTCTAATTGTGTCTGAAATTGTCTCACATCACATAATAGCTCAGGAACAAGGTTTTGCAAAGAAAAATTGTTTTTAACATTAAAGATTAAAGACCATCCCCTCCTTTCTATAATGAAATAAACAGCTCATCAAAGCTGAAGGTTATAAATGGTATTGTTTGGTCTTTTGTGTTGTGGCTATAACTGTTAACTCAGTAAGAAAGGAAACACAAGGTCAAATAACTTCCAGGTAGTTGTTAATCCTCTTTTTAAATCTGGCACTACAAGGCTCCCTACTATCACTGAGAATAAGCCACCAAATGTCAGTGGTTTAGGGTTGCGAGGGCCATGCAAGCTTAAAGTGTTATAAAGAAATAAATTTGGCATACTTTCATTCCAAAAGCTTTAAGAAATGGCAGTAGCTGCCAAAGGATTATGCTGCGCCACAGTAAAGACAGCTGGAGTTCCTTCTGCCTCTCTCGGGGGCTTAAACTGTGACAGAGTTCAAGATGTCAACAGGCCCACTTGAGTCATTGTGTGCTTATAGCCATATCTCTCAACAGTCGTAGAGAGGGAGTGACAAAATGTGTGTTTACTGGCTTTCCACGTGTCTATTTTCATCTATCAGTTACATTCTGGAAACAAGCAAGAGCTTCACAAACCCGGTGAGGAATTATGAACTGATGTGGAAATGTCTGTACTGACATGTTTTTCTTAGATTTCTTAGGTTTCTTAGATAATAAGGAACTGGAACAGCTGTGAGATGAACTAAGCCAGTTCCCATGCTAAACAAAAAGGATGCTGCTTAAGGAGGCTACAGGGTGTTTGGCTTGGAGAGTGATACAGCACTCATGCTGGATGCTTTAAAAGCAGGCTTTGTGAGCCAGTTGGTCAGTCTTTCCACAGGAAACGTGATCCCATTCTGGCAATGATGGAAAAGCCTAAGAAATTCTAAAGCAGTTACTCTGGAGATATAATGGGCTTGTGCATTGAATAAAAATGTGACATTCGATAGCACACCCATAAGAGTATATTCGTATTTGGGCAAAACACAAATATAGCCCTCTGTGCAGGCTGCTCTACCAAATGTCAGCATGCTTGGGAGGCTTATTGTGTTAAGGAAACTTTGAAGTCTCCCTGCATTGCATTTCAAAAACAAACCCAGTGTCTGTCAAGCGCCAGCAAGTGTGCAGTGTCTCTTGCTGCAGGTATCACAGTACAGTAAGTATACTTGTGTGCTTTAAAAGCGGACTCAGAAACACTGTTTTCATGGCGTTAAATTTGTTTTGAATGCTTTAGATTAGACTAAGAACCTTAGAAAGCGGGAGTGTCCTCTGGTTAGTGAATAGCAACTACATTTCTCATTTTTTGTATGTGAATTATGATGCAGGATTCAGCTTTGGGAAATTCTAGGAACCTCTCAGCAGCATCTAAATCTCATCTTTGTTCCATTAAAAAGAGTAGCCTTTAAATTTTTTTATTTTTTATTTTTTTTACATATGGAGAATTTAGTGAAACACACCCACTCAACTGAAAAAAGTCAGGTCTGAAGGAAAAAAATGTCCAGGCTTCATGAACATTGAATTTAGCCACCATGAAATTTAGCAAGCAGCATTAATGGCTTCCTGGATTTGTCACTGTACAGAGAATATGGCCTTTACCCACCAATCTACTTAGTTGCTCACTCCTTTACAGACTAAATTAAACATAATCTGCCCTCTAGATGACTCTATAGCAGTTAAACATTCCTGGTTAAAATATGTTTTTGTGAATAGCTGGGTAAGTGGAAAACGAACTGATCTCCACAAGAAATAAAGTTAAAGACATATCATTCTTTTCAACATTGTAAGCACAATTACTGTATTTTTATACACTGAGGTCTGGAAGACCTTGCAAAAACTTTGCAAAAAATGCATTAAAAAGATTAAGCCAACTCTGGATTGGTGGTGCACTGTTCTACTGTGCAGTGACACCCCCACAAATATCAGCTTCATATAAGAATCACCAGCATCCTCACCACACAATTCAGCACATTTGTTTTAAGAAACTGATGCATTTTGGAAGTCCTGTGGGCCAAAATAGAACTTTTTAGTCACAACAAGCAAAGGTGTGTTTGCAGACTTTCATTAAGAGAACACCCTTAGCTGGCTTTAGAAAGAGTTTACAAGCTCTGATATATTCCAAAGGGGGTGTTACTAAGTACTGTCAAAACAGATTTTGTGAAGGGAAAACCGTTGCTATTACGTATTGTTTTACATCTCTAAGAAAGCAGCTTTTGTCATCCAGTGCTTCAAAGCCAGGTGGGTGCAAAATTAGTTAAACAAATTACATTAACACATTAATTGATGCACCTTGGAGGGGCTTGTACGGTATTAACATGATTTCAGATTCAAAAATATGAAATACATCTTTTTAATGAACGTTTCTTTTTGGCAGTTGGTGCACATGAGATAAACCCCTGTATTTGCAGAATAATGGATGTCAATATGTTATTACGGAAACAACAAATGATGTATTACTACTAATAAACCTTTTTGCCCAATTGTAATAAATAGAATAATATTAAAGATAACTGCATAGGCTTACAACTATAGGGTTATGATTTTACGAGAGTAAAATTCAATGTATTATTATGTTATTCTATTTCTTTATGGAGAAGAGTCCTTATAACTGCTGCATTTACATTTCCCCCTGTGTGGACAGTTGGACAAGAAACAAAATTAAAACAAAAGTCAAACCATCAAAACAAGGTGTTTAGCATTTCCATCATCACTTCATCTCCACTGCTAATGCACAGTCACTTAAAGAAATACATTTTTTTAAAATGCTAATATTAGAATGAATGAAAGGCTAGAGGGCCAATTAGCGTTTGGCGCTAGTGAGATCATGGTAACTGATCCAAGCAGCAAACACCGAATGTATTGACAGCTGATGTTTTTACAGCGGGTGATACATTTCTTAAATTGTTTCACTTGCCCATCCTTTGTGTTTTTAGGGATGGATACTACTTACTTATGTATTAAATTATGTATTTATTCATTGCACTTAAATTTGAACAGTATTTGTTCTCAACAGAAAAATGATATGTCCAAACAAGGTGGTTCTAAAAATATCTGAAATGATCTACTTCTGTTCTTAGGTAAACCTCTGCCTGCAGTATATCAGCACTTAATTTACACTGGCAATTGCTGTGATCAAATGGTGTGTGAAAACAAAAGATATCAGACTGGTTAACACCTGCTGATGTCTTTTGACACTTAAACTGCCTGCTGGTGTCACACAATCCTCATGGTGGGAATTGTGCTATGGAACGTTGTGGCTCCACCCAAGTCCATCTGCAGATTTGGAAAGACAACAGCAGATCTTGACCAGCAGCTTCAGGGCATGATGTGGCTTTACAACTGTACCCACGGTCCAAGTCTTGTGCGAACATCAGTTTTTGAATTAGCATAACAATACTTTCTTACAAAGTTAGGTAGATAGCTAACTTTTAGCCGAAAGATACACATCTGACTCACTGTAATCATCAGTTTTTGCAAGCCCCAAGTTTGCCTGTGTTTCAAGACTGCGGATTTGTCATCGGTTAAAAAGAGGTGGGTATTGAGAGATTTCTGTTCTATGTCTAGTGTTTCAGGCTGAATCTAAATTAAAGTTACCTAATGGTAGATAACATGATGGTGGAGAATTAAATGTAGTTTTCAATTCTTTCCAATGTTTTTATTTCTTTTTGTAAATGGTCACTTCACATTTGCTGAAAGCCAAATTGAATAAAAATCCACTCACATAAATTTGACCTACTCTTTTAAGATACACTATATGGCCAAAGTATTGGAACACCTGTTCATTCATTGTTTCTTCCAAAATTAAGGGCATTAAAAAAAAGTTATCCTGCTTCTGTTGAAGTAACCGTCTCTACTGTTCAGGGAAGACTTTCCACAATATTTGGGAGCATTGCTGTGAGGGTTTGATTGCATTCAGCGACAAAAGCAGTTAGATGTTAGATGATCACCACCTCACCTCTTTCCCAACCAACTCCCCAACTCATCCCAAAAGTATTGGAGCACTATTCATCATTCCAGAAAGCACAGTTCCACTGCTCCACGCTGGGGGGCTTCATACCCCACTACTCCACGCCTGGCATTAGGTATGGGGCCAATAGGTTCATGTTTATTCGTTCCAGGGAGATCTATTCTATTGGCAGTAACTCTCTACATGGAATAGACATGCTGTGTGCGTGCATTTGCACATCTGTGTTAGCAATTTAACTTAAAGTAGCTGAATGCATTTTGTGTAGACCAGCCCGCTACAATCACAGTCACTGCAGTGCTACTCACACTCTCTCAGTCGTTCAGGTTAATTTAGACAATTATCAATTCTACAAAAAAATTAATAACAATTTAAAAAAAAAATCTACAATTTTCTCCAGTGGTTATACTCTGTCTCCCGCCTTCAGTAAACGTCTAGCTGGAGTTAGAAATCGCGCGATTAGAAATGTAACTTTTAATTTACTGTTTAATTTCATTTTAAAATGACTGTTAAATCCGTATCGTGCAATCTAAAAATGTAATTCTGAGTTGATACTGAATATGAATGTTTGTGAACGAGCCATATACACACCGAGCTGCCATCTCTCACGCGCTGGCCGCGAGTCTCAATACAATGGTTCTAATCTCACGCGCTCAAGCTGCACTTACCATTTCACACGCATATGTAACGACCCCTCGCCCCCCTTCCTGCCTTTTGTAGGAGCTGAAGCCTAAAGTTGGTAGGCTTTCGCTCCTACAGACGCTGTTTGGTCCGCTCTTAATCTGAACGGAGAATTTGAGTTTTAAAGACGCGTATCTTATCTACTAATGTTGTGCTACTGGGGTTTGCAGTTTTAAGAATCGCTGGGGCGCGCGCTGTGTGCGGGAGTCGTGTTGTTATAATACAGATTTTAACTGACATTTTTAATATGATGATTCGCTATCAGTACAAGTACTAAGTACCAACGCGACTCTCTTTTCCGTCTCTAATGCCTGTTGTTTTTCTGGAGCTCATTGGCCTCACTTTTCCACAAATTGAGCGGATTGTCGGGGTGTCCCGGTGAAACCAGACACAACTGTGCCACCCGTGTGGTGTCGACAACGTCTCCTGGACGGTAGCTAGCTATAGCTAGCTAACTTGATAGCGCCGAAATCACAGCAGCTGCGAGCTAAAGTCTTCTCCTTGGCAAAGCAGGCGATTTGCTGCCTGTCTTATGTTGATATGTATATGTTCTGGGTGTAGCAGCTGATAATACATTAATATTAATTGTGTTTCAGTAATAAGAGTTAAAAACGTGATCGGCTGAGAGACCTTCGAGGAGCGCCAGTACTTCGTGTATTACTTCGCCACAGCCACACGTAGCCTAGCAACGACGGCAGCACGCACAGGGCAGACGCAATGCCATAACAAAGCTGCAACGTTTTAATTTACAAATAAAAGACTTGATTTATATTTGACTCCGTGTCTTTACTATATTTAATTAGCTAATTAGTTCACGTTGTTCTCACGGTGTCCAAAACCGCCCAAAGTACACTAGCCAGACACTGTGAGTATAAAACAGAGCAAGAGTGTTGCTAGGTAGGTAGGTAGGGTATATTGTGTGATTTGAGACACAGCCAATCAGAGGTCGCATGATCTGCTGCACCATTTAAGGTAGAACATATGAAAAGTTCAGCTTTATAGAAAATCAAGTTCTTAATATTTAACAGCTTTGGCGGTGTATTTAGCCATGGGATTAATATAACCTGTAACATGGCCTAATGTTTTGCCCGTTGCTTGTAACTTTTTATTGAATAATAATGAACTGTTCCTCAGCTGTTTAGCAGCCAGATCCCTGATAGGACTACTTTTTGCACAATGTTGATGAACAAATGTATTATAATGAATTTGTTGTGTGAGATTGTAAATGTAAAATACAATTACAATTAATTAGAATTCATTGATGTACAAATGATCCATGAGATGTTTAAAGAAACCGTAGTGTTTATGTTCAATCAAACCTTGTTATACTGCCAACTTGACTCTTTTAGTGGTCTTTACTAGTGACTGTGCACTCATCAGCTCCTGAAATGGTCCACCAAATGGCTTGCAATACCTGGAAAAGGCCTGGCTTATAGAGAAAAAAGTTAAAGTAATTTAAAGAAAGCCAAACACCATAATGAACACAATCCTCTAAAATCAAGAAGAATAAAAGTTACAGATACAAGCAACAAAAGGATTTATTTTATCATCATTGTTTCACAATCATGTGTCCACCGCTAATAAGGTCTGTGTGGTCCATGTGCACCAGTGTGAGGGTCTATATCAAAACCTCAAACATGAAAAAATGGCATTATGCACACAGTATATATTTATAATAAAAAAGAAAAACTGTTTACATTATTGGAATATCAGCATATTTTCCTTTAGGCTCATGAACACTGATTTTGTTCCCCAAACGATCTACCTGAATGTTGGGGTTTATTCCAAGGCTAGAGGTAAATGGGTTAATGCATATCAGCTTTGTAATTACTTATTAACATTCATGAGCATGAAGGAAAGGTAAGGGGAATTCAAAGTATTGCAACATTGCGAGCACTTTGCTATGGCAACAGAAGAATGAAGAACGATGGGAGCAAGAGCACTGTAGAGTAGAAGAAGGAGTAAAAATTAGCAACAGAAAAGTGTAATAGAGTAGAATGACCTAAGAAAAGATATGCAGAACCGCAGATGAAAAGCAGAGTCAGAGCTGTGCAGTACAGAGAGAGATCAGAGTGCTGTATTTTAATTCCATCAGTGCTCTTGGATTACATCACTGCAATGCTCTGAATTCAGTCCTGTAGCAGAGGGAACACACCCTCTGTCCAGTTGGTCCCCCCTGAAGTGGTGCCTTATGCTGATAGGCTGCATACACCTTGCATCCTCTGTCTCGTTCACTTCTCTCTCTGGGCCCAAAACCTCCAGCCACGTTTTAGCTGACCGTGGTGAAGTGAGTCTTGCTCTAGCTGAGGATTATGGGGCGCTTCCTTAAAACTGGTTTCAAAAAGAGGAAACGTAGGATGCTGTTAATTTCATTCAAGAGTGCTGAAACTACAAGAACCTACAAAAAATCCAGTCAATACAACACAGGCCAAGTTCACATTACAAGCCTCATTATTCAATTCTGATTTTTGGCTTTGGAGATGGATTTGGCTTTCTGGACGGTTCACATTCATAAATGTAAATGACTTGAAACTGTCTGTAATGTGAACGAATCAGTTCCTGAAAGGGCATGCATGTACACACCGATATATTTAAGCATGCTGCCAGTGCTGGCTGATGACAACAGCGCTAAGCGTGTGCATACAGAGAAAATGGCGAATGAAATCTGATCTGATCATTCACATCCAAGTCACATGCCAACGAATCAGAAACCAATCCGACTGAGAAAGGCATATGAAAGTGACTAGTGACAGTCACAGGCTGCTTTTCGCAGTTTATTGTTCATACATAAGCTATAAATTACAAACTGAATGGTATGTTTTGAAACTAACTTTTTATGGTGAATCACACTAAAGAAAATCACACAGCTAAAATAATGACCTAAGAAAAATGTTGAATGTAAAATGTAAAACACCTGTGAAATTCAGTTACAATACTTCTGTAACAAAAAAAAGGAGACACCTTTAACCATAATATTGGGGGTTAGACTAACATTAAGCGCTAAAATCAGCAAGAACTAACGCTTAAGGATCACATATCTTTTTAACATTAATTGTGGCAAATGATGTCTTAAAGTCAGTGTGTGTATGTGAAAGAGAGAGAGAGAGGGAGAGAGAGAGAGAAAGATTGAGAGAAACTTACGTTCTTGAGGAACTCTTCAGCGACTATTCGTGCCCTTGCATTAACTGACAGCTTCATCTCGCTAATTTCCTTATCAATCTCCTCCATAAAGTGAATGACAAAATCCACCAACTTGTGCTTATACATCTGCTCTGTGTGGAAATTAGTGATGAGAAAACTGATATCGTAGCCCTAGAGTGAAAAAGAGCCAACATCAAAGGGGTTATTTTTTTCAAAAATAAAACAAACAAAAAAAAGGGGTGCTAGTTTCACTTCTCAGATTAAAAAAAAAAAAAAAAAAAAAAAAAAAAAAAAACACCTTGAGCTGTCGTACAAACTTGTCAGCTGGCTAAAGCTTGTACTTAATATCTTAACTAATCCCAATGCAAGATTTGTTCTTACAATCCACAGAAACATGTGAACTTTCTGCTCTCCTTTCCCTTGATAAAGGCCTCACCTCCACAGGTTTCCTCCGCAGAATAAAAAAGTTCTCTGCTCTCATCATCATGAAGCGCATGAACTTATGGCATAGAATCTTCTCAATCTCATCAGCCTAGAGGGAACAGTCAAAGCACAGCTTAGACCAAACTAACCATGCCTTATTAAAGGCAGTTCTTTTAGAAAGTGATGGAAGTGATTTTATTTAGAAACCACATTACTGTAACATTCAGACCCTCTAAGCAATGATCACACAAATACTAGAATATATGGGGCATGTTACATATATTCGATGCTACTATTTAAAGTTGAGCAATATACATAGACGATAAAAAGCAGAGGTGCTGTATGATGTGGGAGTGTACCTGCTTCACTGCAATGCTGACACGCACAGAGTTGATGGAACCCTCAATAAGGACCTTCTCTTTGTCATTCCTGCTGATCACAACAGGCTGAAGCAATAATTCCTTACTGCTCCTGTTGAGTAAAACACCACACGTCAAGTCAGTGAGCTGTGTGATTTTACACAAACACTAATGAATGATACTTTGCACAGCACTAAAAACAGTGCAGGTCAGCAGCCCAATTAAAATTCATTGTGTATACAAGTTAAACGGAATGAAGTGACAGTTCTGTGAAATTCACCGCAGAGCCCCATGACTAAAACCACAAGTCCTTGTCTGCTCCAACAGGCCCAGGCGAGATAAGGTTTAGAGATGGGGTGTACCCTTTCACATTTTTGCATGGTGACAACTGGGTACAGCACCACTAAAGCAGTGCAAAAGAAATGCAAATCAGAACTTGAGAACATCATTTGGTCTGGTTAGTTAGTTACAAACTAACTCATTCAGGTTGTTTGAGGAAAGAAAACAACGCAGACAAGAGACATCTAAATGGACAAAACAACATATTAACCATTGTTCTCCTCTCAGTGTTTTGTTTCAAAAATAACAGGGCATTCAAAACCACAAAATACAATAGGTAACTACTGAGAGTGTTTTTAGTTACAACTATGCAAATATCACAGTGATATGTATCATCAAATGATATGAGTGACTTTACTGCAACTTTTTAAAGAAAACTAGTTGCAAGTTTATCAGGGAGGGCAGTTCTAGTGTATTTTTAAAATATAATACAAGTTAACATGGACAAACATTACTTTTAAAATATTAAATATCTAGACCATTTCAACGGTATGGAGGGAGGAAGACGGAGTTGCTGTGTCACTGGCCATTTCATGCTAATTATCACTGTGCTATTTTTAACCATTAAGGCAGTTAAACACAGTTAGTTCTTTTGGTTGCAAGCTGGTCATTTTAGTTTTATGTACATAACATCTAGTGTAGTGTTTCTCAAAACAGGATAGCTTCAACCATCAACAACTGGTTGCACAATACAGATCCTTCAATCGGAGAGCCGGTGCACACACTAACACACTTACCGCACTTCAACCTCTGGTTTGTTGTGGCGCTCAACCACTTGTGAGGAGAAGTTCTCCAGACAGAGAGCTGCCTGTAGCGTAGCACGTACTGCATTCAGGTACGGACGCAGAGTCGCCGTCTGCAGAGAGGAGAGGACAAGAAGAGAAGAAAAGTCAACTGTGAACTTCTTGTGTTCAATTACACAATGTCATCAAGAACACCAAAACACACATCATACATACACGTACACAGAGTCAGCCCGCTGTGTGCTCACACCCTCTCTCACTCTGTAACCCTAATTAGATTACACACGTCTGAACCTGTACAGGAATTCTTGAAATACTTGTGTTCTCTTTCACAGCTTGTTTAAACCTATGGACTACATTAAAGCACATTTAGTGTTTGGGTGCAACACTATCAGTATCCGAGGGATCTGACCCCACTACTGGTTATCTGGTTACTTGTAGATCATTCTTAGGAGTTACATTTAGGCATAGTTAAGAAGAACATCCCAAGGCGTGCAGATTATTCTGTCAATCAAATTCATGTAACCAATGTGTATCTGACAGTCACTTCCTAGACGTCCTAGAATGAAAGAGGAAGTCCAAAAGTTCATGCATCATTAGAATGACCAAACTTGGTTCTGTTAAGCTCCCACAGTGTGTGTGCTCAACTTCTCAAATTCTGCAGGAAGGAACTAGAACCCAAGCACAATTTATGGACCGCATTTTAGGTTTGTCCCTTATGCACTAATTACTTAGGACAGCACACACAGACACAATACAAGCCAAGTTCACTTCATGACACATAGATTTAACATAAAGAGTTAGGGAGCTGCAGCTGGCTCATTAATTGAGCCCCACTTCCATCTTACATTTTCCAGCAGCTACATTCTGGTACTTCCTGCACCTTGCACGATAAACCAGAACACAGCACACAGTCTGGCCAGTAACTTGGATAACTTTGACTCAAACAAGTCGGTACAGCTAGCTGATAAGGACTTGTCCACACGTACGCTGACCGCAAAATAGCGGAGCTGCTAAAGATGCCAATGTTAGCTCAAAGCATGTAACAGCTCGTATGGCTTTCAACGACCGTCCAAAATGCAGCAACACTAGCCGCCTAGCTTCCTACAGGATAGCAGTGTGTAATCTTGGAAAATGCAAACTTGGGACGAGCTCGTGAATCAAAGATCATATTACTGCAAAATAGCCGAACTATCGATCAAAGCATGCATTCGAGTTAATCAGACACTTGACCCATCTAGCTAGCTAACTGCAGTCTAACGTTAACCTGGGTGGGGATCTCCGCTAGCCAGCTAGCTACTAACGTTTCGGTAGAATCAGAGCACATCCGTGATTCGGCCAGCTTAGAAAATAATGAGCATCTTCACCGCAGCAGCCTGAACTCATGCATGAAAGTTATATTTTCAAAAAATAAACGCAACAAAAAACGGTTCAGGGCAAGTCCGACTCCCTTACCATGTCGGTGTCAGCGGCGTCGCGTTAGAAGACGGAAACATTGAGCTGCTTCCGCGAGGCTCGACGTTCTTTGGGTGACACACCATTCATCGGGCCGCGTCCCAAATCACAGCAATCAGGTAGTGAACTAGGGTGGGAGTGTACACGCACGAAAGGCGGTGTCAAGTTTACCTAAAAGCCTATTATTTGAGGCTCAATCGGGCCGCGTCCCAAATCACAGCGCTTCGGTAGTAAAAGAGGGGGTGTGTACAAGCACAGAAGGCTGAGTCAAGTTTAGTCAAATCCTATTATTTGATTACAGTAATTAAAGGGTCCAGTAAGTTAAGTAAGTTTATCTTTGATGTATAAATAGTAAACTTGTGACTTTGGCCCACTGAAAACCCCCGTTGTTTGCCACATAATCAAACACTACACGACACTAATTTCCTTGTGCAGTGGGCTTGTGAATAATCTGAAGAGTTCAGCTCTGGTTTATGTCTACGCGTCAGCTCACAGGGGTCACATAACACCGCATAACTTTGTTTTGAGTGTTGTAACAAGAACATAGTAACTATTTTTTGTAATGTGTGCTGTCGGTGTCCTCACTGCGTCTGTTTGCAGTTAGCTAGCAAGCTGAAGAGGTTGTCGCCAGTCCGCTAGGGCTAGATTTTAGGCTAGCACAGATATCTACCTGTTGTGTATTGTGAGCCTTACCTAATTCTCCCAAACAAATACATGTGAAAATGAGTAATAAAATGAGTAATTTATAAATGTAATGTGTAAATTAAAACAGAAAGATAGGTAAATATGTGCAGGAATGTATGGTTTATTTTTTAATACGTTTTTTTTTTTTAATTTTGTTAATATTCCAGAGTGTGTTTATACTTGTAGTTCGGTTCCCTTGGTTGAAAAGGGGTGGAAATATTTCGATAAATTTCCAGTAAATTACCGGTAACTTTTACATAGGAACTTTAGCTCGGGAAATATTCCAAAATGTAAACTTTCCATGGAATTTTGGGAATTTGTTGGAGGGCAATGCAATTAGTAGGAAATATTGATCATTTTAAATGAATTCACATCAATGTAATTGTGTCTGCGGGTCCTGCGTGATCCACGCAATATCTAGCGGGAGAAAAACTTCTAACCGCGGCCTCCGTAAACCTGTCCCATTAAATCACGTCGTTTTGCAATGATTATTAAACCTCTGTTTTAATAATATACACGTGCTAATTTGTTCACAGGACCACATACGTTTAAGCTGTAAAATGTCATTTTACCGTGGCTGCATCCCAATTCACACACGTCTTTACGTTACTGGGGCAACTACACTAATGCACGCAATTTTCGTGCATGTGGTGGCAAATGGTGGCTAGTTTTGAAACGCCGTGTAGGCGGGTTTGGGACACAGCCCACCAAACTAACGCGTCAGACAGAAGTTAAAAGCACAGGACCGCGGGCTGCTCGGAGACTCGCCCGTGATGAAGAGGGCGGACGCGGACGGCGTGACGTTGCTGGGGCGAGCGGGCAGGGATGATGCTAGCTACATTTTGCAGAAAGCAGTGACGCAGTGACACCGTGCCCGCGCGAACCGCACCTCCCGCTCTCGGTCTCGGTCCGCTGACACGTATAAACACGACCTCAAAGGGAGGTTTTGTTCCTGGGTGTTTACCCTCTTCTGGACGTTTGAATCTCAGAGATGTCTCTGCAGTACGGCGGCGATTTAATGACGAATGAGAGAGCAGGGTAAATACCAAACCCTGCAGGAGTCTGGCCCTCAGTTTCCGCCATACTCTTATAAAAGGTACCAGCACATGTAAATAAATACCCCTCATTAATAAAAGCTCTGCATGAGTTGTTCTAGGTGTGTAGAGTAAGGACCAGAGATAAGAACATAAAATTAAAAAAAATAAAAATAATAAAAAAAACAGAAAACACAAGTACATTTTCTTAAGTTTTTATTTTTGAAACAATGAATAAAAAAAACCATCTTTTTACACCAGTAACAAAAACAACATTAGAGCATGAACTGAAATCCACACGAGGACAAACCCTAAAGTGGGCGTGTCTGTGCGACTGCTGCTCAAACTTGGAATCAGCAACAAAACAATCGGACAAAAAGAGAGAAACAAGACTTACAGTTTACCACACAGCCACGCCATCCTCTCTAATACCCTCTAAACATTCATATTTACACACAGACGACGGGCTTATCGCGAAGGGACACAACTGAGAATCACGACAGTCTTTGAGCAGCCTGAAGCGTTTAGGCCAGCAAGGTTCAAGAGTCTATTTTTTTGGCTTCGACGTCTTCGCCTTGGTCGCCTTCTTGGCAGCGGCTGCTGGCTTCTTGGGGGCTTTCTTGGGCTTGGCGGTTTTCTTCGGGGCGGGGGTCGCCTTCTTTGCGCTCTTCACGCTTTTCTTCTTCTCCTTCTTTTTCTTCTTCTCCGTGGCTTTCTTGGCAGGCTTTTTCTCCGGTTTCGGCGCTTTAGCGGGCTTGGCCGGCCTGCTGGTGCTCTTCTTGCTCTTGGTCTCGAATTTTTTCTTGTTGAGTTTGAAGGAGCCGTTGGCACCCAGACCCTTCACCTGCACGAGCGTGTCGTTGAGCAGCAGCGCGCGGATCGAGTACTTGAGGTACATCCGGCCATTCTGCTGGTCAAACCAGCTCACCTTCTTCGCCTCGTTGTAGATCTTGAACAGAGACGAGCCGTTTTTGTCCCCCAGGGTCCGGATGGCGTCGATCACCAGCTTGCTGTACTTTCCGGGCCCCTTGCTCTTCTTCTTTTTCTTTTTCTTGCTCTCCGGAGAAGCGGGTTTCGCGACTGCTTTGACTTTGGGGGCGCCTGCCTTCTTCTTGGTGGCCGGAGCAGGGGCAGGGGCCGGGGCCGGGGCAGGGGCTGTCTCCTCGACCTGAGCAGACATGGTCATAAACGCCTTATTACAGCGCTAGGCGGTCGTCTGGTGTTTATCTCCCTCCTCCGCTGCGACAAGCTTGTGTTTCACCACGCGCGCGAGAGATTTAATGCCTACACGCGGACGTGATTGAGAACAACAACACGGGCAGCAGAAGCCATTTCTTGAGTTGTGTTTTTTACCGCCACTTTGAGACGGGTTTTCTCGTCAAATCAGACTCATTTCGGACCTGACATGGGCTGTGAAAGAAGAGCAGACGACGCTGTACAAAGTAGCCAAAGAAAATAGCGAGGAGCGCGGAAAGATCTCTTAACCGAGGACAAATAAAAGATCTCGCCTCTCGGATGCGGTGCCATAGTGGGTGGGGGGACTGACTTTGAGGCTGTAATTTTGTTAAACTGTACACAGACGCACTACATGTTCAACCTAGGATGAAAGTAGAGGGTGTAAACCGTTCAGAGCGATGTTTGTTTTCACGATTTTACGAGACGTGTCCGAAATATGATTTGTTTAATTTCTCCAAACTAGCACATAAAACGCCCTCGCGTGGTTGTGTGCTGGCAAACTTTTACCTCACTCTGCTCTGATCTCTCCTTCCTGCTGGCCTCGTTTCTGTATCACTGCGCTGCCTTTCAAATAGGGTTGAAAATACGGATAGTAACACAGTTTCAGGTCTACCAGGGTTCACACCACGCCTTTTTTGCACCAGTTTCAGGCTCATGCACGATTACAAACCAGATCACGTTTTTTATGCCATATGTGAAATGACTTTTTGTGCTGCTTCTTTTGATAACTCCCTTAACACCATCATCAGAAATTCCCCAACGCCACTGTCTGTCACTCAAACTCCACTGCAGTGAATAATATTTATGCAGTAAACATGCATAATAGTAATCAGATATTGACAAAGTGACAGATAAATAAATAAAAGTGCAGGAGAGGAACTACTTCCTTCTCTTGTCTGCTTGTCTGCAAAAATGCCTATACACAGCTGGGTGCGACAGTACTGCCAAGGTATATACATGCATGTGCATGTATGTATGTATGTATATGTATAGTGTTGATGTTCACATTTATGTGTAGATATCATTTAGAATTCCAAAACAACCTGGTATAATTAGTATTAACATAACAACAAAATTGGTGGTGTCCATCCCTAATGTACACAGTGATCCAGCTATATCTAACACCTATTCCTAGGAAAGAAATAATAAAATAAATGAAAAATGATGATACATTTGCTGTACTATCAAGCTTAAAGCACCTTTTTGAGAATGCTCACATTTTATAGGCCATAATATCCCATGATCTTAAACATACAATTAGGTAATCAGTATCTCATAACTAAAAAATATTAAACACTAAATGGTGTAAGTTAGATGAATGGCCCAATACCTTCATGTTTTTCTGTGCCCATATCATCTTAAATGACCTGATAAGTCATTAGATGTGATAGTAGGAAAAGCACAAAAGTATGCACTGTTCCAGACATTGCATTGAGTTACCAGACATTGAAAACCATTCTATTAGCTGGATATGACCTTATAGCAAGCATTGTCCAGCCCTGGAAACCATTAGTCCAGTATAGTTTGGTGGTTTTCCTGCCCAGCCCAGCAGTTAATCAGCCATTTTAATGAGTGTAGCTATGTTCTGTTTATGGTTTCCATGCTGTAACACACCAGACTCAGCACACAAATTGTTTATCGACTAGTTAACAAGTTGAATAAGATGTGCTTAAATGAGGAAAAACACAAGAATGTGCATAGTCCCCAGGTTTAGGATTGGGAACCAAAGTTAGAACCTACGTGTTGCCATTGGTCTCTCAGCTCAACAGTTGCCGCTGGTGTGGGCTCATTGACTGAGGAATTTAAGGCACATATTAGGAGAGAAAAGGAGAAATGACAACAACTGAAAAAGGTACATTAATTTTTTCCACTGGACTTAAAGGGTTGACAATGAAATTGCAAATCCGTACAAAGCATGTGCATAAAAGAATTTTATTTTGATCTGCAAAACACAAAGTCACTATAAGTCACAAGGGCATGAATGTTAACCCTATGTAGGTTTCTGCTGGGCAAAAGAAGATACAAAAATGTCCCTTCGTCACACTGTCAGCAGCCTAAATCCAAACAACAAATCTACATATTATTTTCTTGAGGCAATTCATGAGATTTAGCTTAAATGTTTGTGTGAAAAAATGTATGCTTGCTATACAAGTTTGTTACGTAACATTACAGAAATAGAAGATATTCTTGATTAGATGTTTTTATCTCTTCTGTGTGACCCATCTTGACCATGTCATCTGAAAAATGTAAATGAATCCCTTAAGTGTATGTAAATTAACAAATTAAACTGCAAACTCATAGCTAAAATAATGAAATCTAATAATTTCATATATATATATATATATATATATATATAGCAGTTATGTCACTAAATTACTATACATTTTAGTGCATTTTTTAATGATTAAGATGCCGCTACTTCAACAGATTAAAAAATAAAAAGTAAAAAAAAAAAGTAAATCTGAATGGAATATGAAGGAAGTACTCCCAAATGACCACTGACTAGTTCCAAAGTTTATATCATAATCATGTAGTATAAGATGTATGTGGAGATTTCTGTGTGTCGGTGTTGGAGAGCAAGAATTAAGAGTGTGCAAATCTGTTTTCATTAAACAGTGCATGTTAGTGTCTATGTAAACATGTCTCAGCAGCTGCAGCTTTCCGCCGAAGGGTTGGATCTGTCATTCCTGTCCAGCTTAATTGGGTCTGGAAACTCATTGTACAGCTCTACTTCGGTCTCCTAGAGGGAGTGAGATAGCAGCAGTTTTAACACAGTAAACAAGAATGAAAGGAAATGGTGAATCTACATGGATTAATAGATATAATGAGTGGTGTTAACCTGTTTCAGGGCATTTCGTGCAATTGTTTGAAATGCCTGTTCAACGTTTATGGCCTCTTTTGCGCTGGTCTCAAAGTATGGCATGTTGTTTTTACTCTGACACCACGCCTGCGCTCGTTTTGTCATCACCTGTAACACAAAAACAATATGCATTTTAAACACAATCTGGAAGTTGTTCTGTACACTGTGACACAATGTACACACACACACACACACACACACATATATATATATATATATATATACACACACACACACCCACACATGTTTACAAAGGTTCTGCAAGCCACTCATGGTTTGAATTTTAAATGACCACATTGACAGTGTATTACTTCAGTGCTAATTTATCCCCCTAATTATTTAATCCCCCTGCACACGTTTACAAGAGCTTTAAGCATTATCAGCAACTAACTTTCCAAGCTAAGATTTCCAGCTAATTAAGCAATTCAGCCACTTAAATACTACTATGTTGGGATTAGTTTACTTTGGGAAAGTGGGGCAATGTAATGTTACCACAGGACATCTGTAATGTTTATGACTGATCCTAAAAGGATACAAAAGTTAAACGGCAATACTGCTCACAAGTAATACACAATTCCAAACATTTAGTTAAATCATATCAAATATATGACATATTTAGCTAATTACCATAACCATCAACTTTCTTTTTAGCTCATTGGCATTTTTATATTTACTTTTGAATTTACCACAGTCAACTGTAACGGTACTTGTTTTAACAGGCTATTTTGAGTACAGATATTGGAGGACAATACATATCAATTGGATCTGGTACACACAACTCATGTAGGTGCTCCTTTGCATGCCTCTACACCTAAGTAAAATCCAAGATGTGATGGACTATCTGCCAAAATGACAATTCAGGATTTACACAGTCTAATTCATTTAATAGTAGGTAAGGAAACTGGAATCTTTAAAGATGCATGCAGCTCATAAAACTTCTTGACGCTGCAAATTCAGAGAGGAAAGCTAATCCTGTCTATTTAGTGTTTTCTAAACTAGAGGGTAAGGACTTAACACATGCAAAGCCAGTTTCGCCCCTTTCCAAACTGTTGCCGATGTGGCTCGCAAGAAAGAACTGGGTCCACCAGCTAACAAAGACCTCTGCCAGCCAACATCACTTTTAGAATGATGAGGGGAGAGAGCATCACCTACCCACCCAGAGTAGTGTCCAATTGTGCTCTTTTGGACTCGGGCCGCTAATATTAACATTGTATGGCTTGGGATTTGAACTTGCAACACCCGGGCCAGTGTCAGCGCAATAGACCACTGCACCTATCTGAGCCCCCAGTAAAGTTAACTAGCTAGAGCCTGTAAGGTGCCTAAATAATCTAGAGCAGTGGTGGCAGGGATCCCTAAATGGTCAATATATTTTGTCTATTGAATGGGATGTCTTAAAGGCCCCAAAGACTGGTTTGAGAACCTCTGATCTAGAGTATTATGACAGAGACACTGCTTTAGAGCTGCAACAATAACACAATTTAGCAATTTAGCTGTGGCACTGTGAGGAAAATAAAGTGCAGGGAAACAATGGGTGGCACACTTGCTTAGTTAGTTGATTAATTTAATGACATTTGACTACATATTTATAGAAGTAGTCGTTCGTACACTCATTATTTCCTCAATTCTACAACAAAAGCTTATACCAACAATACCCCTCTAATAATGCATTAGTAGAAGCCTGCACACTAAATCTAAAAGAAAACCCTGAGTGGTGGCATGTGGTTACTATATAATGAACATAATTTGGCAGGGCGCTCTCAGAGTTTGAAACTGACCAACAAATCCTCACAAACGTGCACATGTGCACATTATGAGGATGTACCATTATTCCTAAAACCTCTTTACAGGGCAACCCACTGAGTTTTCATGCCACCCACCTGCCTGTTTTCCAGGTCAATCTTGTTGCCAAGTACCACAAAAGGGAAGTTGTCTGGGTCACGAGGGCTAGCCTGTATTAGAAACTCATCTCTCCATGAGTCCAGAGTCTTGAAGGTGGTGGGCGCAGTTACATCGAACACCAGCACACAGCAGTCCGCTCCACGATAGAACGCCACCCCCAGCGACTGGAACCTCTCCTGCCCAGCTGTGTCCCAAATCTGCCAGAGACAGAGACAATCTGATAAACACAAAACACTGATTGATTCTGCCAGAGTCATTCTTACATGTTTATTACATCTTTCTATCTGGTGCTCTAAAGGAACAGTGCAGTAACTCATTTTTACACTTCATTATCACATCCATTTGTCCATCATATCCAGCTGGCTGCTGGTCACATTGTTGGCCAATAGGGCCTGTCATGGCACTGGAATAGGAAATGGCTCACATGGTCAGTGTGAGCACAGCAGAAAAAAGAGCATTTTTCCAGTTCATGGATTTCCAGTACACTTTGGTTCTTGTTGATGTTTTACATTACATTCTGGTAACCAATAAATAATATGTAAATGCTTTTAATGGAACCATTCCACTACTTTCACATTTAGAAAATGCATGTGCGATTTGGATGATGGTGTAGTGCTGACAATGAGTGTGTACCTGCATAGTAACAAGTCTGTCCTCAACCATCACCTCCTTTGTAAGAAAATCAGCTCCTATTGTAGCTTTGTACTGATTACTGAACTTCTTGTTAACATACTGGTTCATTAAAGATGTCTTTCCAACTCTACAGAGACAGAGACACAGAGAGAGAGAACTGAAAAGAGGAAACTGGAATTTTCAACATAATTGGTGTAATATGTAGATCTTGCACCAGAACTGGTGTTAAGAAGTAAGATAACGAACTCGCTGGATGTCGGTGCAGCTTTCTTGCTGTCAGTACACAGGAGTCAAATTACAGCATGGCAAAAGAACCACTCTCACTTTCTACCCACACACCCAAATACACACTTACCCTGAATCCCCAAGGATGATGACTTTCAGAAGAACTTTCTTTCTCGATGCCATACTGCCTGGGGGAGACAGCAAGGACATGCAGGTCAAAATAACTGACTTATCCCCACATCAACAACGTTGGCGCACTCTGAAAGTGGGCCTACAGCAAATATCCTTGTTCAAAAGCTCACTGAGAAGAGAAGACGCCTTGTGTCAGCATATGATATACCCACCCAGTCTGATTCTTTCTCGCTTATATATACACACACACACACACACACATACATACATACATACATACATACATACCCCTAAAACCTGTTGGGACCACAAGACGTATACATATTAATCACCGAGAAGCAGGGCTGTTTACATCAGGCTTGCCTGTTATTGCTTTGAGCGAACCTGTTACTTCTCCTTGTCTTCTGTCTTCTCTTCAAAAACAGCTTAATAGCGAATGCTAAATCATTAATAATAAAATACTAGGCTAATAAAAATACCACTGAACTACTCTATGTCCGTGTTTTGCGCTATTACACCACTGAAATCAAGTCTAGCGAACAGTAAAGCTTTCTGACGCTCTCGCTTGTGTTTCCTTCCTCCTCTCACTTCCTCCAGCTGCTGTTGTTGCGCATGCTTTTGGGAGGGGCGATGCTGCGTAAGCCCCGCCCACGCACGAGTTTATTGGTCATATTCCCAGCACTGCTTTCTCCTCATTGGTGCTCCCTGATCGCAAAGTAAACTCCATAACATAAAGCGGAAATCGCCAAGCCTTTTCTTCCAAAGGCAGCAGCCATGTTCTGTCTTCATATGTGGGATCGGCCGTTAAATAAAGGTCCAGTCCGTCAGTTTGCACAACGTTATCTACACTTTCGGAGCTCTTTTATATTCTCTCTATTTTTTTTTTCGTTTACTGTATGCAGTACTGATCTTTAACGCTAGATGGCGCCTTAACGACAGGTAATGAACAACACTGAGCGAGATCTGCAGTGGACCCTGTTCCCCTCTGTGGCCCTGATGATGGTGATGTTGCCCGCTCGGTGGGCCTCTCTTTGGTTTCAGTGGAAAGTCAATGGAAATAATCTAAAAAGACCAGTGGGGATATGTGAATAAATATAATATTAAAAAGAATCTTAAAAAAATAAAGCAGAACATATCTTTATAATATTTAAGACATGTATTTTTCATGTACAAGAATATTTTATGTCTACTTTTACATTTACAACAAAAGTTCTGCTTTTCTGGTTTACATAACTGTAATCCACATAGCACAGTTTTAGCACTGTATCAAAAACACTGTAACCAGGTACGCTTGTAGGCTAGCACCCACTTGCTTCCCCAAATTTAGCTTTCTCAGGTCTTACTGAGAAAATAATGATATGTCAACGCGTTTACCTCTGATGTGTGCTTAGCTACAGTTTGGTAGTCAGCAGACATAGTCCATTTTGTTTGTTGATGGTAAAGGACACTTTTAGCCTAGTGCAGATCTCAGTTTGCTTTTTCTTATTAATAATTAATATAATATTATTATATCAATTATGAATATAATTGATTTCCAATTTGGAAGGTCAATTACCCAATTCCCATTCACGTGAACCCCTATCGCTAGGTGAGGGGCCCCCAAAACTGTCTCCTCCGACACATGGGAAGCCAGCCACGACATCCTTCCGAACTGCCACTGATGCAGCATTACTAGGTAGCCAGTGCACATGGAGGGAAGCACAGCAACAGGAGTGATGTGGGGAGAGGAATGCCGACAAGCCACTCCTGAGAGAGCAAGGCCAACTGTGCAGTCTCTCCCCGGCTGCTGATTCACTAGTGTTCTGGGTATATGACAGTTTTGGTGTAAATAAAGTACGCCAAGACTTTTACATAACAGTTTGGGGATTTTGAAATGGCCATAATATACTGATCTGTTTTCATTATGACTGATTTTCTTGTTATGAATCATTATGACTTATTTTATTAAGAAGGGCACAACAGTGTTTGAGGTTCATGAAAGAAAGCTGAAAGAGCAAAGCTTCTTTAAAAAAAACTATTTTTTTTTATGACAATAACCTTCCCCTGATTGGAAAAAGAAGTGCTGGAGGATACCCAATGACCAACCCAATAACCTAACAACCTATCACCTACCAGCTTCTGTAACATGGTGGTCGTTGTGGCCATCCACAACCACTTGTGCCACCAAGAGTCTTTTAACACTAATCTGGTTAACTGTCATATTTAGCAACCTTAAGACTTTGTTTTAGACTAGATGAATTAACTGTTTCACAACAGGCCTGAGGCACAACCATGTCCAGAGCAGTCATTCCACCAACCCAGCAAGTATTACACCTAGAGCTAATCATTCTCCCCTAACTCGTCTGTACCCCCAACACACACACACAGAGCAAACACATCTCTCTAAACCACACAAGCACAGGTCTGCACCTTCCTCTTCTAGACTGAGAAAGGTCAGAGGTCAAAGTGTAGGGGAGGTCACTCTGTTCATAAGATGTGTGCTTGTGTGTGTGTGTGTGTGTTAATACAAGTGTACAATGTTAAAGAGGAATTCTGTTCTTTCAGTCTTTATGGCCTTTAACAAGTTCAACAAACAGAACACACATCACGAGAGGACACACACAGCAGGGCAGCATGGACGTATGTCTGTGTGTGTGTGTGTGTGTGTGCACATTTACTTTGTGAATGAAAGAGCACGTGTAATGTAGGAGCAGGGCAGAAATTCATTTTTGTGATCAGTCAGGCAGTGTGTGTGTGTGTGTGTGTGTGTGTGTGAGGCAAGGACTACTGGTGCATGTCAGAGAGCAAAGAAACAAAGTTATCTCGGAATCTGAGCCAAAAGAGCTTCACTGAGAGAGAGAGAGAGAGAGAGAGAGAGAGAGAGAGAGAGGGAGGGAGGGATAGAGGGAAGGAAAGGATCAAGTAAAGAGAAAGACAGCAGAAGAGAGTGAGATGCAGGCAGAAAGAGACAATGTGAAAGACACTGCAGAGTGAGAGAGAGTGAATTGGTATGATTAAGATTTAGACTCAAAGAAGAAGGAGGAGGAGGAGGAGGAGGAGAGGATACCCAACATCTAATGGGGACTAAAAAACAGGTTTGAACACAAAAAAGAAAATTGAGCAAATACTGATTGATGAAGACACTGAAGAACTAAGGAGGACAAGACCAAGAGAGGGAGCGTGTGTCATTGCTTCAGTCCAGTGCGGTCAATCGAACACCTCTCTGTTTCCCATGAGTGGCCTGAGCGGTGTGCGTGTGTGTGTTCTGCACTGGCTTTTGCTGGTTGTGTGTATGATGTCTGAGTGTGTTCTGTGTCAGAAGGACAGTTTGGTGGCTGGGCCCCCTAGCAGAAGGTGTGAGGGGGGATGCAGTGTAACTGCATCTCCTCCAAAAACACACCTCATACACAGCCAGGACACACTGTACAGGAAAACACAGGAGAACCGCCAGAGAAACACACAGGTGAGTGTGGATAGGGATGGAGTTGTCTCAGCTTTTTCAGATCTTGTGAAGTTAAACGTGACAGAGTTTGCACTTTTGTTTTGGTCTACTTGTTTCTCCGACCCTGATTTAGACTTTTACTAAGCTTTTGCTCATTATAGGTGTTGCTGTTTAGTCCAACTTTAGGCCTTATGTATGTCTGAGAAACTGTTTATGTGTGTGTGTGTGTGTGTAAAACAACAAATGGCTGCAAGTGTTATTAGTTGCAGTACTTTTCCAAGTGTTGTGGCACAAAATAAATATAAAATGTATATGTATATATATATATATATATATATATATATATATATATATATATAAATAAATAATCTGATGACTGAAAACAATTACACTAAATAGTTTGGAATTTTAAAGGATGTAATATATTGCAGCTCCTTAAACAAAACATTATGCGGAGGTTTTGGTACAAACTGAAGTTACATGTGGATTTTCTTTAAAAATCACATACCTTCTTCAGAAAACATACCACTGCATATCCATGTTCACTGTGAAAAAAAACCAAATATCAATTGTGGTGTGTGCAAAAGTAATGGTCCAATATTTTGTGTTTAGTGTTTTCCAATGTGTTAAAATTTAGCAAATAAATATAATCTGTGCTCTAATGTGTTTAAGTTTATCTTCCGAGGATGTCTGCTTATTTTCCTTAAAAAAAAATATAAAATGTGTAATTTGATCATTTTTTGTATGAAAACAGTGTAATGGTAAAACAATGGTAAAAAAAAAAAATGTCTTGAGGTAAAGAGCGTTATTCTGGGATTTCTATTGGGTGTAACATCCACACATTGTAAAGGACATCTGCTGTGTTATACATGGCTATGATAAGAGAGTGACAATATAATAAAAATGTGATCTTGATAAAACATACTAGTACAAAAAAACAATTGATTTTGGTTCAGGCCCTTTGAAGTAATACAAGCGTAGAGCATTTCAATGTGAATAAAATATATGACATCAACACAACTACACAATTTATTTTTCACTTTTCTCTAACAACTGAGGATAACAGTGTTGTATGGAAAGGTAAATTCAGTACTTTTTCCCTGGTGACATCTATATGCATCCTCTAGACATCTACCACATCACAGCGTCTGGTGCAGCTGCAGCGATGTATGAAGCAGCATGAGCCAGCTGCGGAGAATCGAGGAGATGGATCTGACTCACTGGCAGCCATTCTGGCTCTAATGACAGCAGTGCTGACCGAGTGTGACCTGCATTGCCACAGTCAGAGGCTCAGAGACATGGCCAGCAAGCTAGGTCAGTGTAAAACATGCCACATAGTAACGTGTTTTATGTGCTCTTGTAAGCTTCTATGATTTAAAAAAATGGTTTGGCAAAAAAATCCAATTTTACCCCTATATATATTTCCCTTCTAACTTTTCTCTCAAAAATGTACACTCTAAAATTTCTAGTAAAATGTTACGTTTCAAAATGTCCTGTCTAACTTTCACACTATTATTATTATTATTCTTATTATTATTATTATTATTATTTTACATAATTTTACTCCTCAAAATCCTCTAAAATTGATCCCTCTAATTTACCTTTAAAATATTATCCCTTATATCCCTTAAATATACTCACATTGTCCTATTAAACACATATTACACCTTTAAATACTACCCTTCTAATTTGACCCCTTTTTACCCTCACAAAGCTGACCCCTCATTCATTTGATTGTCTCTCTAAATTTAAATCATATCATTATTATACCTTTAAATGTTAAGCCTCCTTTAACATTGCAAGGAGGTCTGCGTCATTGTTTTGCACAGAATCTGTGAGAATAATGTAGCTTTAATCAATTATATAATCAATAATGAATTTGGTCTGTTTTTGTAGAAAATACGATGTCATATGTCATGCAAGAAACCACATAAACAGTAGATTTGGTAACATATTGACATGGTTTCAGGCAAGCAGGGGATGATGTATGAAATGTGTGATGCATGATGAAGCCGTTATTTTGTACAGTGCTAACCCAGTGACCATAAACACAAACATGTCTTGGCTAACTGACTATGTTTGATTGATTTTGATTATTGTCTGACTTGTGACTCAGAGATGCTAAACATGTTATCACTACTACTGCAGTTACTCTGGTAAAAAAAGGGTCACATGGAGGGTTTTTGCTGGTTTGGGGACCTTCTACTAACAACCACACAACTTCTAAGAGCAACCCTCAATTAATTCAAACCTAACCTACCCCCGCAACACACATACACGCACACACACACAGTAAACAGAGGCAGACAGCCGCAGTACTCTCAGGAATGTGAGTCTGGAGCAAGAACTGACCCTTAAACAGCCCTTGTTCAACCAATGAACAACCTTTGTGCAATCTTTATATAACCTTGTCACATCCTCGCAAACCAACCTTTAAATCAAACAGCCTAAGACCACCTGCACAACCCCCTTCCTCTGTCTGTGTCTCAGAGGGTGCAGCTGTGGGGAGAAATGGAGAAAAGGATCTGCTGCTTCTGTTGAAGAGCATCACACAGGCTGCACCTACACCCACACCACGGGCTCCCACAGGTACACACACACTGAAACACTCACAAACCCTTAAATATCAGGGATATTACTCAGTTGTTCAGGTGTTTGTATTCAGTAAATGCTACAGATTATTCAGTACCTATTATTAAAAATAGTATTGATTGTTAGTGCCAAATGGGCTAGTATGAGTTTTTTTCCATAACTGCATATCTCCTATGATTTTTGCACAGCAAGGATTACTAAGAATGGTGCAATAAAACCAAAAAAGCCTCGAGAGAACAGCAGCTCTGCGCATGAAAATGCCTTTTTGATATATGAGGTCAACAGAGAATGTCAGACTGGTTCGAGCTGACAGAGAGGCTATGTTAACTCAGATAACCACTGCATAACTGTCGTAATCAGAAAGTGCAGAGAAGAACAAAAAGCTGAAGCTGCAGTGGGCACAGAATCTCAATTTCTGCACAATAGCATGATCTCATGGGCCTAACCTACCTTGTACCATCAGTCCAAGCTGTTGGTGGCAGTTCAGGCCTGTTAATACCAATCAATCATTGCCACAGCCTATTTGAGAACTTTTGCTGTTCGTGAGGATACCTTCATGGCAACAATTTATCCATTTGTGAACATGGCAATGACAATAACAATGTTCTTCCGTGGCCTTTCAAGTAAACCTGATCCGAACAGGAGATTCTCAGCATTAAAATACTCTACTACTAAGAAATCAGCATGAACTATGTAATGCAATCATGTCAACATGGATGTGCTATTGAGGGCTATGTGTGTTTATATTTTATGTTTTTGGAAGTGTCTCCCTCTGCAGGCCTTTATCCTCAGGACTGCTATGAGATATTTCAGCTAGGAATCAAAGAGAATGGAATTTACACCATACAGCCAGATCCTCAACAACCAGCACTAGAGGTACCACATACACATGTGCCTGAGAATTTATCTATAAATGCAATGTTTCTTCACTTTAAAATACACTATATTAACTGAAGTATTGGGACACCTTATTTGTTGTTTCTTCTGAAATTAAGGTATTAAAATTAGTTCATCCTGCTTTTGTTGGAGTAACTGTCTCTACTGTTTAGGGAAGGCTTTCTATTATATTGTGGAGCATTGCTGTGAGGATCTGATTTCATTCAGCAACAAGAGCATTAGTGAGGTCAGGATGTTGGACGATCACCACACCACCTCATCCCCAACTCCCCAGCTTATCCCAGAAGTATTAAATGGAGCACCATCATTCCAGAGAACAGTTTCACGGCTCCACAGCTTAATGCTGGGGGTATAAATGTAGGCATGGTGCCAATAGATTTATGTCCTATTCCTAGTCCTACTGGCAATATTTCTCTACAGGGACTAGACAAGCTGTGTGCATGTGTGTGTGTGCATTAGCATCTGTATCAGAAACAGGTGTAAGTTAAAGTAGGAGAATGCATTCATTGCAAGGGGTGTCCACAAACATTTGGATATATAGTGTATGTCTATTGTCATGAACCATGTTCAATATGTATGTATCTGTGCCATGTCTCCATTGTGTAATATACATGGCATGTGTATTACTGAAGGCATTTAAGTAGGATAAAGTAGTGGTTTACATGTCTGAACACACATTTTTATTTTCCTGTCCTGCTGCAGGCTGTGTGTGATATGGAATCTGCAGGTGGGGGGTGGACAGTGTTTCAGCGCCGATTTGATGGAGAGGTGGACTTTAACCGGACTTGGAGAGAGTACAGAGATGGCTTTGGCTCTGCCCAGAAGGAGCACTGGTTAGGGAATGCAGTACTACACGCTCTCACAGCCAAAGGCCAACATACACTCCGCATCACACTCCAAGACTGGCACCAACAGACCCGACATGCCACCTATAACAAATTTAAAGTGGCAGGAGAGAACCAGAGGTATCGAGTCTTTCTCATTCTCTTTTTATATTTCAAACTTTGAAATAGTGTCATTGAACCTTTTAGATCAGAAGGGTAGCTCTGGTCTTACTGTTGTCGACCTTCACAGCTCATGATTAAGGTTGCAGTGTTGTACTTTCATACTTGATGTACTACCAAGGGTCTCCTCCTGTGATTGATATGCCATTATACAATGAGTCATCAGGGAAGATTTATATGCATGTATACATGTAGTACATACATGTAAAAAAAAAAGCTACATGCATGTAGTTTTTGTGTGAGTTTCTTGGTTTTCCAGAACTTGCCTTGACTTCCAGTTTCTCTTTACTGCCATTTCATAATAAAATTTTGAAGAAGATCTCTTGTAATCTTTGCATAGCATTTCCTGCTTTGATTGTATCAGATTCTTAATTAATTAATGAATCTTAATTGTTGTCCTGCCTAACTAGTCTGTATGAGCCAATTAAGGCCTAACAAGTTCATTAAGTTCTGAGACTTTAACTGAAAGTGTGTCCAAACATTTGTACAGGCCACATTTTTTTATTTTTCCCTATTATTCAAGTTTAATTAATATTATGTCGCTGGGCATTAACCTTTAAACTGTTAAAAATATATTCATTTTAAATAGTTAGCATGTTTACTTTTATAACTTAACAAATAACAAAATTATCAACATGTGTATTTGTTAAGTCTTGTTTACAGAGTATCTACAGATATAGTCAAAAGTACCAACAAAATTCATGTCCAATGTTAGGATTAGCCTTAAAGCAAAACCTGTTTGTTTTGGCCAACAAGACTGCACTTTTCTTGCCCTACAAATAACCATGCCTGTTAAAACCACTCAATGGTTGTCTTTGTCTCTATTTTATACGACAGATTCCGTCTGACTGCACAAGCCTATCACGGAGATGCTGGTAACGCCGTCAGTTACAGTAAACGCTACAACCATGACGGCAGAGCTTTCAGCACATACGACCGGGATCATGATCGCTACACTTCCGGAAACTGTGCTCAGTACTACGGAGCAGGCTGGTGGTTCGATTCCTGTCTGGCTGCCAACCTGAACGGCCGTTACTACCGTGGCCGTTACAGCGGCATCACAGACGGCATCTACTGGGGCACCTGGTACATCCTCACTGACTCTCGCACCGGAGAGAGATACTCATTTAAGACTGTGGAGATGAAGACACGACCCAAAAAGCCCTGAAATACTTTGCTTCCACCCACACAGATACAAACACAGACACATAGGCACACATTATGTAGCCGAATGCTTCTTTTTACTCTGCTCTAATATAAAAGTTATAGTAGAAGTGCAGTGTCTCCTTCTCATATTTATTATTTTCAATTTGGGTTAAGATTATGCTTGTCACAATGAATAAATATTGTCTAAATGTGTTTAGCTGATTTAACTACAATTCCATTTGACTGTGATTATTTTACACCCTTCTTAGATGTCACATACATAATTGTATGAACATTAACTATAATTTGGGTTAGGACAAATACATATAAGCAATAAAAAATTGGAAAACTTGCAATGGCTTTTTTTGTTGTTTAAAAACAATGGAACAAAGTGAACAAGCAAAAGTTTATGTTTAGAAATAGACGGGTTTTAGATAGACTTCGCACTGTCAGACACAGAAGTGGTTTAGCTCATATTTTCTCAAACTCAAGACAAATACATAAGCTCTGCTTGACTCTACACATGATTATAATAAGCCATAGATATTAATGTGAGTGCATGTGCACAGAACAGTGCTTTAAATCTTCATGTCAGTACAACCTAGTGGGTTTAAGGCTTACATCGTAATGTTAATACCATGAAAAAATGGGCAGGCATAAGGATCTGAGCCCTTCTGACAAGGGTCAAACTATTATGGCTACAGGACTGGGTCAGAGCAACTCCTAAACATCAGGCAGGTCTTGTGTTTTTTTTTTTCTGGTAGCAGTGGTCAGTACCTAACAAAAGTGGTCCAAGAAAGGACAACGGGTGAACCGGCGACAGGGTAAGGAGCACCTGAGGATCATTGTGATCTATGGAGGCCTATGTCTTGGTGCCAGGGTGTAGCCTGTGCCTCGAAAGTTCAGATCTGTTGTGATGGCACAAAGAGGGACCTACACAATATTAGGCAGGTTGCATTAATGTTATGGCTGATTAGTGTATATGATGGCATTAAGTATGTCTAACACTGGCACATTTAACAACAAACAACAAATCAATTTGTATGATAATTTATTGTCAGCTAAAATTCATAAACATGGCAGACCTGTCTGATGATTTATCAGATTTGCCTTACAAAACATATATTTCCATATTACTCATATAAAATGGATTGCATTGCATTCATATAATAATATCTGTTAAGTTTTCAAACTTAAATAGTAATGCTTATTTTATATTATTTTGTGACACAAAAACAGAAGTAGCCTTTAGTAGAAGGCTAAACTCTGACACCATCACACAGTGGCTATAATTGCTCACAGTCAATAATAGTATGAAATCTGAAATAAGATTAGCAGCAGTGCATTTCTTAGTTTATTTATTTATTTATTTAGCTAGATACTGAAGTGCAGTTTAATGTCTTTGAGATTGTCCTGGGCCCTGTGGTCCGAAGGTTCCCTGGGCACTGTCACAATTGGTCCAGTCAATAATCCTTCACCACCTCTGGCATAACACTCTAGAAGGGCTCTAGTGAACACAACCTGCCACCTACATAAACTTTTAACTGGCAGGAGAGAACCAGACAGTAAAAGCTTATACCGCACCAATACAATGTTGTGAAAACAACATCCCTAAACCATCTACAGCCTTAAACTGGAGATAAGTAACCTCAAATACACCTGGCTATGCAGGTTCTGAGACTGTATGACACACATCTATCTATAAAAATAGACACCCATATATTCATCATTCACCTGTATGGGTTAGAAATAGAAACTGAGGACATAAAGAGATGGGTCCAAACTCAGCTACCATGATAGGGACCATTATATAGCGGACATAAAGGGTCCAGGTATCCTCAAGTGGGCCTATCAAAAGGCCTATATAAATAGAAAAATATAGTTGCTGTTATGCAAAACCCTTTCTCACAGTTGTTTTACATTGACTTCCATTGACTTCCTTCTCCTGGCACACACATTTGGCATTTTGGAGAAATGATGTCAGAAGTCTAATACTACCTCCAAAACTGAAATCATTTCTAACCACTGACCACCTCTGATCTGTGTCCAGATGATTAACTGGCCTGCCAAAACTAAGCTGGGAGACATTCAGTGGCAACAGCACATCTTACAAGTGCCACATGCCTCCCCATAACTCTTTATTTCCACTTTGAAGGAAAAGGTGGCAGTAAACTGTGGATGTGGGTGGTGGTTTCTTTCACATTTGAGAGCGGTGTCAACCACAGTGGTCACTGCACTCCAATTTTTCTGGACTTGCATCACAGCTTAGAAAAAGGCTGAGATAAAATCATCATCAAGGTAACACACAGTCTGTAACAAAATCCTATATCGAAATATATGTGTCTGTGTTTGTTTGTGTGTGTGTGCATGTTCACGTGTGCCAAGCAGTGTGTTTAAGTGAAAGAGAGAAACTGCAGAGTTCAGCCATTTTGGCTGTATTCACGATGAGCTGCCAGTCTGTTCAACAAGCTCTGAGCATCTATTAATATCAAATGCCTCTGATCTGCTGAGTCACAACCAGATACGATATTTCACATATACTCACCAACATACACATGCATACACACATGCACGCACAGGCATGCAGCGAGTACACACAACCTTCAAAGACATTTTATTAAAGCAATTTTCCTTTTACCGCAAATGTAGCCAACCAGCCAAGACATGTTTTGTGCTTGTTGTTTTTTAACTGAAGCTACGAAGCTATTGTAGCAAACATGATGGAAGGTTTTACACCAGTTAGCGTTGTGCAAACTGTTTGGCAAGGTTCTTACACTTTCCACCAACCACATCGAGTTGATGTATAATCTCAACTTGTAGTTTTCTGACACTATTAGGCATTAAAATATACACTGCATAGCCAAACACAGTAGTGGTTGTTAGCCTGAGGCCTGTATTTTGTCTGTACTTTGGTCAAAAAGCAAGTTTTAGTAAAGCATTACTTTACAACTCAACTCAACAACTCCTGAAGTGGTTAGAGTGATGGGGTTTGCATCTGGTTTAAATGAGTCTTGGGTGCGTTTGCAAACACATTTTTATGTGGCTTGGCCTAATTCAGATATAATCCTGCGACTCCTAAAACTACAATATTAAAAAAATGTCTGATAGACTGCTTTGAAGAAGAACAAGTCGAAAGAGTGTGAAAACTAGATTAGTAGGTGGGTTCAGTCTTTTATCACACTCCTGTGGGCAGGCCAATGAAATACAAACCATAACTCATAACTTCCCTCAGGACTGGGAAAGCTGAAACAGATTCACAAAACTTTGAACTCATAAAAATATCTTCACAAATTCTCTCTAGTTCTTCAGACATTTATTCCTTTTGATGATGAACCACACTGGGTTAGATAACTGTATGCAGATACTGTATTCATGTACATCTGGGTGGTTTGGTCAGTTTTATGTGTCAAATAGGGCACATTGACATGCTTCCAATTCACTATAACACTATGTCATAGTGTTATAAGAGTTCTGATTTCTTTGTTGAGCTTTTGTCTGAGAGCACTGTGCACTGTACAAAATAATTTGGTTGATATAATTGGTCATAAATATATTTTAAATATGTCACATTTATTATATGTCATATATTTTGGTTTTAGTTGGGCCTAGAACAGTGGTAGGCAACTATGGTCCTGGAGGGCCAGATTCCTGCGCAGTTTTGTGCTTGCCCTGCTCCAGCACACCTGATTCAACTCTCCTGTTAATTGTCAGGATTAGTAAGCCAGTTAGAGCAGGGACATCAGCTAGCTTTCCTTTACTCTGGCCCCCACTGCCCACTCTTGGCCTAGAGACACAGTATTGAAGGAGTCTTATCTGTGGCAAACTGAGTGATCCTCTTCCTTCTCCCTCAATAAGAATGCTCTATATGGCATTCAGTTCTCTACATTAGAGTGACGGCATCTGATGTAACTCAGATCTCAAAGCAAGGAAAGGCACTCAAAGTTAGCATGACTTCCTGCAAAGCTTTTCAACACATTTAGTTCATATCTTGAGAGATCTCGAGATCCTCTGGCTACACAGCAACTTCATGAATAATTATCTTCTGAAACCATATATTTTTATTATTGTATTCTCTAAACTCCCCCACTCTGCAAAAAACTGTACTCAATCCCAAAAAACAAACTGACCATCAACTCACAGTATTATATGCTACCTCATTCTGTAAACACCCTGTCATACAACATGAAGGATCACTTGGATGAAGGATCACTTTCTGAAACTTTTGACGACCCCTCAACTTTCTTTTAAGAAATTTTATATATAAGTTGTGTAAAAATTGTACACCACAAAATGCCATTTTGTCAAAATAGATGCAATTTTGAATGTTTACAATTACTGACTGTACTGAATGCATGGCACAGTATAACAGCCTCTACTATTATTATTTTACTATGGCCATTAGTGGAAAAAACACCATCATAGGACCACCATTCACTACATATTGCTTGAGTGGTGTACCATTCTCAGCTCAGAAGTGACACTGACATGGCAGCGTGTGTTTTACTTTACTTTACTGTGTCAGGCACTGTCACTGCAATGTTAACTATTAATACTGTGTTGAATATAGGGGTGCAGATTTGGTCTGACATTGGGTACAATAGCCTGCACACAGCCACTTATACATAAAACTAGGTGGACAAGAATTACCATATTTTCATACAATCTAAATGCTTTCTATATCAATAGCAAAACAGAAAAAACAATGTTCAGGAGGAATAGCATTGTATATTTACTAATGCCTAATATTACTTTTCCATCTTCTGCCAGTGACATTTTTTGTTTAATAGAGCTTTCAATATTGTAGCAAAATAGCTCAATAACAGAGTGTGATTCTACAAGGCCCCAAAATAATCTCAAATAAAATCAAGTCAGGGGAACATGACCTCTGTAACCCCCCTCCCCAAAACTGCATCAGTGGTTGAATGGAAAGCTACAGTCAAACATGTGTTCTTCAAAATTAAAGCATTTTATAAATGTAATACTTTGTTAAAGTTTGTCATGTCAGATAATAAATGATGTTTTGCAAGTTAATTTATGTTTATTTTCATTTTATTGTTTTCTGTGAAAATGTGAATGTGAAATACTGTATATAATACACACTGAAGAATGATACTGTACTGTTATTGTAATTATTATTAATATTATTATTATTATTATTACTAACAATAATTCCAGTAGTAGTTGTTATTATAGTTGCTGCTGTAGTAGTAGTTGTAATTGTGTATGAACAATTCTAGGCCATTAAGTACATCCACTGGCTTCTAGATTTTCTGGGGAAAAAACAATGTAAAGAAGACTGGGATCTGGCATTTACTCTCACTAAACCCTATGGGCCCACTCTTTAGATCCTTTCTCTCATAATTACATAACATTCTAAATTCATGGAAGCTACAGAACAATTAATAGCGGCTACTGAAGAATAATACTGTTGAGGTGTGGACTGAGTTCATGACTGACCGTTCAAGTCACTGTTTGGCCTGCTGGGTGGCCTGAGCGTGCTGAGACGATCAGCACGAGAGGCGGTAAACAGTTTTGCGGTGTCAGGGTGTTTTCTCCTCATCACTCCACTGTCCTCCTCAGTATGCTGGGTGCTGTGCAGCGGAAGCCTGCTCTAGTGTCACCACAGTATCCTGGCTGAGTGCCTGGCTGCTGTGATAGAGAGATAGATGGAGTGATGGAGAGAGAGATAGAAGGAGAGGTGGAGAGGAACCGGCAGTCTGCAGGCACCCAGTCCGGAAACCCAGAGCGGGCTACAGTTACCAAGCACATCCCCTTAAAGATGACAGACACACACATACACACACACATACAAACACACACACACACACTGGCACATAGAAAGACACACACACAGACACAGGCGAGGATATACACAAACAAACACAGTGTTGCATGACAGCTCAGTTACCATGTCATTTCTAAACACCCTGAACTAAAATGCATTATTTAAAAAAGAAATTTGAATGAACCATGTGAAGCCATACTGCTGTCCACAAACCCTGGCACTTAGCACCATTTAACTGCACTCTGCAACTGGAGTTTCCAGGAGGCCTGTCTGGAGCCTTTCTGGAGGAAAGTGGTCATGAGCCAGGGACTCTTGGTAGGCTTGACTTAAACAGAAAGGTTGTGTTTTCCTCATTGTGGCCAGAAGATGGCAGCTTTTGGTTAGAAATGAGAGAGAGGCAACCTCTGCTACAGGCCTGGCTCAATCCCATCACTCAATCAATCCAACAACCCTTTCCCACACTATTTACAACTCTATCATACACCTTTTTGAACCGAAAGATGTGTATGTGTGTGGGTGTGTGTGTATGTATAGATATTAGGTGTATAGGTGTTTTATGGTCTACTGTTTAAGCATAAAAGTAATGTACTTGGATATGTAGTCGTTTTGAAGCGTGTTGTAAGCTTAGAGATCTTCAAGGCAAATACATATATATGTGTGTGACTTATGCAGAGACATGTGTGTGTGTGTGTGTACATTTGTGTATAACAGAGACCAGAAGCTACATGAGCTGCTACAACAAAGCATCTTTGTGTATGAGTGGTTTGTGTATGTGTGTTTGTGCTTGTGTGTGTGTGTGTGGGTGTGTGGACGTCTCTGTGTGTGTGATTGTCCGTTGGAGGCACCTGTCCCTCAGTGTGGAAAGGAATGTGTGTGTATAACACACACGTTGCGGTGCACCAGCGCTCCGTTTCACACCGGAATTCAGCAAGCAGCAGTGTATCCTGATGTGGTGAAAACCAGGCCTGCAAGGCACTGTGGGTAAAGGGGGGGAAAAGGGTTATTCATGCCACATTGCTAAATCTAAAAAAAAAACACACACTCACACACACACACCGGCCAACATGCATACGTGTAGATACACAAACACAATCAAATGTGCACTGATTTATTAACACACACATACATTTGTCAATCTGACAATTGACAGTCTAAATGTGGGTCCAGATATTACTGCTCAACTAAAGGCCTTCATTAAAAAGAAATGTTTGCATGTACTCTTTATGTCCTAAAGTATCCAGACACCCCTTCTAATCAGTGAATTTAGCTAACCTAATTTGTGCCACCCACTGCTGACACCCACTGGCTTTTAGTTACACACACAGACACAGTAAGAGAGCATAAAGCCCCCCCCCCCAGGATTGGGCTATGGAGCAGTGCAACCATGTAATCAGGAATGATGGTGCTCCATCTAATTAGAGTTAGAATTGAGTTAGAATGACATTTGCAATCCAGACCTCATTGTTCACCATTGGAACCTGACCTTATGGATGCTTTTATGGATAAGTGCAATCATATTCTCACAACAACTGTCCAACATCTACTGTAGAGCCTTCCCAGAAGAGTAAAAGCTGTTACTGCGGCAAAGGGGGAACAAACTCTCTATTGATACCCTCAATTTCAGTAGAAATGCTGAATGAGGTGTTTACAAACTCTTGGACATACAGTCTGCTTGGAATCTTGAGGAGAGCACAAATGAATTCTTCATGACTATGGGTGGCATATGGCATCCAAGCACTGGGACCTAAACGCTGGACCTAGAAGGAGAAGCTCAGATCAGGTGAGCCATTCAGAGGCCTAAAATATTGCATGGCCTAATTCCAGCTGTCATGAGTTGTGCAACGAAGTGTAGATTTGATGCAGTGGAATTCAGTAAGCCTGACCAATGGTAAGCAACATCAAATAAATTAGGCCTTGGGCCTAAGCCAGCTGGTAGGGAATGTAAGACACAAACCGAGTATTAGAGACACTAGGACAAAGTCATATAATACTTTTGCACAGTTGTTTAGGATTTGGTTATTTGTCCTGGGAAAAGGATAGCTTGATTGGCAGGTTGTCACTGTAACATGCCATAAATACTGCCTTCCTGTTTCTTTCGGGGCAGGAAATGAACTTTTGACTCCAAAGCCATAAGGAAAGCAGGAGGTAATGCTGTTCTTAGTATTCTAAATATACATTCAGTCTCCCAGCCCTAGAACCAGGCAGATCTATGAACCATTTGAAGTTCTCTAGCACAGAGGACATATCAGTCCTCTCCATTAAGAACCATTAAGGAATGGTTTTGATATTGCAGTACTATAATCTACAGGAACCCAAGCTGAATCTAAAGAAGTACTGGAAGAGGGGGCAGAAGCGATACACACTCAGGAGAACTGAGATTAAACAAAAAAGACAACAAGGTTCCAGAACAGAAAAACAATTGGTAGATTAATCTTGAGATTATAATCCTAGAATTTTATCAGAAACTTCAAAAGTTTGAAGGCATTCATTTATGTACACTATATCTCAATAATCCCCACCTAAACACTGGACTTCTTTTGCATCTTTTCTTTGCAGTTTCAGGCTTAAAATCATTCTTTTTTTCTTGTCTTTTCTTGTCGGTTTACAGAATTTGGAATCTGCAACCTCAAGAACTAAAAACAACCAAAACAATGAGTCATTGAACCACATCAGTTCCTCAAATACCAACCTATTAATGTTTGTGCTATTTTGAAAGATCTAGGACTAAATGTTGAAGCTCTGAGATGCCTCTGGTTTGAGGGACTAAAATTAGCCCATTTCTATTGTGATGGATTTAATGGAGTGCACTGTGTGAGAGCAACAGCAATATGGTTGCCACTTTCCACAGCAATTTGCAATATAACCAAAAGAGTATACAACAGTATACAGTAACAAACTACTATAAAATACTAGATCAGGGATGGGCAATGGGGGCCAGAGTCCAGTACAGTTGATTTCTTTGCTCCAACAGACCAACTAAACCTGGCAATTAACAGGTAAGTCAAATCAGGAATATTTGAGCAGGCAAAAAGGCAAAAAACTGTGCAGAACTCTGGCCCTCCTAGACTGACATTGCCCACCCCTGTACTAGAATGCTGTATTTATTAAGTGGAAAGTGCATATCTAAGTATCACAGACACTAACCACCTTAAATACTGACATACTTTTTGACATAATTTTCTTATTTATTTTTACAGTAAAAATTGGAATAGGCCTTTTACATGTACCTTTACATATTCAAATGAATAATTTCATACCTTCCTCTACATGCACTGCTGACACAGGTGTTAAACTGTACACAGCTTAATAATCGCATTGGCAATTAAATGGGATGCTCTGGAGCAAGCTCACATGAGCCTGAAGTCCCTATGCCCAACATGCAGCAACAGAAAAAGCAGTTCCAGAGTGAAGGAGCTCCATTCAATACTTTTGGGGTGAGCTGGAGTGGCATTTGTGAATCAGAACTAATCATCCAAAATCAGGACCTGACCTCACTAATGCTTTTGTGGCTAAATGCAGTTACATCCCCACAACAATGATTCTTTCCGGAAGTGTGGAGGCCATTACTGTAGCAAATGAGGAACATACGCTTTATTGATATCTTTGATTATAGAACAACGTTCATCCAACATCAATACCTGACCTCACTGATGCTCCTGTAGCAGAATGCAGTCAAATCCTCGCAGCAATGTTCACTGCAAAGTAAAAAACAGACTGCTACTACAGCACAAATGGGGACAAAACCCCAATAAGCTTAAATTATGGAGATACAGTGTATTCAATTAGGCCTAATTAATTAGGCAAATTCGACCAGTCTTAAATAATAGGCGTGCGCCCTAGATGCCCCTTTACCTCTCCCGCCCCTCACAGTCTGTAATATGATGACCCCCCCATCACCACCTCCATAAGCTCAGTGTATAATGCTCTGCTCCTGATCCCGCGCGCACCTGCTCTTCACGTGTCAGACGCAGCTCAGAGAAGAGTGTGATTGGCTGGAGGTGCTCAGTGTTGGAGACCGCAGCCCGCCCTCCTGCTCTCTTAAACCCAGAGCCGTGCTCAACGTACAAACACACCCCCACACACAGCTTGCTGGACAAGGAGACCGGCGCGCGCGTAAAGGTGCGCTTTTATTTCTAAAAGCAACTCATCATTGTACACGCGCACTGTCACGGTTACGCGCCCGGAGTGAACATGTGGACCCTTGCTTGTTTGCCCAATGGAGAGTGAAGTCTCCTGTACGCACACCTCTCTCCAACCAGCACGAGCCTACTGCGAGGGAAACCCGCACGACACGCGCCCGGCACGCGGACTCCGAGCAAACTCCCTCCCCCTAGAAACAACCTAACAGTGTCCCTTTTTGCTTGTTTTTTTTTTTCTTTTCTTCCAAGACCTCACTCAAGTGAAGGGCGTGCGCTTCGGGCGCGAGAGCAACTCGAGTTATAAGCCGATGATCCTGGAGAGACCTTACCGGCTTCCTCGCGCGCGTTCCCCCGCGTTACAGCACTGAAGCTGCGGATGGAGCCCCGCTGGATGATGCACGCGCACCCTCATCATTGTCAGAGCGCGCTGGATTGCCCGGACGCCACCACGCGCCACGCCCACCCGGGACACCATGGCCTGGCGTACCCGGAGCAGCAAGGACCCCTGCTGCCTCCGGAGGAGCTGGACATGTTCCTCAGCCCCGCAGAGCCTCAGGGAAACCCGTACTACCACGCGCACGCGCCTCAGACACACTACCGAGCGCGCGCGGCCTACAGTCCCGCACCAGGTAGGCGGCTGAGCGAGCAGATGAAAAAAACGAAGAAAGAAACAAAGAAAAGGTTTAATATGAAATCTTCAATCAGATCTCCTCTCATATCTTTAAAGCGACGAATTTAACCATATGAAATCCCCACAGATTAATTAATAATCAGTTATCGCGTTATTTTGAATGACCCATGTGTTGATATAAGCAACGTTTGTGTCATAATTTGACCATTTGTTTTGTCAATTTATATTTTACATTTTCATTGTTATACAGTTAGGCAAAAGTTTGTGTACCACTGGTCAATTTACGTTTTGCTGATTTTCTAAGTGTAAATAAGTGCATATAATCTACACACTTCGGCAAATTCTAAAGACATAGTTATTGTTTATTCACTTCGTTTAACATATTAAATTTACAAAACATTGGATGTGGCGTGTGCGCAAATAATGGCACATTAAATGTGTTACCGTTTATTTTTCGAATATTCTAAATTCAGAAAATAAAATGGAATTGTTTTCTAAAATGCAACAAAACTCCACTTACAGTTTGTTCCCAGTAGAAGATTTGTTCAGTTATTTTCACTTCAAATTAACACAATGTGTCCTTTGACCAGGGGTGCCCAAACTTTTGCGTAAGAATATATCCTATTAAAATACAGCATTGATACAGTTTATATGTACTCACGTTTAGATAGGCCTAATTCAAGCTTACTTAAGATACATTTTTATATTGCAGTCCTTTGCAAAGGATTGGGCACCTCTAGTTAAATTGCACGCATTATTATTATTCTAATTATTATTATTATTATTATTATTATTATTATTATTATTATTATTGTGCCAAAATGTGGCATGTGTAAAAGTAATGGCATATAAAATTAAATACATTCAGAACACATAGAGGAATAGTGCTCTTATATGTACAGAAATGAACATATTCAAGTTTGTTTCCTTGCAGAGGATGTTATTTACTTTCACTTAAAAATCGACATATTTTTGCATCAGATTGTAGATTTATATATAGAATCGTATACAGATCTTGATATTTAGAATCTCGAACAAAATCTGCTATCTTAACGTTCATATTAGATCATTTCTAATTGCACCTGAATTCTCTGTAGTTTAGATGCTGTGCAGGAACGTTGAGCCTCATTAAACTCAATAAACTCTTCTGCAGATCCAATCACTGCAAAACATTTTTACATGTGCAAATACTTAGCGATTCATTTTATTTTTTACAGCTCGTCTGACCGGTGGCTCTCTGTACAGACCCCCCGTCCTCCACACTCCGCCTTTCTCCTGGATGGAGAGCTCGAGACCGGCTCCTTCTGCGCCCCAGCACGCTGCTCCCTGGACTTCTTCTTTCTCTAAGTCGTGTCCGGTGTTCCCGGCCTCGTGCCCGCAGCCCTGCCGCCTGCCCCCAACAACGCCCACCGACACAGCCTCAACGACTCTGCTGGACGGTCTGGACACGGACAGCTACGGCCCGAGCGAGCGCGCGTGCGGCTATTACAGCCCAGAGAGAGCTGACAGACTATCAGCCAGGAATAAACATCGAGCGAGCTCTGGTGCGTAAACGGGGTCTCTACAGACACTCCATACACTCAATAGACACGCGGAATTACTCACCCCTATGCATTATGTACACCGTGGATTTAGTTGTAGTTTTAGACGTATTTTAAAATAACAATAAAATTTACTTCTACACAGAAAAATTAAGATGAAATAAATACATTTTCTCCCTTAATTTATTTAGGCATTTATTTAGGCTACTAATTTCTTTAACGGTTCATTTTTTATTTTTGTTCTGTTGGTTAAGCATCAACTTTGCTGTTGCCCAGATCTCTCGCATTCCCAGCTTTATCGCTGTATATTAGGTCAAAGTGATGAAAACAAACAAATAAAAGTGTAGCACAGAAAAACTTCAGTTTCTATACTGATTGATGCTGGATAGTTCCACTGCAGTTGTATAGGGAACTCAGTACTTGAGGATATTTTGTGGTCTCCATACCTTGTACTGGAGCTGTTTTTAATATCTGTATTTATTTCTGCTTGGGTAATAGAGCTATTGTTTTGAACTATACTTTACTTAATATTGTTTTTGGTTGTTTTTTCTGTTTTTTTTATTTGTTTGTTTTTACAGAGGCCATTAAAGAACCACTTTTATTTCCATAAAGAACCATGTTTGGTACAGAAATGCAGAAGTGTGAAGAACCTTTACATCAATTAACAAAATGTGTTAAATATTTAGACTAACTGACAGATTTTCTGGAAACAGTAGGGTTGTTATCTTACATAAGTCTTGACATGTAAGAAATTTCAATTCACAGTAAACTTGTTTCTCTTAGGATTTCTTGAACTTTGTTGGAATTGTAAATTAGTCCTTTCCGTAACGGTTAGTTATTTTCCCCCTCGTTTTGTGACAGTCCCGGCCACCTTCACCAAGTCTGACTGTTCATTCTCCCAAACGGTCTGTCGAAATATCAGCCAATCTATGCACATGGGGCAGGTTGTTTAAATACAGGTAACCTCAAACTCATGTAAACGTAGATGCAAAACATTATTTTACAAAAAACAAAGCTTGAGTAAAGTGTCAGGTCTAAAATGTAGTTCAAAACTGGGCACCTATATTTTGTGGAAAGGTGTGTTGGGAAAAGTGTTGATTGGATTCATGCTGTAGAAAAACACTTTTGGTTCCCTATAAGGAACCAAAGCTTTACAAAACTATGTTTCTAATAGAGTTGTGTGAGTGTTGAGAAACTTGTTAATGTTTTTAGTACAGCTGAACATCCAAGCCAAGAACCATTTAGGAACCTTTTACTTTGAAGAGTGTTGGGACGTTGGGACATAGAGGTTGGTGTGTTGCAAAACAGATAACACCACTACCTACCAGTGAGCTACCACACCATGTGGGAGACTGGGGTTCGATTCCTGGTCTGGGTGACTATGCTGCGCAACACCAATAAGAGTTCTTGGGCAAGACTCCTAACACTACATTGGCCCACCTCTGTAATATGAGTAATCCTGGATAGGAGTGTCAGAAATGCCATAAACTTCATTTAAATTAAACATCCATGTTGGTGTACAAAACCTTACACAAAATATCTACTTACGTCAACTTATAATGCTAAGTGTGTCTTTTTGGTGATCTGCTAGTAAAAACACCCATATTATTCTCTTTGTATTTCTGCAGAGTAAACATGAGTCATTTGTCTTGTTTAATTTATCGCAACTACATCTTCTAGATTAGTGTCCTGATGTCTGAATAACTTATCTAATCTCTACTGTGTGTGTGTGTGTGTGTGCATATTTCAGAGGGACGAGAGTGTGTTAATTGTGGGGCTACTTCCACTCCTTTGTGGCGGCGGGACGGCACAGGTCATTACTTGTGTAATGCTTGTGGTCTATACCACAAGATGAACGGCCAGAACAGACCTCTCATCAGACCCAAACGCCGGCTGGTAAGTCTTACACTATAAACACACAGAAATAGATATAAAAATCTATTCATTTTTTACTTAACTTAAACTTAAACATAAACATTTAATATCTGCATTTCATCTGTGATCAGTGCTAAACTGAAGAAGAAGAAAAAAAGGTTGATCAAGGTCAGAAACTGTGAGACTTCTTTCAGGAGTGGTGTTTTACACTGCCATTGTTGTTTCTGAATGAACATTTACTTGAATTACACACACAGATAGGAAGCAGGCTGAAGAGACTGAGGGCAATAAAGAGGGAGAGAGAAATAGGAAGAGAGAGACAGGCAGGAGGAGAGAGGATCACTATTCATGGACCATTGAGTTTCCATGGCCGTGTCAACAGGCTTAAATAGCAAGTAATGAATTAGAATCAATTAGAATCCATAAGTGTAAACCTGATCAGACATCAGATACCAGCAGCTTCCCTAAGAGGCCTATGAGATTGACATGTATATTTGCTGTATTATTGGCACACTTTCACTAGGATACTAAACTAAAAGCAGACATAATGACCATATTGATTCCTCACTTCCCACAGCATTCACATTTCATGAATTCTAAATAAATGAGAAGAGTACAGTAATTATTAAACTTTCTTCATGTTGGCCATTAGCCACTGCACTAGAAACTAAAGACTAAAAGCAGGATCAAAAAATTAAATAAGCAAGGTCATCGCTAAATTAATACTATGGCAGAACACAATCCCCATATTCAACAAAGGAAACAATCTTACAGAAAATATGCAGGAAGCTCCAAGGTGACTATTTCTGTATGTATCAGTGTGTCATACAGTGTCAGAAACCACACAAGTAAGTCTATCAGCATTGTTTGAGTGCAAGTCTAAAGAAGCAGGCCTCATGAACGCTCACATGTTTGACTGATTGTTATTGTAAGTTACATTTAAAGGTGGGTCATGCATGGAACCATCAGTGTGCATTCAAGTGCTGCTAACAGCCTGGCTGTTGCCTACCAATTGATGGCCTTTACTTTACTGCTGAAATTCATTCTGATTCTTACAGAACTGTTTGTTCCACTGCATTCACTCAGCCATCAACTCTGTCTGTCATTTAGCCAGACCACAGATCAGTGTGTTTGATACATTATTGGAACAACAGCCCTTTGTGCTAGATACTGTAACAAAAGCCTTAAGTAGAAACATTAGCTTTCTGAACAGAAATGTTAGAAATGTTTTCTTTCTGGTGGATTAATAATAAATAATAACAATGAGGTTCTGTCTCTGATAGTTGTACATAAAGTGGAAGCTCATAAGATTCTGGTTGTTTTATTTTTATTTTATTGTTTTTATTGTAGCTGCTATTCACTGGTGCTGCCATACATGCTGTATGGTTAAAATGGTAACTTTATGTAAAGCTACCTTTTCTTTTAACTCTAGGCTTTTCATTCAGTTATCAATCTGAGACATAGTATTCCTATAGTACCTACCAGGCACTAGGACTCTCTGGAGCAGATGAATTATGCCAAAATACTCTTTAACTAATACATTGTTAGGGACCCTGTCAGTCATAGGCCCTTAGAATTGTCCTGACTTCCCCTCTCCCTTTCCTACTGGAACCATGCCTAATGCCAGGTGTGGGCTAGAGGGGTATAAAGCACCTCAGCATTGAGGTCTGGAGCAGTGGAACTGTGTTCTCTGGAACAATGGTGCTACATTCAATATTTGTGGGATGAGTTGGGGAATTGGGGATGGTTATCATCCAACATCCTGACCTCTTGTCGCTGAACACAATCAAATCCTCACAGCAATGCTCTAGAATCTAGTAGAAAGCCTTCCCTCGACAGTCTAGACAGTTACTTCCACAAAGGCGGATCAACTGCAAAGTGTTTTTAGTACATGACAAAGGAACAGCGATATTATTATAAAATAGCATCCAGGTGCTATTTGGTGATATTAAGGTCATGTCAGACTGTAGGTAAATGTGGACATGTCATAGGATAACACCCTGGAGGATTAACCTGTTTCCTGCAGAATTCCTCACCAAGAATGTACCTTAACTTAATAATAATATTTTTAAAAAACTATCATTTTTAAAACTAGCATAGCATGAACTTTCACTGGACACAAGGGTTTTGTAAAATGTCTTATTAGTTTAGATCTAAATAAATAAACCCTCCCAATGCTACAGAACATCATATCTGAAATCACAGGAAGCAGCCCTTTGTATCCCGTTCCACTTATTCTTGCCTCTCAGGTGTTTTCTTAGAGTTCACCCTGCTGTGCTGTGCGCTCTCTCCAGCTCGTATATTTGCGGTTCTCCCGCAGACGCACACGGGCCGGCCCACTTGTTTCCTGACCCCGGATGTCTGTTCGGTACCGATAGCAAAGTGGGACCCACGAGAACGCGCTTCCTCCCTGGGGTTGTTTTTTTCCACCACCCGTTTTCCGTCGCTTCGTGTCTCTCTATGGTACGATTGGCTGCTAGCTTATACTCGGACGGAGGACTTCTGAGAAGTGTGAACGACCAGCCAATCATAAAGCCGATGGCAGGATCCTATTAGCCAATCCCAGCGCACACGGGGGCGGGTCTTGTCGGAATACGAGTGGGGAAAACATTACTGGGAGAGTGAAGTAGCGTTGTTCTTTAGGAGACGTAGACCAAACAGCGTGCAAGGGAAACGTAAAGGTTGGGAGGAAAGGGGTAGACTAAGGGGCTCTTTGTAGGTTCACTCGGCAAATTTACAGGAAACACAAAGGAGTAGGGACTGTTGTTGAAGTGTGGAAAAGGAACATAAAATACCTTAAAAATATGTTTTTAACCAAAGGTTTGAGCACCTCAAGAGATTTGAGTTCTTACTTTGATTAAGCTTAGGGACTTTAAAAGGCTTATTAGGGCTCAGAGTTGTGGCAAATGTCAAAGCTTTATACATACTCTGACTCCTTAAACTGTGCCCCAGCAGTCAGCAATCTGCCTGTAACTTGTGGTGAAAACCTGTCAGTTAACAAGTCTGGAAGAACAAGAAAACGCTTATAAAGAATTTTAAGCAGGATTGCTAGAAATTCAATCAGAACCTCCATTTGGCTGCAAAGGACCTTCAGAAAGATTTAGCAGACTCTGGAGCAGGGGTGCAGCAACACCTGCAGTAATACTCCAGTAATCTTCATCTGAGTAATTACTCAGATAATGAGTAATTCACAGCAATGAGCAAAAAAAGAAGTACAAAATTTCATTAAAAGAACACCTATTTAACTGTTAAGAATGGAGGTGGATTGATCATGCTTGTATTGCAGCCAGTGGCACATGGTCTAATACTAAGTACTGACCATGCAGAGTGCTTTTTGGAAATCAGGTCATCTGTTTACCTGCTTAGCTATTCACAGTAACATACAGTAATATTTTGGCCAGGCATGCCACTGTTTTCACAAAAGATCTTTGTTTCCAGCACAAACTGTTTCAGGTACAGTTCAAACTGAGTAAGTGCAAATATTTATGTGAGTAATAATTGACCCTGTAGATATGTTTATTTGCTACTGATGGACGGGGCTAGCCGTAAAAGGCACTAAAAGTGTGGTAAAATCAATACAGTTCTATGTCTGATGATCAGTAAAAAGTTTTTTTTTTAAACCACAAAATAAAAAGAAAATGTGAACACAATATGTCTATTTCTATATTTGTTTTATGTAAATATTTAAAATATTTCTTACATTACATTACTTCTGATGGATTCATTAAGGTAAATTAGGGTGCTGGTGATGAATTAAGACAAACATATGCTATACATTTGGCCAACAAGGAGAAATCTAACCAGCTACCAGAACATCAACTAGTTTTAAAAACATATATTTGATCTTTTTTTTACTATGTTAACGTGTGTTTGAATTCATTGGTATGTCATATAATGCATTACATATGGTACATTAGAACCACCTGCCTAATATTAAGTAGGTCCCCCTTTTGCTGCCACAACATATCTTGTAGAGGCATGGGCTCCACAAGACCTCTGAAGGCATCTTGTGGTATCTGTGGTATCCAAGACATTAGCAACAGATCTTTTAAGTCATGTAAATTGTGAGGTGGGGGCTTCATGGATTATATCAATGAGCCTTGCGGCACGTGCCCCTTTTGCCGAATCCCTGGTTGTTCTATCCTGGACCACTTTCGGTAGGTACTGGACACTGCATACTGGAATCCAGACCTGCCTGCTGTTTTGGAGATGCTCTGACCCAGTTGTCTAGCCATCACAGAGTTGTCCTTGTCAAAGTGGCTCAGATCCTTGCCCATTTTTGCTGCTTTTAACACATCACCTTCAAGATCTGACTGTTTACTTGCCTGACATATCCCACCTTTTGACAGATTTCACTGTAGATGAAGATAATCAATGTTTTTCACTTCACCTGTCAGTGGTGCTAATGTTATGGCTAATCTGTGTATTTCCACAGTACTGTATATAACATTCAAGTCAGACTAATGTAGTGTAAAACAAACTGTTGCTTTTATTTTTTAGGCCCTTCCAGTAATCAATAACCTGACATACAGTAAATATGTAAAAACACATTATTGATTGTCACACATTTTATATGCTTCTGTATGTTTGCAGTCTGCAGCCAGGCGAGCAGGTACTTGCTGTGCTAACTGCCAGACAGGCACCACCACGCTGTGGAGACGTAACGCCAATGGAGAGCCTGTTTGCAACGCCTGTGGCCTTTACTACAAACTGCACAATGTAAGTGTCACTTTCGGCCTCTACTACATGCCTGATGACAGTGCTATTATAGGTGTGTGTGTGAACATACAGTGATAGCCTTACTACCCACTGCACATCTAATTAATTGATGAAAAAATGATTGTCACTCTAAAGTAAATACATAAAGAGACACACATACATAAAGTTCTGATGATTTGTGGTTATTTCTCAGATGAACCGTCCTCTTACTATGAAGAAGGAAGGAATTCAGACAAGAAACAGGAAAATGTCCAGCAAATCCAAACGAAGGAGAGGCGAGAACTCTCAGCATCTGACCAGTGTCATGCAGGAGAAACCACTGACCTTTAACCACATTAGCAACATGTCACACCCCTTCACCATCACTCCGCCCATGGATTTACATCCAGCTTTTGGCCACACCCACCACACTAGCTTGGTTACTGCCATGGGCTGATGTTTAGAAGCCATGTTCCACATTAGTGCAAGTGAACACACTCACACATACACACACACACATTCACACACACAAACAAACACACACACTCTTGCATGCAGACTCACATTTTTAAGGGGCTTTTTAAAGGTTTTGGACAGACTATTTAACTGAATGATGGTTTCAGTTTTGAACATTTTTACATCATTGATGCCTGACTGTGTAATAAATTGCACTTTATCCTCGAAACTCCAGCAATACAGTTCATAAAATTCAAGGGGTTTTGCTATGCATTAACTGGGCATTTGGTAGCAGTTATTCCTCATATATTATAATTACTGTGCATTTTAAAATGGAGGTGTGTTTAGTCTGTTACAACATTTGCCCTTGACCACTGTGCTGCAGACATTTACAGGGTGCACTGGGCATCTGCCAGAGCACATTCTGGCCATTTGGAAATTATGAGCCTTCTATTCAGTGAAAATGTGATTGTGAAAGTGATTGGTAGTTGGATGGATGTCAGGTTTGACAGTGAGTCTAAGAATTCTGTATTAATCATTTGCTTATTTATTTGTGACATTCATTTCATTCATGCACAAAAATAAAGGTAGGTAGGATGACAACTTTATACTTCTTTTTTCTACTCTCAATGTTCTTCTCAATCTCAATGTTAGCCTCAATGGTCAACACATTGTATGGAGATCGTGTTTTATCACTCACACAAAAATCCAAAACAGCAACTTTCCAGGAGAAAGAAGAATCCTTAACTTTCAATGGATGTAAAAAAAGATTCAATGTCATTTTGGAGCATTTATATTGGTCTGTTCATCAATAAATTCTGTTTTAATATAAAGAATAACTGCCAGATTCACATTATGTCAAAAATTTAAAAAATGGAGATACAAGGTTTTTGTTTTGTCTGACAGTAATATGTTGTTTATTATACACTGTTAAAAAGAAAGGTGCTTCCAATGTTTTCTGAGCGATGCTATAGAACCATGTTTATAAGAGAAATGTGTTTAAGAAGGTTTAGGAACAGACCCTGCACATGAATTAAATGTTCTTTACAGCCACACATCTCTATTACAAGCTATTTGGAAACAAGTGTTTCTTTTATGGCAATTCTCAAAGAATCATTTCAAGCACCTTTTACTTTATTAGAACTCACATATCAGTGTAGTCTGTATGTGGACAAACTGTAAATGTTCTGCATTGCTAAACATTCTTCCTTATGCTGCCGTATTTTCTGCTCCACCCAGAAAAGCTTTCTCCATTAATAACTTCTAGTCTTATGCCTGTAGACCCAATTACATAAAGCAGCAATCCAGGTACCTCAGATTTAACCTCTTTTTAGGTCCTTACTGTGACCCTGGCTGGTCATCTACCTGTCACCCTTCTCTGTGTCTTAACCTGATAATTGAGAGTCACCAGAGAGAAAATGCTGGATTTACACTTTATATCCTGACATGTCTGAGAACAATGCAGAACAGTTATTTTTCTCCTCTGCTGGCATGTGTTCTGAGGTGGTATTGTGCATGAATTGTGTTGAATGCAACAGTAGTCATCATGTGTCCCCACACTCATACATAAACACACAATATAAAAAAAAAACACAATCTTAAGAAAATAACTTGTAAACATACTAGCATTCAAACATTTGGAATAAACAAATACACAATTATGGATAATGGACAATAATGAGCATGGCTGTTGGACATTGGATTGTAAAAAATGTCTGGTAAAAGTTATAATAAAAGGAATATCTGTAATGTGTTGTATGTATAAAGTGACAATCAACTCTCAAGGCACATAATATAACCATAAACCTATATATAGTTACGGCACACTATTTACACATTACTACACTATGTGTCCAAATGCTTGTGAACACCTCATCTAATAAATGCACCCAGCAATGTTAATTGGCACCCATTTCTGACAACAGATGTGCAAATGCACACATACAACTTGATTAGTCCCTATTTACTATTTTTTTAATACACTTGATTTCTGGAGAATCAATACATGAGCAGGTGTCCCAATACCTTATAGACCCTTATAGAGCATTTTCTATTGTTGCTAAAATACTTGAATTATGATGAAATATTATACCTTCCCTCCTAATTCTAAAGAACTTTAATACATAAGGTGAGGATTTAACCAAGATTTTATTCTGTGAAAAATAATTTGTAATACTACACTAAGCAAAAAGATTTATTTGATTTATAATAATGGTGAAACTAGGGTCTGACTGCAGAGCCACAAAGCTGCACTTTCACACCAGCTGTTTCAATGCAGCAGTTTCAGGCCAGTGGCACTGAACGCATGAGCAATATCTTAATTATTTCAGTATTATGCTCAGTTTAAGGCTCCACATGAATAGGTGTTTACAAAATACCCACACATTATTAAAACCCACTTTAAACTTTGAATAAGGGTTAAATTCAAGGATAACTTGGCGATATTTTCTGCTGATAATTATTTCAGTTAATTAAGTTCTTAGGCCTTATTATCTCTGATTTTGAGGTGCCTAGCCATTTCAGTGCATGTGCTGAATGTAGCTGGCCTGAAACTGCGGCTCTGCATCCAGGTTCTACACAGAACCACCAACAAAACATTTTCCACCCATCTGAAGAACCCTTTAAACAGACAAAAAACATTTAAATCCAAATAGTTCTTTGAGTGGTTAGTGTTACATATAGAACATTTAAAGATCCCTAATTTAAGAGTGAACTATGCACTTTTTGTTGGCTTATTTGCCAAAATTGAAATCTCTTCATATTTTCAACCATAAAAATGCAAACTGTGATTGATGAACTGTTTTTGTAATAGTTCCTCTGTTTATGTGAAAAATACTGAGATTGAATCACTGTGAAATTCATGTGCTTGAGCCTAATTGACTCGTTCTGTTATTCTACAGAATTCTACTGAATTTCACACACAAGCACACACACACGCATACACACACTCAACATTCACTCACACAGACATCCAAAAGCCACACACGTCATTGTGAACTGTGCACACGCCTAAGAGCCTGAGATGTTGTCAGCATGCTGAGTGGATTAAAGGAATGAATGAAGCAGCAGGCTCCAGAGGGATAAGTGAAAATGGGGAGATAAGATAAAGCTGAAAGAGAGAGTGATTCTCTACTCAGGTGTGGAGGCAAGCAGGTGCTGAGCGTAAGAGTACGAGGGTCACAGGTGCCGCAGCCGGGTCAGAAAGTCTAAAGTCCTCTCTGTGTTTCTACTTCATTTGCATTCTTTGTTTTGGTGAGAAGGTTACCCTTATCGGAAAACAAGGTGCTCTTACACCTTCCAGAAATAGAAATGAATAAATCTCACTGGACTCAATATTTATTGCACACTGCATAATTTGCACACTACCCCCAATTATTTATTGTTCTCTGTCTGTATTGTGTTGTATTGTCTGTCTGCACTTGTACTGTGTTGCACTGGTGTTCTGTATGCACTGTGTCTATGTTGCACCATGGTCCTGGAGGAACGTTGTTTCCTTTCACTGTGTACTCTGTATGTAGTTGAAATGACAATAAAACCCACTTAACTTGACTTGACTTGACTTCTCTTTGTCACCCTACATGTAATTCAAGTGTTTTTTCACTACGTGGTAAGGATGCATTAGGTTTATATGTAAAGTTAATATGAAATACGCCATCTGAAGTCAGAGTATACAATTTATGTATATTCTTATATCTCTCTATATAATACACAGTATCTTAATTGTAGGCTTTATTTCAAAACCTTAAACCCAATTTCCAAAATAAATTCACCAAATTGTATCTTTCTTTCTATCAAAAGCAACGACCTAAGCAAAAAACGCTAGTTTTGCACTGTGATAATATAAAACTGTACACTGTTGCAGTCAACTGAAATTACTTATCAATACTGCAAATAAAAAAAAAACACTACAGAAACACTATAATCATTACCCAGAAGGAAGATAGTGTAGATTATATGGAGTGTTCTGTCTATTGGCTGGGGAGGCCAAATTACTTAATCTACATCATATACATACAATATCTAACCTCAATCAAAATGTATATACAATGTCACAAAGCCTCTTTAGAGCAAGCTAGTGGCAACAGTGGTAAGGAAAAAAAACTCCCTCGGGTCGAGAGGAAGAAACCTTGAGGGGAACCAAGACTCAAAAGGGGAACCCATCCTCCCCTGGTCGACACCGGATAATAACAATAAAAAGCAAAACACAAATAAAAACAACAGTATAACTGAATTAAGAGAAAAAAGGTAAATATGGCATCAAGCTATACAATACAAAAATGTGAGTGAGATGATAAAGTCCATGCAGACCTCGCCAAACCTTGCTAAACCATGTCTACATGAGCAGTGCCTTGATCTTGTGGATAGATAGTCTGTCACTCTTTCACACACGATAAAGGCCAGTTGGTGTTTCAAGTTATGTATAACATTTAAAAAAAATACATTTAAAATAAATAAATGCAACATTTTATCCCAACAGCATACAGGATATGGTAGATTTTTCTGATCTTTGGTGGTACAGGTGCTCTGAGCCAAAGCAAAGGCCTCTAGAGGAGTGGTTTTTAAACTAGTCCTCAGGGAGCCCCGCCAAGACAAAGCAGATCTTTGAGGAAAAAATATGAACTGCCGGGGTTTCTGAGAATCAGTGTGAGAAACACAGCTATAGAACAATGTGCTCAAACTTTTGTGCAATTGGAAATTGGAGAAATTTGATATGTTTGCTTGAAAATCAAGCCTAAAGCAATACTCCTGGCAGCCAATTGCAGCTCCACACTGGGCCAGCTTATTATATTCAACTAAGTACAACATACACAGTGAGGTCAGCACATGGAACCGACAAAAAGGTTGAGGTTGTATCCTCCATCAAAAGAAAATCTGGCATAACCAAATTAATTTGGGCCAATATTAAAATCCCAAGATGTCCCCAAAATGTACATACACTCAGACCACCAGTGAAAGCCCTGTCAAAGCTGGAGAATGTTAAAACATGATGGCAACTTTGGGAGAATATTATGTTGTTGATACTGGATTCAGGGGCACAGTCAGGGATTTTGGGTCCAATTAAAAGATATTAGACTGGGCCCCACAACTCTAATAATTCTGCCAAAATACTCATTGAATACATTTTTTGGGTCCCTGTCAGTTATCCTATTATCCTAACATACTGGGCAGCAAGTGAACGGCCAGTTCTTGGAGGCGATGTGTTAAAATCAGGAAAAAAGCATAAGGATCGGAGCCACTTTGACTAGGGCCAAATTGTGATGCCTAGACGACTGGGTCAGAACATCTCCAAAACATCATGCAGGTCTTGTGGGGTGTTCCCGGTATGCAGTGGTCAGTACCTACCAAAAGTGTTTTAAGGAAAGACCAGCAACAGGGTCATGGGCACCTCGTTGAAGCGATCCAGCGATGAAGGCCCCATCTCAGAACTTACAGGACTTAAGGAATCTGCTGCTAATATCCTGGTGCCAGATACCGCAGGACCCCTTCAGAGGTTTTGTGTAGTCTAAGCCTCGAAAGGTCTACCGTGTTTACAAGGTCTGCCCCGAAAGGTGTATGTTTACTTATGCCTGACTGAAAACTGGGACACACAAACCCTCCCATCTCGGAGTACATTCACTTGCTTTCTTCTCCCTTTCTTTCGCTTTCTCTCTTCTTTCCTTTATCTTCCTGTTGGGCTGGTAAATGAATTCATAGCTCTGTTTCCAAACAATCACTCCTTTCAAACAGCAAACGCCAACTGTAAACGCTCAGTTCCCCTCCCCAGGGACAGTTTGTGTGGTGTGATGAGGTGAACGTCTGTGGTTGTCTGTGTGTGTGTGTGTGTGGTGTGGGAGAACGAGAGAATGTGGGTGTTCATGTGTGTATTCTGTTGCAAGTCTTTTGGGACAGGGTGACAGATATGCTATCTCTCTCTGTCACCTTCCTTCTCCTCCTTCTTCCCTTCACTCCTTCTTTTCTTTCCCTTGTTCTGGTGGTTTTGTCCTGAGGGAAATGTTAGAAGGAAGAAAGTAGGCCGGAGGCAGGAGGGAGGTCACCGTTTACACATACATATTAGTGCACTGTTCACTTGATTTCTGGATAGTGTTCAAATTTCACCCTGTCAGTATTTGTTGGACTATTCACTGCCCCCCTCACTGCCCTGCCTCACTTCAGTTCAACTTTACTTAGTATTCTGCACAGTTAATAATGGGGTCTGTGAACATGGGGTTGAGTGAAAAATATATACCAAGGATTCAGGCTGGGCAATATGCTTTTTGTGATACACTGAAACACAATTGTACATTTCACACATTTTTGTTGTATCATAAACAAGGTTATTTGCTCAGTAATGGACTAAACTCCAAAATAAAAAATTAGTTGCCCACTTCAATCACATGAAATCTATTAAGGATTCACAGCCACAACATAGATCTGCCAAAATCAATGAAAGAAATGCTGACTTGGAATAAAAATTGGCCAACTGAACTAATCATTTTTAAGCATTGCTTCTTCAGTTTAGTATTGTTTAATGTACTGCTAGGCATTATGCTGGTTCATTTGGTAAACTGTTTAAGATGCATCCTATAGTCTGTGTTTCTTACATACCCTAATACCATTATACAACAAAAAAGCACAGGCCAAAATTTAGAGCTGTGTAATTTAGACACATCACAAACAGCACAAATGCTTAGCAGTAATGTGTTGCTAGTAAAATACCGTGATACACATTTTCGTTCACACACCCAGCCCTAGTTAACTAAAAAGTTTAAGGAAGATACATGCGCAGGGGACGGTAGTATAGTAAAACAATATGCAAACAAAAAAGTAAATCTGACAACTTTTGCTATATTCGAAGAAAACACAGCTGATTCAGCTTCACTCAGTTACATGCATTCATTACGTAACAAAAAGTAAAAACTACGGTACAGTATTAAGATAGATCAGTCAATCTCTCTAAGCAGACTAACTGCCATGTGTTTGGGAGTTAATTCCCCAGGGCTAAAGTTGTGCAGAGTGTGGATTCACACACACAAATAAAATATATTTATCTGAATAAATTATCTATTTTATCCTAAAACTATGTATGAGAATTAATGTATGTTTCACAACCTAGTAACATATTACATACATGTATTAACAGTGTAATAAAGTGTATAAGTGTATTAAAACACACAGCTGCAGAGAAGCAGAAAAGAAAAAAATGGAGCAGAGGGGGAGGGCAAGCCCCTGATTTAAGATAAGCTGGCTGACAGACAAATATTTGCAAAATGTGTGGAGGGGGAGGAAATAAGACAAAACCAGAGAGTAGCAGGAAGATATTCAAACACACACACACATGCACACACACACACACACACACAGGTACATAAGCAATTAACAAGGCCACTTGTCATATCTACAATTGTTATTTTATTCTACAACAGCATATATAGTATATGGGTCCAAATGTTTGTGGACACCCCTTCTAATGAATGCATTCAGCTACTTGAGGTTGCACCCACTGTAGATGTGCAAATGCACACGCACAGCGTGTCTAGTCCCTGTAAAGAAATATTGCCAATACAATAGGACTCTCTGGAAAAGGTAAACATGAATCAATTGGCACCATGCCTAATGTCAGGAATGGGCTAGAGGGGTATAGAGCACCCAGCATTGAGAAGAAAATTCTACAGGCTTATGAGTAGAATGGACTGCCATCACTGCAGTGACCCGAGGGCTGTATTGAGTGACAGGCAGGTCTTGTTGCTTTAGATAAAGACCTGGTTAGAGTACATAGTGCAACCGCCAAATTCCCTATATACACTCTGTATAGTCACTATACTCCACTGTCTGTGTGTGTGTGTGTGGATCCCTTTGGTGAAACCTAACGCTATTGTAACCGCTTGAGTAAAATATGGCCTAGTTGTTTTTTTTAACAACTCTTCTGCTGAGGTTGTTGGTGGCAGAGAGAGTGAGCAAGAGAGTGAACGCACGGGAGAAGTTGCTTATGGGTGTATCTGGTTTCTCACTTTCCACTCTATTACAATAATGTGCTGATATTATCTGACTAATACAGGTCATTAAGCACATACACACTCTTTAGAACAGATTCCATATACATCATGCCTTTTTACTCCCAGAAAACATACTCAGCAGAAAATTACACAGGCCTCAACAACTAAACACCCTTGTTCAGTACTTAGAGTGTCCATCCCGTGCCTTTATTACAGCTGCCATTCTTTTTCAGGAGTATCACATTCTTCTGCAGAAATCTGATTTCCACATCTCCTAAGTTCAGTCTTAGAAGTTAGAGCATTTTCATGGTTGTCTGGGATTCCATATATGCTGTGGACCAACCATGAGTCTGGCTAGGAAGAAGCAAATAAGATGAATTAATGAATAAAAGAATGGGAACAAGATCTCATTATAAAAAAGTGTAGCTCATGACATTTTATTTGTACATATTTTATGAGTCAAAAAGAGCTTCTGTCCACTGGTGCCATTATTTTTATCTATGTATCAGCAATGGGTGTAACATAAAGTAGCTGAATGCATTTATTTCAAGGGGTGTCCACAAACATATGGCGTATAGCATATAATTTGTCTCTGACACATACAGACACCCACATAGACGAAGTATCTCTCTCCATAAGTGTCCAGCTCTTACACTCTGATAATTGTTTGTTTAGAGAAGGGCTCTAATTGAATAGCTGTAATTGAATAGATCGCTCTGTTTATCGTTTAGAGATAAGACAGAAAGCCCACTAATGCTGTTAGTCTCATTACTAACGGATACAGCAGGCTTTTAGCTCACTGTGTTATTAGATTGACAAGCTTGAGAATGTGTGTGTGTGTGTGCGCGTGCATGTTACACTCTGACCCTGCTGTTCTGTACAGGGTCTGTACTGCATACAGCACTACAGACCACAAGAATGAAAGTGAGCTCCAAGATTATTTTACAGTGAAATCAATCTAAATCAGGTGGGCATGATAAGTGCCGGAGTTAACAGGGAGGTACTACTATATTCAAAATTACTGCATGATTCAGTGGCTGAGATGTAGACAAAGTAAAATGATTTGGTTCATTGTTGAGAAACGTACTGGCATACATTTATTTACAGTGGTTATGATGGGAACCAGGGTTCGCAATGTCTACGATGAATCTAGTCATTTTATTTATTGTCTAAAATAATACTGTTAAAAATGTTGATGATGGTAAAATACTCGTATGGCAAAGAAAAGTTTTTTTATGGCCTGCATATACACTATATGGACAAAAGTATTGGGACACCTGCACATTCCCTGTTTCTTCTGAAATCAAGGATATTTATATAGTGTCTTTGTTTGATTGCATTCGGCGACATAAGAGGAGGTAAGGTCAAAACATTGAGAAATCTCCACCCCATCTAATGCCAAAAATATTGGATGAAGCACCATCATTCCAGAGAATACAGTTCCTCTCCTTCACAGCTTTATAGGGGTATAACCCATCGACTATAGCTGGCAACAGGCATGGTGGCTGTAGGTAGACATGTTTATCTGGTGGTGTGGCGCAACAGATAACACCACTAGCTGTCAGTGAGCTACCACACCATGTAGGAGACTGGGGTTCGATTCCCAGTCTGGGTGACTATGCTGCGCTACACCAATAAGAGTCCTTGGGCAAGACTCCTAACACTACATTGGCCCACATCTGTAATACGTGTGACCTTGTCAGTCGCTCTGGATAAGAGCGTCAGCTAAATGCCATAAATGTAAATGTAAATCTGCTCCAGAGAGTCCTATTCTGTTTGTAATATGTCTCTACATGGACTAGATGGGAAGCTGTAAGCTGTGTGTGCATTTGCACATCTGTGTCAACAAAGGGTGCAACCTTAAGTAGCTGAAAACCTTCATTAGAAAAAAATCAGTCTACAGTCTGAAGCTGGGATTTGAACCAGTGACCTTCTTATTTCTAGATGAACCACCACACAGAGCCACCATGGATACACACAAAAGATGCTCTTACCAGCAGCACAAGGCATCTATGGATGTTTTTTTCACATTTGAAATCTGTCAGGTGTCAGTCTTCGAAAAAATGAACTGAACTCCAATAATACATACATCCACACCCACACACTGATTGCCACACCTGTGTATCTTCGATGCAGCATTGGGATGCTGATGCTCAGAACACTAACTGACCTGGAAAGAAAACAAAGAACAAAGAGAATGAACCAAAACGTCTAAAGGCTGCGTGAATGTAAAGACCAGGACAAAGGAAATGTAAAGACCAGGTGTGAATGAACAAAGTTTGACATGGAGAGAATGTTGCAGAAAGGGACGGGGATAGAGAGAATAGACTGGAACAAAGGCTCTCTGAACTCTCTGGTGAATTAGGGTTACACGACTGTGGTTTTGTGAGGCTAAAGCTTTATGAAATAAGAGTGTTTATTACCCATTAAATCTACCTAGACAACAAAACCTGCGCTTAAAGGAAGGAAACATTAGATGCGTGTGTGTATACATGCACATGTGTGTGCAGTGAGATACATACATTATATGGACAAAAGTATTGAGACACCTGCTCATTCATTGTTTCTTCTGAAATCAAAATATTTAAAAAATGTGTATCCTGGTTTTGTTGGAGTAACTCTACTGTCTCAACTGCCCATTAGTAAGGTCAGTCCATCTCAACCCCAACTCTAAAAGTATTGGATGGAGCCCCATCGCTTTAGAGAACACACTTCTGCTGCACCACAGCTCATACCCCTCTAGCCCACGCCTGGCATTGAATAAATAATTAATAATTTTGCACCTGCTGGTTGAGTACTATAAATATTTTTATTTTAATTTTGTTCTAGGTATTGCGCTGTAGAAACTGTAGAACATTTGAGGTAAGTGCCTGATTATTTAGAATGTACAGCAAACAACTGGAAAAAGAGAAACATCTGGGGTTTAATTCCCTGTCTGAGCAAAAAAAAAAAGAAAAAACTCACTACACTATAAGGAACAAAACCTTTGACAGGACACTACACACTACATTCATCTGCCTCTGACATATATAAGTAGATGTAACATACATCTATATGTCACTCTGGAAAAGAGCATCTGCCATAGTTCATACTTCAGCTGATGAGTGCTTATATCACAATAAGGGGATACAATGGCTTTATTCCCAAGTTAGTACTGTCACAATGATGTTTTCCCTCAGAATAAACCTAGGGATCGTGTTGACCTATTGGAAACTGAAAAAGAGAATATTGTGGTTTGAAAAAAGAAGTGTCCCCAAACATTTGATGGCTTAAGTGCATTTGTTCAGAACAACCACACAGAGGCCAGGTAGAGTGCACCCTGAGCAGTCAACAGAGGCTTAATGATTTAATGACTGAAGTAGAGCTGTTTCGAATTGGCAAACTGATCCATAGATTGATTCATTGACATTGTTGCGTCATTGAGAAACTGACTGATTCATTGAAAGTGGCAAGTTGTCAGTCTGAAAAGAGCAATGGATGACTTCTGTCCAGCACACGGGGACTGGTTATGTGAGAAGGGGGATTTCATAAGGAACCATTGAGATTTTTTTACTGGCTGGGTTTTGTAAAATGTTTTTGTTTCATGTTCATACTATAAACTAAACCAAAACAGACATAAGCTCTTTGCACACATTGTTCTATATTGATCATATCATGTAACACAGGCAGATGACTTCAATAAACAGGTACACACACCACAACTGCACTTCACAGTTTTTATTTCCCACACTACATGTGGATGTTTTTACACTATAATGTACATTAATTTGGGAAGTTCCAAAAGAGGCTTGCAATCTGACTACAAAATTGATATGAATTAGATATTTATCATATCTCTTATTATGTCTAGATTTGCAGTGGTTTAAATTGCTCTGGGGGGAAATAAGGAAGTAAATAAAAGTGTGTGAACATGCAGAAACTGTCGAACACTAAACTGCCATCCGAAAAAAGAAACACAAAGACAGACATAAATCATATTTCTATATTTCTCCATAAATTAAGATAATCTGTGGAATCTTTTCCTTTGAACTGGGATTATATTTTCCCTCAAAACCGCTCATGTGTGTGAGAAGGAGCCACCTTTCAGGCAATCAGACAATGCGGCCCCCTCCCCCAGAAAACAGCGCCTTATGCACAGCAAAATGATCACATGTAAATATCTTTGACATGATCGGGCTATGAATGTGCATATGAATGAAAAGTACGCTATAATTTCATTTTCTAAAGCTTTGAAATCTGATTCAGCTCGTCAGCTAGTCCTCAACTACTTGCTGGGTGTAGAGATGGTATGATGATTTTCTTATCGAATTTTTAATTATCGAACTAAATTCTTTTTACCCCTTCAGGATCTGATACAGCATTTTCTGCTGAAATCGATCCAATATCGATACCCATTGATACTGATACAGGGGCGAAGGGTTGCAGTTTCAGGGATTTCGGTCTCTGTCTGTGAGGCGTTTGTTGTGTCTGAGCTGTGTTCTCCCTGTGTCTGCGTGGGATTTTACCCAAAAACACACAGTAGGTGAACTGGCTATGCCAAATTGCCCCTAGGTGTGCCTGAATGGGCTTGTGTGGGCTTGCAGTTGACTGGTGCCCTGTTCAGGAAGTATTACTACCTTGTGCCCAGTGATTCCGGGTAGGCTCCAGACCTACTGTGACCCTGACCAGAAGGCAGAAGCAGATAAGAACATGAATAAATGCTGAGAGTACCTGTTCAATTTACCTAGTTGTAAATACTCATAGAAGGTTTCTGATAGATTTGTACAGTAGTTTACTAAGTGCAGTTTTTTTAATCAAAAAGAAGAGCACCAAACACACTTGTGTGCTAAGAGAGCTGGTGGATTATGATTTTTTTTGTAAACAATTTCTCCACAATTTTAGATTAGCCAATAAACCCACCCACTCACTAGGACTCCCCCTATCACAGCAATGCTTCAGACATTATTTTTTTATTTGGTGCCCTCCCTCACAAGAAAAAGCCAAATCTCTTAACTAATCAATTTTTACTCTGAGAACAAACCTTTTCCTGATACTAAAGTACAGCCTTTGTGTACTTTACCCACCACAGAAAGAGAAACTATATACCTGCAGCTTTAAGTGCTGAGCCTACAGCAACTACATTCTCTCTAATCAAACAATAATTACATCTCTCTCTCTCTCTCTCTCTCTCTCTCTCTCTCTCTCTCACACACACACACACACACACACACACACACACACACACACACACACACACACACACCCACACACAAAAAAAACAGCCTTGATGGAGCTGATACCGCTAATGTTAATGACGGCCCATACAGAGAATGGGACCCTACCTCACTCAAGTTTTATGTAAGAGTCAACCAGGGGTCAGGGGTAAGGTAGGAGCCAATCAGCAGCCTTTTTCTCATAGGACATGTTCTGTTTTCATTCCCTCACTGGACCTTTTCCCTCATTCACCCCCCCCCCCCCCCCCCCTCTTTCTACTCCTTTATGAATTTTAAAAAGGCACTCCGTGCAGATCCCCTTTGATGAAGGACCCCGATTACAGAGGTTAACAGACTCAAGCTGTCGTATCAAAGGCCGACACACATACCACAAAACAACTCCATCTAAACAGAATCTGACAGAGATCCCTATCTGACAGACAGAGAGAGAGAGAGAGAGAGAGAGAGAGACAGTTGCAGAATGCAAAATGAAGAATAAAATGTGTGTGAGAGTGAGAGAGAGAGCATGGACAGTTAGTGAGAGTAGAAGAGAATATGAGTGATAGAAAGTGTGTGTAAAAGTGAGTAAGACACAGAGAGAGAGAGAGAGAGAGAGAGAGAGAGAGAGAGAGAGAGAGAGAGAGAGAGAGAGAGAGAGAGAGAGAGAGAGAGAGAGAGAGAGAGAGAGAGAGAGAGAGAGAGAGAGAGAGAGAGAGAGAGAGAGAGCGAGAGAGATCAGTCCAGTGGGAGCTGTACAGCACTCACAGTTATTGTAGTGCAGTCTGTAACAGTGTAACAGTTGTAAAGACTGACAGGAAATTGGCAGAAACACCGAGCGCTCTCAGCCCTCAGAGTATGCAAGTATGTAAGACTGGTCATGGTATAATCATCCAACAAAAGTATTTCTTTACAAAAAGGCCACACACACACACATACACACACATATACACACAGTTGTGATGCCCTGCAGTGTTTAGTCTCCTTTTCCTGTTGTAATTAATGCAAGAGATTCAACTCTGCTCCAATCCCTTCTAATTTACATGTCACTATTAAAAATGTGATGACTAGAATGAGAATCATGTGGATGAGAGGTGAGTGGGGGAAGGGAGGTGACTGAAGAAGATACCAAAATAAATGATGTAATAAAATATTTTTTATATTTTACATCATTTAAATTCTATAATACTTGCACTTATAGCATATACATCTATGTTTATAGAAATATATTTATATATAGTAAAGAAATAAGAAACATGTGCCTTCTGTGAACCCACATGAAAGCCAGATAAGACTCAAACAACCACTGTCACTCTGTCCCACACCCTTTTATAAAAAAAAGGACCTTAAATTACTCAGAATAAAAATCATTGGTTATTCGCATGGTACTGTATTGAACTTAGAAAATAAAACATTACTATTATTTGTAGTAAGAGCAGTACATTTTGCAGGTGGGGAATCCAGGATGTCAAATTTGCACTTGTTGCTCACAGCATTATTTGAACAGATGCACAGAGCAGTTATTGTAAGCTCCAGCAAAAAGTAAATCTAACTCTGACAGATAGTTTGATAGTCAAAGCATGAATGAGCCACAGGCAGGAGTTTCTTATGTTTGCATATATGTATACATATATATATACACACTGTAGGCAGTTCTCACTTAGTCAATAAGTGCTTTGTTTCTACCCAAGTCTGTAAAAGACAAACACGGAAGTTTAAAGACAGTTGCCATGTACACACGTGTGTCTGTGTTTTTAAGGTCATTTGCCTGAAGGTTGCTCCAAGTTGGAATACAAAGGCAGGAATAGCTATGCAAACTAGTCAAGCAACATGGAGAACAATGAAAAGAGTGTGAGGATGAAAATGTCATAGCGGTTGTGGGATTCATCCTAGAGGCAATTTATGTAAAATATCCCAAACTACAGAGTTAAATGCTACCAAACATGTTAACATGACACAGGAAGCTATGGCTTGACTGATGCTGACAACATAAACCAGCACAAACAGGTTCAAGGCTGAGTAATGGAAAAGGAGCCACTCAATCTCTGTAAATCTACTGTAAATTGTACAGTATAGTGTGCTTCAAATGTAATTAGGCAAGATATTCTTCTTTGCTGTGGAGTTAGCTAGCATTCTAACTGCATGGACCTCTGACCGAGGGGCCTCACACAGAGCATTGTGATTCTAGCAACACTTAGCGAATGAAATTCTGACTAAATAAAAAGTCTTTCTAAACCTGAATAAAAATATTTTTTGACTCTGAATTGAATATATATATATATATATATATATATATTATTATTATTATTTTATTTTACCTGCTTACCTGGTTTGTAACACTAACACTATGTGACATAAATGGGAAAACAGTAGCTAAATGGACACAAGTATTGGGATACCTGCTCGAGTATTGATTATTCCCAAAGTCAAGGGTATTAGAAAAAGAGTTCCTATCCTGCTTTTGTTGGAGTAACTGTACAGGGAAGACTTTCTACAAGATTTTGGAGCATTGCTGTGAGGTTTTGGTTGCATTCAGTGACAAGAGCATTGGTGAAGTCAGGAAGTTGATGATATGATAATTACCCCACCTCATTTTCCACTCCCCAACTCCTCCCAGAAGTATTGGGTGGAGCACAATCATTCTGGGGAACACTTTATACCTTTATACCCCTTTATACCCCTCTAGCCCGTGGTGCCAATAGGTTCATGGTTATCTGCTCCAGAGAGTCCTATTCTATTGGAAATACTTGTCTACAGCGACTAGACTAGCTGTGTCAGTAAAGGGTGCCATTTAAATGAGCTGAATACATTCATTAGAAGGGGTGCCTAAACACAATAAATGAACTATGTCTAAAACATGGCTAGAGAATGTCTCTCTGCTGAAGATGTCTCAGGCTGCACCCAGAAAGCAGAACCAAAGTGAAAGCATTCCATTTTCCTTTCCATGCATCAGGGGACTGGAATGAAAAAGGACATCTATGTTTAGGGATTGTTTCACAAGCAGAGGTCTTTATTTCCAGTGTTGAGTATTTTATTACAGGAAGATCGTGCAAAGTAATAGAATACAAACCAGGGGATGACACGCACAGAGCTCCTGCAACCTCTCACAACCACACATTCAGTACCTCACCTGGCCAACCAGAACTCACTCAAGCTCTCAAGAATAGTTAGTGTTGTTAGAATCAGGACTGCACCATCTTTTTATGGGGATCGTAGACATATCTTTTGAAGTTCAGGTGGATGGCGATTGGCTGAGAGTCTGCCTTGGCTTCTTCCTCTTTGGTCGGCTCATTTTTGGTCCCACCCTTTCCTTTTTTCTTGGATGAAGAGGAAAGTAGCTGCTTCGTTTCTTCTTTCAGTCCCTCTGGTGGGAAAAGAAGAGAAAGAAGAGAAAGACAGAGAAAAATATATTTATTAGCAAAATACCAAAAACTGTTTTTTATTACCAAGTTGAAACAGCTCAGATCTCTGACAGGACAATTAGGACAATTTTTATGATTTTTAAAGCGTACTTTGCAAATGGTTTAAATCTGAAGTGCCCAAAGTATTTAATCTATATGAGTATATAGGTAATTAATATATAAGTATTGAATATACTAGATGTCCAAAAGTATCCACACACCCCTTCTAGAAAAGCATTGGCAATATAAAGGGACACTATGGAGCTAAAGTCACCATACCCAATGGCAAATGTCATCTAAAAAGGAAAAAAAATCCTCCACTGGGACATGGAGAAGTGGAACTGTGTTCTCCATTCGATACTTTTGGGATATATCAGAGTGCTGTTTAAGATCAAGAACTAATCATCCACTAATAGTGAGGCCCTGTGGCCAAATGACATCAAATCCTCACTGCAGTACCAAACATAAAGCCTTCCTAGAGGAACAGACACTGTTACTGCAGCCAAGGGTGAACAATTAATACCCTGCATCTCAAAAGATGAATATTTATTAAAAATGTCTAAAGAGTGTAATGTGTTGATGCATCTCTAGACTTTGTGTTTCCCGTATTTGAGTGTATTGCATACCTGGCACTCTAATCTTGATTTTGCCGCTCTGTCCAAAGCCGCCTTCAATGGTCCCCGTTTCTCCTGACGAAAGTGTGACCTTTAATCCCACAAACAGCTGAAGGTTGGTCTCTTTCTTAAACAGATTTCTGCCAATCACAGTGTAGTCGTCCGTCACCTGACCACAGGAAAATAAACTACAGTTAAAAAGCCGCAAAGACAACTGATCATTTCATAGAGAATCTGAGGCAATGTAAGCAGGTCACTTCCTACAACTTGCAGTCTGCATTGTGTAGTTAATTATGATAAATTATATTTGTCATATTAGTTGCTTAAATTTAAAATTGAATTTTTTTTTTCATTTAAAAAAGCAGTGCATTCCAATATACCTGCATTACATGTGTCAATAATATAAGATTGCACCTATTACTTTTAATAACTTAGTGACATCATTATCTTCATCTGAATGCAGAGTTCACATGAACAGAGTTTCCAATTTTCAGCAAAGTCCAGTGAGAGCAACAGTGGCAAAATGTTCCCATCAATGACTGGTATATATTATATATAATATATACAGTCAATGGGTCCAGCTCCTCCACTGTAGCTCCACTGTAGCATCTGGATTTCTATCATCTTAAAGGCAGTTTGAAAGGACAAAAATGTTTAAAAGAAAGGCACTACAAATACTTCTTTGAGTAACTCCAAGACCTAGTTTTGGTTCCATAAAGAAACATATTTGTAATAGAGATATGTAAGTGTGAAGAACTCTTTTAAAAATCACCTGTGTACCCTTAGTAATTTAGGGCATTAAAGTGTTATTAGCACATTATATGTTACTATGGCGTCTACACTTTGAGTAATTACAAACTGTAGACAACTATTTTCAACCAACATAATATATCAAATGATTTTAAAGGAAAGATTTACACAATATTTTCTTTTTCACCCCAAATGTAGTTAGTTAGCCAAAGCATGATTGGTGTCAGACTTTTCTTCTTTGGTTTTGAACCATTATTGATTGTAATTGTAACTGATAGAAAGTATATGTATATGTATTAACATTTACAGTTTATTATATTATTGTCAACTTTCAGCACAAAACTAAAAAAACAAACATTAGACACCGGAAAAGGCTTGGTTAACTGGCATTTGAGTATAAGAGCAAATCTGTAAGCTTGCTTATTCACACACCTATGTTTTTAGTGCAGTGATTTTCAACACCTGCCTGTTTTAAGATTAAAAATTAAGATTTACAGATTAAAGTGCCCCAACACAACAGATCCAGCTCAGAGAGACTATGCTCATTACCTGATGAGCTGGATCAGGTGTGTTAATGCATAAACCACTTGAACCTGTGCAAGTTGGTGGATCATCAGGACCACAGTTGAAAACCATTGCTTTAATTCAGCCAGAGGTCATGTTTCATAGCAGTTGTATGTGTCTGTGTTGGGTAGAGGATTGTTACCCGTTCCACTGCTCCCTCTTTATGCTTGTCTTTACTAATCTTGAGCTTTGGTAGTGCAGTCTCTGTGTAGTTCTTGTCTTCAAAGCCCTCCAACAGCTTTCCATGAAACGCAAGCCTACACGTGTTAGCGTGTATGTCAGAGTCCAGCCGGGAGCCAATCACCAAACAGTGTGGTGGACATGTGACCGGCTGCTCAAACTCCAGTAAAGCCCACTGCTGTGGTACCTGCCCCTCAGCTTCCCCCTGAGTGCTCAAAAACTCCTCCTGATGATGAAACTCCCAGTCAAAAGAGAAAGAGTCCATTCCCTGCTCTGAAGGACTTCCATCTGAGGCTCCAGACTGGACGCTGTGAGACGCCCTGCTGAAGAACGACACACGCGCCATGACGGTTCCATGTCCAACGGTGATGTGGAACTTTGAACGACTGCCAAGTGCACCACGGTAGTATTCGATCTTGTGCACAGAAATAATGGCAGCATGAAGAGTTCGTAAGGAGCCAGGTGTGCACACCACACCACGTTCCAGCAGTTTTGGGTCAAACTGTGTCACACACACACCAACCCGATCTCCTTGTATCGCACTAGGAACTGGCTTACGGAACATCTGTACTGACTTCACCTTCCGGGTCACCTACAAAAGGACAACGCATAAGAAAAGGTTTAAGTGCCAACAAACAAAAACACATTGCACATACTTGATGTGTCCAAATGTTTGTGGACACCCCAATTAATGCATTCTTTTTCTTAGGGTTCTTTTAGTTGCATCCATTGCTGACACAGATGTGCTAATGCACACAAACAGCTTGTCTGGTTCCTGTACAGAAGTAACTGAGAACTGAGCTGTGGAGCAGTGGAACTGTGTTCCCTGGAATGACGGTGCTTCATACTTTTAGGATGAGTTGGGAAGTTGAGGAGGAGGTCATTTTAACTGATTTCAATTGATTAAATTGATTTGTGCATGTGTATTTAAGTCACAGAATTACTTCCCAATATTAGTTAGGAATATTAATTTCTAATTACTCACACTGGTGTAACTAAGCCTCCCAAAGTAAACAATGAGTTTAAAAAGTCCACATACCCCTACATGATTTCACACAGATCTATCAAATTTTCAAAAATTACGTTGATAATTTTTCAAAAAAAATCTGAAACATGAGTCAAACTGCAATCTTTGATGCAAGTAATATAGATGTGCAGCATGTGCTTGTGTACCTTAAGTGCAGGTATCTCGAGGGTGTCATTGACCCGCAGCGCCCCCTGCAGAATGGTGCCTGTAATGACTGTTCCCTGGCCACGGATGGAGAAACAGTGATCCACAGCCATCAGAAGGGAGCCAGAAGGGTCTCTATGAGGCAGGAATGCCTGAGCCTTCAGCAACTGAACACACACACACACCAGACAAAACACACACATATATAACGTGACATAGTCTATTCTGAGGTTCAATTCAGCCCAGGTCCCAATACACCAGATTCAGGTTAGTTGAGATATGCGCAGTAAGAAGCTGAATTTTGGAGTAGAGCTGGGCATGGCGTTATTTTAGCGTATTGTGATACACAATATGCTTTTCTAATAATATTGTAAGCGCTTAAAAAACAACTGCACGATTCATCAAACAGTTTACGTAGACTGGTTTAATTAAATGAAGTGCAGCAGATGTTGAATAAAAATCACTGTACCCAGTACAGGACAATCAGTATCTGAATAGTAGTAGTTTTAAGAACCTGCTGCTACTAATGTATTTAGTCTGTGATTAAATGCATTGTGATTAATATTGTGCATCATGAAAAATGTCTTTAAATATTGTGATATGGTATTTTAACCATTCCGCCCAGCCCTATTCTGGAATATAATAAAATGCAGACAAGCAAAACCAAAACAAATGTAATAGCCTAACCTCTATAAGCGCAGTAATTCCATGTCCTTCCTCTGTGTCTGGAGCGTCCGGTCCCCCTGGCTTTGCTGCCACAGCAATGACAGGGCAACCTTTAAACCTAACCAAACAAAAACAGTGCATCTATGAGCATGCAGATTTAATAAGGCAAATCATGCTAACAGCATGGAAGTGTTCCTGAGCATTATGAATTTGTTTACTGTCATATAGCAAAGTTTAGGTGGAAGTCAGGTACGGGTGAGCCATATGGCAAAATACTACAAATCTGGAATACACAACTGCAGCATTAATAATGCATAACCACTAATAATGTTTAAAAACAGCTGCTCTAAAGTGGTTGGAAACTACCTCATGCCACCCCACCTCACCCCAAAAGTATTAAACGGACCACCATTGTTGCATAGAACACAGTTACAAAATGCAAAATTTGTGAAAACATCACCTTGTGTTCTCCAAAGTTTTGTGCATCCTCTTGGTCATTTTATCGATGGCACTCTGTTTCTTGTCACTAGGCAACAGGTCGGTTTTATTGAGGATGACAATCATACGGGAGCAGGTGAGCTGACCAATGAGGAGACATTCTGCAGTCTGCGTCTGCATGCCCTTTACCACGTCCACCACTAACAGCATCAGATCAATAATCTGAGCACCTAAAACATACACATACACAAACACATATTTAAGACAAGATCAAATGTATTGAATAAGCAAAAAAAAGAGGGAAACAAACAAGGAGAGAGAAATAGAGTTGTTATGTCTTTCCTTTTTCTCCCTGGCACACATTCTTTACTGAGCGTTCCCTCAGGGGGAGGGAGGAAGTTTAGCTGGAACCTTAAACACCAGCCTTCCGCCTTAATCAACCACATGTGCCCCCCAAACACACACTACATCCTTGTAAGTGGTCTTAACCTTCTCCTCTCACTTCCCCCTCCCTCCATTCCCCTCTTTCTCTAAATACATTTAGTGCTAGTTAAGTAAGACCTCGGAAGATTCTACTTCCCTCTAAGCACCCCCTCCGCAACCACAGGGCCTCTGAAACGGGGTGAGTATGGATACAGGGAAACCAGCCTGTCTGACAACCCCTCTAAACATTAAAACAGCTGTGCAGAAGACCAGGGCAGAGCCCATGCTAAATCAGTTAATCACTGTCAAGACCACTTGTATCTCCTGTCAAGAGGACTGAAGTATCAACACCGATCACCTTTAACATTATGACCACTGTCAGGTGATGTAAATAACACTGATTATGACATTACAATGGCACCTGGAAGTGGATGGCATAAAATAATCAGCAAACATTTTGAGAAGGGCCAAATTGTGATGGCCAGATGACTGGATCACAGCATCTCTAAACCAGCAGCTCTTGTGGAATGTTCCCGGTCTGCAGTGGTCAGAATTTATCAACCTGTGACTGTCATGGGCGGCCACGACTCACTGATGCACGTAGAAAGGCCTGTGTTGTTCTATTTAACAGATAAGCTACTGTAGCTCAAACTGCTCAAAAAGTTAACACTGGTTCAGACAGAACCATGCTGACCTGTGTCCCCCACCAGAAGCACCTACAATGGGCACGTGAGCATCAGAACTGAACCATGGAACAATGGAAGAAGGTGGTCTGGTCTGATGAACACATTTTCTTTTGCATCACGTGGCTGTCTGGGTGCTATGTGTTACTTTCTTAGGACGTGAAATGAGAAGAAGGCAAACCTGCGGAGGCAGTGTGATGCTTTGGCCAATGTTCTGCTAGAAATCTTTGGGTCCTGCCATTCATGTGGGTGTTATTTTGATATGTAAATAAACAATTGTTGCTGACCAAGTCCACCCCTTAATGGTCACAGTTTTTCTTGATGGCAGTGGCCTCTTTCAAGAGGATAATGCATCCTGCCACACTGCAAAATGGTTGCAGAATCTTTAAGGAACACAGTAACAAGTTTGAGGTGTTGACTTGGCCTCCAAATTCTCCAGATCTCAATCCATTCAAATATCTGTGAGATGTGCTGAACAAACATGTCCTATCTATTGAAGGCCTCACTTTGCAACTTTCAGGAATAAAGGATCTGCTACTGCTAGCTTGGTGCCAGATACCACAGCATGCCTTTAGAAGTCTAGTAGAGTCTGTGCCCTTACAGGTTAGGACTGTTTTGGCGGAAAAGGGGGAGGACTTGCTCAATATTTGGCATATATTTGGTGTATGTAACGATATCTCTTACTTTAAAGGGGCCCAGGTTAGGTCTGCAAAAATGGTCCTTTTGCAGTCATTGCTTTTTGTGATATTGTATTACAGTGGTGTTATTAGAAACCCACATATTTACATACAGAAGATCTCTGCTCATTTTAAGCACCAATCCCGCCACCTTCTGATCTTAACTGGAACTGCATGGTCTTAGAAACTGTAGTACTTTCTTTCTTTTCTTTCCTTGATTTTTCCTGATCTGTAGCTCAAGCTCTTGCTAAACACATGGGCAGATCTGACTAGCATGTGGCTCTATATGGATCGATGCTGATATGTGTGCATTTCCCATAGAAATTTGCATTACAGAAAAATGAACGTTTATCTGTAAAGAGTTACAACGGCAGTAATATTAATAAATTGCAGACATTTTATCACAACAGTCCAATGTCACTTAAATTTCTCATCAAATATCAACTGTCAACGCCGATATGAGTCTTAGATCATGGTGCATTCTCCAGTAGTTAGTTACTACCTTCCTCTGCAAAGAACCAAATAAAAGCATCCGACAGAACAGCTCACACACACAGCTCACCTCCAATTATGGTCCGAATGAGAGAGGCATGTCCCGGACAGTCCACCAGTGTGAACTGCAGGCTGTGGTACGGTCTCTCCCCGCAGGCCTCTCTGAGGTGCTCCGGTAAAGGGACGGTGAAGGCGCTGAACCCCAGATCGAGGGTGATGCCTCGCTCTTTGGACTGGGGGTTCTTGTCGAATGCGGCGGTGGATGCGGTGCTGCTCAGAGCCCGGGCCAGAGACGTCTTCCCGCTGTCCACATGGCCCAGGACACCCACATTGAAGTTCAGGATTTGGGGGAGGCAGTCCCCAACATTAGCGGTCGGATCTGCCATGTGTAGGAATTATAGAGCTCTCCCAAACAAAGCAGAGGAAGAGGGCTAGACCAGTAGGGAACTAGTGGACTTTGGTCTAAGAATGACGTTGCACTTTCAGCTAATTTCACACACAAAAGTTATACAGTAGAGAAACTGAGATCTTACAGTCGGATACAGCTTAACCCAAGCACTTTACAGACAGCAAAAAATAGTCATTTCTCTCTGAATTAACTCAGATCTAGTCCCTCTAGAAGTGTGCCATATCATTTGACAGATGCACTTCCTGCGTCGCCAAAAAAACACTACCACCTACTAAACATGATTCAGGGACTCAGGGTTCCAAACGAGAGTTAGACCCGTGTGCTGTTACTGATCTCCTGCAACAAACGTCAAAACATAAATAAATAGCATAATATAAAATAACATAACAGCCGAATAACTGTGTTTACGCATAAATCAACAAGACTGCAGGTTTATACAGAAACATCTCGAAGGATTCAGAGGCTAGATATTGAGGGGCTATGCTTAAGTAAAAATAAAAAAAATGACAAATTCTGGCTCTAGTACGTTTGAAAATGTATACATTAACTACTTCTGAACGATTGTTTGGGCTCGCTGAAGTTAATCCGGAGTGAAATATAGCTACAGAATGAAGCGCACAGAACATCGCTATTGTTTCTCCACGGTCGTTCAAACTCGGACACAAGCGGAAAAGGGGCGGATAGAATGAGCGTTGACATCGGCGATGTCCAATAAGCGAGCAGATCGGAATACTCTTAACCAATAGCGATCAAGAAAGATGTCAGGCTTATTGGCGGAGGCGGTCACTTCCCTAAATCTCCTTGGTAACCCGCATGGAAACGCGGTCCCCCGTGTTTGTAGTCGCGCCGATTTCAACGGCGAAAGCAGAACACCGTTGTTAAGAGCTGAAGAGCTTTTACTTGAACTTTGAAAATAAGAGAAAAGAGCCATGAAGATCGAGGAGGTGAAAAGCACAACGAAGACCCAGCGCATCGCTTCTCACAGCCACGTGAAAGGGCTTGGGCTGGACGAAGCCGGCAATGCTAAGCAGACTGCGTCTGGCCTGGTGGGCCAGGAGGCCGCCAGAGAGGTAACTAGCTGGCTACGTTAGCTAGTGTTAGCTAACTTACTAATGGGAGCTGTGGTAACTGGCTGAGGTTGGATAGCTAAATAGGTAACTTTGCCTAGAGAAACGCGACTAAATGAATGAGAGAACTCACCCAGAGTTATATAGGATAGCTAGCTAAATTGTAATAGCACTTATGTTGGGTTAGTTGGCGCTAGCTAATATGTGTGACACTTGCTCCCATACTGTAACTAGAGATGCACGGTATCATATCGGTATCGACCAGTAATTGCTTTAAATTACTTTAAAAAGTCGATATCAGATTTTTTACAACATTTTATATTCGAATTAGATTGTCTTTTTTACTACAATGTGAATGATTAAGTAAATATGGGTTAATTATCCTAAAATATCTGCAATTAACTAGTTAATGAATTCTAGCATATATTGTTAATAATGAAGTATTATTTTATATTTAATGTTAATCCAGGTGGCTATAATCCCAGTATATGCATTGTGTATATGCTTATGTGTTAGCATAAACCATGATATTGATATAGACATTATTGCTTTCCTAACTTCGCTTTATATATTTACTTCATATGTTACACAATAATACACTACACAACACATTTGCTAATCTGACATAGACCAATATGAGTCTGCTGTGTCTGTGTCTGCTTCTTTGATACACCTATATGTATTTCTGTGACCAGTTGGTAGTGTATTCTGAAATAAAATGATATTTTTCAGGCCTGTGGTATCATTGTGGAGCTGATTCGCTCTAAAAAGATGGCTGGCCGAGCTGTCTTACTGGCAGGGCCACCTGGAACTGGAAAGGTATCTACAGTGTTTCATGTCTGGCTTTGCACACGCCAATAAGTAGCATGTCTTGGTGAATCACATGTTGCTACTTGGTTGGTTTAATAATTGTATGAATGTTAACAAACTATTTATGCCTAACAGACTGCTCTAGCATTGGCCATGGCTCAGGAGTTGGGAAATAAGGTGCCATTCTGCCCAATGGTGGGCAGTGAAGTGTACTCCTCAGAGATCAAAAAGACAGAAGTATTGATGGAGAACTTCAGGAGAGCTATTGGTGAGTCCCCATAATAATACATTTGGTTACAAAAAACATAACTAGCTGATGAAGGATTACACTGGGATAAAGCTCCTGTCTGCAGGAGAACTAATGGATAATATTAGAATACAGTATTGTGTTCGTAAATGCTTTAAAACAATGGATCTCAGCAGTAACTGTGGTTTCGCCTGTAATAACACTCTTGCATTAAGATCAATGTAAATAAACAAAAAACACAGTCTATAGTGAGACAAATGCATTGGTTTCAGTGAAGCCATACATGTTTGTTTGGAAGAGGACAATTTTGGTTCCTGCCTTCTCTCTACCTTTTGTAGTACTGCGACTTGTGGATTTAAACAATTCAAAATTAACTTCCAATAGTTTCAATACTTAATTAAGCAAACAATTGACCCTGACTCTTTGAAGAGTTTTGTATTAATAAAGAGAAATTGAACTTGCATTTTAATTAGGAACTGCGATTACAGTTACCATCTAATACCTAGCTTGGATATCCTTAAATACTTTACTTGAAATTTACATTTAGAGCTATTTAGTTAACACCCAACTGTTATACAAAAATTCTCTCTCTTCATTCCCACTAAAGCTAACAAGTTATTGTTTGTTTGTATTTACTTTTTAATGTTCATGTTAGCTAGATTTAAATATCTTTTACACATTTTCTCTTATGCATAAACCTTCCACACAACCCTGTATGTGTGTGTATGTCAGTATGAGTGTGTGTTGATGTAACTTGTCATAGAAGAGGAAATGGACTAAGAAGGAGGTCTACTTTACAGCCTATTCTCAAAAGAGAGATACTGTGTGAGACCAGAGAGGGTCCATTGTACTGCTGTCAGCATACCCTCGACATTTGCCCTTTGCTTTTGGCACGTGGCATGCACACACACAGTTACTTGACACCAGCTGGCAATACACAGGTGAAACAGTGGTTACTGTGTGATCTGCAAAGCTACTGTGTTACTAACACATTGTGTATAACATTCAACTGCTGTACTAAGTGCATTGATTAAAATATGTGTTCACTGTGATTTTTCATCATATTCGTTTATTTTACTTAAATGTTGTGTGTGTAGGTCTGCGAATTAAGGAGACAAAAGAAGTATATGAAGGTGAGGTGACAGAGTTGACACCATGTGAAACAGAAAATCCAATGGGTGGATATGGGAAAACTGTCAGTCATGTCATCATTGGCCTGAAGACAGGGAAAGGCACTAAACAGCTGAAGGTAAAAAAATAAAATAAAAAAATAAAAAATGTAGCTCTGTGTAAAAACAAGAGATGGCCATGACTGATACATATACCATGTGTTCTGTTTCTTTGTGCCATAGCTTGATCCCAGTATCTATGAGAGCTTGCAGAAGGAAAGGGTGGAGGTTGGTGATGTCATCTACATTGAAGCCAACAGTGGTGCAGTCAAGGTAAGGACACACACAAGCTATTGCTCTGTGTCTTGCACACTTGTGGGTTTGGTGTGTTGATGTATCCTTTAGTCAGTACAGGTGGGCAGGCCATCTGGCAAAGGATTAAAGACAAGACTGTATTTCATAGTGCTGACAGGTCTTTCATGCTTGCTATACACACAAGCACACAAACACATTGTGGCGCCATTCCATGAAGGCTCCTAGCATCACCTTCAACAGTACTTTCTTTCTAAAGATCCTTTCTTAAGAAGACTGAGATCAGTGCTGATGAAGTACTTTAGGAGTTAAGCACAATTGGAGGGTATAGCTAATGTGTCTGATCTTTCAAAAGTCTCTGTGTTCGTCTTATTAATGGATTAGTAAATGGAGGCGATATGGTGCCTCCTGTTGTTTTCTGATACCCAGTCTCCAATATTAATTTTTGTTTAAAAAGATTTTAAATTAGAATTTTAAAAGAAATCACGTAAGATGGACATTCTGAAACTGTTGAAGCACTCTAATACCCCACATGAAGAAATACACTATCAGCATTAGAGCTTGTTTAAAAAGGTTCAATCCTTTTTTTTCAATTCAATTTTTGATGTTATCAACTTAATACAGTGCCCATCAATACTGCTATGCCCTGTCTATGTATGTCTGCTGAATGATTACAGCTGCAGTCATTCTGTTTGTTATTGGTCCACAGAGGCAGGGCCGATGTGACACATTTGCAACAGAATTTGATTTGGAGGCAGAAGAATACGTGCCTCTGCCCAAAGGAGATGTGCACAAGAAGAAAGAGATTATACAAGATGTTACGCTACATGACTTGGATGTTGCTAATGCCCGACCTCAGGTACACACACAAAATCAATAACTGTAGAACAAAGCATTTTTTTTTTTTTTTACTTTAAAGTCAAACATGCTTATGATTAGTGCATATCATAGTGTCTTCTATTCTTGCTGTGTGTGACAGGGAGGCCAAGACATCCTTTCTATGATGGGTCAGCTTATGAAACCCAAGAAGACTGAAATCACAGGTATGAAATGGTCTTTAGAACACAAAAAAAAAAACTGTTAAGCTGCTTTCATATGAGTGAAAGCTACATTCAGTATTTCATATGAACTATTTGTGTGTTTTTTTAGATAAGCTGCGAGGGGAGATCAATAAGGTGGTGAACAGGTACATAGATCAAGGAGTGGCAGAGCTGGTGCCAGGTGTTCTGTTCGTTGATGAGGTTCACATGCTCGACATAGAGTGTTTTACATACCTGCACAGAGCTCTGGAGAGTTCTATTGCACCCATCGTAGTGTTCGCATCCAACCGAGGAAACTGCCTCATTAGGTAGGAAGTGTTCCTAATCTAATTCTACACACCTTCATTAGGAAGGATATTTGCAGAGAAGTGAAATGTATGTATTCTGCATGTTCAGTCTGATTAGACAAGTGGATCAATTGTTTTGATTGTTGCCTTTTTCAGGGGAACGGAGGACATCAGCTCTCCTCATGGAATCCCACTCGACCTACTTGATAGAGTCATGATCATCAGAACCATGCTCTATACCCCACAAGAAATGAAACAGGTGAATGTGTGCCAGAAACGGAGACAAAGGGATACATTTACCTCTCTGCACACTAACACACTAACTTTTGTGTCTCTTTGCAGATCATTAAAATCCGAGCTCAGATAGAAGGCATTAACATTAGTGAGGATGCTTTAAGTCACTTAGGAGAGATTGGCACCAAGACAACCCTCAGGTAAGTAATACAGTCATATATTTATTCAGTATTCCAATACGCTATAATGTGTCATCCTGTAAAAAGACCCATTGCAGGTTAGGTCTTATAAACGACTGATAGCATTTTGTATAGTCTGTCTGCTCAAAGCAGGTCATAACACATTAAATCATTGGTTATTTGAGGTATGTATGTGTTTGTGTATGCGCAGGTATGCTGTTCAGCTCCTGACTCCAGCCAATTTGCTGGCAAGAGTTCAGGGTAAGGAAGGAGTAGAGAGAGAGCAGGTGGAAGAAATAAATGAGCTCTTCTATGATGCCAAGTCCTCAGCGAAGATACTACAGGACCAGCACACCAAGTTCATGAAATAACTCTTCAATTCAACCCATTCAGCTACTGGGCCTGGACCTTTTTTTTTTTTGGTTAAATAAGAACAACTTATGCCTTTGGAGTTTCTCTTTAACTCACCTGTTTGTTCCTTTATCACTTTTTTTTTTTTTTTTGGTGGAAGAATTATTTCTTGCCTAGCTTTTGAGCAGAAGATTTTTACATACTGTTAATGTTTTGGTTTTGTTAAATGTGAAAAGCAATGTATGAAATTTAAATAAACTTATTACTGCTTTCTAATCATGTGTTTCATATGTGACCTTCATAATCTTACACCTCAACCTCCATTTAAAAGAAAGAAAAAAAAGTGTGCTAATGTATTTTAATTGCACATTTGTTATGTGATTATTGACGTTTTTGTTAAAGGATTGGCATGGCAGTATTCTATTTCTTTAATATATATATACACATATATATTAAAGAAATAGAATACTGCCATGCCAATCCTTTAACAAAAACTTCATAAATAAATATAAATAATTTAATGTATAAAGTGCAAGCAAAACATTTTTAATACAAATAATTGAATCAAATCTTGACCTCAAAAATCAAACTGGAAAATGTATCATTACACCAGAACAACCTCAGCTGTCAATGACTCAGCTCATCCAACATGACTTAAACACACTTTTATTGAACATTTTTACCCATTATAGTATAAGAGGTCCATAGTGTGAATCTGTAGACCTGTGGGTTCCGTGCTTGTTTGCTCTACTTTCTCCTACTGGGTTTGCTGAAGACAGTCTCTGCTCCGGATCGAACGTTACTAAACACGGATGGAGCGACTTTTCCGGCCCGTTCTAAAGGATAAAGAAAAAAAAAACATTAACAGAACAGAGAGATCCAAAACAAACATTAACATTAAATTACACACAAATTACACTAAAGTGGATCAGCTTCCTGAGTTATAAATGTTGTTTAGAGAGGGATAAGCTGAGCGAATTTGTGCATTTCCCAGTTGCCCTCTCAGAAAGGAAAACTGAGCCAGATGTAAAATTAGCCTAGTTTTAACAGTATCTACACCAGGTAGCTAAACCTTTCAATGCTTGTCAGTGGTGGCAGTGTTTTCCACATTTTGGTTTAACATTAAAAATATAGGACCTTTACATAATTTCAGTTCAGGCCTGTGCATTGGCTGTACATTACATACACATTTGTAAACAAATGCAGATCAGCAACACATACCATTTACCATCTTGGATACATTTTGTGTGAAATAATGGTGATATACCTGGCAATAAGGATCTGTTCTGATAAGCAAAACAGTGTTTCAGTTCTATAATTATGTAATAATGTCCCAATGTGCTTCTTTCCAGCTGTCACAGAACAGCTGTGACAGAATTGATGGATGCTTTCTGCATAAATGGTAGATCAACATACTCACTGGGTCATCTTACCCCACTGTTAGGGTGAGGTAAAAAAATCCTATGCAAAAGATCTGTTGCAAAAACATTGCAACCTTAAAACTCAAACTTCAGGATGTCACTTTTTAGGGTAATGGAATATAATTAATGCACATGTCATTTGGAATTTCTGTTATCCGTGACTTGATAATGTATTTAACTCTTGAGAGTTAAACAGTTAAGTGACAATAATTGGTCTACTTTGAGGTGGATGAGTGGCTAGTCTAGAGATTGTTACATAAACACACATTTGTCACTCCCCAGAGTGTATTTGTCCATGTGTCCCAGACTTCAGGGCCTGTGCTACTTTATTTGGAGTGGAAACACCAGCAAGACCAACTGCTCACACAGACACACACAGTTCAAATCCCTTCAGACAAGTAGTTCAGCTCTAAATTTACTCCAAAACTGCAAGGCCCTCAGTGACTTGCACATACCAGCACTGGCCATACACACACACACACACACACACACACACACACACACACACACACACACACACACACACACATAGAAACACTTTGTAAAGCCTATGTTGCAGAGATCAGAAGGTTGTTGCTGAACTCACCGCATTCCTCCATCACCTCAAACGTCTTACTCTTCACTTCTGTTCCAAAAGCCAGCTTATCCCTCGCCCGGATCAGGTCTTCATCTTTTACCTCTGGTCTCTTCATCCTCCCCTCCTCTTCTTCCTCCTGTGGCTGGAGAGAAAGGAAGATTACTATTCCTTCTCTGCTGCAGGGTTCTTTCCTTATTTCTTAAGTTGCTTTCACATACCTTTGACATGCTTGCTGTTCAGGATCTTCTGAATGCTGGATTAATCCAAAACTTTCACTGCAGCCCTGCAGCTTGTAGTTGGAAGTCTCTTTTCCTCTGTTAGTGCATACACACCCTCTTCCGTTCCAAAGGCTGGTCCACACATACACATACACAAACCCTAGGGGACCATAATTCTGTTTGCCAGGGCATGAGTCACTCTTTTACTCCTCCTCCTTGCTCTCTTTGTCTTTTCCCTCCATTCTCACGGTGATGTATGTGATAATGACAGGGTGACGTCTCCTTGTTCCAGCTGGTTCCTTCAGTCCAGCAATGACACACTGTTGTGATCTGATGTGTGCATGTGAGCTAGGGCTCCTGGACTGCTCTCTGAAGTTGTGAGAGAGTGTGTGTGTGTGTTTTAATGCACCACATGTTTTTAATTTGTCTTGTTTTTAGGGCAGTGCGCAGCCTGCACTCTGGTGATTGTCTCATTCTACTGAAATGGCGACTGTACACTATTTAAAATCAAGATGGCAAAGATGTTCTTTGCATAATGTCATAGTAGAACTGTGTTGGGCTCCCTAAACCCTTTTCAGTGCATGATTCTTTATGGAACCATTTGTGTAAATCAGGTGTGTGTGTGAAGAATCTTGCTAAAGCTTATAAAATATACAGCTCCCCAGCTCTAATATAACAGCTAACAGACGCCTGTGTTGATCAACATCACACTGATAAGTGATGTGGGGAGAAAGTGCCATCAACCCACCTCTAAGAGCGAAAAGCCAATTGTGCTCTCTCTGACTCCGGCTGCTGTTGGCAAGAAGCATGACCCCGGGATTCAAACCAGTGATTGTTGGATCATAGTCCACTGGCATAGTGGCATTTCTTGAGTATATTATTACGGTCACCTCATTAATAAGGAAATGAAACATCAGTCTTTCATACTAATTTAAAGTGTAACCACTCCAACATCACAAAACCAATTGTTTTATTCATTGCAATAACTGTGTGTTACTTCGAGGTGTATCCTTAATACCGAAGAGCTTATCAAAAAGGAAAGGAATTCTATTATCTTACACAGGGAGAAGCACAGTTTCCTGCCTTTGGTTATCTGATTGTGGAAAAAACAACAATAAAATGTTATAAAAAAGTCAAATACCAGAACACATTATTAAATATCTAATCTGATTGGCTGTAAAGAGAGACTTCTGTTAGGCGTGTTGAATGTCCATCCATCCATACATCTTCTGATCCTGGACAAGATTGTGGTGGGTCTGGAACAAACCTAGAATCATTGGGTGCCAGACTGTGTTGAATGTATTTTAAGGTAAAAAAATAAAACAATAAAAAAAAACTTGACCAGCCTTAACCAAAAATTCAAAGAAAGTTTATAGATTACCAGTACAGTATTGACAGTATTGCCTAAATTAAACAAGGCAGTATTTGGTCCATAACTGAACAGCACTCACATGTGCAATCATGTGTGTTTTTTGCTGTATTTTGGAAGCAGCTGATTTTTGATAAACTGAACAAGTCCTGTTTCTGTAAGAAACACAACAGTGACCACAACTAGTAAACAAAGTGCTCCAGTGGCAACGTGAACCAGTTTCAGCAACCAGCCGCTATCACAGCAGAACATACTCTGAAATACACACAAAAGAAAAGCAAATCAGAAGCACTGATCTTACATAACACACACACACACATAACTGCTTTCTATTTATCTCCTTACCTCTGAGAAGGCTGTAATGACTGAGCTTATCGCAAGGGTGATTAGCAGAGCAGGATGTGGGCGGAGCCCAGTCAGAGGGGTGTGGCCACTGTACTGGAAGTAACGGTGTATGTAAATTAAACTGTGCATGATTCGCAGACCCATGTTACAGCAGTTTGCCAGGATGAAGCCCACACCCCCCAAAAGCCATGTCAGCCAATAGGAGAGCAGCAGGAAGGATGCAGACAGTGCCAGCATCACCAGGTTATATCTGCAAGCATACAAAAATGATGCATTACTGCAGCTGAAGTGTGCAGACAAAGGTGACAAATAAAACATCAGCAATTCCATAATTTACACACAACACACCTGTCTACCTCCTCCTTGCTCATAGCAGCAAAAACGAAACACTCCGTCACGCCGTTGATGGCTAAAAGCAGTACGTAGAAACTGTAGCACCGTAAAAGAGAAGGCCCTTAAACACACACACACACACACACACACACACACACACACATAAGTAAACTTAATGTCACAATAAACAAAACAATGCACAATGATACTATATAATTGATTGGAATCTGTTGAGATCAGTGAGGTATTTTGATTAGTTTTGAACTGGATACTTACAACTTCACTGTTTAGGTGAAGCTGGCCTACTGCATTAAAAGGACCAAGTTTTATTAATTTCCTGTATTTGTAACTACAGAAATATATGTTTTCTGTCATTTCAATCCAGGTACGTTCAATATCTGAATTTTAGAAGTGTTTATGTTACAAATTGTGGATAGTGTCAATTGCCATATGAGTGCATATCATAGCTGCTGTAATAAACTCCCCATTTTGTTGTGAAATATAGAAGAAACTTTCAAATAGAAAAAGCAGCAATTAAATGTATGAAACTATAAGAACGGATACCAAGTATCATTTTCAGAATACCTGAAATAAAAAGTAAAAAGTTTAAAATTAGTGTTTTTTAATAATATAAAAACAATTTAGTTGCAGATATTGTTCTAAAATAACACAAATATGATGGAAGTGCTGTAAAAAGTAATTGACTGTAATATACATAACTTCTGTACAGAATATATACCGACCACACTTAACAGCAGAGATGGGCTATGCATTAAGACACAGCCCAAAGCAAACATGCAAGTCCATCTCACAATGTCAGAGTGGGCCATCGCATTAATTGGCAACTACAGAAAGCATTTGTTATCAGTTATTGCTGCTAGGGGGGTATTACAGATATCGAAACGAAGGGGGGATATCTTTTCCATACAGTGGGACTGCATGTTGAATACTTTTTTTTTTTAATAAACACATAAAATGTCAATTACATTGTTGTGTTTTTTGTCATGTTGTTTTGTTGTGTTTCTCCTGGGCCCCTTTTTATGCATTATATAGGTATATTGTTGAAGAGGTCATTCTGTGTTTAAAAATATTAGGGGTTCAAATGCTTTTTTTTACTTTACCTGTACCACTGCTCAGAAGTTCCCCTCCGTACATATCCAGGGCCAGGTGAGAATAGGAGTAACCAAATGCAGTGATTATCAGACCGATCAGGAGAACCAGCTTCAGCAGACATTCAAGGACATCTGCTGCTATGGAAACCTCCTCCTGTGGACCAAATACTGTTCATTACTGCCATCCGAGCTCAAATCTAATTGATTTCAGGGCTGAAGGCAGGCGTGTGATTGGTTGTCCTGACCTGCTTTTGATGCCGGGCATCCTGCCCTCGCTCTAAGACTTTAGCGAAGAACACATAGAAACTCTCCTCAATGGGCAGAAACAGAAAGCGAGCCACCATCGAGCCAAGATTGTTTACTATATCATACACTCCTAGAGAAAACACACAAACAGAGAAATTAAGTCTAATGTACAGAATATATGTGATATAAAGTTGCTTTTTATTATGATTAATTCACTCACCCTGGTCTCCAAAGTTAAGCACATTCAGAAAGGTCATTACATAGCGCTCACCTGTAGAATATATTTAAAACAAAGCCCTTTTAGAAATCTAGGAAAACACTCATAACATATAGGCAAAGTAAGTGTATGTTACCTTCTGTTAGTATCTGTTTGAGGAAAGACTGTTTGAAGAAACTCCAAGTAAGTGTGGCAAGCTTCCAGTCTATCAGAGGCTACACACACACATATACACACATACAAGCATCAATCAGCTGACAGCATTTATCTTGGAGTAATTCTTATAATTGTATCATTTTTAATTTATCCAAGTCAAAATAACATGCACTTCAGGGCAGTGGCTTTTTAGACTTATTTGGGGGTAGTATTAGTTCAACTTAAAGGTAAGACAGTTACAGTTACATTGTTTGCCTAAATAGAGGTCAGTGTAGCACAACCTAACACAAGATAAAATGTAACATAAATATTTCCTATAGTTAAACAAATTTACATAAACGTGCTGACACGTGTCATCTTCTCGTATTACTACAGCACCGCCATCTGTGAATTTTATATTTGGACAGCAATAAGACAGATATTTCTAAGAGTCACTGCTAAGTTACATCTAAGGTTTACATGCATCAATAGTCCAGGGAAGGCATTCTACTAGATTCTGCTGTTACAGCCGTTTACAAATAACCCTACCTCTGAGGTGAAGAACTGCGCTCATTCAGCTTGATAATAAACAAATATGCTGGAAACAAAGTTATGTTTTCATTTGTAGCAGAGCATTAATCTTGCTCACATACTTCCTAAATTATTTAGCAAAAAATATTAGGTTGTTCCTCACTTTCCCCTACTTAATGAGATACTTTTAGAAAGTGTGTATTATTTAGTAACAGTATGTATTGTTACAGGGTGCTAAAAAGTGAAGGCTCACCAAATATTTTTCAACTGCATAAAAAAACTTTTTTTACAGTACAATGATTTTGTGCTAACTCTGTTCTAAACTTTTGTTGTTTCATTCTTTGAAGGTATAGTTGGAAAAATTGCTGCTGCTGAAAAAAAGATCATCTCTGATCAGAAACTAACTGTCACCTGTCCATTCCTTCTGGTGGGCAACAGCTGAGAAACATGATGTAGTGGAAAGGCCTTCCTCTCGGCTTCCTTTGACCCAAGGAAATGCAGGAAGTACATGATGTAACAGAGAAGTAGGAACCCTGCATACACACACTACAAACACACACAAGGTTACCAAGATTCAGATCTAGCAAGATAATGGAAATAAACCCACACAACCTATATTCATTTTCACTCTCACCTGGGCAGCAGAGAATATATAGAGACCCCACTTAGGCGCAGAGACCACCAGCACAACAGTAACAAGACACTTAGCAATCATTGCTAGGCTTTCCGCAACCACCTGTTAAAAAGATGATAAATGAGCCCTTCAACTTTTATTATACATATGCAGGTTTTATGGCTCTTGCCAAATTCACTACAGATGAAAGCAAAGATTGTCAGTCTCGCTTGCCTTTAAGCGGACGAGCATGTGTGCATGTGCAAGGACCCAGAGTGGCTCGGCCAGCAACTCCGTAAGAGCAGCCAGGCAGAAGAGTCCCACCGCAGGGACATAATGTGGAACAGTCTCAGGATCTGGAGCCTGGAGGAGCCACCACCACACACATACCAGTAACCCTCCCCAGAGACAGCCTAGTGGCAACCTGGGAGCAAAAATGAGTAAGAGAGTCAAGCATATTCACACAGCTCAGACAGACATCCAAAGACAATACTATGCTTAATGCACTATTTCTGTTTTTAGTCTTACTCATAGTCCTGCTTGCTATGTGATAAGATTCCACTGCAGAACACAAATGTGCTACTGCTGCTATACTTCATTATGCCATCCTCACCGTTGGGACTCTGGAGAAAACTTGAAATCGAACTGAATCCTTTTTTAACCTGGTTAGTTTATGCTGGACATATTAAGCATGATCATATCATAAAAAAAAAGCTATAAACTTTGATCGAAGTAAAGGTACAGTGAAATGTGTCCTCTGCATTTAAAGGTAAAGGTGCACGTATTTGTCACTGTACAGTGTGCACTGCACAGTGAAATGTGTCCTCCGCATTTAACCCATCTGTGGTAGTGAACACACACTCACACTAGTGATCTAGGGGCAGTGAGTACACACATACCCAGAGCGGTGGGCAGCCAACTCCAGCGCCCGGGGAGCAGAGAGGGTAAAGCTCAAGGGCCCAACAGTGGCAGTGGCAGCTTGCCAATTTAACCCACACACACACACTAGTAACCTAGGGGCAGTGAGAACACACAAACCCTGAGCGGTGGGCAGCCAACTCCAGCGCCCAGGGAGCAGAGAGGGTAAAGGGCCTTGCTCAAGGGCCCAACAGCGGCAGCTTGCCGAGCCCGGAAATCGAACCCACAACCCTGTTATCGATAGCCCAGCGCTCTAACCGCTGAGCCACAACTGCCCACAGTGTTGGAACTTTTAGCTGCCTCTAAATCTGGCTACGCCAGTGAGTATCAGTATCAGGAAAATGTTACCAAATATTACCTAAAATAATATGGCATGCCCCCCCCACCTGCAACCCCACCCTGTCCATCACTCTCACCTGAGAGAGAAAACAACACTCACTACCACTGTTAATGACAGTGTGCACAACCTAAAATAAATACACCATTTGCATTTTCAATAACATAGAGGAATGATTCAGACAATAAATAATAATTAATCAATAAATTAATAAATAAATAACTAAAAAAGCCTTAGTTTAATTGAACTTCATCTAATGGGGTCTTTCCCAATTTTCCTCATACTTAGCTAATCACCAAGCTCATTGTATTTGGAGAAGTGAAAGTTAGCATTTTAGGCTTATTATTTTAGGCTTATTTCAAGTCACCCGTCGTGTTACTGACATAATTCATTCATTCATTCATAAAAGACAGATTTTGTATATTTATTTTTTTATATTTACCTTTTCATTTCATTTTACTATTATTTATTTATTGCTATGGAATTCCACATACTTTAAAATGTTGAATCTTGTCTTAAAACACAATAGACATCTGCACTTCTGTAACAGCTGCTTCGTGACAATGCCTGCTCTAAAAAGCGCCACGAAATCACGACTAAACGACTTACGTGAACCACAACAGGTTGATGACTTGTCTCCAGTTACGCCCCGCCCCCTCGCCGCTCAGACACGCCCTCCTGAACGCTTCTCTGGACAGAAACACCAGCGTGGTGTAGAGCAGCATCAACCTACAGCATAAACGCAGTTTGCAGTGAGTCTCACAATACAGACACATCACAAGCAATAACCACAGGTAAGTAGATAAGCCCAGCATGTACTGCAAACACACCTGACGTTCACCACCCCTATTAACTCCTTAGACACGAAGCGCAGAGTAAACGCGTTCAGGAAGAAGGTAAGTAGGCGGAACATCACCTGAAACCAGCATCAGAACAAAAAGCACGAGTCGTGTCATGTCATGTTAAGCTTACTGCTATGCCAAGGCCTGTTTACAGACATATACAATAACACAGCGGGACAGTAGCTGACCTGCAGCAGGACGTTGTAAGATGCAAGAGTTGAAGCACTCTTAAGCACCTCCTCCGAGCCCATGGTGATCTTCACCGTGCGCTCAGCTATCCACGAATTAAAGCAGCTAAACCTCCACGGACAGAAACCGCCTGAAATTATGGATGTTTCCGGTTATCTGTCATCGTACACATCAATACATGCCCTGCTAGTTCAGCAGCGATTATACAAATCTATATAACACTGCTGATACAGCATACAGGCTAGCTGCTTACACGGCATACTTCCTGTTCACCAAGACATACTGCCACAGTCTTTCATAATAAAAGTGCACAGAAAACGTGTGCTACACTGAAATCCGTTGTATAAAACATTAAACACACAAATATTAAGGGTATTATAGTTTGCATATGTGTGAACTGTAGTCGCTGTTATGACCTACACTTCACCAATCCTTTTTAGAGTGTTGTTGCATTGATGGTAATGTCATGAGTAGCTCTTTTGATCTGTCTGTCTGTGATTTAATGTCCAGCAATGACTTAAAATGTTCACTACAGAGATGAATAAAACATCCATCATTAATTATCATGCATTCATCATTAATATAGACTTTAAAGGGAATTCCACCAACTGGTAATCTGTAAACAAAGTTATTTAAAATGGTTTGATGTGAAATGCGCCATTGGAGCCTGGTGGTGATAGAAACCAGGCGTCCAGAGCATTTTATGCCTCTAAAACATGAGTCCATCACACCTACTAAACCCAGCAACAACTTATTACAGATAGGTGGCCTAATGCTTTGGTCAATGTAAATCATGCGTATTTTTATTTATATTATTTTTACTACCACAATGTACCTTTATCAACAAAACTCAATTCATGTGAACTCATATGTAGGCTCACTGGTAATTATTGAATAATAAAAACATTTTTTCTAAACCATTGGTTTCTTTGATCATCACTGGAAACATGCTATAGTTTACTAGCATGAACCATCTTCCATTACTCTACATTGACCTTTTGTATAGTCAATCTCATCAGTTCAGCTATGAATAAATGTTGATATAAATTGTTGTATAAGTGCAGCTTGACAACAGTAGTGGAGCTACACTCGGTCGGAGCTGGGGAGCTCTGGCACTGGACTGTATTTTAGCTTAACGCTATGGGACTTTTATTTTGACATGTCGCTACAGTGACGCGCTGAAAACTTTTAAACGGGAAACATGCGACCTAGTGCTTGGAGTCAAAATATAGGTGGCTAGGCCTTTTCTTGTCATTAAAAAACTGTTAAAGTAGATTTTAATATTTATTCAGCTTTTTCTGGTCCCGTGCTTACGTGTAACGTTGTACTACGTTGCTCACCGTTTCAGTATATTTCTGCTCAGAGCTGCGTTAATGAAGCCTCGTTACTACAAACGTGTGTTCATGACAGGAGCAGCTATCTGACTGAGCTCACAGTGGAGGACATTTAGATCATTTGTGTCTATAACTGGTTCTGGACAGAGGATAAATATGGTGAGTTCCGCAGACATCTTTATCTCAACTGCCCAGAGGTTTCTGTGCAGTGGAAAGAAGAAGAAACGACTTTCTTCATCATCATGCCTAGATGTCGCTATTCAGATGCTGGCAGTGGACCTGGGCCTTAAACCAGCTCTCTTGTATGACAGCAATGCTGCATCTGCAGAACAACTCCTGCAGTATTTAAACCATCTACAGGAGAACGGACTGCTGGCCACAGCACTGCAGGTAGTCTCCATTGATGGAAACAGTCTGGTTGTGAACTCTGAGCTGATGAAGTCACACCTGGCAGAACTGCTCCAAAAAAGAAGCCTCATCACTGTGGACGTGTGTCCCTGGAGAGAGCAGCCCACCATTAGTGACATGGAGAGCAGAACTGAGGAGATGGCCAAAGCCATTTTAGAGTTCTTTATGGGCAAAGTGGACACTCGTTCTTCAGTCTCTGTGTTACCTGAGGAGATGTATGGTCAGTGGAACCTGTGCACTCTGTTTGGGATTCTTCTGGGATATCCTGCTTCTTATTGGTTTGACCAGAGCCAGGGTTTTGAGAACTGTCTAAGAATGACACCCCTCGTGGTCAGTAAGGTTTGGGTTTGCTGGCAGGCAGGTGAGAGAAGGCACAGCAGTTGTCTTTACTCATTCAGTGTTCCTGAGATACTGTGGTCAGATGTCTACACTCATATACAACGATGGACTGCGCTATTAAGAGACAGATTTAGCAAGCAGGCAGTTTTGGCTGATTTCAGTTTTTCAAAGGAAACTGTCATTTTGCCCTCTGTAGCTCTGTGAGTGCTTTACATATGTCTATTCTGCCTGCCACAGATTAGCATCGCCAATTCATGTTGCAGTTCATATAAGTGTTTCAAGCTCTGAGTGCTTGGATGAGGTACAATATAGGGCAGCCAGTCAGAACAGACGTCATTTAGCTTATGTGACTTGAAGGCACAGTAATAAAAACTACCTGTTTACTTTAAGGGATTAAGTGAAGTTGGAAAATGGTTGTGTAAACATAAAATGTGGAAAATTGGGCCATAAGTGGGGAAAAAAAGACATACAAGTTTAAAAGTAGTTTTAAAAATTAGAAAATATTTCTAAGTGATGTTCAGTTCTTTAATAAGGCTCTAATAGCATTAATCAGATGGAAAGTGTCTTAATATTAGGGACACACATTGTGCGAAGAATGCATTGACAATTGTGTAAACAAAAAAGAAATACATTTGGCCTATATTTTAGTTTGATATTTGATTATACCTTTCATTTATTTAACTCTAGAAAAAATGTTTAAGTGGCACTGGGCCACTGCCTGCATTTTATTCATTTTTGTGCATTTCTTACCATACATGTTCAATTTCTCTGTAATGCTAGTCAAGTCCCATTTTCAGCATTTTAAAAATGTCTATGAATCTGCATCAGCAGATATGTACATGAAAAATAACAAGCACACAACTCCCACGTCAGTGAATCCCTATGTAAAATGTTAAATTTTTTAAGCAGGACTAATAAAAGTATGTGGAATCTTCTCTATATCACATATCAGCATTAAAAATACACTGTATATGTTTTTAATGTTTAATTTCTATACATATTATATAAATGTACATAATAATAATATATAATACAGAGCAGACAAGTCCCCACATTCCCTAGTATATGCTGTAGAGATTGTGTATTTAGGGAATAAAGAATCCTCTTAAAATGCAAATAGGGACCTCACAGGGGATGAAAGTGAATGACACCAAATTTAACTGTTAAACTTGATGTATTTTTGATTAAACAATAATAAATACAATAAATACACGTCAAAATGAACAGACCAATCAGTAGATCTTTCAGGTAACAGACAATAAACAGGTTAACAATTCTACCAAAGCCTAACAATGCTTTTATTTCTGATGTTACCTTGATGTTACCCTGAGAGACAAATAAAATCACCATTCATAAAACAGTAACTTTTTATAAAGTCATTATAGAATTTGCTGACATGTTGTAATTTCCAAACATATGTCTTCATGAACAACCCTCAAACTTAACTGTCCCAATTTTTCATCCCTAATTCTGTCCCACTTATATATTTTCATTAAATAAAACCATTAAAACACATTTATCATTAACAGATCAGCCACATAAAGAAGACTGAGTCATTTAACAGCTTTAAAGTGTCTTTTGTTAATTTCATTGAGGTAGAGTCTCTTGACAGACAGTCTAGAACTGAAAAACACAGTTTGACACATTATAGTGGGACTCTTTGTGGTGCTATATAGAGCCATCTACTAAATGTTTTCCACCAATGTAAAGAACCTGTCAGTCAGGCAATGAACCATTCAAGCATCCAAATGATGCCAAGTTGTTGTGGTTCTATATAGAATCACTGCCGTTACTATAGCATGCCCCCATCACCCTTTATTTTTTTTAATAGTGTACTGGTTGAGTGAAGCAAGACTTCAGAGGCAGGAGCAAAAATCCATCTCTTTCCTTGTCTCAGCTAGGATTGAGGGTTGGTAGCACCTCTCCGCAGCGGGCACTCACTTTTAGCTGAGCAAGGTGGTCAGCTCTTGTGGCACCAATGTTCAGAATGGCCACTGGTATTTGTTTCTCGTTGGCTGCTAATAGGAAACGATACCCAGAATACACCTGAACAAAACAGCAGAACAGCCTTAGTAAAGCACCGACTAGACAGTATGAAAACTGATAATCAGACAAATAGTCATAGTAAAACTATAGTAATAAATAATCCAAAAGCATCCGAATACACAAGTTTTATACGTTTTAAAGAATGGCAAAGGAATGGTTTGTTAAAAAAATATAATGAGAATGTTTTTGGGAATTTATTTACACAGATGAAGTTTAGTCTAAGTCCAGTGTTTGATACCAATGGTTTACCGCTATACTGTGGTTGCATTCCCTTTCATTTCACAAGATAGGAGCCAAATTTGTCCACCATGTTGTCAAATTTGCAACCCAAGTCTGCACAGTAGAGACCAGAGGAGGAGCCAGACATGCCTCCTCACTTGGTAGAGCCGCCCCCTTTTCCCAGAACAAGTGTCTCAGACCACCTTTAAGTTTACAGCACAACCTAAAGGACCTAAAGCAAATCTGATTTTCCCCCTTTCATTGCTCAAAAAGTGAAGTTCATGTATTTTATTTACATTTTCAGCAAATTACAAAACTGGAGCTTAGCTCTGTTTGCTGCTGGGATGTACTGAAGCTACTCCAATATAGTTCAACCCTTGATCTCCTGCAAGAGATTCAAAATAATGCTTTAAAAAATATTTGGACTCGGTCCAGACCAGAAAATAAATTTGGTGAGAGCGCTGGCCAAGAAAAATTCTACGAAGTAGGGCTGCAACTAATTCTAACTTTTCCTATTAATCGACGAATCTGATTAAAAATACATTTCCATGTCTTTATTTTAAAATAGAACAATGAATAACAGAGCAAAGTGTGTACAATAATTCAATAATAAAAGAAAAAAAAGAATTAAATTAAATTAAATCAAATGTATTCCTAAATTAAAAATAAAATAATTAAATAATAGAGAAAATAAGTGCATTGCTGATGCAAACACTACACTGTATTGGAGAGAGACAGGATGAATTGCCTGTAGTTTGTCGGTAGTGTCTTCACTCCTACTTAAAACTTGAAGCCTAATCATTAATTACCACCATTGTGTACAAGTTACATGTTTTTATAAAGCACATTTAAAACACTGCTTAAGTGAATTAAACTGATAATAAAAGTAACACACAGAGTGTGGAAGCGAAGTGCTTCCACACATTTTTGAGGATTTAAGCTGAACCTTCTTTTCAGCGTTGGTCATGTTTAATTTTTTGGAACGTATTTACTTCTTGATGTTAAACTTATTTTGAAGATTACGCCTCTACAAATTTGTTGCCAACACTTTTAATAATCGATTATTAGCTAAAATTAGCTGGCTGGCTAACAACTAATTAGATCACATTGGCCCCATTATACTTATATCAGACACACGGATATAAGCAAAAAGCAAAAAGTTTGTAGAGTGTCTGTTAATGCGACCCTCAGCTCAACACAACATGATAAATAAAAGTACAATTAACTAGCTAGTTGCTGACAGTTTGAATACACGATATTAAATATCAAACATGTCTGCATCTGGGGTAAGCCAGCCATAGGTAATGCTAATCTGAATTTTCACCAAATTATTCCTTTAAGTCCTTCAGGCTGCCTTGTATAGCTTATACTGTTGGTCGAACAAGTGAAATGTGTCAAATCAAACTGAAGAAATCTGAGATTTCTTAATGCACTCAATCATTTGGCTCCAGAAGCATAAGAGAGACTCATTTTGTGGTCAGAGACTTACAACCTTACTGAGTAATTGCCATCAGTGCTCACCTGTAGTGAGGATCCAGCCACAAGCAGAGCATCGCACTCAGCCAGCTTGTCATGCACAAACTGCACAGTCGCACGATCCACTGTATCACCGAAAAACGTTACTTGGGGTTTGAGGATGCCACCACAGGCCTGGCACGCAGGTACCCTGAAGTGCAGCACCTGCTCATCCTCCAGCAGTACGTCTCCGTCCGGTGCCACTGCCCCTGCACTCACTTCCCAGCCAGGGTTCAGAGCAGCAAAACGATTCTGCAACTCCTCACGGGCAGTCTGCTGACCACATCCCAGACACATCACCCTGGCATATACACAAACAGTGATTATGTCCAAACACTAGTTAAAAACCATGTTTAAAAGTAAAGAAAGACTTTTGACAGGTGCTGAATAAGGACGGCGTGTCCAATCCTGGTCGTGGAGAGTTTAGCTCTCATCAATCCATCTAGCTCTAATATTCAGATAACTTGAAGGCCTTTATTACCTAGTTTGTTAGAGGTAGTATCTACCATCCTGTCTGCTTTTAAGACAAGAAAGCTCAGTTGACTGTCTTATGTAAAAGGCAAAGTTATGAACAGCATAAAGCTGTATATTGACATATATTCTCTCTTACCTGTGGGAACAGCCGTGCAGCTCGGTCAGCCCCTGGTGTCCTGCCTTTGAATGCAAGGCATCGACGTTCTGAGTGACAAGCCAATGAACTTTGCCTTTCCTCTCCCAGTCCCTCAGGGCATAGTGAGCTGAATTGGGCAGGTGGGATGAGAACTGTGGCCACCCCACATAGTTCCTGGCCCAATAGCGCTGCCGGGCTTTAGCGCTGCGCACAAACTCTGTGTGCTGCATGGGCCGGCGGTCTGTCCGTGCGTACAACCCAACACCCTCTGAACGATAGTCAGGGATTCCAGACTCAGTGGACAGTCCTGCGCCAGTCATCACAAAGAGACGTGAGGCTTGCGATACAAATGTCTGGAGCTGCTCCAATGTGCTCCTGTCAACTGAGCTGCTGGCTGGAACAAAACGAGGAGCTGAAGAGGCCCGCCTTCGTACTGCCACACACACAGGCAGAGATCGCCATGATGGTAGCACCTGGAAGCACACTGGATATTAGACTGTGCTTAAAGAAATCATGTATAGACATGGTTTTCTGCTTACCCTAATGGTAGTCTGATAAAAAATGAGATGTTTCTGAAGAGTCTCCCTTTAAATGAACAAGATTAATGTGAGATTACCCCCTGAATCTAGAAATGTGAATACTGTACAGCTGGTCTGGAAATATCATGTATTCATCTTATAAACATTACAATAGTCCTCAGGCCATAGCCTGTCAAAGTCATAATCAGAAGAAAACACTACAATGTTGATTTTATATATAAACCCTATGAATGCAATGCAAATACAGCACTTTACAGTGAAGTTCTCAGAAAGCTATTTGGATCTCAGCACTCACTTTACCAATCAAGAGCAAACCAGACTAAATGTCTGAGGTTTAACCGGATAAGACCGGATCCTCCAAAATCCTCTCTAACGATGTTCTAATCATCTGCAGCTAATGTGGGGCACCTGATTTGACTTTTAGGCATTTGAAGTACTAATGAATGTGGAGGTGTACTAACTCTTTCCTCACAAGAAAATAGTATTTTTCTTCATTACATTTTACAAAGTATTTTAATAACATTTCTTCAGTTCTGCTTAGTTATATTACTACCATCTCTCAATATTGTTCAAGTGAAGATTAAATGTCCAGATTTTTTTATATATTCAAAAAGACAGAGGTTTTCATGGGGTGTTCTAATTTGATTGTATGAGTAATGAGTAAAATATTCACAGCTTTGATTAACATGTCCCAAAATGGGCTTTAATAAAATAAGCTTCATTTCTCTTAATGTGACAGATGGGTGGAAGCACACAAAATGTGAATCATAAGACAAAAGTCCTACAGGATTTCAGTTCATTTACAACAATACAACTTCAACACAACACAATCGTGTGGACTTTAGATCCAATCTAAAGAAATTCCTGTTTTGGTGAATGATTAGTGTAAAGAAAGCCCTTAAGAGTCACATCAGTTAGTGAGGAGGCTGAAGTTGGCTTCTTGGGAGAATCTCTCGTTCCACCTTAAATCATGCTGCAGCCTGAGACGCCAGAATGTCACTGCTGTACAATTTAAGGTGAGAAGACAATTACAAAACGAAGACAACGTCCTCACTATGATGTGCTAAATCCCAGTTAGCACAGCTCAGCAGTGAGGTAGCTATCTTCTTTCTCTTCGCGTTGAAGTCCGAGACCCAGACTACACGACATAACAGCACTGCACACTGACTGTTTCCATAACTCGCGACGTCCAGCCTGCTTGACATACAGCAGTAAACCGCACTGCCTAACCTTTTAAAAATGCAAATGACATTTAAAAAAATCCAACAGGAATCTTACCATTGACGTCGTTTAATGTCTGTTAATATTATACTGCGTGTCTGTCACAGCAGTGAGCTGAAGTTTAAAAACTTACCGAAACTGGGAACATTATCCACACACTCTCCTACACGGCGTCTATTGCTTGGGACTGATGGATCAGGTCGTAGACGTCATTTCCGCCTCAGAAACTGCGTGTGCATTCTGGGAAATGTAGTACTGTAGCATTTTACAGTTTGTGAACAAATACTGGATACAGGCAGATGGAGATCCTACAAAATCACTACTGAAGTCGATTGTTTTAGGATTATTTGTCATTTTTAAGGCCGTAAATGCATAACAACAGTCAAGATCACAAGAATAGGAGTAATTTATTAAGCAGCAGACAGATTAAAAATATACATATATACAGGATGCCACATCCTGTCTTCCGGTTGTTCAGAATATGCTGCACACGTCTTGGTTGCAGAACTTCAGAATGTCTGTTAAATAAACATAAATAATAATTATAATAATAATAATAATAATAATAACCGCTTACACAATGTTATATACATCACACACAGGGATATGTTTACAGTAATACATTGATCAAGTATCATAATTTAATCACAAAAAGGTAATGCTAATATTCATCAAGCAATATCTAGAAGATCTAGAAGAATGTGTGTGTGGTTGTGGTCACACCTGAATGTGTGCAGTTAAAGATGCTTTCTGCCTGTGAATAAAACTCCTCTCCCAATATAGAGCGGTAGTCTTTATGGCTGGTGTGGACCAGACACTGTGTAGCATCTTTAAAGAGCAGGTCACTTTCACCATACTGCTGAGACTCAAACATGTGAAACTCAGAATCTGGACGGGCTGCAGTGGCTTCCTAGAGGAAGAAAATCAAAGATCACTGTTTTTTACACTCAGGTTTTCAGAAACTTCAGAAAGCAACTAGATCATGTTTAATAGTTGAGGCCTGCATATTATATTAGTTTATTATATTATATTATTATGGTGTAGGCAATGTTATTATATTATTATTGTTTGGTATCTGCAGAAACCATCAATTAATATGCATGAGGCCTTCGTTATAGAACTCTTAATGGAATTAAGAACTTAATGTCGAGACCTGTGACTTCATGAGGAAGTCGTAGATGCGAGCGGTGAGTACGGGCCGTGTCATCACAGTGCTGGGTGGGATGGCTCCCAGGTTACAGCTCTTCCATTCTGTCAGCGCAGCCCGCCCTCCATCCCCACACAACAGCTCAAAATCCCAGACAAGCCAACCCTCGGCCCAGCCACTACTGTTCAGATCTGCACATTAAACATTATGAGAATTATATAAATGGAGAATTGATGGCAACTAAACTCTTGCTGTCGCGACAAAACCTTGAAATTTATACTGGTCCAAATGTCTCACAATTTAAAGGGCAAAATGAGCACAAATGAGCATGACAATATGTTTAACCCCTTACAAATCCAGATGTATTATTCAGTTAATAATCTTGAGGCTTATTGCAGAGTAACTACTATGAATCACTTCAGTCTCTACTTTAGGAGCTTAATTGCAAGCTTAACTGGGTTGATGTCTGGTCACATTGTCTATACCAAATGCTTATGCAATGGCTTCTTCCTTTTCTCAGATTCTAACTGCTTGTGTTTCATAGACAATTCTCTGGTCTTCGTGTAGGTTTATTCTTGTTAAACAACAAATGCAGTGTTTACAGGCAAAACTCAGGGCTCATACCAAGAGTAGACATTCAAAGCCCCAAGCATTGGACTGTAAAGCAGTAGAATTGCATTCTCTGGAGTGATCCAGTACCTTTGGGATGATTTAGAGTGGTGTTTGTGATGCTTATTATTTAACATTGCTAATTCTCTAGGATGGCTGAATGCCATTCAATCCTCACAACAGTGTTTTAAACCCCCTTGGATTACCAAGTGTCTACACACTTTTGGAAATAAAGCATTCTTCTTTGAATGTTTATACATAACAGTGTTTTTTGAGAACTATTAAGAACCATTTATGAGTACAACTTTGAGAAACTAGGGGGGAATGGGATCACCAGAAGCAATCAACCTGTAGCAAACTGTTGTATGCCACCTTTTACTATCACAGTCCGACTTACATTTGATATTACTCTCCAAGTTGTGGTGTTCTATAAATGCAACATCTCCATAGCTTTTCCCACTTGGGTCTCCAACCAGACACCTAAAACAGAGTAAGCATTATAACGTAATTCTAGCAGACATGGATGGTGCTGTGAGCGTGACTGTGTGGAGGGGCATGATAAACAACAGTGTTCTCTCACCTCAGTGCTCCCATGTTTCCATAATAGCGTTCATTGTGGTTGTCAGAGCAGCGTTTGGTGGCAGCTTCTTCGGTCCCACCTAAGCACACTTTACACAGGTTGCCCTGACCTCCTGGCAAACAGCCCTTCCAAAACACCTCAGTGTAGACTGAATAAAACAGACACATCACCAGCTTAACAGAACACTTAAATTACACCACATTAGTTATTCTGAAAGACATTTCCATAAAATAAATACTTTATATACAATTAATATAGTGATAATATAATATATAATTGATGACCTATAAAAAACTGTAGTACCTTTATCTGGTTCACAGGAGGCACTGTTGTTATGTTCAGTGCTCAGTGTGTGTTTGGCAGGCAGTACCCAACCAGCAGGACTGTACATGTGTCCATGGCAGGAACGTCGACCACCCATATTACCAAAATATACATTTCTGCTAGAGCGCCGTACCACTGCCACACCATACACTGATGGCAAGTCTACAGGGTCAAAAAGGACATTCTATCATCTTGTACATCAATAGCCATAACATTAAAACTGTGAAAAACATTGATTACCTTGTTACAATGGCACCTGTCAAGGGGTGGAAATATTAGGCAGCTAGTGAATAGTCAGTTCTTGAAGTTGATTTGTTGAAAGCAGGAAAAATGTCTAAGTCTAAAGATCTAAACCGCCCCTCTTTTTTGCACAAAAGGCCAAACTGTCATAGCTTTGGGACCAGCAGGACTTTAAGGATCTGCTGCTAATGTCTTGGTGCCAGATATCACAGGACACAATGTACGCAATATCTACTGTCTTATGTGTTTGAAATGTGAATGATGGCACCACTTAAAGGGTAGCTAATTTCTAGCTGAAATGAATGAATGATTTTGTTTCTAGTAGAATATCACATGTCCACTATTTCTGTAATAAAAGCAGTTCTGAACAGCACATTTTGTGCAATATTGTATCTTTTAGTGCAAAAGCTTTTAGACTAGAGGTTTTAAATTCTTTAGACCCTGGGCGTAATACATCAGCAGGTTTTACACATGGCCCAGGCCTGTGTGCTAGGATCCACCCCACTCCCGAAAGCCCCACTCCCGAAAGTAATGTAGTACTTCTCCTTCAGAAGTACTACATGTAAAAAATGCTGTTATCTAGTACATGGGTTCACTCTCACCATTTACCTTTAGTCTCAAAATGGCCTTCTTCTCCTTGAGTGAATTCACACTTATCACCTTATAGACAGAATAGTCGAGAACACAATATCAAAAAAATATATATGAAAGATATCATAAACCTGCACAAAATCAACAGGGAATCCACACTGTACATGGGATTTTGTTTACCATAGTATTCGGTCACTACAGGTACAAGGCCACACTTCCCAGCGATAAAAGTGTGTGTAGCATCCAGTGACACAGCATCTACTTCGTCCCTCTGTAAGTTAACAGAAGGGATAAACGTCAACTGATTGTGTGCTTCATCTGATTATAATAATAAACAGTACTGAATACCATCTCAGCATGTGACTCTGGGCATCTCTATAAAGGACAGAACACAGAGCAGTGATGTTACAGTGATGTACAGAAGTATAAGCCACAACAGGACGTTCAGACTACACAGTCTGACTGGCTTAAAAGTGTTGCTAAGCATGTGTGGTCATTTGTGGTGACAATGTTTTTTTAAATAAATAATAAAAATTCTTCTTCTTATATATATTTTTTATAACTTGCCTCACAACATGCTCTTCCGACCATATATTGTGGATAGTTAGTGCATAAAGCAGCATTATCTAAGAATCTGTATTTCTTGTTCCTTGGCCTGCTGTCGGGAAGTATAATTTGTGCTGAGCTTTTATTAAAGAACATGCTTATAGGCAATAGGACAAGCTGAGAAATACAATTCAGCAGTGAAAGAGACATGTTGTTCTGCCATCTTCACCAGTTACATAGTGTAGTATCACACTTGAAATACGAAAGGGAGTTCTCTTAATGCTCAATAAATTACTCTAATGGTTCCACATATGTTCAAGCAATTAAGTTTAGTCAGCTACATTAGCCCACAGCTAGCTTTGTTATACTGGACCTTGATCTTCTCGATGCAGTCACTCATGGATGAGGCTCTCACACACACCAGAGGATCTGATTTAATGCTGAGAGCCCACTGCTCACACTTCTTCTGTTCAGCATAACTAATACAGCACCACCTCACCACACTGTCCTCCAGTGAACTGCCTAACCACACACACATACACAAAAATGTTATAATGATAACCGAAGGAGAGATAAAAATAAATGTGTATGAAAATGTTTTCACACATAATTGCATCATATATGCCATCTACAGACACAGCAGGTTGGGTTAGGAAGTACCTTCATGTCCAAGGCCCTTGAGCAAAGCCACATAGTCCAGTCCCAGAACTTGACTGATGTCCATGTCTTCTTGCAGGATCGACAGTTTGTCTGTCACGTCGCTAAAGAGCAAGTCAGTCATGCCGTAAACTGATGAATTAAAAAGCTGGAACCGCTGACGTTCTCTCCCCCTCCAGCCAAACACCATCTAATAAACAGATTGAACTGTTAGAAAGACACTGAAAAGGATGAGGAGAATAAAAAGAGACCATTTGGCAATTAAATTCAGTGCACACTGACTGGAGGAGATGTTACCTGAGAAGCTGCTAGGAACTTGCGGGCAGTCTTGCGGTTATTCAGCCGCGTGACTACGCCTCTACCAGGGCCACGCCCGAGATTGCACTTCTGGTACTTGCTGAGTGGAGCGCGAGTCCCATCTGTACACAGTAACCTGTACTCATCCTTCTCACTGTCTGTAGTGAGAAAATAGGAGACAACAGGGGCAACTGTTACTGACCAGCATTAAAGGGGGAATATCTTTCTCATATCTCTCTCATATGAAAGAGAGAGAGAGAGAGAGAGAGAGAGAGAGAGAGAGAGAGAGAGAGAGAGAGATTCTTATTGATTTGGTTGTGTTTGTGTTTTGTTCTACCAAAAACCTTGCTACCTTGGTTCCCCTCAAGGTCCCCCCCTTACTGAAAAGAACTGATTAATGTGAATAATGGTGAATAATGTCTACAACTGAGTAGTCTGTGTTAGTAATAATCATTTTAGTAAGAGTCTGTGAAGTGACCAAGCTCATCAGCAACCAGATGAAGCAGCAAAAAAGACCAGGACCATAACATAACATAACAATAAGCAGATATTGTGTTAACCATCTATGCTGTCCAGAGCTGTATGATCCACAAAAGCCACTTCTCCTGCTCCAGCTTTTAGGCACCTGAGAGAAACAGAAAGAGTGGGAGCGAAGGCATTACAAATGGGGGAATAGCAGAACTGACTACCCAGGAAGGTCTCCCTGTAGACAATGCAATTATTTTTAAACATCATCAAGATCTAGAATGGGAGACTTTGTGCAGTTAACACAAAATTGCCAGTTTATTAGGCAAATATATCTAATAACATGTTGCACAATCCTTTGAATCCTATAGTCTACAGGAACTAGTAGTCAATGGTAGTGTTTTTGCTTTTTGTGCCTTTTGTTGTTGTGTGAGCAAGGTGCTTGAACTGGCACAACAGATGCTATAAACACTGATTCAGATTACACACACAGCGCTTATGTGTACACAGCACATATGTTTATAAGTATATATATATTGTTGCTGTCACACAAAAACCATGTAGCTTCAAAACAACAACTTTACAGGGGAAAGTTTGCTGCAAATGTAAGGAACAACTGTCGGATTCAAGTGAAAAACTGGGCAAAAATGGAAAGGTTTTTGCATGCCGGCGACAATAAGTTTATATGTTCACTGTTTTTTTATCGACAGATTACATAATTTGATTACAAAAACAAAGTACTATATGGGTTTACTATAAGAACAAAAGTATTGGGACACTTGCTCATTCAGTGTTTCTTACAAAAAGAGCTTATCCTGCTTGTTGGTGTAACTGTCTGTACTGTCCAGGGAAGGCCTCTACTAGATTTTGCACTGAGGATTTGATTGAATTCAGTGACAACAGTGTTAGTGGGGTCAGAATACTGGATGATCACCACCCCAACTCATCCCAAAAATATTGGACAGAGCACCATTATTCCAGAGAACACAGTTCCACTGCTCAACAGCTCAATGCTTTACTAAGGTAGGTGTCAAACACAATTAGAAACGCGATCAGATTATAATAACTGGTCTAAAGATTCTGTTACTGGTTACATTTTTAGTCACATATTTATTACATTTGTAATCATTACCTGAGCGCCCCTTGATTGTTGTAGAAAGGTTCACTGTGAGAAGTCTCACAGTGGAAGTTTTTCTGGGGGTTAAATGACTTTTGACCCCTGCACTGGGAACACAGGCTGAGTGCCATGGCAGCTGCTCCAGGCACACAGCTGGCACTGAAGAAGGCACTAACCGCTGACAAAAGACAGACATTTTTAGATTATACAGCCCATATCAAAAAGTGGATTTTTCTATACTGAGAACAATCCTCAGTCAATACAGTAAACATCTATACAAGCTAAAACAACCCAACAACCCTGCTTTGGATTCATCATCGTATTGATTTTACAACCATGAACGCATTTATAGGCACCCTTTCAGCCTAGAGCTGTCTGGCCACTTTATGTTAAGGGATAGGGTGTGTTGTTAATGTAGCAGATAATAGGATGGAGGATGTGGGAGACATGATTAAACAATTGCTAATTACTGTCGGGAAGTAAAATATAATTTGTAAGGAGTGGCAGCATTTTGTTTACACCCTTCAAGATTCATTTTCATATAGTTATTTGTGTTACAAAGACACAAATTCTAAAAGGGTCATGTAAAAATGAATTGCAAATCACAATAGGAATTTAGAGACAAATAATGGGAGACCTTTAAGGTGAGGCCAGTTGTCCAACCTTTCTACATAACGGTCTCAACTAATTACCCTGACTGAGAGGCTGTTCCTCAGCCCAGTGTAGGTAGTTGCGGGAAAGAAGGTGCCCTAAAGGCAGACTCCAGCCTGCAGTCCATCGAGCTCCACTGTGACAGCTCCTTATTCCCTGCAGGGAGCGGATGTCTAATGAGCTAGAGCTCCTCACCACTGCCACAGCCAGAACACAGCCACCTGAAAAAGAGCATGTGAATAATGCAGAGTAACAAGCATGCAGGAAAAACTCTCTAAAAGTACCTGGATTTCTGCATTGATTACTAATGAAATACAGTCTGGTCATTATCCAAGCAACAATTATAGACAAACACAATCCAAATAATATAACTAACAACACGCAAACAGTTGTACTGTTCGTGTCTTTTATTGAGCACACAGAGTAAATATTCACGGTGCAGGCTAGAAAAAGAAAGTGAATTTTCAAATTTATTAACCTGTAGATCCTTGTTTAGCAGCAGTCACAGCTACCAAACGTTTCCTGTAGCTGCAAATTAGGTTTGCACAACATTGAGGAGAAATTTTGGATATTTTAATATTTTTGTGTGCACAGTCCTACAGCATCTCAATAAGGCTGAGGTTAAGCCTCTGGCCATTCCAAAACACAATTCTTCTTCTTCCATGCTTTAGTTAATTTACTTGCCTCATTGTCTTGTTGCATTACCCAACATCTCTTTTTTAAAGACATGGGCCGCTACCCTTACTCTCTTCTGTAAAATATTTAATACCCCTTTAAATTATTTTGTTCTCCTAATGATTACAAGGAATCAGTGCTCTGAGGCAGCAAAGCAGGCCCAAACCATGATTCTCCCTCCACCATGCTTTATAGTTGGCATGACATTTTGGTGTACAGTGTCACCCCTCCCCCTCCAAACTGATCAGTGTGCATGACTTCCAAAAAGTTCCACTTTTGTCTCACCTGACCACAAGCATTATGGAACAAACAGGTGGTCTTAGGCAAACTTGAGATGGGCTGCAATGTTTTTCGCTCGGACAGAAATGGCTTCTGTAGTGATGTCCTTTTAGTTTCAGTGTTACTGCATTCTTGTCTGGTCAACATGTCTGGTCCTGTGGTCAAAACTGACCAATGATGAATAAAGGGTGGATGAAAAATTGTGCAGTATCAGGTGTGCTACGGTCTGTAAATGTATACATACATAGTGAATCTGTGTGGGCAAGGTCGGTAGACATTCCAAACCCAGTCAATGAAATTGCTACAAAAGATGGTAAGTGTCTTTCTTACCATCAGTATAGACCTCTTTGGCGACTGCCATGAGACCAAACTGCTTTACTGCGGAGTAAACCTCTCCTGCGTCCAGAGTGACCAGGTCAGCTTTATTAGCCTGATAGGAAGAGAGATGAGCCAATGCTTTACATTTAGGACCTGCTGAGACATCACCATCATGGCCACCTCAGAACTAGATCTAAGGGTACTAAGCGAGCTTGTTAACTATAGGTGATGTTACAAAATATGACTATAGTATAGCATTCTGTAGTATAAAAAGAGTGTATTAAAATAGAAACCCACCCGTATCCTATTGATGCAGTCTGCTGTGCTGTAAGCTTTTACACAGGACAGTCGTGCAAAGGCTGTGACTGCAACAGGAGGTAAAACAGCTACTAGTGCTTTAGCCAGGTCTGCACACTTCCTCTGCTCTGCTTCGGATACTGTACACCAGCGCATCTTCTTACCTGTGTGGAACACCCACACATATGCAACAGCTGAATAATACCCATGTTGAATTTCCAGGACACTATAAACTGGATTGACAAACTAGGGTTCCATAGAAGAGCCATGTTTGGCTTCATAAATAACTATTTTTTATTCATTTATTTTGTGAAAGAGATGTAAGTGTAAAGAACCACTTCTTTTAACCTTTACAAGGTTCTCACATGTCTCTTTTACAAACATTTGGAACCAAAAATGGTTCTTCTATGAGATCACTCAAAGAACCCTTTGTTGCACCTTTATTTTGTAAAAGAGTTGGATCCCTAAGGAAACTATAACTAGATCAGATCTGCCCTATGTGTTCAAATGTATTGAGCTACCTGCAAACCAAACTGAAATCTGAGCAAAAGGAGGACAAATTCATTTGCTGCAGTAACATTCTCTACTCTTTTAAAAAGGTTGATTGTATTCAGCCATATAAACAATTGTATGGTCAGATGTACTGATGTTCTGGATCACAAACCCTTTAACTCAACCTGAAGGATATGATGCTTGATCACTCCAGAGAATGCAGTTCCACTGCTCCTCAGCCCACATTTTGGAGGGCTTTATACCCCTCTAGACTATGCCTGCCATTGGCACAGTCACCTCAGACTCATCCATGGCTGCTCAAAAACATCCCAGGTTATTGACAATGAAATAACTACACATGCTGAGTGAGTGAGTGATGAGGTAATACATTTGGACATGCAAGGTCAGATTCCCAGACCCAGATTATCAAAACACTGATAATGCAGTTTAGTCCAAGACTACAGCCAAATGCTAACCTTAGAAGAACACAGGGCTTTCTAAAAGGTAAGCTTCGAGTTTCAATGAGTAGACAGACTCACAGATTAACATTTTTTAGAAGAAGACTCACTGCATATTCTTTCTACAGAGGTACTGTAAAATAACTATATCTGTTATCTATTTTCCTCCATCAAGTCCACAAAAAGCAGGTCTAGGTCTATAGGTACATACATTAAACAAGTAATAATAAGTAATAAGTAAAGGTACAGTCCTGCCAGTTTCATTGCAGTGACAACTGCATACTTACCCCAAGTGGCTGTACAGACATAGAAAATGATGAGAAGTCCACATGTCCCCTTCATAATGGCATGATCTGGTAAGAAAGATCCTGCAGCAAGCTAACTAACGAAAAAGAGAGCAGCCTGGCTGTCTGTGCTTGGTCTGGGCTCACTCTCCAAACTGTTGGGCAATAAGTAAGTGTTTTCATAGTGAAAGTTCTTGGGCCTGAGCGCATATGGAAAGAATTACTGCAGAACTCGGTCACACTGACGTTTCCAGACAACTCATACTGTGTGCAGTTTTCATTACTGTTTCCACAAGCCAGTGCATCAGCAATGTGATGTATTTCAATGTCCAAAAATGTATTATAAAAAAACAATATGCATTCCAACACCAAGCCTTCAGCTCTGCCAGCAGCTGATAGTCAGGAACAGAATGGTTCTCAAACTTGTTAAAAAGGTAATCAAGCACTTCACAAAGATCTACAAACATATAACATGATTTTTTATTACAAATAAATAAATGGCAACATGACTATTGTGGAAAAAATTTATAAAACACATCTCAGAATAATCAACATTTAGGGATATTCCCACACATTCTGAACATTTTCATGAGATTCAACTGTTACACACACACACACAGGCACAGGCACAGACACAGACACAGACACAGACACAGACACAGACACAGACACAGGCACACAACCCCTAGAATATACTTCACTTAATGTGGATCTGAAGGTGAACAGCTACAGGTTTAAATAAACTGTTAAAGATGGCTTAACTGCATGAATTCTATGTTTTAAGCTTTTATTTCAGCAACTGGCTTTCTATGCTGCTGACCCTCGCAGCATGGCAGATCATAGTGGGCTTCTGTTCAGTCAATTTCCCAGACAGAGCAGAAATACGACTCTCCAGCTGTAAAAAAACAAACAAAACAAACTTAATTTATTTGAATCAATCAGAGCTGTAACTACTGACAGCTAAAGGCAAAGGCAAAAAATACTGGTTGACTGGGCAATGTGCCCTATTCACCCACAACAGTGAAATACAGCTGCTTTTCACAGGGACAGATTTACGGTTCCAAAAGAATGTGCGTCAAACGTAAACCAGAAGGGTCTCATTTATTCTCATTCTGCTTATGTAAGTGCTGCACCTACAGAACCATTTCTCGCCTTCTAAAGAGTTCACCTGTTTTACTTTTACAACACTTCTATCTCATAGCCTTAAAGAAAACAAGTTCTTACAAAAGAATTCCAAAATTAAAATTTCACTCGACAATTAATTTTAATTATGAGATGGCAAGTTTGGGGATTTTTGCCCCTAGATTCTAGTTGTGTGAGATCATTGGGCCATCTTGTATGCACTGCTTTTTTGAGGTCTATGAAACATCAATAATGTTTAGGTTGGTGGACTGGCAAACCTTCAGCTTGCGCCTCTTTTAGTTCAGCGTAGATTTTGCGGAGTGCTTAGGATCATTATTCTGCTGTAGAAGCTTTTTTCATATTCACTTTTTTATTTTTAGAAATGCTGTGATGTTTTCAGAATTTGCAGGTATTTTGTTGAATTATTGAATTGTGTGCATCAATTAGTTTCCTTTTCAGAGTATTAGGCAGCTGCTTAGAGGAGCCCATGGTTGCGGATTGTGAGGACCCAATGTTTAAGTATTTATAAAGCTTTAACATTTGCATTACTGGGGCTGTCCTAGCAATGGCGAACAGGCCATAGCAATAACAAGCAAATTCAAGTTTGACACCTTGATAAATATTGTCTGAAAGCTTAATCTCTTGAAATGCCAAAGCTTTTTATTTGCATCGTCCCTTTTATTAATTGTACGAAAAAGAAACACTAAATTTGCTTATAATGTTTAAACTATATGCTTTTTGGAGATCAGTTTATATTCTATTTACTTCTTACTTTACTTTGTACTATTTCTAATTTACTCTGTTACTACAGTAATATAACTTTTAGAGGGTTACCCAAGCTTTTGCATGCCACAGTACACACATATGAATACTTATCCAGTAACTGTAGGATGATCTGAGAGTAAAAGGAAGCAAAGCATAAAGAGACACCTCATTTAATTCCTGAATTATGCTCTGCCTTTCCTCAGCATCTCCATCACTGCCTGTAGTCTTGAGCCAATTTCTCATCACCTTCTGAAGCTTACGCCACATCCTGTGCACAAAGACAGACAAGCAGACCTCTTTTACCCCAGTCTTTGATTTGTGAGTGGTTTTGAACTTTTGGAATCAGAACAAAGTGAATTTTCCAGCTGTGCGGAGGGACAGGCACACATACTGCAGCTGATTTCTGTCTTGCTGGTATCTCTGCAGGTCCAATCTGATATCAAGTAGTTCTTTGGTCAGAGTTTCAGATGGGTTGCAGGTTTCCAGCACATGCACACTCGCTTCTTCTTCATCATAATCCATAGAAAGTCTCCCACTCATACCTACAGGATAATTCAGAACAATACTTTTCATCACGGAGTCCACCATCCTTCAACTTTACTCCAAAGTTGGTACTCCGAAGTTGGTATCTTGGTATTATACATTAATTGTGTGTGTGTGTTTATTTACTTTGATTAGGTAGTTTATGGGGATTGAAATCATGTGGGGTGAGGAGCGCGGGATCTTGGTGCCTTGGACTTGTCTGCTTCATTAGGGAGATAGAATGGAGAAAAAAAGGAGAAAACCAGAGAGAAAAAGTGGAGAAGACAAACATTAGTAAAGAAATGTTCTGTCTTTTAGAGATTACTGCTTCTTTACATGAGAACAACAACATATTTTACTCCTAAAATTGCAAACCAAAAAAAACTGTTAACCAGAATCTGTGCAGTGTTCACCTTGATCTGTGTTTTTGATGTTGTAAATGAAGAAGGTGGTAGCAGTTCCCCCTGTTTCTCAGTGCTGGATGGCATGGTAGTATTTCCAGCAGAACAAGGCCTGTGGTCTGGGACTGGAGGTTTAACAGTCAGAACAGGAAGCTGGCATGGGACAGAAAGGAGAGGGACAGGAGGCTGTGGCTGGGTGGACGGTGCAGGTAATGATGAAGACATGGGATCAGTCTGACCCAAAGGAAGCCTCGGAACACTGGAGTAACAAAAGAACAGATGGTGAGATGTTTTATTTTCCAGAATTTGCTGGTGTTTAATTGAATCCAAATAGATAAAAAAACATGGGCAAAGGGTAAGTTGAAGGAATGTAAATAATTCCCTTCACATTACATTTTACATTCAATTCAACTAGTTAAACTGTAAAGTCTAGATGGAAGATGGAAACACATTTTTAAAATAAATTATATAGTTATGTGTGAATAAATTGGACACCCCATGCATTTATTCCTATATCTAAATGCTTAATGGGTATAAAACGAAAGAAATGTTTTTAAATTATTAAAATACATTTCCAAAGATCCAAAGAGCTATCTGAGGGCTTCAGAAAGGAAGTTTAGATGCATAGAAGTCTGGGAAGAAATCCAGACACCACTGTTCATTTACAAATCATTCAAAAATTAGTCAATTGCCAACATGGACAGATCAGGCTGTCGAAGTAAATTCAGACCAAGAATAGACTGGAACAAAATCTTTAAGCCTCCTGATCATGTTTTCACAGTGAATATATATATATATATATATATATATATATATATATATATATATATATAAAAAATAGAACATCAGTAAGAAGTTGCTCAACATAAAAAATTGCTTTGTAAACCCAAAAGTGTTTTTACAACAGCTTAACTGTAAACCTGGCTAACATTTGAAATGTTCAAAAAATCGGAAATGAACAAATTTAGTTTTATATGCATGAAACAAATATTCTGAATTAAACATCTGTGTTAATCTGAGATTAACTGGCTGGATGATTGTACCTGCTAGGCTGGTGGTGCTGAAGCAGTTCTTTAACTGGAGAGTGTAAAAGATCACCAGGCCTTCGTGGTTGCAGCCTAGAAGCTTGAACTTGCAACCTATAGGTTTAAATCAGAAGACCATCATCATGAGCATAGAACCAATAATGGCAAAAGTCACAGGTTCTCAACTACATACAGGATATGATGGAGATCACCATCAGAAAAACACCTAACCTAAACACATGAAATCACAGAAAAATATGAAGGCAAAATACTCTTTATTTACACCACTAAGGCTGTTTGTCTGGCAGGTACAGCTGTAGGAGTTCAGTAATCAAATAATTTTAACACTTTTATTAATAAACTAGTTCAATAAGTATCACAAATATTGTTTATTTTTTACTCACAGTTTGTTCATAATGCACTTTCCTGCCCTCTGCTCAGCTCTTTGGTAGTGGACCGGGTGGTTGAGGAGGGGGTGTGTGTGGTCATGGGTGTGTTCATGGGTATACTCTTCAGGCAGGCAGAAGGACACACTCTTTTTAGGAGGCTTATCGCCTTTATTTTCCAGCTCCCTGGCTCTAGAATGCTTACATAATGCCTGCTGCTTCCAACGTAAGGCACACCTCCTCACCACTGCCTGTAACTTCCGAGAACTCTATGCATACAAAATTCACATTTCACATTTAATTTCTTCATTCCACTTTAAAATGTATTGCAGCAATACGAACTTGATAGTGGTAGCAGCTGCAACATACAAAACACACATGCCCACCTGTTCGTGACTGTGCAGGGCCATGTTTGAGGAGAAAGAGTTCATGTGTGCTGTATATGTGAGGATGTGGGTGACACCCTCGCGCATCAGTTCATCTCTGTAGAACTGAGCTGCTACAGCTAGACGTTTCTGTTTCCTCTGGCGCTCAGCAACCCACTGTCTCCACTCACAGAGCACCTAAATTCCCAAACACACACACACAAACTATGTGTTTAATGCAGTCTGTATTATAATGCGGCATGGTTAGATGTAGTTGTTGTTGGTTAGTAGATGTTTATTAGTTCAGTAAAAACCGCCCACATTGGAATCAATACAAATAACTTGCACTCAAAAAGTAGTAATTTTGCATCACTGTGTTCATTAAAACAGCTCCAAAGCTCTTTTCATGTGGGTCTTGTATTATTCATGGTTATCATTCAACACCAGGTTTGGCAAATCAGTGCTTACTGATGTTAAATAAGGTGAGCTGGTGATGGAATTGAACACATCCATGTGCTGGCTGGGAGCATCAAGGAGAAGTCTAGAACCAAGCTTTATTTTTTCAAAGTTCACAAGATAAACTGCTTTCTTCAAAATGAGACATTCTTGTTATTTGTTTACTGTATTTTTGTTTACTTGTGGCAAAAACATTCTGTAGTACTCTGTAAAAAAACAACTGTAGTACTTTATATTATATCCTATGCATAATAAAGACCCATATTTTAAATAGCTATTATTTAGTGTTCTTTATTATCTTAGGACTTCGGGACTGTGCTTTTATTTACCAGAACATGTTTGGCTTTATGCAACAGCCATTATTAATTTTTACATGATTTTCCAGCCACTGTTTATCCTTAAGAATTAATTAGGCTCTGTTTTTTTTACTGTGCCTTTAAGATACATTTATACAATGTAAACATGATTGACTGCCCTGTATTGTGCCATGTAAAGTGATCCAGAGTAAAACACTAACATCAATGTGAATGGGTGAGGATAACTATTCTAGACTGAATAGGAAGATACACTATATGGAGAAAGGTTTTGGGACGCATGCTCATTCATTGTTTTTCCTGAAATCAAGGGTTAAAAAAATAGATTATCCTGCTTTTCTTGGAGTAACGCTCTCTGCTGTCCAGGGAAGGCTTTGTGCTAGATTTTGGAGTTCAGAATGTTGAATTATAATTACTCCACCCAACTCAACCCAAAAGTATTGGATGGAGCACCATAATTTCAGAGAACACAGTTCCATTACTCCACAGTTCAATGCTGGGGGGCTTTATACCTCTCTAGCCTACGCCTGACATTACTCATGGTGCCAATCAGTTCATGTTTATCTGCTCCAGAGAGTTTAATCTATTCTATTGGCAATACCTCTTTACAGGGACTAGACAAGCTGTGTATGTGCATTTGCACATCTGTGTCAGGGATGGGTGCAACTTAATATAGCTGAATGCATTGATTAGAAGGGGTGTCCACAAACATTTAGACAGATAGTGTAGATTTAGAAGTATATAATGCCATTGTTAAACAAAAACACGAACTGGGGAGTGATTGGTACATTTTAAAAAATATTTATTTATTTTTTATATACTACACTACACTGTTTTTTCAAATATGTTTTCAAATCACGGTCAGGGCCTTTAAAGTAGCTTGTGTAATGCAGCAAAAATATAATTTTACTATATATATTGAGACATCTTCATGATACAAGTGCCACACTATGAAAACTGAGAGTACAATGTTTTTTTATTTCTAATTTCACATACTGCACTGAACTAAAGTAAACAATGCAAGGAACTGCATATCAGCTCTATTACGAGTCAGACACTACCTTGGCCTGAAGGTTCAGAGACCAGTGCCAGAGGGCCATCACTGTCAGCTCTGCCTCTCTTCTCTTGCTCTGTAGCTGTGGGTATAAAAAACAAACAAACAAACAAACAAACAAATGACACCCACACGAGCATGCACACACACACACACAGACAGACAGACAGACAGACAGACAGACAGACAGACAGACACAGTCAAAACAAGAGCTAGACTTGACTCCAGTTCAACCAAAGCAAATAAAAAAGGATTGTCCAAAGCTGATCTCTTACTCACCTGTGCTTTCCAGCAGATGAAAAAGCGCTGACACACTTTCAGTCTGTTCAGCTCACTGCTCCTGTTCTTCATAACCTAATAGACATACATGTACATATTAAACACCAACAAACAGAGCAATCAAGAAACTAGTAAGAACCAGAATTGCAGTTCCAAGGGACTGATAGCCACCTGATAGTGTTTATGCTGGTAGTTACTGATGATCCAGGCTCTGAAGCTTTTTCTCAGCAGGACAGACTGGTGATGTTTACAGGCTTTCTCCAGAGACAGTCTTTCTTCTCTCACCTCAATCTGTCGCTGTCTCCACCTCCTAAGAACTGACAGCACCCGCACTGCCACAGAACACACGTACCCACAGTTCTAACACCAACACTGTTTCATGGTTTCAGAAAGCAAACTGAGAAGACCCAAGCACATTAACCTGAAGTTATTGCCAGTGAGATACAGTGAGATAAAATACTGTTATTTCTTACACATCAACGAAATAATCAGAGACATTCTGTGAAAATGTAATTTCTGAATTGTTAGTTGATACCCTTGAGTTAATTTGTGAAGTTATACTATATCATGATCAGAATTTTTTAGATTTTAATTTATTTTGCTTTTATTTATGTAAAGCACTGTTAACTGTGTGATATGTACTATATAATATTCTTTATATTTTTTCTATATTTTTTTAAAACTTTTTTTAGACATGAAAACAAACAGTTAGAAAGCAGATTCATCAATACAGAACTGAAATCAAATGAAAACACTTTTTTTACCCAAATGTGTTAGTGTAGCACAACTACCGCAACATCTACAGACAATGAAAGATTTAATTGAACACCAATACCTTTGTCCATGTGAAGTTGAGCTTCTCTCAGTGCCTCCCCCTGCTGGTGATGGTGCACCATTACATGTGTTGTCCTCTGACGCCATGCCGACAGCACCTGTGCACGAAACAAAATCACTTCAAATATGGTCCAACTTTTCACTTTCATTCAGTAACCCAAATATGTGATACAATATGATGAATGTGTTGCTTTCAACACACAAATCCAGGGATGCACAAACAAGTCGAGAGCACCTTTGACAATAGACAGTGTTGATAATGACACTTCGTTCTCCTCTCTTTCTCCCTTTCTTCTACTGCCAGACTCACATTCCTCCTCCATAAACGCAGCATCCTTCTGCAGTGCACAAATTCACAGGCAGGGGAATGTTTAACATAAAAACAATACATGCATCCATTCTGGTTAGTGTTGCAGTGGGTCAGAAGCCTACCTGGGATCACTGGCAGGGCACCACACACACAACCAATTACTCACACACACACAGGCAATTAAGCATGGCCAATTCACGTGTGTTTGTGGGAGGCAAGAGGAAACCTGGAGGAAACCCGCACAGACATAGGGAGGACACACCAAACTCCACACAGACAGTGGCCAGAGACAGAATCAAACCCAGAACCCCATGCCCCTGAAGCTGTGCCACACACGCACTACCTGTGGTGCCACCGTGCAGCCCGGCAAAGAACATGTGGACAATAATACCAATAAAAACTGGAAACAGCAGCAGTGCTGTCTTAGCTGAATACCTGGCCAGTTGCTGCTGATGTTGCTGGTAGCGGCTCTCCACGCACTGGTTGATCTGCTGGGTCTGCACATAATGTTGCTGTACGCATACACATATATAAACCAAACCATACACACACATAAAATGATAATTTAGCATTAATTCCCTTCATTTTGGAAGAAACAGCGAATAAGCAGGTGTCCCAATACATTTGTCCATATAGTGTATCTCTTGGTAGATGAATACTCCACCTTCCATGACTGTAGTGTGTGTTTGAGCAATCTTCTTTCATAGTGCTCATCAATCAGCGCCAATCGTCTGGTCTTCTGTCTTCTGTGTTCTACATACTAACACAAATCACAAAAAACATCCACAATCACCCACAAGATGTGCTGCAATTCTAAACAGCTGCAGCATTTTCAGTGAGTGTGACCAGTGAGTGTGTTGCACTGCAACAGTGGAGATGTAATAATGCTTCCAAGACAATATGCAACATTATGCAACGACTGGATACAGTTATCATTTTTATAACAAAAATAACTGTAAGAATATCTAACCACAAACCCAGTAGTGTGAATCAAATTGAATCATGGGCAGAGTATATCATTACACCGCCTTATCAGAATGTTACCCTGTGAAGCACAACCAGTACTCTGAATAGTACATGCAAGGCCTAGTCGATCATACCTCACGCCAGCAATTCAGAGCTCCTCGCATGCACCTCTGGCCATGATGAATCTCTGCCTGCTCAAACTGCTTCTGACTGAGAACACACACACACACACACACAGTTCATTTCAGGCATTCACACCCATTGCGTCACTACAATAAACTTACTGATGGCCATGATTTCAGTACCTGCTCTGTATAGCATTGACATTGTGCCTCCACTGATGCAGAGTCTTGTGCAGAATTGTGTGTGTGTAAAGTGATTGAGCTTGTGTTTGTTTCAGCCTGTCCTCTCTCTGCTGCAAAACCCGGCACAGCCACTTAGACCAGGCACGGGACACACACGCTTGCTCTGCATGCAACACAGCCTGAAAGAAACAAATAACTAAGTTAAATAATAAGTGAAAGTCTGAGGGAGTGTGTGTGTCTGTGCATGCATGCCTGTAAGTACATATTCTAAGAGAGATTCCTGATTGTTCAGCAACCAAACTACATAAACATCATCAACATTCCTAATAATTCTTATATCTTATGAATGACATCACATTCTAACTAGGTGAAATTTTACTTGACAATTCTGTCAATCTAATCTAACACAGTGTGTGTGTGTGTGTGTGTGTGTGTGTGTGTGTGAGAGAGAGAGAGAGAGAATGAGGAAGAGAGAGAAAAATAAAGACAGAGTAAGAGAGAGTAAGAGAGGCAGAGTAAGAGAGTAAAAGTGAGAGAGAGAGAGAGAGTAAGAAAGAGTAAAATAGAGACAGAGTAAGAGCAAGTAAAAGAGAGACAGTAAGAGAGAGTAAGAGAGAGAGAAAGAGAGCGTGAGAGAGAGAACGAGAGAGAGTAAAAGAGAGAGAGCAAAAGGGAAAGAGAGAGATGGAAAGACAGTAACAAAGAGAGCTTGAGAGAGATGGAATGAGAGAGTGAAGGAGATGAGATAGAGAAAGAGAGAGAGATAGAGATGGAAAGACAGAGAAAGACAAAGAGAGGGGAAGATCAAAAAAGAGAGAGAGGGAACGATAGAGAGAGGAAAGAAAAAATATTTTGTATGTGTCTCTGCATGTATTGATCCTTTACCGTCCTCTCCGCCAGTCTCTGGTCTCTGTGATCTATGCAACGTCCCCACCAGGTATAAAAAGTCCAGCTGTACACCTGCTGTCTACACAAACAACTAGAGCTCAGTGCATTGTGTAAACCCCACAAACTTTCTCTTTCAGCAATGGGCATGAAATACATTTACTCCCAGATGCTGGTGTAAAAGGCTTGTTGTGCTCATGACCGTGTGTATCTTGCAAACAACACGCTAGATGAGCAGTTACTACATAATAATAGGTACCTCCACATAGACATGCTCTTTTTAGGGCAGATCCACACACTCAAACACATCACTGTACTATAGGTTAGAGACTCACTGGTGAAACAGCTCAGCTGTCTCTTTCCTCTTCCTGTGCTCTGTTCTTTGTTCTGTAAACTCAATCCAGGAGGCCATACACTGAGGAAGAACACGTCTGGCAAAGCAAGAGTCAGCTTGCAGCTGCAGATCCTGTACACATATGCACATGAGCACACACACACACACACACAATCAACACAATAAAACAAGCAAAGGTTAATCATTTATGCTGATGCCAACCTTACTACTGAATGATACTAAATACTAAATCAAATTAATTACAGTGCAGCATGTACAGAATCATTGAGACATCTGAAATCCTGTAATGAGTGCAATGATGGGCTCTCTGTGCGAGTGCATGTGCGATTAAAGCTGAAATCTGATGACGTCAATCAGATGAGGTACCTTCATATGTTTGTGCTCTTTGCAGCGCTGCCTCCATTGCTGTAGATGAATCCTCAGCACTGAAACTCTAGAGATAAACAGTAACTTCTCAAAATTCAGGGAAGAGGTGGCAAATCCTGGTCCTGGAGATCTTTCTACTCTGGACATTTATGATCCAACACATGCCTCTTATATCCAGATGCTCCTGAGGGTCTTTATTAACTAGATCAAGCTTGTTAGATTAAGTGGGGAGTTAACCTCTGCAGGGTAAGGGGTCACCTGGACCAGGATTGGGCTCCTCCTCCAAGATGAAAGAAATCATGGATATTAACTAATAAAAGAAGATACACTGTATGTCCAAATATCTGTGGACACCACTTCTAATACAGTGTATATTCTCACAGATCTAAGATTCTAAGATCCTGAATTGAGCCTAATCATGAAATAGGTTTGTCTTTCAGTGGAATATTTTAATTTCCATTTTCAAGCAAATGAAAGGTCTGCCAAATTTAAATGGCAAAGTCATGCTACATTTAGAAACTGATGCTTTTCAGACACTGTGCGTTCACCACAGTTAGAATCATAATTTACATGTCTAAAAAATAATGAGACATTAACTTAACATGATGCTCATTTCAGCAAATACAACACCTAAAACATATAAAACACTTACATGTAAGGGCAGATATTTTAAGAAATATCATTGTTAAATATTGTTTATGGACCTGTGATAGTTCAGTGCTACAGTCATCTGGGGCAGAAAACTCTTCTCTTCAATCTTCTCCAATCGCTGCTGCCAAAACTTCCAATATTTCATCATCACCTAGAAGGACACCAAAGTCAACTAAGCAATGTACACCATGAACAACAGTAATAGCATTTTACTGTACATTATTGTATATTTAATTGCTGCTGTGACACTGTAAATTTCCCTACTGTGGGACTAATAAAGGATTAGCTTATCTTACAAGGAGGGGTGGGTGATATGGCAAAAAATATTATATCACAATATTTAAAGACAATTTTACGACACACATTTATTGCAATATTTTGACATGCAGACAAAATGCATCAGAAATGACATTTTATTAAACACAGTTGGGAAAAATACTAAAATAAATTAATGCAGTGATTTATTTTCAAACTGCACTTCATCTAAATAAACAGCACTAGTTACACTCTCTGTAATGAAATGCATAGTTGGTCAGGTCTTTATGCACTGACTCCTCAATAGTATTGCTTGTATCATAATAATAACAAATATCGCCACACTGCCCACCCTCATGTACAATGTGTCCATGTCTGTTACTTTTACCGTGTTCCGATGGTTCTGGACACTAATGTTCTTGTTGATTCGATGAGTTTTACAGTGAGTGACATTTAAGGTCAAGCCTTTAAATCCCACATGCTGGAAAACAAGAGAAATTATATAAGTTTGAATCAAGGCTTTATAGCTGGGGTCACCAATCTGTTCTGCAAAAGGGCATTACTTTATATAACCTTATATAACTAATCAGTGGTTTGAAAACCAAGACAAACTGTAGAATCTGGTGTATTCTGGGTTGACTAGAATAATTCAGTCATAATTGCTCTTTGCTGATCAAACTGCTGACACCTGAGCTACAAAAATGTTGCCAAAATGTTGCACACCTCAATAGCCATAATTACATACCAGCAGCCGAAGTTGCTGGTGTTGAATGGCAGTCTGTTCTTTGTCAGCCATCTCAGAGCACATCTGAACATCTATAGATTTCATCAGGAATGTATGGTGTACTGAGAAAGTACATACAATTTTCAATATACACATACACATTAAAAAAAATACTAATCCCATAACTCTTTGTGGCATGGATTCCATTAGGTGTTGGAAAACTTTTTGTGGTCCATGTTGACATGATTACATCTTGACATGATACAATTCCAGTAGATTTTTCAGGAATACATTCATGCTGTGAATTTCCTGTTCTGCCTTAACAAATGTGTTCTATTGGATTCGGTGACTGGAAAAAACACTAAGATCACTGAACTGGCATGTGTGGCATGTTAATGAAACCAGTTTGAGATGACATTTGCTTTATGACATGGTGCATTATCATTTTTGAAGTAACCAATAGAATATGGGTAAATTGTCCACATGCAGAAACAATTTAAGTACTTGATAAGGTGCCATTTAAATGATGATTGATTGGTATCAACAGGCCCCCAAAAACCTTCCCCACACCATTGCAACACCTCCACCAGCCTGGACTGTTAACACAAGGCAAATGGGTCAAATGGATTCATATTGCTGATACCAAATTCAGATCCTAACATCGGTGTGCCTAAATCGAGATTCATCAGACCAGACTATGTTTTTCAGTCTTCAACTGTCCAGTTTTCGTGAACCTGTGTCCTCTGTACCCTCAGTATTCTGTTTCTGGTTAACAGAAGCCCACCCACCTCGAGGTTTGATGTGTTGTGAATTCTGAAACGCTTTTTTGTGCTTATGACAACTTTACAGAGTGGTTTTCTGAGTTACGGTATCCTTTCTGTCAACTCTGACCACTCTGGCCATTCTCTATTGACCTCTTATCAACAAGGCTTCTGTTCACAGAATTGTTGCTCACTGCATGATTTCTTTGTTGCACCATTCTAAGGAAACTATAGAGACAGTTGTGCAGAAAATCACAGAATATCTAGACATAGTCAAACCAGCCTGTCTGACACAAACAATCTTAAAGCCAACAATAAACAAATAAACAACCAATAAACAAAACAAAAACAGTAAACAATAACCAATTTTAAATCACTCTTAAAGCCAAAACATTTGTTTGTAAAAAGCTGTAAGATCAGCTACTTGTGTAGTGTGCAGATTCTCTATAACTAAATGTATGCAAGGATACAGACTCTCCAGCGAGTAAAAGCCCAGCGCTGAGTGACACGCTGTGCTAGACTGTCTGCAATCTGTCCCTGGTCTCTCTCAGCCTGTCTGCACATCAAAGCCCTGCGCCACACATCCCAGTGCCTCCTGATCACAGAGTGACACCACACATTTCCAGAAACAGCTGCAACACAAGAAAAAATTACAAATGTTTATATGGCAAGACCTCCTGGCAACTATTGTGCATTTATATGGTTCCCATCAACCCATGAAGTTGGAAAACTGTTTATCAGCTCATCCTGCTTTTGTTGGAGTAAGTCTCTACTATCTGGGGAGCATTCTGGAGCATTGCTGTGAGGATTTGATTGCATTTAGTGACAAGAGCATTAGTAAGGTCAGGATGTTGGATGATCACCACCCCACCTCATCCCCAACTTATCCCAAAAATACTGGATGAAGAACCATCATTCCAGAGAACAAAGTTCCACTGCTCCACAGTTCAATGTTACCTAATGCCTGACATTCAGAATGGTGCCAATAAATTCATGTTTATCTGCTCCAGTGAGTCTTTACTTTGGCAATACTTCTCTACAAGGAATTCAATTCATTATAATTGTATGTCCAAATGGGACACCCCATGCATCTACAGTCTGGTGCAAACATCATCTGTAAAGCTCTTTCTCTGGGTGATAAACAATTGTTTGTAAAAATAAATAAATAAAACACCAAACAAACCTTAACATTAGAATAAATGCAAATAAAGTAAAGGTGAACTGCAATCTGACCTGCATTCTGTATTCTTCTAATCAATATATCAATAACTTTACTGATACGCAGTCCCGCCTACTGACTTTTGGATTTACATTTGTTTATATTTATTCTAATGGTAATACTCACAAATTGGGTATGAAAAAAACTGGAGCATTTACAAATGCTCATAAACAGCTTCTCTGAAAACAATATTACATAATTAAATGCAAAAGTTGAGTAATATCATAAGATTGAAGTAGATCTTAAAAATATAAAACTTTTTAGGTTAAGAAGAAGATACATTATATTACCACAAAATACGCTAAGGCTTATATAGGCAATCCATATCACATTTGGAATGAGCATTTGATCATTTTAAGGCACTGTGCATTTGTTAATGTGAATATACCAATGCAATTCAGACATCAGATAAAACACTCTTTGATTTCAGTAGAGGATGCTAATGCACCTAATAAAAACTTTGCTCTCAAGTCTTCTCTGAGCACTCAAAGCTAATTAGAGTTTATGAGTTGTATTAATAATTTTATATAAGCCTCAAACAAAAGAAAAATCTGTTACCTTTTGTCTGATATTTTTCTCGTTTGTGTTGAGTGTGTGTGATCCAGCCTTTTAAAACACATTTCTGGAGTCTTTGGGTGTAATGAAAATGAGCTCTAGCATCATTTTCTCTCAGTCTACATGCCTGAGTGTTCCTCCTCTTCCATTGCAGCCACGCCTGTAAAAACATACATATACATGAAATTCCATGAATTCTGTAATAAAATGCTGCACAAACATGGCATAAACTGGGGCAGTGGTGGCTCAGCGGTTAGAGCGCCGGGATATCGATAACAGGGTTGTGGGTTCGATTCCCGGGCTCGGCAAGCTGCCACTGTTGGGCCCTTGAGCAAGGCCCTTTACCCTCTCTGCTCCCCGGGCGCTGGAGTTGGCTGCCCACCGCTCTGGGTGTGTGTGTGTACTCACTGCCCCTAACACGTGTGTGTGTGTGAGTGTGTTCACTACCAGATGGGTTAAATGCGGAGGACACATTTCGCTGTACAGTCCACACTGTACAGTGACGAATACGTGCACCTTTATCCTTTACCTTTATATCCCTGCTGTCCAATGAAAAACATGCATCTCCATTTCTCTTTTAAACTGGAGGCATATATTGCTCCATGTCTGGTTAAAAAGTTCTTCGCATTTGTGAAAATGATGTTTTTTAAATGGTTCTATATTGAATATCTAAAAATGTTTTGTTGTACAGGTTTCTCTATTGTTACAAGTCATTTTGTTTAGAGTGTAAGAGAACATTTTTAGAACAATTTTACTCTTTCTTTGCAGTCTCACACACACTTACTCTGCTCTGTAAATTGGTAGCCCAGTGCTGCAGGGCTAGGTCCTCTTGGTGATGTTGTGCATAGCGGTGTTGTAAAGCCATCTGCCACACAGTCCACACCCACCTAGCACAGAACACACAAAGAAAGACCTCTGCATTACTCAGACTAATTTATGTTCAATTTTAGCTGTGTTTACATTAACAGGTTAAAGTGTTTTTTCTGTTTACTATTACAATGTGGTCTATTACATTAGTGCCTTATGTTGACCTGTGAGTCAAACATACACTATAAGGACAGAAGTACTGGGACACTCTGCTCATTCAATGTTTCATTTGAAACCATTTGTTTTTTGTTAAAGTAACTGTCTCAACTGTCCTGAGAAGGCTTTCTACTAGATTTTGGAGCACTGCTGTGAGGATTTGCATTTAACAACAAGAGCTTTGAGGTCAGGATGTTGGATTATCACTACCCTACCTTATCCCTAAAAGTACTGGATGAAGCACCAACCTTGAGGAAAACACAGTTTTACTGCTCCACAACTCACTGATGGAGGGCTTTATACCTGTCCAGGCCACACCTAGCATTAGGCATGGTGCCAACAGGTTCATGTTTATCTGCTGCAGAGAGTCCTATTCTATTGGCTATAATTCTGTACACCAATGGGTGCAATTTGAAGTATTTGAATGTATTAATCGAACTGGGTGTCCACAAACATATAATGTAGAACACTACTGATGTGAAAATGCGTGTGTGGGTCTTTCAAAATAGAGGTCAGTTCTCACTAAAGACAAATACTGGTCACAACACAAATGTAAACTGTCAGAGCAGAAAGACTGGACTTCAGGGGAAAAAAGCAGAATTGAGCAATAAAGCATGTAATGTGCACTTAGACATTAGGAAATATGTGAAGCTCACCTAGAAGTAATAAGTCTCTGGTGCTTCATGGCTGTTTCATGCATCCTGCACTTTAACCGTTGCATCTCCACATACAGCTCCCATCCGTCCCACACAACGCGCAACCTACGCCGCTCCACTGAAACACACCACAAGACTACACTGTATACAAAGAAACAAAACACTATAGCAATGGGGTGCTGTATTCAGTAATGCCCTGTTGAATTCAAATACTCTTAAGTCCCTATTCAGTCAGTTTTACTAAAATCTTACTCAAATGTGAAATTAATTTTAGGTAAATTAAAAAAAAAACATGCTGAATTAGTTTGGAAGGAAAGGAAATGTGTACTTATTTTCCATACTAAAGATAGTGGCGAGCTGGAGCCTCCGTTTCTGTTCTTTCCGAGCTGATATATATTCACGCCAGGCTTGATATACTTTACTGTACTGGACATACCTGCAAAGTGTAGATTTCCAAACAAATTCCATTTAGCATGAACTCCATACTGATGACATTAGAATGAATCCATTCTTAAGTTATTAATGTTCAATGTGTCGATTCATTTACAATGAACATCTGGATATCTTAATTCTCTAAATGTAATCAGATCAATTAGCCATGTGGTTCATCTAAATGATAGCTACAAAATGTTAATTACAAAATGAGTCAATAATGGCAGACTGTACACATGTATTCTTGTTGTATTCTTCTTTGCATTACTCACTTATAGTGGCAGTCTGCTCTAATAGTCAGGGTCCATTCTTTTCTGGCATGCCACCACTCATCTTTCCAGGCCCTTAGAACCTTCTTCAAGACCACCTTCCTGTAGTAAGATCTGGATGGAAAAAGGACACTTTAAAACTATTAGATTTTTTTATACAGGATTAACTGCATTGTGATAGTTTGATGGCATAAGCAATTGTTGCAGTTTATACAATAGGGCAAAGTCCTGCACTGAACCTGGCTCGCGATATAGTGACTCTCCCGAATGTTTTCTGAATCCAGAGGTAAAGAAACTTCCGTGCAAGATGTCTAAATAGAAAGTATGAAGGAATATTAGTTTTGGCACCCACAAATTTACCATAGCCATAACCTATATATTAATACATCTATACAAATTCAATATGCTACCTGAATTTAATATATTACGTCAAAATGTCATAAAGTTATCACTTTGAAAATACACAGTTTTGTTGGATGCTCTGGTTTATTTGTGGTCTCTGACCGTATCCTGAGCTCTTTCAGTCGTCCACCTCTGTTCCAGGTGTATCCGACTCGATAGGTGATCTTGCGGATGGAAGTGTGGCGCATCTGCCTCTTCCCAGAAGAACCCGGTTTTCCAGGTTGTGGCCCTGCTGTGTGCATAATCCTTGTCTTATTCGGCTGTGAAAAGAAAAACACAAACATTATACGCTGATATTATAATCTTATCTATATTTACAGATCCTCACCCTAGAATCCCCACATCGGCGTATCCCCAATTAAACTGTTGGCTAACATCAGATATTAAGAGTTGTCTATTATTTACATAACTAAGATAAAGTGGCTTATATTAACCCCGTAACTTTAACTACTTAGTTTCGACAGGTGTGTGTTAGCGATCCTGAAACTTTGTTAAAGTCACAGCTGTGTTTTCTAGCTGGAAGACTGAAGGTACCTCGACTTCCAAAAACTGATAGCCAGCGTTCGTCAACCACTTTTCTGACATCTGACATTTACATTACATGAATTACAACGGAAATAAATGATTATGTGCACTTTGCTACTATAATTTACCAACTGTAAAAAATGTTTTGTTAAGCTTCATTAACTGTTCTGACTGCTAAACTAACAGACATCCATTTTCACAACTGGACTCGGCTATCGTTCCCCACCAACAACAAACCGTAACTGCCGCGTGAGGACAACGTCCGCTGCTGGGATGTCAAAGTAAAAGCGCTGCTGGAGCTGCCTCCACTTCTCCAGTTTACACCTTATAACATATCATAACATATTACTACTATATAATAATTCGTGGTTCCAAGTTTCACGTTTTTATTTTTTTTTCTAAACTTGAAACTTAGTTAGTTGTCCTTTATATTGTGCCATGAATGCCAAATTTCATAATGAATGGACCACTAGAAATGCTCCAAAATGACACTACATTATATATATAAGTTTCGAGAGCTACAGTGTGACATATAAATACACATAAACGTGTACGTGTTTAAGTGTGTATAGCGTGTGTAGTGTGTATGTGCCTGCAAAAAACGGCGCTGGTTGAAAATAGGAGGCCAGTGTATTGCCTGACAGAATTAGACGTCCCACTTTGGAATTGTACTTATTCCTAATTGCAAAGCAACGTTTTAACTAATATTTAAACGTGTTTTGTTTGCTTAAATTCAGAAGTACGATTAAAAATAAGATTCGTTTGTGTTTTCCATTGTAACGAAGGCGGCAGTGGTCACTATATAATCCTTGATTGGGGCTTCAATCAGCGCCTGTAGTGATCTGGAGAAATTCGCCGCTGAGCGTCGGGAGCCCCGACACAGAGAGAGAGTGTGTGTTTGTATGTGTGTGAGAGTTTATTACAAAGTACATAGAGGTTAGTTGTATTCGCAGTTAGTCTGCATCGCGGATTTTAGCTCATTGTCCGGAGGGAAATTAACGTGGATTTTCTGTCTTTCTTTAGTGATTTAAGCCGTTTTTTGTTTAGTAGAGAGTAATAATCATTTAGCGTAGTTAGCCAGTTAGCTGGCTTAGCTGACTAGCGCTAGCTTTGTGCTGTCTTTTCTCTACGGCTTGCGAGCAAAGATCCAAACACTGGGACGATATTGCGTGAGAAGTTCTGGTTGCTTTTCCCCAATGTTAAGTTTGGGTCTATATACTAGAAGAATTGGGAAGTTGAACGAAATCGCTGCTTTGGCCAAACACTAAGCGTTTGTTGACTGTCGGTTTGGTGAGCGTTTAGCCAGCTTGGCTGGGAGCTCCTTTACCGGCTATCGTAAACGTTCATTTTTAGCTTTTAGACCTAGCCTGGGATCGCCATTTAAGTATCGGGAAAGTGTAAAAACACCCCTAACTGTCTCACTTAAAATGAATATTAACCAGGTAATTGCATCCGCATCCAGTTGAATCGCCTGAAAACACGTCAGTTCGCTCGAAGTCCCGTACAAAAGTTGAGCAGGCTAGCAAGCTAGCTAAGTAGCTAGCTATAGCATCCGAGGAAGAAGGGAGAAGCCTGTGTGTGTGTATATACATTTTTCTAGAATCAGGTAAGTTAAGTGCGTTAATTCGAATAGAAGGCAATGAGCGTGTGTAGTGCTAGTAGTAGTAGTAGTAGTAGTAGTGTTGTTGTTGCGGTGTTGTATCATAACTAATCCGGTCAGTTAGCCTTTGGCTGCTAGCTATCGCTAATTGTTGCTAATTCCCGGCCGGTGAAACACTGGCGCTTAGATCATTTAACTGGTAATATTTAACAAGAATAAAACGATAGCAGCGATTTAAGCTGTGATCAAATCTAAATAGTTACTGTCTGCGCAATTCAGACAAATATCCACACCTCATATACTGAGCAGTGCCTCATTTGTCTGGCCTGGTCCTTTGACGACTTGTGGTAACGTACTAGTCCGATTATATTAACCATGAAACATTTCTGGCCCCAAAAAGGTGCTTGGTAATGGTATCTAATACTCTTAACTGTCTAGAGAGTCAGTCTATTAGAAACTCGATTACCTTGGTTTGACAAAATCTGTTGTAAACAGTTTGGATCTGTAACTGCATACGTCACTAATTTGTCAAGCAACGTTTATGTTCCCTTTTCTTGAAAGACCAAGAAACTGTTCAAAGCTTAAGGTCTTCACCTAGGTTGGCAGTATGTTCACATTGACAGCTGCTCTTCCAGAATGATGTCTCTTTGGTTTATTTAAGATCTTTTTTTGTCTTTCAGTAGTGACAGCTGACTAATGCCTGGATTTTTTGTCAGCAGGTGTTTGGAGTGTCAAAAGAAGATATACCATTGGTTTGGCCTCTTGCTTCAGTCATGGAGAAAGATGCCTGTATAGAGGATCAGGAAAATGGCGATAATACAGGGCACACAGTGAAGGATTCTGTAGTAACCTCTGCTTACCGATACACCAAGGTCAGAGCTGTAATATGCTGCTTAATCTCCAAATAGAAAACTAACGTTTTATTGTTGCCTGTGCTGTCCAGTCATTACCTCCATAAATGGCGTCCTAATAAATGTAGGAGTACATGTGCATAAGTCAATGCTGATGCTGTTACAATAGTGTCAGGAGCTTAATCTGCCTGTCTTAGTCTTACTGAGAAATTTAACTTGTTTAGGGATTGTGTACAGTAAAATAAATAAAGCATGGATGCTTACTTGGTATCTAGGCATCATGTAAACAACATTTTCTTCCATAGTACAATAAATATTGATTTGAGTTATTGATGAAATTGAAGTCTCAGTCTTTCATGGTTGTCAGATGGTTTCATTTTATGCATTCCTAAACAGGGAGGCTACTGTAGTCAAAGTTGGGCTTTCTTTTTTTCTCATAACAGGAAGAGCTGTTGGAAATCAAAGAGTTGCCAATCTCTAATGAGAGACCAGAGTGTCTGTCGGAGAAATATGACAGGTGATCTTTTATGTGATTGTTACCTGTACTTACTTGGCTTAATGTCAGATTGATCTGAAGTGTTGCTGCATGTGACTGGCTGCAGGCTGCAAAGACCTTAAAAGTACTAATTTGTCATTTCTATTTTGTAGTGATGGTGTGTGGGATCCTGAAAAGTGGCATGCTTCACTCTACCCCTCAGAGCGCAGCTCCCCAGTAGATGGATACAAGAGAGACTATGCTGAAGATAGAGTGTCTTTAAAACGCAGAATTGCAGGTAACTTTTCCACAGTGGGACTGCTGCACTGTATAATTGTGTGAAGAACATGACAATTTCTTAAGCATTAACCTTCAAACTGAATCTTTCATGTTTTCTATACATAATTTTCCTTTTAGACCCAAGGGAGCGTTTAAAAGAGGATGATTTGGAGGTTGTTCTTAGTCCACAGCGCCGTAGTTTTGGAGGTGGCTGCCAAGTGGCACCCACCTCCATTGTTCGGCGTCCCATCAGTCCCCTTGAGAACAAGGAGAATGAGTCCCTCCGTCTGGGAGGTACACGGCGTATCGGAAGTGGCCGCATTATGGCGGCACGTGGGTTTGAGAGGGATGCTCGAGTGGATAAGGAACGTGAGCGAGAACGTGACTTCAAGGACAAGAGATTCAGGGTATTAAGAATTGTTCTCATGCATGAGTTGACCTTATGCATGCCGATGAGATGCTCTTTCTGTGATTTGAAGAGACTGCAGTAATTGGACAATTTTTGCAGGGTCTGAATTAGTTTGGTGTAGGTTAAATAGTTACTTAATGTAACTATTACATCTTTGTTACAGAGAGACTTTGGAGACAAAAGAGTGTTTAGTGAGCGAAGAAGAAATGACTCTTATGTTGAGGAGGAGCCTGAATGGTTTTCTGGTGGACCCACCAGCCAATCGGAGACCATTGAACTCATTGGCTTTGACGATAAGCTTCTAGAGGATGACAAGCGGAGACCTAAGCGCTCCAGAAAGAGGACTGAATCGGTGAAAGAAGGCATGTGAAGTATTTGGATTTCCTCTTCCTGTTAATGTGTGTTTTTTGTTTGTTTTTTTTTTTTTTGGGACAAACTTTTGAAATGGGTCTTGTCTTTCAGTTGAATGTAATGGTGGTCTTCCTGAGGAGCCACAATTGGTTCAAGAAACAGGGGCTGATCAGGAGGTTCCTCGTTCTGAAGTTCTGCCTGAACAAACAGCTGGAGAGTTTGACTTCAATGAGTTCTTCAATCTTGAGAAGACAATGCCTGGCCTGGCTTCGGTAAGATATGGGGAGCACTGCATGCTTGGGGGTGTTGGGGGTCTAGTGAATGGCTGAAGCAAACACGTACATGAACTGGGCACATCTGAGGCCTCTCAGTTGGGGATTTCTCACTCACAGACCACCTGACACTGTGGGATGCTCGGTGTACTTGTGCAACTACTTTGCTTTTCTGCTTTTGTTGTTGACATTGAACTGTCATACTACTGTGATTTGAAAGTACGATGACTTGTTTTGGTTCAGAACTGTTTGTGTTGGAAGTTGAGGATGTCTTGGTAGATTAAGGTTGTAATACAAATTTATGCCCATCACTGATCCAGGTTAGGTGTAATTTGAATGCAAGTTCTAACTGCTCAAAAAGCTGTAGAAGCTTCTGTGATGTCTGTGGACTCCATAAAAGATGCAGTTAACTGATTTTTGTTGTTTGGGTGATGTGAACCTTTGTGTCCACGGTTATGAGTTCCCCCTTTCCCAAAATCCCACTCGCCATTTGCCCTCATTGCTCTATACAGCCTGCAAGAATCATCATGTAAGTGTCATCCTCACCCCACCTCCCCCACCCTTTCTTGACTATTTTTCTTTATGCTGAAGTGCTAAGTCTTTTGTGGGTTTTTTTTTTTTTTTTTTTTTTTTTTTTTTTTTTTTGTATCTTTCAGATGATTGAAGATGTGCTCAGTGAAGGGTCAGTTACAGCCAGCCGTTTCAGCCGCTGGTTCTCCAGTAATCAGAGTCCTTCTGGTAGCCGTTCCAGCAGCTTGCGTTCCACCCCACATGAAGAGCTGGAGAGACTAGCAGGTGACTGAATACAGACCTTGAACCCCTTGCATGCATATGTGCTGTTTGCTAGGTTTTTGCAATTGTAATACAATTTGTGTTTTGTGTCAGGTGTAGATCCACGCAGTAGCTCTCCTAGTCAAGGTCCTACACCCTACTTTACCCCCATTTCAACTGAGCGCAAAGATAAAGTGGACATCTTGGAGCTGCTCCATAAAGCCAAGGTTGACCTAAAACCTCTTCTGTCCAGCTTGAATGCTAACAAAGCCCGTCTGAAGGAAAGCAGTGAGTCAGATCTGTCCAATAATCAGAAATGTTACTTTTCTTATGCTGACTTAACAGGAAACCTAATGCTGTGTTTATTTTATAAACTGTTCTAGCTAATTCTGGGGTGGTGTTATCTTTGGAGGAGGTGGAAGTTGGCTTAAAGGGACTTAATGTTCGTTCGGAGCACCCTCAGCAACCCCCCCGGCAGCAGCAGCAGAATCAAGGGGGTGGGACGCCGTTCATGGCTGAACATCTGGAACAGGCTCTTACAGGAGGTTCTGGGGTCAAACCCCGTCCTCGAGATCCTGATATGTCTGCCTTCAATAAGCTGGTCAGCAGTATGAAGGCAAGTGGAACGTTGCCCACCCACCCTAAGGCCGGAAGCAGCAGCGTAAGTGTGAAGGCTTACGTGATCATATGTGCCGGCTTGCATGATCATGTAAAAGTCAGCATGTACTGCTCAGCATGTGCTGCTCTGTCAGGTAAAGGGGTGTGTCTCTCTCTACTGGTGCCAGGTAAGTGTATTTGAGAGACAGAATGCTGCTTCCTTTATGGCCTTAAAGGCACTTGGTAGACTCCTAATTCCGAATTCTCCTGGATTGGATTAATGATGGGCATAAATTTGTACTGTGCTGTTGAGTTGCGTTCATTTCTGGAGATGGTATTTTTGCTGTGTGTTTTGCTAAAAGTGAACCTTTTGCCAGTTTAATTAAAACTTTTTTTTTTTTTGTGGTCCCACCACCCATTTATGCCCACTCAGCCAGCTCTCAGATTTTCAGCAGCTGTTACACACAGTTGGACAGGATTGTGTGGAACAGGGTGGTAATGCCACTTTACTGTATCAAACATCAGACAGATTTTCATTGAGGCCATTTGTGGGTGAATTGGACCATGTTCTGTCTATGGGAGCAAGTTGGTCATTTATCTAACAGGTGACAGTAATATTCAAACTGGTCTTGGTTTTAATTTAAATCTCAAAATCCAAAGTAAGGAATGTACCTGAATATCTGTAGTGAGCTTTAAATGATGGGTTAATTTGGAGAGCTGCTACACAATGCCAAAAGTACCTGTTGACTTGTTGCTAACCTAACAGGAAAATCATTTTTACCTGGTCTAGTGACATGCTTTTTGCATTAGTCATGACTTGGGTGTTCTTATTGTTTAGCATAAGCTATCTATATTTAAAAAACCACACATGGTCTGTCTGTACTGTGCTATGTGGCAACCAGTTGCACCGAGCCACTTCGTCCAGCCCGTTACTCAGTCAGGGATCATTTAGTATAGAAAGTCCGTTCCCCAAAGCTACCTAACAAACTGGTTTTAAACACTTTATACAGTGACAAGGTTTTGTTTTCTTAGACTCTTTGGTTGCCTTTTTAAGGGCAATGGGAACATTATGATGTACAAACCCACGTATAATAATTGACTTGTTTTGCTTTATTCCCCAGCAGTAATCCAGTTTCTCTGGGTGTGTTGAAGCTAGACTTGAGGCAGTTTAATTGTAATGCAGAATCCAGAAATTGAGGAGTGTGGCGTCAGATGTTTGAAAGTGTTCATGTTTACTTATTGGTGGCTATAGCCAAGCTGGAAGGCACTTGGTTTGATCATCTCACTAGGATGTCCATACATGCACAAATGCTTTGAGTTACCAGACAATCAACAGAGCAAAACAGGCTACAGCTTACTGTCTGCAAAATAATTATGAAGTGAGTTACATATCAAGTATTGGTTACCCAAGCAATGAACATGAGGAAAAGCAGACTCCAAAGGATGCTCTGTATGCACTGCCAACTCCTTCAGGCAGTAGTGTCACACAGTGCTGAATAAAATTTTGCATCATTATTGGAGTGCATGTGTAAGCCTGGTTTGAGAGGTAGAGGTTTGACATTGCTCTCACTAGTTCTCTGCACAGTTGGAGTTTTGAGTTTGACGTGATGTCAATGACTTTCTTTTCTTCATCACTGGGGTGCATCACTGAGTTTATGCTAGACTCCGTTGAATATCTGACTCTGCTTCCTTTCTTTGTGTAGCTGCAGCAGGTGGCAGATTCTGTGATCCTAAGCCCCATATCTGAGGCTCAGGTACCTGCTCCACAGAAAAACATCTTCCAGGTGATTTTTAGTTTTATCTGACCACTTTAGCTTCCCTAAAGCACACTGTCTCAAGCAAATAATTTGGCTTCATAAACTTTCAGTTTATGGTAACTGAATGATGCAACATGTTTCTTTTGCAACATGTTCTCTGTTGTAGGAGCTATTGGGTGTTCAGGGTGCTCCACGGGCAGGATCTCCACTCTTTAGTGGTCTGTTGGCGAGTACTGATGCCCCACCTGCTCCTGTCCCAGGCTTATTGCACCACCGTGGCTCTTCATCCCCTCTGTTCACACAGAGACCACCCATTCAAGACTTCTATGCAGGTTGCATGCAGCCTGGAACAGGTATAAGTGTTGGGCTCACGTTTCATGAAAATTGTTAACCTTAGGAATGAATTATGCAATGAGTAAAAACAAAACACCAAAGCTGCTGATGCATAGCTTGTTAAAAGTTACTGTGTTTAAATGTTGCTGTAGGACAATGGAAACATTTGTGGTTTAAAAATTGACATGTGGAGATTGCATGTTGGCGCGCACACAGCCTTGACACAAAGTGTCAAGACCTTAATTTTTACTAAGCTGTACTTCACTATAGATGTGTTTTTGGCTCCCAGGGTACTTTGTCAGCCAATAACAGTTCTGATCCAGTCTTTGTTTGTGTGATACAGCCACACAGGGTAAAATGTGCTGTAAAATCTCATTATAGACTGATTTGTTTAGTAACTTGTGACCCAGTCTGACTAACCTGACTGTTCGGCTCCTGGTTTCTTTAAAACAAATCTGTGTACACACTCTGAACCAATGGCTGTTGCTGTCTGTTAACTATTGATGTATAATTGGTCACATTGGGATTAAAAATTGAAGTAAGCACTGGCCAGGACTAAACAACTGCTTTTTTTTTTTTTTTTTTTTTTTTTGTCCTTCCCCCTTCCAATTAGGGTTCCATGTTGGTCCACAGCAGATACTGGGCGATCAGATTCCTGAAATGCACCGAGCCATAAGTCCTGGACCCACTCCACAACAGGCAAAGCTTTAAAAAAATTCTTGGGCAATCTGTATGTTGCTGACTTTAAAATGTGTTTCTTTTTAAAACATTTAACACCGTTTCAGTTAAGGGCACTATCTTTGGACCAGGCAGAGCTGGATGCCTTGATGTTTCAGCAGGATCTGGCAGTACATGCTCGCCATTCGTACCAACAAGGCTACAGTAAACACAGTCATGATAAAGCTTACCGGAACAGGTACAGCATTAATGTGGTATTTGCTGAGAAGATGGGCATTTTTTAAAGTTCTGTAGAAACCCTTAAGTCGTTGATGTATTTTTGGTCTTTTATAGACAGCCAAGGCTGAACCGATCTCCTGGTCCCCACCCACCTGGCAGGAATTCACCTGTCACTGCTGTCACTAGTATGGTGAGTTAACTGTGATGGCAGCTTGGCCAAAATATATGTACTGTTTGAACTATGCTTTATATGTACTGACTTTCCTATGCTGCTTTTCTGGACACTTCTGGACAGAGTTTTAGATGACTGCAGTGTTTGCTCATTAAATTAGACAAAATTTAATTCTTTGTTGGAGTAAACATGTACTGAATGCTTTTCAGCTTGTTTTTAATTTATGTAAAGGGTAGTTTGTACAGCATATCGTTTGCAAACATTAGCATGTTGATATGCTTCCATGCACATTTCCTACAACTAACAGTGTCCTAGCCACCATGAACTGTCGCCCTCCAGTTAACTGGGAATTTTCCCACACCACTAATATGAATAAAGGGGGTAGATCTCACTCCTGTATCATTTGCACTTGCCGTAGTCCGACTCTAACCAGCTTAAGCGAAGTTAAGCATGCCTCCAGACTGTGTTCAGAAAACAGTTTTGAGTTATATTTGAATACTTTTGCTGTCCTTATGTTGAATTATGCTAAATTGGAGCACTACTTTTGAACTGACTTAACCATTGTCTTCTGCAGCTGTCCCCATCATTTACTCCCACCTCAGTAATAAGAAAAATGTATGAGTCAAAGGAGAAAAGTAAAGATGAGCCAACAAGCCGACCAGGGAGTAAAGAGGATACGGCTAACTCGCAAGAGGGTAAGATTCCTACTCTGGGTTGACACTTGTTGACTTGATTCTGTGGATATTGCAGGTTTGTACCATTTCCCTCTTTAAATGAATGGATGGTAACATTTTTATTTATTTCTTTTTGGGGTTAAAAAAGAAACTCCATCCCCTAGCTCCTTCCTTGAAGGCGTAGATGGCAGTGGATCCCAGACAGGTGGAGTAAAAGCCTGTTCTACTCCAGTGTCTACACAGAATCGCCACTCTAAAGAAGCAGAGCGGCCCAGGCCAAGCTCCACTACTGGGCACCACACTCCTACCATGCTGTCCCCAGGCGCCTCTTCCACCTTCCCCAGACCGATTTACCCAGTGCCCCTTTTGTCTCATGTTCCTATAGTGAGGCCTCCACCACCACAGCTGCATCCCAGTGTGGTACAAAGGATGCTTGCTCAGGGCATACAGCCTCAGCAGCTTGGACCTGCATTGTTGCAAACAGGTTTGCAAATCTTTTCTTAAATGTCATTGTTCTTATGTATGAATTAGACTGTGTTTTGTATGGTATGTACAGTTTATAACTGGCTAATGTGTTGTTGTTTTTGACCTGGGTTTTTTTTTTTTTTTTTTTTTGTACTCGTACCTTAAGTTGATATTTGATTCTCTTGACAGGAGTGTTCCCTCAGACTGTTGATTTGTCCCAGTTACAAGGTCTGCCCCCAGCTCTCTTAGGCCAGCATCTGTATCCACTAGGCACTACAGGGCATCCCCTGATCTCCCCAAGAGCTCCTGCGACACACATGCAGTTGGCAGTCATGCAGCAGCAAAGACCAAGTAAGTGTGTGTGGTCGTGTGGGATGGGGTTTTTTTTTAAATGGAGGGGGTAGGGGGTGGTGAGCATAATTGCCATTTTAAGACTCCTTTGTTTCTGTAGGTCTGCACACGGGGACAACTGGATCACCCCAATCGCAAAGCCACGGCACTCATCGAGCAAACCATTCCCAGCGGAGAGGGGGGAGCCCACCTCTAGGCCTGGCCAAGTGGTTTGGATCTGATGTGTTGCAGCAGCCTCTTCCTTCTATGCCTTCAGCTAAAGTAATCAGTGTTGATGAACTGGAGTTCCGCCAGTGACCTCATCCTGCAACCAATCGTCAAGTAAAGCAAGACTTCCCTTCCCCACTGTCCTGTTTAGTTTGGTAAAAATGTGAACTTTAATTTCTACTTTAATGTACAGATGACAGAGCCCTGTGTATTTTACATACTGTCAAACCTTGCAGTTGATGGAAGTTGTGAAAAGGCCTACAAGTTGAGAGAGAAAAAAGGGAAATGGCGGTTTTCCCTGTCACTATTGTCCTATCAAGTAATGTAGGGTGGGTTTTTTTTTTTTTTTTTTTTTTTTTTTTTTTGTGGCTTTTTTTTGGAATCTTAGTTTATTTGCAGTAAGGAAGGAAATAATGTATAGGCCAGAATTGTACAGACTATGGGAATGGATGTTTCCTTACCCTGTACATAGCTTTTTGTTTGGGGGGGTTCTTTTTCTTGTCTTGCTGTGGGGAAGGCTTGCAATGCAGAGAATGGGGCACTGATTTATTATTATTATTATTTTTTTTTCCCTCTCCTTTTGTTCCTCCTTTTCCTTTCACTGACCCTGTTTTTGACTGAAGTGGGGTTCCATATTCCTCATCCCCGAGAATTGACCGGGTGGGAATAGGCTGCACTGCGGATTATTGGTTTGTTGGACTGTGATGCCGACAGATGAACAATGCTCACCTGATCCATAAGGCGAACCTCTCGCTGGACAATAGTAGCTGGAACCTGCTAGAGCTGAGCCCAAGGGGGGCTGCAGTGTGTATGTGCCTTTTTTGTTTTGTTTTTTTTTTGTTTTTGTTTTTTTTTCTTTTCCTCCCTCAAACCCTTCATAGTCACTGAAGCACTGCTCTGAATCACGTTTGTTTTAGGGTGGCAGGGGTTCGATTCGAGATGTGCTATTAATTTAAAGAAGCACAAATAGGAGAAAAAAAAGTTCAATAAAAAATTATTCACACTTTGTTTTTTGTATGTTTCTTTGTTTGGAGGCGGGTCAAAGTCCTGGGTGTAGAGTTGTGGGGAAAATTCTTCATCTTATTACTGAAGTTACTGTTATTAATGAACTATGTCTTGGTTTTCTTCTATTCAACTTGCAAAACTAAGTAACCGAAGTTCTCATCTCCAGTGTCTTGTTCAGTTCAGCCATATCAGTCTCCCCTATCTGTGACCCAGAAGTTAATTGGTCCACTGTAATTTTCATAAAGTAGAGACCTGCTGCCAGATTTCCAGTCAGAAACCCAAAAATGGAGCTTGAAAGTGACTGGACTGACAGGTGTGGTGTGGTTTTTGGTTCATCTATACTCTGTGTGTGTGCCCCCCCCCCCCCCCTTGGGTACTTAACCCAAAGCCCTGTAAAATTGGCCAGGAGGTTGGAATTTGTTAGAGAATGCCATTTTTGGGATCACTGCAAATGCAGCAGATAATATCTTACTTCTGAGCCCCATTCTTACTTGGCATTAAATTAAGGAAAAACGAAACCCACTTCAACTACTATGTCCTAATTTGAAATAAGCAATCAGATATTGTTGCTTATTATATGCCTTGTTTTTTTTTTTATATCCCTTTTCTTAAAGCATACTTGGCACTGCTAACTACATTTAGAAAAACTCTGAAAGAAATGGAAACGCGGCTTGTAGATCCATAATATTGCCAACCCATGGATTTCTAGCACGTTGACATGAACGGTGTGTAGAGAGGATTTGGTGGGCTTTAGCTGGGTGTCAGACCCGGAGCACTGGGCAGGGAGGGGGTCGGTTTGTTTTTCTCCCTCATAGAGCTCACGGGAGGGGGGGGGGGGTGCGGAGTCTGTGTCTGCCTATGAGCTCCACTGACCGTCAAATATCCCACATTTCCCAGACAGTGTCTAATACAACAGTTACTGTTACCTGGCGAGGTGTAAAGTGGAGACAAAGTGCTGCCGTGTCGCACACTTTTAGCGCACTCGCTGTAATGGTGGTGTACTCTTTTGGGGGAGGGGTGTGAAAGGGGGAGGGGGCTCACTGGAAAACAAGGATGTGAATTCATAACGGCCCGGCGGGGGGGTTAGAAACCAGGAAGATGAACAATGTGCAAAACGCATAAAGTATAAACCTTCATTCCGACTGAGCGAACGACCTGCTAATGCAGGCGAGGTACGTCCAGCGTGTGTAGAGCTGACACGAAGCTAATCCATTCGTTTTTCCCTAAGGGCGAAAAAAACAAAACAAGGACGGATACCCCCTCCCCTCCAAATAAAGGGTAAAGTTCACAGGAAGCTGGGGGGCTGCCATTTTTTTCGCCTGCTAACATGTTAGATGCTAAAGCGGAGAGGGGTGCTCGCCGTTAAAAATAGCTCTTTTTGTTTGATTTCTCTTTACCTCGGGCGCCGGGTATCTCACTGCGTTTTGTCCTATGCATTAAGTGGTCCTTGTTTAAACGCGGGCGGTATGGAGAGGACCGAGCAGCCGTGGAATTCCTCCTACACATACCAGGTGAGCAAGCACAGCGCTGAGATGCTCCACAACCTCAACAGCCAGAGAAAAGATGGAGGCAGGTTCTGCGACGTGATCCTGCGCGTCGGCGAGGAGAGCTTCCCCGCGCACAAGGCCGTGCTGGCGGCGTGCAGCGAGTACTTCGAGTCGGTGTTCAGCTGTCCGACGGAGGGCGACGGCGAGGGCAAGGAGCTGGAGATGCACACCATAAGCCCTAAAGTTTTCCGCGACATCCTGGACTTCGCGTACACCTCGCGGATCGTAGTGCGCCTTGAGTGCTTCCCGGAGCTCATGACGGCTGCCAAGTTCCTGCTCATGCGCTCCGTCATCGAAATCTGCCAGGAGGTAATCAAGCAGTCCAACGTGCAGATTCTCGTCCCTCCTTCGCGGGGAGGAGGAGGTGAGCACAGCTTTCCCCGCGCCACCGCCGCCAACAACGACCTGTCAAACCCACCGCATTTAGACGTGGCCAACGGTGCCGTGTTCGCTGATCATGGGCCGCCACAGTGTGTTGTTGACAGGGACGGTGGAGGCGGTGCTGGTGCTGGTCCGGCGCCGATTAGCGACGGCTCCCTCGCGGCTATGCCGGCTAGCAGGTTACCCGTGTCTCCGCCACACCTCTCGGGAAACCCCGTAAACGGCGAGGGTTCTCCGGGCTCCAAACGAGGCAGGGGGAGACCGAAGAAAGAAGCAGTTGCAGCCGCAGGAGGAGCGGTCTCCTCCTCCTCCTCCTCCTCATCTTCCTCCTCCTACAACAACAGCCACCACGGCGCTGCTAACGAAAGCGAAGATCTGTTAGCATGCTCGGTCTGCGGGAAGATGTTTACAGACGCCGCGCAGCTGCGGAGCCACGAGGCGGAGCACGGAGCGTTCGGTGGTGGCGGTGGCGTAGGAGGACGGGAGCTGGTCCCCGCGGACATGGCACCTGCGGTGATCCCACAGGTCCAGGCACAGGTAGGGCCGCACGAAAACGGGCTGCCATCGCACAGCGCCGCCGACGGCCACCGCAAGCGGGAGAGGACGCGGAGGCATGTGGGCTGTGAACTCTGCGGGAAAGTCTTCAGAGACGTGTACCACCTGAACCGGCACAAGCTGTCGCACTCGGGAGAAAAGCCGTACGCCTGCCCCGTGTGCGGCTTGCGCTTCAAGCGAAAGGACAGGATGTCTTACCACGTCCGCTCCCATGACGGCTCCGTGGGGAAACCGTACGTGTGCCAGAGCTGCGGGAAGGGGTTCTCAAGGTGAGTCCTGTCCTGCCCGTCACTGAAACTGATTTACTGGCTCTGGTTGGCTGAAGTCTAAGCTTTGGGCTGCAAGAAGCGTCAAAGAAAAGAGGATTTGCTTTATTGGATTGTATTAAACATACACTCAACAAAACTACTGCATTGTTTACACTTTGCCTAATGAGGCTGCTAGTCTGACAGACTGATAGCTTAGGGGAGGATAGATTATCTAAACTATACACAAGTTATTGCTTTTAATCAGGACGTGCCCATATTATAAACATCATTTGCATTTTTATGAAATAAGAATTTAATGTGAACAACTTTCAAACCTTATGGTTTACTCCCAATCCACCTAGTTCAGAAGTGGAAGTTGTAAAACCGCTAGTTGTGATGCACCTGCACATTTCTATATACAGCAGTTTAGCTCCACTCTTTCCCTTTGGTGAATTATAACTGTTATATTTAATAGATATTTACATATAGTGTTCAGTCCTGGCAGCTTTCGAATGAAGCACAACAATAGAGAAATTTAGGTTGGAAAATGGGTATGTAGGTTCAGTTGTGATGGGGTTGGTTTGTGAGCGGTTTAATGTGTGTTTGCAATTAGTGACTCAGGTGTGTGTTTCCTGCAGGCCAGATCATCTTAATGGACATATAAAACAGGTACACACCACAGAAAGACCTCATAAATGCCAGGTGAGAAACATGGACCCACTGCTTGACAAGTATAAAGTGTGACTTTATTTGTGTAAATGTAAAGTAGTGGAGATGTCATGTATTTTCTCATGCCGTTTTCCCAGATTTGCAATGCATCATTTGCAACAAGGGATCGTCTAAGGTCACACCTTGCCTGCCATGAGGATAAAATACCATGCCAAGTGTGTGGAAAGTTCTTACGGGCTGCCTACATGACGGACCACCTGAAAAAACACAGCGAAGGACCTCACAACTACTGCAGCATATGCAATAAAGGTAAACTCTCATAATCGCAACTAAATTTGCACTTTTTAAGGTATTCGCTTTCTTAAAAAAAAAATCTTATCACTTCTCAATAGTTTGACATTTGTCAGAATTTATACACATATATATATATATGAAGATGTTACTAGCAATTGGTATCAATTTGATTAATTAACAAGAATGCTTCTGACTCAAGACAATCATACTGTCCTGACTGAATGATGGCTTCAAGGTCTAGGACGCTTACAAGCGGATACATACGTTTGGATTGCTCGCTCAGTTGTGACCTCGTTTAAGTGGAGTTCATCTTTTACATCATAATCTCCTAGAAAATAAGAGATTCTCATTTTGGATGTAAAACAAATCTCTACTTGTTGTATTTTTTCTTCTTTCCTTTGTTTTGCTTTTTGCTCCTCCAATGGTCTCAGGTTTTTCAACTGCGTCCTACCTAAAGGTACATGTAAAAACGCACCACGGCTCGTCCATGCTCCCTCCCTCCACAGCTCACCAGTTCCTAGAGCCGCGTGCCAATGGGCCGCAGACACACAACGGCGCCCCCTACCACTCAGGACGCCAGTGCGCAGTGGAAGGCAAGCAAGCCTCTCTCCACAGCGTCCTTGTTGCTCGCTCGCTCGCTCTTTCACCCTGCTGCTAAATACTGCATCTGCTTGTGTAAACACACTCAAACACTCATACATACATGGACCATACTGTTGTGCTAATTTGTCAGTGCAGCCTAATTCCATCCCTCTTTTGTTTTAAAGACACAAAATGGTCACAATCATCTGCCTCAGATTTTGCATATACAGTTGCATAGTATAAAGCTGGATTTTAGTTACACTCAGGAACTCCGGCTCTGGTCAGGAGCTGAGCTGATCAACCAGCTTGAGCAGACCAGGCAATGTTTTTTGTTGTTGCTTTTTAGCAGGGATATTAGATCATTTTAATGGATTGATTGGAGCATTGTTCCAAACAGTTGCATATTTGGAAATTTGGAAGCTCTATTCATTTGATGGGATGACATCACAACATTCTGTCAGATATAGAGAAAGTCTGTGAAGCCAAAGTTTCTTTGAGTTATTTGTATTTGAGGCTAACAAATATTCTGGCAGTCATGCAGAAGGCACTTTTTATATTTCGGTGAAATGTACTACAAAAGTTCCAAATTCAGTCAGTTTTTCAATGAAAATGTGAAAAAGGTCTGATTGTACAACTGAAAGCCTGCTGTATAGGCTTGACTGGGACCTCGGAACATGGACAATATTTTGGAACAGCTGATAAAAGCTGGCTGACCGGTCTGCCTACACTGCATGTATCCACATGTACCACTGCAGTTGGCTTGTGCTGTATAAAGTCAAAGTGCACATTCAAGTAAGGCTGCAATGTCGTAATTCGAAGCCCAGTTTGTCTTATATTATTAGTTTAAACTTGAACTTAAGTACAGTAACACAAATGCCCTTTACCTGAAATTTCATATCTTCAATTCAGAAATGAATGTCATTGGTTGCTTTTTCCACAGTGTAAAGAATGCATCATAGTTGCAGCCCTACCAGTTTTGTGTAGTATGGAAGCCGACCCTGTATATTGCTGTTCACGTTAGCATGGCAATTCTGTCTGTTGCTTTCTGTCATTTCCATCTCATGCTGGCTAAACAAATATTTCCTCAGCAAAGTCCATTAATGCATGTGCCAGTGTAGGCCTACGTCTTTTGTCATATTTTTTGGGGGGGGATTCAATGGACCTTTTTTCAAACAATTATTGCCATTGAAACCAGCAGCCTGTTGTTGGGGTATGCTGAGAGGACATTAGAGAGGAAGAAGTTAGACTCAATTGGTTGTTTTTATAATGCGCCATGTGGCTAAATACCTTACATTGTTGATGTTGAGAATTTTTTAGGGACAAGGATTTCCTATGTGTCATGATATGTGATGTGTATAAACATTAGTGGTGAAAAGATGAAAATGGTTAGCTTAGAGAAAGAAAAGTTAGTTCTGCAGCACTGTTACAACATATTAGTCAGAATTGCCAGTTTTTATTTAGGTGAACCCCACACCTTCACCAAAATTGCACAAGTTTGTTTTACAATACTGGCGAAGGTTCTGATGTGGGACATACGTGTTGGTGTGGTTCTATTTATTATTTAGATTTGTTGGTGGTAGATTTGAAGGTAGAATGAAAGAAAACATCAGAATTGAGTTATTAACTTTACATCAGTACAACAGTCATCACTTCAGTTCCTTATGTTGGGCTCCAACAATACGTCTGCAGGCTTGGCAAGTAATGAAGGAAAAAGATTCATTCACCTGTGATGATCTTGCTCAGGCTGAGCATGAATTGTACTCAAAGGGGTACGGCATTCAAGCTTTGATGAGCACATGAGCTGATGTGAAGTTAATCATCATTCTGACTGTACTGACTGCAACCCACCCCCCACCCCCGGCCTCTCTGTCTCTCCTTCTCTCTCTACCCCTCACCTCCTCTCTCCATTGTTGGGGTGGTTGTTGATGGTGTAGATCTTTGCACCAGTCGTCGGCTCCTGGTTACCTTTCCTGAGACAGAGGGGTCATTTCGGGGCCTTTCTGGGCCTCCGGTTCTCCCCCAGCCAGGCCCTCCTGCTCTTGGTTTGCAGCCTGAGTTGCTCCTTGGCAAGCCAGGGACGACTCCCTATTTCTGGGAGTGCCGCTCTGCTGGAGCACCAGGCTTCCCACTGCATGGGCCTCTCGCAGGTCAGTATGGGCCGGCTGGAGGGTGGGCGTGGGACAAGACAAATGTTGCTTACACAACAGAAAATGTAGGCTGCTGCATCTAATGAATGAGTTATTTGAGTGAAATGTTTTAAATGGAAACCAGAAATATAACAAGTTGCCAGTTTCTTAGGTGCATTCACACTTAGACTGCAAATACATTCCAGTATGTCCTGTGCCATGTGACCAGAGGAGTGTGATATAAATGCAACATTTATAACTTTGGATACACGGTTGAGGGGTATTCTCTTTTTTATATACAGTGGGGAGAACAAGTATTTGATACACTGCTGATTTTTCAGGTTTTCCCACTTGCAAAGCATGTAGAAGACTGTAATTTTTATCATAGGTACTCTTCAACTGTGAGTGATGGAATCTAAAACAAAAATCCAGAAAAATACATTGTATGATTTATAAATAATTAATTTCCATTTTATTGTGGGAAATAAGTATTTGATACACCAGAAAAAGAAACTTAATATTTGGTACAGAAACCTTTGTTTGCAATTACAGAGATGAGACGTTTCCTGTAGTTCTTGACAAGGTTTGCACACACTGCAGCAGGGATTTTGGCCCACTCCTCCATACAGATCTCCTCCAGAGCCTTCAGGTTTCGTGGCTGTCGCTGGGCCACACGGACTTTAAGCTCCCTCCAAAGATTTTCTATTGGATTCAGGTCTGGAGACTGGCTAGGCCACTCCAGGACCTTAAGATGTTTCCTACGGAGCCACTCTTTAGTTGCCCTGGCTGTGTGTTTTGGGTCGATATCATGCTGGAAGACCCAGCCACGACCCATCTTCAGTGCTCTTACTGAGGGAAGGAGGTTGTTGGCCAAAATCTCACGATACATGGCCCCATCCATCCTTCCCACAATACGGTGCAGTCGTCCTGTCCCCTTTGCAGAAAAGCATCCCCAAAGAATGATGTTTCCACCGCCATGCTTCACGGTTGGGATGGTGTTCTTGGGGTTGTACTCATCATTCTTCTTCCTCCAAACATGACGAGTGGAGTTTAAACCAAAAAGTTCTATTTTTGTCTCATCAGACCACATGACCTTCTCCCATTCCTCCTCTGGATCATTCAGATGGTCATTTGCAAACTTCAGACGGGCTTTGACATGCGTTGGCTTGAGGAAGGGCACCTTGCGTGCACTGCAGGATTTTAATCCTTGACGGCGTAGAGTGTTACTGATTGTTTTCTTTGAGACTGTGGTCCCAGCTCTATTCAGGTCATTGACCAGGTCCTGCCGTGTAATTCTGGGCTCATTCCTCACCTTCCTCAAGATCATTGATGCTCCACGAGGTGAGATCTTGCATGGCGCCCCAGACCGAGGGAGATTATCCGTTATTTTGCATTTCTTCCATTTTCTAATAATTGCACCAACAGTTGTTGCCTTCTCACCAAGCTGCTTGCCTATTGTCCTGTAGCCCATCCCAGCCTTGTGCAGGTCTACAATTTTATCCCTGATGTCCTTACAAAGCTCTCTGGTCTTGGGCATTGTGGAGATGCTGGAGTCTGACTGATTGAGTGTGTGGACAGGTGTCTTTTATACAGGTAACGAGTTCAAACAGGTGCAGTTAATACAGGTAATGAGTGGAGAACAGGAGGGCTTCTTAAAGAAGAAGTAACATGTCTGTGAGAGCCAAAATTCTTACTGGTTGATAGATGATCAAATACTTATTTCCCACAATAAAATGGAAATTAATTATTTAAAAATCATACAATGTATTTTTCTGGATTTTTGTTTTAGATTCCATCACTCACAGTTGAAGAGTACCTATGATAAAAATTACAGTCTTCTACATGCTTTGCAAGTGGGAAAACCTGAAAAATCAGCAGTGTATCAAATACTTGTTCTCCCCACTGTATATATATATATATAATTTGATAAATATTAGGGTTGCAACAAGAAGTTGATAAAATAATCGATTATTAAAAGTGTTTGGAACAAATTTCATTATCGATTCGTTGTGTTGCACGTTTTATGTGTTACTTGCCTTGTCATATCCGCATACGTCACTTGCGGCACTTCGTCTACTCTGGAAAAAATAAATAAGAGCGGGTTGAACAGAGCGAGCCGAAGCGGAGACGTAATCTCTCAAAATAAGTTTAAAAGGAAGAAGTAAATACATTCCAAAAAAAATGAAACCTGGCCGATGCAGAAAAGAAGGTTTGGCTTAAATCCTCTAAACTATGGGAGCACAGTCAATATTCTTTGTTTGTTCTGTTTTGAAGTGAGGAAATGTAACGGTGCACTCACTATGTGAACCGGCACAGCACGACACATGCTGTTTTTTTGCTTGTTAACTGGACAGTGATTGTGTGTGTGTGTGTTTGTGTGTGTGTGTGTGTGTGTGTTACTTTGTCAGTTTAATTTGCTTCAGCAGTGTTTAAATGTGCTTTATAAAAACATGTAACTTGTACACAGTGGTGGTAATTAATGATTAAGCTTCAAGTTTTAAGAAGAAGAGTGAAGACACTACATACAAACTACAAGCAATTCATCCTGTCTCACTCCTCACTCCCAAACAGTGCAGTGTTTGCATCAGCAATGCACTTATTTTTCTTTCTTATTTATAATTTTTATTTTTAATTTATGAAAAAAAAAGAATTTAATCTTTTATTGTACGCACTTATTTGGTCTGTTATGTAATGTTCTATTTTTAAATAAAGACATGGAAATGTATTTTTAATCCAAGTAATTAATAAAAAAAATCGATAGATTAATCGATTATTAAAATAATCGTTAGTTGCAGCCCTAATAAATAAACCATCATACCATATCAAAATGGTCATAAATCTGACAGGAACAAATGTTAAACCGCTCTGAAGCTTAATTAGCAACATAACAATCTGCTCACCACAGAACAAATTCAAGTCTGGCTGACTGAAACCCCGTTTATGAACATCAAGACGAGAAGGATTCAGATTGAACGTCTGGTGTTGGAGGTACACCGACTGAAATTGGTTCTGTAGCCCACTTGCTCAGTGTAGCTGTGGTTGACTGACATGAATATTGATAAATGAGAGAGCAAATTCGAGCGACTGGTGTTAAGAGAAACAGAAAGGTGAAATGAGACTGAGGTTCTGCCGTGTTTGGACCTGTAGCCCCCCAGCTCTGCGTGCACGCATTTCCACATCGGTGTCAGCAATGGGTGCAACTTCAAGGTGTTGAAGGGGTGTCCACAAACATTTAAGCATATAGTGTATATACGGTGGCCTTCTGTTTATGTTGTTAAAAATCACAGATGATGTAATATATTAAAGCGTGTCTACCCACTAGATACTACATTCACAGGTTTGCTTGAGACTGTTTTGAGACGGTTTGAGTCACATATTAATGTTTAAAAAGGCAATCATGACTTGATTTAAGACGTGTCTTTAGGTTCTAGTCCTGGTTAGGGATGTTTTCTGTGACCACCTTGTTGAAAAGTTCTGGATTAGCGCCTCTGCTAAAATGCTGTTGCTTTTGAAAATATCAATTGGCTGGCCACTATCTGCTCATCAGCATTTCTAGTGTGATCGTTGGCCAATGCGGATCACAGGAAAATCTACAAGCTTCCCATTGCTGCTGTCCAAGGAAACAATGTTCATTTCTGTCCACTTTTATTTTTCTACATCAAACACACCACCAAGTTTACAGAGTGAGAAAATATTATAATCACTGTAAAAATGCTCCAAATATTTTTTACATTGACTTACATCAAAAGTCTCTCCTGTAGAGTTGCTGTTTTGGAGATATGTGTTATGGGTTTTAAAGGTAAAGGGATTGATTTAAGTAACTAACATCATGTTTGTATATATGATACAAATGAGAAGACTTCCATCCCAGGATAATTCACAGTCATTCACCATTCTCCACCAGTAACTATTGTGGCAAGTTCTGGTCTGAGGAAACATGTAGATGTCAGTTGATCTGTAAGTTGATGTGTATGTCTGGCCTAATGTGAGGTTCTTCTTCTCTTTCCCTATCCTCTTCTGCCTCTTCTCATTTATCATGACTCGCCCTTCCCCTTCCCACTCTGTGTTTACCTCAGACGGGCAGGAGAATGCTGGGAAATGCCTCCATCAGGATTCTGATGGTTCAGACACTGCGTTTGGGGAACTCTCTAACGGGACGGAGCTGAAGCCCGAGCATAAGGCTGAAGGTGAGGAACTAGAGGTGACCTCTCTGATCTTTAACGGGGAGGCTGATGGCCCAGCGGCAACACCATGCGGTTCCAAGCAAAAAACGGACCCAGAGAAGAAGTTTGCTTGCGGCGATTGTGGCCAGACCTTCCGCACAAAGTCTTACCTCAACAAGCACCACCAGCGGGTGCATAAGAAACACGGCAGGACAGGATCCAGCCTTGGGGATCTGGGCTCGCCCTTTTCGCCCCAACAGAACATGTCGCTGCTCGAGTCGTTCGGGTTTCAGATCGTCCAGTCAGCTTTTGCCTCTTCATTAGTGGACTCTGAGGTTGGGAGCAGTGCTATGGGTTTAGGAGACAAGTGACTCTGTAGTGAGAAAGCTACATTTTTTCTTTCTGGACTGCCACAAATTTGAGAGTTACTGCAATCCTACCTTTCATCATCAGTGTCATTGTAGACTACTTTGTCTTTTGCGTTTCTTACCGTGAACTTGGTTTTTGTCACTTTGAACAGTTTGAACACGTTTGCCAAGATGTATTCCATTCTATTTTCCTGTTGGTGTGATACAGCTAATCAGCTTTTCCATTTCACTGAATTCTTTGTCATAGTTTGTAATGGTGTACCAGATAAAGTCAGGCCACTGGTAACGTAGGCCATTAGACAAAAGTATTAGCAATTAAAGTCTGCTTCTTTTTTCTCTTTTCTTTTTTGGTCAGAAACAGAATTTGTGTGACAACCTTTCAGCTGCCGAGGCTGATCATTAGTGGGCAAAAAAAAAAAAAAAAATTAATGGCCCTGCCTGTCTGAGTGTGTACACATTTTAAGTTTGATAATCATGAATCACTTAAATCGAATCATTTTAGTTTGCGTTGTAGATTCTTGCCAGATGGATTGTTTTGAGTTACACAACAGTGCATGTGAGTTTTGAATATTCAGCAGGGACCAATTTCAGGTATGACTGTAAGATATTGCAAGAAATGAAGAGTATATTTTATTAACTTATTGATATTAGTGTCCCAGTCTCCTTTATGAAATGGGTTCTATAAAGTCATTCAGATTTGGATCTGTGCTGTGCTATTTTGTCTTTGAACTATATGACAGGAGGCCAGCAAGAGTGTGTGTGTGTGTGTGTGTGTGTGTGTGAGAGAAAGAGTGCTTGATTGATGTGCACCAGGTCTCTTTATCTTCAGAATGTAATATAATCAGAGGGCTTTTTTTAATATATCAGATTTTTTTTCCTATGAGGTTCAATACATTCCTGCTTAACTTAAAGAGTTCCTATCATGATATGTGTATAATGTTCACACACGTAACAAATGTGTATATATATCTGTGGCCAATATTGTTAGTTTGTTTAATCTATGTGAATGGGGTCCTTGTATATAACTTTTCCTTGGCCTTCTTGGAGGAGTGGATGTTTGTATTGAGAGAGAGAGAGAGAGAGAAAGAGAGAGAGGGGGGTGGGAACGTTTCGGACAAAGAGCCTAAGTTGTATTAAGTTGGTACCGGCAAATCTCCACTCTTTGTTTTTTTAGTTTCATTTGTGCAAGTTCTGGGGTGTGTTCTCATATAAACAGATTTTGTGTGCGTTTCAATCATTGTCATGTCAGTATGCCATTGTTGTTTCATATCGAAATTGTTCCTTTTATGCACCCCCCCCCCCCCCCCCCCCCCCAGGGACTAGCAGTATACCAGTACTGTGAGCATGTGTATCTGGTCAGTAATTACAGGTCATTAGACGGTCTGCTGCAAGGTGTTTGAAAGAGATAAGGTCAATAAGGGGAACGTAACTACGTCACTCTTACTAATAATGACTTTCTAATGTAACATACCCTGTGTAGAAAGTTTGGTCATTGGTTTATTTATATTTAATATTGTCACTGTCACACAGAAACCTTGTATTTCCATGTTTGGCTTTTTTTTTTCACTTTTTGACATAATTAGAATCTGGTGGTTTCTTTAAATTTAATAGACTAATAGAAATACTCCTAAATGACTTGGGGATACAAGTTGTTTGTGCGACAGTCACTACTAATATATAAAATATATACACTGCTGTTGTTTTTGTTTGTTTGTTTGTTGGTTTTTCCCCCCTGATGGTTTTTGTTTCTACACTAGCTTATAAATTAATGTGTAATCTGAGAAGGTAGACAGTTGTTGGTTTTGCATTTCATTTCTGTATTTGCATTCTCTCTTGTAAGCTATAGAGAAGAGGTTCCTTTCACAAAAGCATTTTAGTAAATTGCTATTACTATTTACCTTGACCCCTTCCAGCTGATTGTTTATTAAATGAAAATGAATCTCACAGTCTAGAGATCATCAGTACTTCATTTTCAGTTCATGTCTCCCGACTCCAGCCCTATCAGGCTGAATTGAGTGCATTCAACCTTTTATTTATTTGACAAATGGAAGTGGGCCTGGGGGAGGATGCAGTGCTTAATGATTTAATATGCCGATTAGTTGTCTCATGTTCTATGTGTGTGTGGCACATTATCACTGGAAGTGTTTTTCTTTCCTCAGTCACTGTTTTTCTTTTGTGTGTGTGTGTGTGTGCGTGCAAATTCTGCTTACATTTTTGTATATTCGTATGTTGCTAAGTGCCTTCCCAGTACTGATTGTGAACTGCGATGGGTAGGAAAATCTGTCATTATAAGGACCGTCTTAAGAACAACTGTGTACACAGACAAAGTGACTTGCATTGACACTTTTGTACAAAGACATGCACATAGAACAAAATGTACATTTGTATGTATGTTTGGGATTCTATCTTTGTTCTCTGACGAAGAAGTTGTTTCTTTGCGATTTATGTCTAGAATTTCATTGATTTTTGGACATTTGGATATAGGCATACTTTTCTATTGATGTTTGTTTTTGTACACTGTTTTGTGTCTCTGTTTATTTGCTACAGAGATGAGTATAAAATAAAATTGTATTTGAGAAAATGTTCTTTTTAGTCCCTTTTCTTTATCCTGGTTCTTTATCCACCATGCCCTTTTACTCACAGCCCAATGAGCATTACATCTACATGCACTTCAGCAGACTATAGAGAATTTGGCTCTGTGCTTATATCACCACCACCAGGCCAACAGTTCCAGTTTCAAAGGTTAATCTAATGACTCGCATACAGTCACATTGGAGTGAAAATATTTGTTATTTTTTTGTTATTTGTAAGTAAATGTTAAATCATTTTATTGTTTAATTCAAAGGTACTACAAATAATCACTCTGTAGGGAAAATATAATAAAAATCAAATACAGTTGTACTAGAAAACAGAATTCTTCAGAGAAGAAATGTACAAAAGTACTTCAAAAGAAATGTCTGTAAAACATCAAGGAAAAGGCATGTCTGTAGAAAAGCTCTAGATGCCCAAATCAGAACACCACACATTTAAACGCCTTCTAGCATTCGGTTGTCCCTTTCTAAATCAATATAAAAAACATTGACCTTTTATTTCTGTAGCATAGATCCAGTTTTTACACCTCAAACCACAGTCTTCAGATTCCTTTTCAACAAACAGATTGTAGCCCATCACAGAAAGTGTACGGTTCTCAAAAGTAGTCTTGGCACACACTGAATCCTGATTATTTATTACTGCACAATTTCAAATGAGAAGAGTCAGAACAAGCAGCTTTACTAACTAAACCAGTTAGCTCTGTATTCACTGAACTGGAATAGTAAGAAAATAAAAGTACTTAAATGTTAGTGGCTCAAATACTAATCTCTCTTTTCCATAAGTTAGTATTTAGTATTTTATTGGGGTTGTATTTTGTTTCCCATACCTCCTTCTTTTTCAAATCAAAATCAAGTTTACGTCAGGTGTGTTGGATGGTGGCTTTCCAAGAGTACCACTGGAGACTTCTGGTTTGAACGTGATATGTTTGCAATGTGTTAGTATCTCAAATTGTTATTCGCAGCAAAATTGGGGGTTAGGTAAAAGTGCTCTAGTTTTTCATTTTTCAGTTGGACCCAGAGTATTAATTGACAACATATAATAAAGCTTTTAAATTCATTAACAAATTAAACTAACAAACAGATGAAAAAAAAACGACAAGAGAGTTGTCCCAGGACTACCTTTGAGCACTGTATATGACCACGTTTGATGCTCTCTCACTCTCCAGCAGAAAAGCCCAAAAGTGTAAGTGTCCAGGATTCCTAAATGTAGCTATCTATAAGGCTGTAGAGTGACATACTTCACCTAGCTGGTAATGAGCTTGTTTTGTCTTTGGGTCTGTCATCTCCCTGTCACGAAAATTGAGCCTGTTGAACTCGTTTGTGATCGTGGATAGCGTCTTGCCTTTAGTCTCTGGTAGAACAAATCCAATATACAGTGCTGTGATCAGGCAGACAGTGCCGAACGGAACAAAGCAGTACTGGCCTAGTCCCTTCTGTTAGTGACACACACAGAGGGAAATGAATTACAATTAACAGAAATAACAGATTTTCAAAGAAAACAATGATATTCAGATAATCTCTATACTGACACTTGATTTTGTGTAATGATGCTTAGACTGCCTAGGTTAATATATTTGTATGATATAGGCTACTAGTTGCATTTAATATGATGTGTTCTCACCACAAGAAAAGGGAATATCATTCCAATAATGAAGAGATTAAGCCACATTAGGGAACCAGCTATCATATAGGCAGCAGGCCGGGCTGTCTGGTTAAATATCTCTGTAGGGAGAATTCCAGTCACTCCAGCTGTGAAGAGAATTAACCCTATTATCATAACATACCATTTCTGAATAGTAATACTGTGACTGCCATATATTGGCTAGCACAGCAGCAGTCTCAATGAATGGCTTTAATAAATGCATTTAACACACTTTCCTGACAAGCTCCAGTAAAACAAGGAGCAGATTTTTTATTGCATTAATAACATCTGACTTGTTAGTCTGTTTTTAGAATAGTGCAATTTACTGCACGATAAAATATGTTTGTGTAAATGACATGTGTGTGTTGTGTGTGTGTGTAAAAAAACATTTTAAAGGGACTATATCCTGATTTTTTATAATTAAAAATAGTTAAATTTTGTATGAAAATATTGTGAAAGGTTGCATTCATTCCCAAGTTACATTAAAATGTTAAATGTATATGTCTGAGATATGGAAAATAAAACTTTAATAATAAAACTAAATTCATTGTTTTTGTCACAAAAACCAACATTCACCTTTAGGCCCACCCATGTACATTAACGTAATAAGGAATGTTGTTAAATGAAAGACCAAAGCAGCCTGTTTACTTCTTAGGGCTAAAGAGAATTTGTAAAATTGTCATGTAAAATTTAATTACAGTCGGGTTTGGATCTAAAATCACTTTATAAGTGGATTACAAAAAAAAAACTAAAACATGATAAGGGCCATTTAAAAAAGAATAATGTAAATCTTAAAGGAAGAACCCTTAAACTGGTATAGAATAGTGCATTTATAGAACATTTAATTGTGGATTGCATTATTATTATTGTTGTTATTATTATTATTATTATTATTATAATAAACAAACATTTGTGACATGTAGCGTTTTATTAAGTTGGACTCACCTGGCCCCATCCCAAAGCTGAGGATGTAGGTGAAGACACAAGCCATGCTCAGGAAAGGCATCCAGTGCACTACATTCTAGGATCAAATAAAAATGAGAAATACTAAATACCTGCTAATCTTTGCTATGAAATACCACTTTTGTTGGTTTCGTACATTAGTTTCCATACCTAAATATATTAACACTAGCTCACACATCTAACAAAATGAATAACAATCAACTATCCGAAAATAATATTTTCTACTAAATAAGAATTTTAAGACCCACACTACCTATTTGGATTAGTTCAAAAGTATTTAGAGGAACAAACATTCCTCTAACTAACTTCTAATGAAGCACACAAAGTTATATGAAAATATAATGCTTGTTTAGTTTTTGTTTGGGACATATTCACCCATTCATTTTTGCAAAATGCTTCTAGTTCTGTAAGATTATTGGACTGGCTGCACAAATGTAGACACCCAGACTGGACATTTATTTCAGTGACTTTTGTTACTTGTATTATTATTTGGCAATTATAGGGACAACAATGAGTCGGCTGAGATATTCTGAAGTTATTGGAGCGAGTGGTTCAAACCTGGTTTTAATTCCAGGTGGTTCAGTGGAGTTTATAAGATTAAGCATAAGGCTTTGGGTGAACAGTGTACATTCAGTTGCATACTGTATGTATGAAGTCACAGCAGCAAACCCTTAAAGTACTTGGAAATGTGACCACTCAGAGCATGGTATTACAGTATATTCATGATACCACAAATTTTTCATCTCTGTGTGTGTGTGTGTGTGTGTGTGTGTGTGTGTGTGTGTAGGTGAGTGTTGGTACGGATAAGGGCAATGTCCTGCTTACAGTCTTTTGTATCTAGGTTTAATAATGCATACCTGAAATGAAAGAGCCACAGTGAAGACTATAGCCCAGCCTGTCATGAGTGCGTAACCTCCCATCAAAAGCAGTCTTCTGCCTTGCCGTTCTATCAACAAGTTCTGAAACACACACACACACACACACACACACACACACACACAGGAAAATGCAAAGAAACTATACCATATAATCTCCAACCTGAAATTCAGCACTAAACAACCTTGTTTCTCACAACAACTACCTTTTAAATGTGGCAGCCTAGAGACCCTGTAAAATGTACAAACTTGGCATGGGAAACTGCAAGTCTTGTCTAGCTTTGATTAATCGGTCTAACATTTGGGTTTAATGAAATCACACATGCCAGAAATCAAGGCTCTTCAGGAGTTGCCTTTTTTCCCTTCAAAAGGACAGTTACGTAACACGAGAGCCGATTAACTCCTGTTAAACACTTACACACAGAATGCAGGCAGTGAATTCACATGTGCCAGTGCCAATGGTCACATACTGGGTGTGCTCAGCAGATATACCTGCTTCTTGAAATATGTAGGATGCATAGAAGTAAATCTGTGGAAAGAAGGATGAAGTGTGTGTAATTTTTCGTCTCCAAATGCCTACCTACCATTTATACTCTCTGCACAGCTTACTGGGTCACCCACTGCTTATGCCGTGGTCTGTATGTAGTTAATTATCAGTCACTTGTCTTTTGCTTATGTCTTTTGTAACAGGCCAGTGGGGCTTTGAATTACTCAGCAGGTCAGAATATCACTTAATGTTTAAATATTGAGTTTTGCATTAAGAAACATTATGTCTCTTGATTTTTCAGTCACACTTGAGGTGTATTCTCATGTAGTTCTCAGAAATATTAGAGAACTGTAAAATACTCATAAAATATTAATGCCAGATCTCAAATTTCACAGCCTCCCGCAGGACGTCTGACTATTACACAGAATTAAAAAAAAACATTAATAATTCAAATGACCTTATACATTTACAGTACACCAATCAAACTACAAACTACCCAAGAACTACAACTGGAAGAAAATATGTATGGATCTTCTTTGTATTCATCAGAATAAAGAGTGAAGTCCTATTGTGCAACACAATTGTTCCCTGCAGGTTTTGCTTTTTTTTAAGAACAGTGCCAGATTACTGTACAAACTACTAGACAAACATTTACACTGTAAGAAAAAACCCTGTTATGACATGCTATGAACCATTATTTCTAGCCTCATCCTAGGTTTGCGAGTTCAGACCACACTCTCCACATATCGTGTTGATTGAGGAGAAGTTTTCCAAAGAATTTTTAATATCAAAATCTATTTTCCCCTCCAGCACTGGCGTTTGGATGATTAGCTCTGGATCACAAAAGCAACTTATCCTAAAATCATCTCAATGTATTGGACGGAGCTCCATTACTCCAGAGTTCCGCTGTTCCACAGCTCAACACAGGTCCTGGTGAGGCTCATGTGCATCTGCTCCACAGTGTCCCACTCCCCATTGAATATTTCTATGGAGATTTTACAAGCTGTCTAGGTGCAACTGATTCCCTGTGTCAGTAACAGGTGCTCCCTAAAGGAGCTAAATTCACTAATTAGAAGGGGTGCCTGAATACTTTTGAATATTGTGTAAGACAGAGGACTTTCAGATGTGGTCATCCCCCCAAACCTCAGTTATTGCATTTATCATTATTGCCTTACTCTCAGTCTCTAGTGCTAGTTGAGAACTGGGCTCACTCACGGAGTCGTTGCCACACAACTGCATGGCACTACTAAGCACTGCGACAGAGATGAGTTGCCAACGAATAGTGTGGTCGGAGAAAAGCTCCCAGGGCTGCTGAGCTCTCCTGCCCTCAGCCTCAGCCTTTTCCTGCAGCATCTCATCCAGCTCCGCTCTCTGCACCTCACAGCCTCGCAACTGCCTCAATGCTGCCAGACAAACAGCACACAGCTTCAGCATATGGTTCAAACTTATTTCAAGTCCCTGAAGTCTAGTGAATGGTAAGTGTGTACTTCATGGAACATGGAATGCATACACATTACATACAGTTTAGTGCATTAGACTAAGATGTAACTCTCTGACTTTTACTGAACTTTTAACTGATGCAAATCTTGAGTCTTTTACCCTTTAGGCAGGCATCCTTGTCTCCACGGTCAATGAGAAGGTACCGGGGGCTCTCAGGAAACCATGGCAATGTGAGGAGCTGGATAAATCCAGGCACGGCATTACTGGCTAACAAATACGGCCAGCATGCCTCACAACCCAACAATTCCCTATAAAAAGATGCAAAAGACACTGTTTCCTGCATTATATTGAAGATGATCAGTTATGCACTTTGAAACTTGAGATTTAGCTTTAAAGGACAAAAGGATCAACTTGAGTAAATTCATTACAGCTCTGTCACTGATTACTGCTCCCAGTACTAGTTCTCTGAGAATTTCTCTCTGAGCCTTTCATTTAATTTAAATTACAACATTAGAAACACTGTGATAATACCTTAGGCACCTGGGAAAATGTAAACAATTAAAAAGCTATTTATATGTTTATATGTGCAATAAGTGTTTATCCTGTTTTCTGGACCCACCTCAGACCCACCACTTGTCCCACAACCAACCCAAAAGAGGTGAAGACAGCAGAGGACAGGGACACAGCCCCTCGTAAGTGTTTTGGTGCACTTTCACCAAAATACATTGGCTGCACATTCATACTGATACCTGCAATCAAACAGCAGTTGCTTACATGATGCATTTTCCTGTTGTTCCATATTGTAAGTGTATGACTAGATTAGATTTAGGTTTCTATTCTATATACCTGCATTGATGCCAACCAGAAATCTGGAGATGATGATCATTTCAAACGAGCGAGCTTCACGACTTGTCACAGCCAACAGTGCACTTGACATTAGAAAAACATTGTTCAGCAACAAAGTCTTCTTTCTTAAAAATAAGACAGCAATAAAGTGTTTATTAGAGCAATACACGGAAGTGTGGAAGCTGCACGTTCCTTATTATAAAATATGCAGTCAGATGAAAGCTAATTCATTTCAGCTCATACAGGATAAAAAAACAATACAGGTACGTACCACCAGCGTGGAAAACTTACAAAGCACAATGCATCCACAATATTCAGCTATATAAAATGCAATTACTTCTGAAACACAGGTAGAAGCTGTACCTCCCAAAGTGGATGGACATGGGCCCGGCCAGCAAGGCCCCTGTAAGGCCACCCAGTGAGAAGACAGAGACTATGAAGGTCCATATTAGCGTGACCTCATACACCTCTAACTGTATTGCCCAGCGCTCCTGAAACGTCTCATTTATGAAGTTCTGAATGTACTGCAAATACAGCAATGAAAAGATGCTCATATGACATTCAAATAGTATACATACAAAAACATACAAATACAAACAGCCTCTTACTTACAACAGTAGGTGCGTTCATAATGGCCAGGTTATAGCCATATTGTACTGTTCCGCCCACCGCAGCGGAAGCTACCATTAAAGCCAGAGTGCCAATGTGGCCCTGTACACACACACACAGGAGTGGCAATCATCTATTAACCAGAATAGATTAATAGAACACAAAAACCATATATATCGCTGCTGTCGCGTAAAAAAACAAAATTTTTTTAATTGACAAAATTTGATCAGACAGTTATTCTATACATTGTGCCAAAATGTGTGTTCATGATTATATATAATATAAATGCTTCAAAATGTGTTTACACTGACTTCCATCAAAAGCTAAGAAGGTTTGCATGACAGCAACAGAATATAGAAAAACAACCAGCGTGATTTGCGAAATTCATGGTTTTCAGAAGCTTGATCATTCCTGCCAGTATTACTTGGCCATTACAACACCATGTACCATTTAAACACACTATGACTATAACACTGTAAACTGTGTGGAACACAGCCCTGAGTGGTCTACAGAGTAAGAACACGTGAATAGCTCTCCTTCAGTGACCTTATTAACAGATTGATAGGTATTAAAAACTTTTGCAATGTAATAATCCCAAAATGTGTTTGAGTTAGGCCACATGAGATTAAGCAGCTGGCTGTTTTTCAGTAATGCTAAGACCTGAAAAAGTAAGAGAGCAATTAAGAGTAAGAGAAGCAAATGGTACATTGTGTTCTTTTGAACAAATATATAAGTATATCTATGCATATATTATTGTTTTGACTTAAAATGTAATCAAATTGTAAACTACAAGATACATCTTTTGCCTTGACTCACCTTCTCTTCTTTGGCACTTTCCTGCCAATGCGAGCTCATGCTGGACTGACTAGCACTTTCTGGAGCAAGAAAATGAACCACCAACAAAAACAAGCTAAGCGCAGATCCAGCACTGCAACTCGACTCTTTTTGAGAGCCTGTGTGTGTGTGTGTGTGTGAGTGAGTGAGAGTGGGTGAAAGAGAGAGAGGGAGGGGGAAAAGTAGAGAGCATGTAGAGTTAGGTGTGTGATAGAGCGTAATAAGTAGCCTTGCTGTTGATCATCAACTCCATCTCCAAGTGGTAAAGATGGCATTTATATGTAGTCTTCACACCAGTCTTCAACAGTTCCCAGAAGTGCAGCTTAGTTTTACACTGACCTTACTGACATCATAGCCTGTCTCCGGACCGAGCCTCGTGATTTGTTCTTGTGTTAAACCCCATGCAGAGGTAGACTCATTACTACTGGTTCTAATGAAGAAAGCTGTAGGACATCAAGAATTAAAGTTTAATACAGGTAATACCCAGAATGCCTTGGATTTCAAATGTAATGATAAAGCCTTGACCTGAGAACTTGACCATGGACTATACAGGGAATCACAATCATTTAATTTAAAACATTTTATTATATTATTTTTTTTATATAATAATATATATTATTGTAACAATAGTTGCTTTTATATAATGTGTAAGTAAATAAGTAAGTACCTTCCAAAAAAATGTGGCCCACAAAACACCTCTAGTAATGAATAGCATTCAGAATTGCAGTGGAACTTAAGTTCAGCATCTATCAGCACAGGAGCTGATTTTCGTCAGGCACTATCCTCTTCTTTCTGGGGTCCATTTTGGTCTGAAATAAAATGCTAAAGCTCTAAAGTGAGCACCAGCAAATCAGGACATCAGAATTAAACTAAAAAAGGATAAGAAATATATGTAAAGGGATTAGAACTAAATAAAAAGACATTCTTCATCCATATCCTCATTAATACACAAATAAAATATTCATATTTTATTAATGATAATACTTTTAATCAACTTAGAACTATACACAACTTTCACTTAAGTAAATGGAAGTGGATGTGTGGATATGTAATAGATTACAGCCTGCCTCTGCCCATGAGGACTGATAAAGCACAGATGCAAATTAGATGCAGCTTAAATCAGTAACTGAAAGTATTAGACCCATTAATATGTTACATGATCATGTGTATTTAGTTCAGTAGTTACTCTACGTGTTCTACTGTGCATTACACAGGTAACTAAATACAGAAAGGCAGGAATTTACCCTGCAATGTTATTTTTGCAAATAGTTTTGCAGTGTATTTGTTTAGCCAGTAGGTGGCAGGAGAGATTTACTGTGACAAATCTGCAACTGTACTAATAAATCATATCCCCTCAGATATACTGTAGGCCTGTGTTTGTTTATATGTTGGATTCCAGACTGATTTTAGGCCGGGTTTAGAGATGCACATTGTGGTAATATTGGTTTTCACACGACCAAACTGGATAAATAACAGGGAGATATATTTTGTGTCTAAAGTGTCTATCCTTAGTTTTGCACTGAAGGTCCAAGGCTAATAAAAAAGACTTGGGACTCCCGTTCCGTCCTATGTCCCAAAACTAAAAAACAAAACAAAAAACTTGGATTCATAAGGTTCAAATGACAGAAGTTCAGGAAATTAATCACACCCACTTTCATTTCAACTTCTAATACACATAGAGTGGCATATAGTTCGCCTTCTGTCTGAATTCCTTAATTTGAACATTATCAAACACTGAAAGATGTTACATCTCAAACCAAAACTTTATAATGCATAACAGGGTTCCCCTTTGTGAAGAAGTGATTGCCCCCTTTCTTTCAATAGCACCAATAACTACAACCAACACTCTGTGTAGTTGTTAATAGGTGTCTCAGTATGCCGGCCCACTCCTCCTACCAGAACTGCTCAGTGACAGTTATGGGGCTTTGAGCATGAACTGTGCACCTGACATTTTCTCAACTCTAGGCTCATTTTAACAATTAAAATCCGTAATTTGACTTGTTTCTGTGCTTTGGATCTTTGGATCATTGTCTTTTTGCATGACCCAACTGTGTGTAAGCTTCAGCAGATTACCTAAAATGTTCTTGTAGAATTCTCTGACACTGAGAAGAATTAATAGTTACCACAAAGGTGTCCAGGTCCTGATGCAGCAAAGCATCCCCAAACCATCACACAACCATGACCATGATTTACAGGTATAAAGTTTTCACTTGGAAAAGCAGTGTTGGGTTTCACCAAACACAGGGCAAATGTTTGCCAGAATGCTTTATTTTAGATTCATCTCTCCATAACACATTGTTCCAGACCCAAGATGATCTACTATGTGTATTTATATACTCCACTGTTTTCTACCATGCTTTTCTGACATAGGTCCCATTCTTGCACCATATATCCCATTCTTGCTTCATGCTTTTCTGATGGTTGATCATCACCTGGCATTTTCTGTCATGTCCAAGATGGTTTTTATGCTTTGCTCTTGAGATTGTCCATTCCTGGGTAGACTTAGTACTGTTCCAAACTTTCTGTGTGACATTAGAATTGAATACAGAAATTGACTAATTAATAATTAACTAATGTAACTAATTTATCAAATAACTGAGAAAATTGCTCTTACCTTTGGTTGTTTTCTGTAATGAGGGCTTTTATAGAACATATAGGCTAGGCTACATGTAGTTCTTATGTTACATTTATATGTAACAGAAAACAAGTTGGCTATATCCAATTCTAACTCTAATCAGATACAACTACAAATAAAGAAAGTGGGTTTAGTGACACTCCTAACCTGCAGAGGTGGATCGTAAACTGCTTGCCCCATGTAACACACAGATAATGCCAAGGCCAGGAATAGAGCAGAAGTGGATGTGCCAAGTTCAGTAGCAGCTACCTGGAGCCTTCCAGACTGGGGGATTCACCAAATATAGGAACGTTTAGATCACATAGTTGTCTTAGCTTGGATTAGACTGGCCTAAAGGTTAACAGTAACAGTTGAGATTTCTGCCATGTACACGTAATTCAGACAGACTGAAAGTACTGTCTGCAATGGAAAAAAAGTGAGGTAGAAACAACAGCATAAGACTAATTTGTGTATTTGACATATCTGAGCTGCTTTAGTAACTTAGAGGAATTAGATAAGGGGGTATGGTGGTTGGTGTGGCGCAACAGATAACACCACCACCTACCATTGCGTTACAACAACACCATGTGGGAGACCAGGGTTCGATTCCCGGTCTGGGTGACTATGCTGCGCTACACCAATAAGAGTCCCTGGGCAAGACTCCTAACACTACATTGGCCCACCTCTGTAATACGAGTAACCTTGTAAGTTGCTCTGGATAAGAGCGTCTGCTAAATGCCATAAATGTAACGTAACTGTAAATGTATGAGATAGGGGGATGTATAGGCACATGCAATATTGATGTGTCAATGTGATCATTTTATAAACCAAATGCTGAAAAAGCAAAGATGATAACTGTGAAGGGCAGTAACTACTTTTCCTTTCACCTTAATCTTCTGCTCTTCTCTCTCTCTTTCACACACACACAAGAGAAAGGCAAATCATATGGAGTTATTTTTACTCCACTAAACACTCAGTTCATGTGGTAGTTTATTAAATTAACATGTTTTATTTAATTTCATATCCACGTGTTTCACTGAAGAAATTGCAAAGAATTCCTCTTTTAGCCCCAAAGGACTCTGGTTTGGTTTTGATAAGCATTTTCTTATCAAAAACGAAGTATTTTATGCTTGATTTAAGTATTTGATTTACTGTTTGATAAGTATTGGTATTAGTACTGATTATAAATGTAGCAGTGCATTGAAAAGCTGTGAAATCACAAAGCAAAAATGGGAAAACATGCATTGTGGCTCATTAACATTCCAATTAATTTGAATATTAGGAACACCTAAGGTTGCCGACAACTTCCTACCCCAGCATGTCCATGTGATGCACAACACTCCCCTATTCCCCCAGCTCTAGAGGAGTTTCATCAGTTTAGCCAGATAACTTTGCCCTAAAATCAAACCTGTCCAATAGGACAGGATGAGGCCTATTCTTATTGGATAGTCTTTAAGATATCTGGCTAACTAAGAAATCCTCACTGGATAGTATATATACATTTTTGAATCATTCACATTTTTGTACATATCGTGAGAATACCAAATTGTGGACCCAGTATTGTGAAACGAATGTAATCACAGGCTGAGCTGTATCACTAAACCCCTAGTATTGCTACTTTAGACTTGATACTTGGTAGTGAAGTAAAGAAAATCACATTGCTGAATTTCTCTAGTACAGGATAATACAGCTTAACCCTTTGAACCCTACTTGATTACTATCAAATTCAGCAAACACTGTTAAACCTGGCGGATAAACCTGGCGGAGTTTGTGGTCTGCAAGTAGCAGAATCAGGCCATCATTTCATCATTTATTTTGACTCAGAAAATCAACCTGTGTATGAATGCAGATTATGCAGTAATGCAAGCAACTGAAGTGTAGACCTCATACAAGTTAATGTAAGGGGTTTAAGCGGTTAAGGACTCTCTGATGAAGGCCCATACGCAACGTGTAGTCAAAATCTGAAAATTATGAAAGTTGAGAATTGGAGGAATATTGGATTAGCATAATAAGATTCTTGTGATGGGCTATTTTGTTTTTACACTCAAAACAGTCTATTTTTGGAAAATTTGGAAACAGGCCAATGAGCAAAGGGCTCTCCCTCCCACTCCTTCCCTCCCTCCCCCCTCTCTCTCTATCACTCACATACACACACTTCAGCACAGTGTGGATGCGTCCTGTGTAATTGGGGGACAGTTGTGAGCTTCTCTTCAGTCTCTGCCTGATTTCACTGCTTAGCTCTGCTTTATTTGCAGTTTGGCAGTTAGGGTGACACGCGGTGAATAGTCGAGCAGAGAGTGCACACTCACGTTCATCTTGACGTCCACTTCAGTAGACCTTAATGGACGCATGGCTGTTTGTGAGCACGCCAACACCACGCTGTAGCTTTCGCTGCACTGTTATGGAAAGCTGTTCGGTGAACAGCAGCACGCGCTTAGCTTTGCCTTCAGGTTCCTTCAAGCATAAAACGCGCGCGCCTTCACCCATGCCGGCGGAGAAACGCACTTAAACTGGACATACACTTTAACGCGAGACGCCACCACACCACTAAAGCCTTAGAAAGATGTATCGAGCGTTTTGGGATACGATATTCCTCCTGATTGGTGAGTAAAAGCTGCCCATTTGTCTTATCCGTGGTTCAGCTGCGTGCATTTTGTGAAGAATAATACTACAAACGTCTTTAACTACAATGCTGAGCAGTGGCATCCTCAACCTGGGGCAGATATTGAAGCAAAGGCTGCATTAAAAATCTGTTTTTAATGTGAAATATCTGGCTATATATATATATATATATATATATATATATATATATATATATATATATATATATTTTTTTTTTTTTTTTTTTTTTTTTTTTTTTTTTTTTTTATTATTATTATTATTATTATTATACATATGAGTTTGCATGTAAGGTGTGTTTTGGCACCTCCAAATCTAAAAAAATATATAATAATAAAGTTCTGATACCTGCCTCAGTCCTGATACACTTCAGGACACATCCTTCAGTTTTGACCCCTCGGTTTATTAGCAGCAGGCATTAATTGTGATATAGACGCACAGTAGCCCTCTCCTCTATACTAGTAAGAAAAGGTAAAGCCAGAGCTGTGAGCTTTTAGAAACTTCACAGGTGCATGGTCCTGCTTCTTTGCCATTAACAAGGTTTAAGGAGCTTAGTTTAAATATAGAGCCATTCTTCTGCTGCTGCCCTTATCCCTTGTTTCAGCAGAGTTGGGAAGTCTCTTTCCTCAGCAAGCTGTTGTCATCAGGATGGCCATGTTCATTAGAAGATGAGGAATATAAATTCACAATGCAGGGTTGAGGCACTCTCAGTGATCTCATTCAACTAAAGGGTCCTTCATACAGGTTAATGATTGTATGGTATTCTATTCATGTGCTCATTTTTACCATACCGCACACTTGTTTATAAATGGTTCTACTTATGTTTAAAAGGGTACTGTAAACACTGTAATGGAGCCCTTAAAGTAAAGAGCCATTGGTGGTGCAGGACTGCACAGTATATTGTTTGGTAACCACGATTACAGTATTGCACTTTGCAATATTTGCAAATTATTTAGCACATAATGTTTATTGTATCACTGGCTGACTGTGCCTATGGTTAGGATCACTCAGGCCAATGTGAGCCATTTGAATGTTTTTAAAGGCATACTGAAATCACAGTATGAAAAACATCATTTTTGTTTTTTGTTTTTTCTACCTTTTGAGCTCTGTATCTCCTTTGTATTTTGTGTAAATAATTCCGGTTGAAAAGACCAATGGAAATGCTCTAAATGACTTGTAATCAGCACTGATTTAACATTAATTCCTATTTAAAGTTAAGGGCATTTTTGCGTTCTCCTGTAAAGTCAGTATTCTGGAGGTGCATGTTTTTCTTTGGACATTAACAATGTTCTATCTTAAACTGACGCCACTCATCAGAAACAAAATGGTATATGTACAATTGTTGTTGTTATGATCATGTACCACTAATTATCAGCAACATCAAGTAATTTCAAATGTTGCATTGCAAGATTATTGAAAAACCTGAATATTGTTGTGGGATGCTTTCTCATTTGTCCATAGGATCTCATTCATAAAATGGTTGTAAAAAAGGGCTGCTTTTTGTATATTGTTATGGAACTCACCCCATAAGGATCTGTTTAGCCCTTCCTTTTGCTCCAGGAACACATCAAAGATGCCCAAACGAAAAACATCTCCTTGAGCTTCATGTGTGATGCCCCCATCGGCGCTTTTTTATCTTTATGGGGGCTATAACTTTCCATCTACTAATATTTCATTTATAATTCTCCCCAGTCTTATTCTTCTCATCCCACTCTGGGGTAAAATGGACTCATCCTGCACTGTATTCTCATTCCCTTAGTTGACGTGTGTCTAAAGATTGTAACAGAAGTTGATTCATGGATTCCGACCAGTAATCAACCAGAATCGTGACCTAATGTGGTCATGTTGTGGTCATATTTCAGGGTGAGGAGACGGCTGGGAAATCATTCCCACATGCAAGAACAGCATGACCTTGTCAAACCTGATGCATGATTGCATTATACCATAGATTGGTTATGATTATGTTAAAAGTTGTGGTGTCCAATATAAAGATATGTTACTGTGATGAACTTTGGGATCATGATACTATGCTTTAGTCAGTACTTTAAGATGTACTAATTGCTCACATGGATGTGCAAATGCACACACACACAGCTTGTCTAGTCCCTGTGCTGCCAATGAAATAGGACTTTCTGGAGCAGATAAACATGAGCCTATTGGCACCATGCCTAATGCCAGGCATGGACTAGAGGGGTATGAAGCCCCGCAGCGTTGAGCTGTGGAGCAGTGGAACTGTGTAATGATGGTGCTCCATCCAATACTTTTGCAATAAGTTGGGAATGAGGTGGGTGGTGATGGGATGGTGATCATGCAACATCCTGACCTCATTAATGCTCATATCAAATTTAGAAAGAGACACAAAAAAGAATTCCAAAATGCTTATGTGAAAATGTAGGCTTTAAGTCTTGATTTGAAAGTAATAATAGACGGATGTTACTAATATTAAGAATGCCTGTAAGCTTCATCCAAGACTGTGAAGCAGCAAGAAGGTTTGTTGACCTATCAGAGTATGGATGAAGTAAATCTGCAATCTAGGAAAGGGCAAACATTAAGAAAAAATATATGATCCTGTAATGGACAGAGAGCCAGGGTAGCAAATTCAAAACTGGGGTGATCCCCTTTTCTTGGTGCCTGTAAGCAGTCTTGCAGCTGCATTCTAAACTAATTAAAGGTGAGCTAGAGATGATGTATTAATAATGCCAGATTTGGGAAGGAAAGAAATGGCTGATGAAATGTATATATTTTAGAGTTTTAAATCAACTTAAATCAATTAAGTTGATTTGCTGGCCAAATCTGCAGTCAGGATCAAAAAGAACACAAAGTAAGGCTTTACATAATGTGAAAGTGCTCTTAAGTGATTTAAGAAGATGGATGTGTATTTTGAAAGACCAAACAGTTGTTCTTCATTTAGTTTGCCTTCCAGCTTTTAATAAATTCCAGACACTTGTTGAGGCACTTCAGTGCACACATGTTGGGCTTGAAAGCAAATATAAAACTTGGGTATTGTTAGTGTAACAATGAAAACTTATATTACCCAGAGGAAGCATATACAAAACTATAAGGATAAGGCCCAAAATAGAACCATGGGGGATGGCTAATTGTACAGATGTCCAACAGATGTCCAACCATTGGCACTATTAAGTGATTTTATTATTAATTTCTTATTATTTTTTTCTTATTATTAATAATAAGAATAATAATGACAATATTAAGAATAATAATTGAACTATGATTTAACTGACTGATCCAAACGGTCCCCTACAGTCTGAACATGTGCTTAAAGCGAGTAAGAATGTTGTGATCAATAGTGTCAAAGGCAGCACCAAGGTCTAACAAGATTAGAACCGCAAAGTTATCAGAGGCAACGGTGAGTAATAAAACATTAGTCACTTTTACTAAGGCAGTTTCTGGGCTGTGAAGAGCTTTAAACCAGACTGGAAAATATCAAAATACCATTATCAATGGAATAAGGCTGCAGCTTTGAAATAACTACAGTGCTTTGAAAGTATTTCTTCATTTTTTGCATTTTTGCCACATTTTAAAGTTTCATATCATCCAACTCATTTTTATATAATAACTATGTAAGCGCATAATGCATATTCTCTGAATAACCGTCTCCCCTAATCCCAATAACTGGTTGTGCCACCCTTGGCAGTAACCACTGCAATTAAACATGCAAGTCTTTATCACTTTGGAGACATTTTGGCATCGCAATGGAGTTAGTCAGGCCTTTGACAAAAACATAATTTTGTTTCTTTTGAGCAATTCAAAAGTAGACTTGTTGTCCTGCTGCATAACCCAACCACATTTGAGCTTTAGGTCACAAACTGATGGACGCACATTCTCCTTCAGAAAGGCGTGTTGCTTACAATTTCTGTTCTAGTAAAGTTGGCAGTATAGTAGGCTTTATACAGGCTACCATGTCTTAAGAGGGAGAAAAACGGGCTCAAACCGATTAAAGCTGACTTGGGTGTTGTGTATTCTGTGTCAGATAAGGCTCTAACATTACTAAATGCAATAATCCACACAACAGAGTAAAATGTATTACTCACTTTAAGGGTCATACTTCGTTTTTCACCACACTTTAGACCTCATGGTTCGGTATGAGTATGGTAGAATGGGGGAAAAAATATAAGACTAACCTAAGGTTTCTTTTCATTTAATTTGTACAGTGCAAGTCACGATTTGTTACATCTAGTGCCGTATGGTCCCTTATGAGCTAGTTTATACAGCCTGTAGTGTGTTAATTAAGCAGTACAGTGTAAATGTTAATGGTTATTGTTTTATTCAAATGCAGACAGATCGTCCTAGTCCAATCCACTCTGATTTCGTAAGTTGAAATAAGATGTTTAAAGTGTGAAATACTTCATTTTTTTAGTCCTTTCAAGTCTAAAGGTGAGAACAGTGAGATAAAGAATAAAGAGGGAAAACGAGCACCTGAGTAACTCTCTATACATGCCTCAGTGAGAGGGACAAGAGAGAAGGTGGCGGAGAGGTGGTGGTGGGGGGGGGGCAATACCATAGCAATACTACACCACTACAGTTGCACTACACAATACCTTTGTGCACTACCACAAATCCAATTACAGTTTAAGAGTTCTGAGTGGCACATACGTTTGGGAAATTGCCATATTTACCCTAGTAGTGCATACAATGAATTCTCAGTGTGCACCGAACCAAATACACATACTGCTGCACCCCTACTTTAAGTTGGCTATTTTTTTATACATATATCATTTTGAAAGAAATACTCTTCTATGCTGTTTTAATTCAGACAGATTTAGCAAAATATAAAACACACTTGCTGTTTGTCCTTTTTAAACTTGGGTTATATAGTTTTAACAGTAGCAACAGTGTCAATGATGGCAGAACAACAAGAATACAAAATCATCTCATTTTATTTGGGAGGATACAGGGATAATGATGATTCTTACAGAGTTAATTAAATAAGCATCTGTAAAAACACACTTACACAGTTTATAGGAATTCTAAGAACAGAATTTAGACACAGTTGTGGGATATTGAAAACAATAGGCCTGTGGACAGAAAAGCCCTTATTGGGTGTGGCACCATCTACTGGAACCTTGATGTGTAGGTTGGATGAAATATTTTCAGAAATGAGGGGAAGCAAGGGTTAACACAAAGAATGGACAGATATTGTGTTCAAAAACAACTCTTGATGTTATGTCTACTTTGAGTCTTTGCTTGTCTGGAATATGATAATGTTGAAACCTCTGTATCTACAGAATGTCATCTTTACAGGACAAAAACAAATTTTAATTGAATAGAAAAATTGCAAAAATGGAAATACATGATTTTTGCAGTAATTTACATCACAAATTGGCCAAACGTGAACAAAAGAAGTAAGCACTGTGTTTGCAAAAAACGTTTTAATCCGCAGTTACTGTAATTTCTCTGATTTGTTTAAAATCTGATTTACTTAAAAATAGTAATTCCGGCTTGTCTCAAATCATTGGGCCTTCATTGAGCATTACTGCTGTTTATGCAGGTCAAAAATTAGTACCTCCTCTCAGCAGCTGACTGAGGATCTGAAAATGTTGCTAGTTGATGCTTACAAAGAATGGGACATATAGAAAAAGAATGCTTTAGGCTCACAATGTCCACTGTCCGAAATGTCTTTTTAGAAATGGCAGTGAGGGCAGACTGTTATTAAGACAAAAGGAAAGCCTGTGCATTTTCCCGTATGAAACAAAGGACCCATAAAAAGGTATAGCTGACACAGAAGTCATGCCATCATGGAAAAGCCACCTTATGTGACCTTATAACAAAAGTCAGTGTCTGAAGTAACAAACTATTAAAATAAGTCAGAGGCATTTTGGAAATAACTGCTGTGAACTAATGTTCTAAATAAATCTATTTAACTAAATCTTTGGTGCAGCATTTGATTAAAAGAATGTATTCGCAGCTGTTAAGTATGGTGGGTGGAGCTATTATGCTTTAGGGTTGCGTGGCAGCCAGTTGCATGGGGAAAACTACATGGGAAGATACAACAATGTAATCTGAAAAATGTCAAAATCTGGAAACAATGTGGCACAATCTGTTAAGAAACTAAGGCTAAAAAGATGCTAGCTTCTACAATGGGACAATGGTCCAAAACCTTATCTCAAAATCAAAGAACACAAAGTCTTTCAGTTCTCTCTCTCTCTCTCTCTGTGTGTGTGTGTGTGTGTGTGTGTGTGTGTGTGTGTGTGTGTGTGTGTGTGTGTGTGTGTGTGTGTGTGTGTGTGTGTCAATTATAAATTGTGGCTGTGAAGGCTGCCAAAAGGGGTAGTAGGTACTGGCTTAGTAGGGTGTCCAATTGTTTGCACATGCCACAATTTGGCCAGCACTACAGCAAAGTGCACACACTTCTGCATACAATTATAAATGTACCCTTTATGAAAAGATTGGTAAATCAATGTCAGGCTTGCATACGGGCAGTGACTGTATGTTTTCTGTTCAGTTGCACGGGGTGACTGGAAGCCATTTCATACATTTATAGTCCAGCACCTCCATTTGTAAATAATAAAGTAGATGGCATTTACCAGGCTGTAGAACACGTACTTCTGTTTTCTTTGACATTTTAACAGAAAACAGAAAGAAGTGATTTATGTTCATTTGTCTTCACCTAAACTCAGAACAGGCTCTCAGAATGAAGCCATACCCTGCTTGTAAGACTTTTCCTAGGCTTTTTTCCAGGACTACCCAACAGGGAGCAGTGGTATGGGGGTGGTGGATCAGCAGTTGGAGCACAGGGTTATTTAGGCCCTTGAGCAAGGCCCTTAACCCTCTCTACTTCCAAGGCGCCCAAGTGAAGGCTGTTCTGGGCACGTGCACCCCCTGTATCACAGTGCATTAATCTGCACAAATTCTATCTGTATCCAACACAAATGGCGAACGTGGGCTTTGCGCAGGGAATTGTGCATGGCTCAAAGCAGGATGCTGTCCAAAAAGTGGACCTAAGTGGGCCTATAGAGCTGCACATGTCCTTTCACAGCCATTGTTTGAATTGATCAACTGTTGCAAAGTGCTGCCTCCCAGTGTTTGGTAACCCTGGGTAAGTCTGGTGTGACAGCTGGGTGTCATTACCCATTACTTCATTACTAGGTTGGTGTCGGTGTCCACCAGTGCTGGTGGAGGTAAAGGCTGGTTCTTGGTGAAGGTTGCCATTCACACATAACTAGTAACAAAAGTTTGAAAAGAGTTTTTTTTTTTTTAACCTGTCTGAAAATCTCATTTGTAAGCATTGTTTGGTTAGAAGGGATTAAAGTGACTAGAGGTGATTGGAATCCCCAACTGTAAGTTTTAGCAAGTGTGGGCTGTAAGCCTATTTTTACTTGGGCGCTCCCTAATTTATCTCTCCGTTTATAGAAAAGTCTAAGTTCATGTGTTTCCGTTCTTATTCCGTGACCGTGTATTTAACCCCAATCTGATTATAAACTGGGATTAAGTAACTGAACCACACTAGGCTTGGTTCACTTGAGCATTACTCTTCTTAGCCATATGCCGCTTAGGACCTCTTATCTGTGGCTTGTGATGCTGTTGTGCTGCTGCCTTCTTGCTGGAGTATTAGTTATTAGTCTCACTGTTTTTCACTCGGTTGGCTCCTTAGGTAAGTGGGTTCACTGCATCAGTTTTTCGGGAAACATTTTGAATTGAAAATGTTCATAGTTAATGGAGTTCTGGCAGATCAGATGTGTGAAATTTATCTTATTTTGTAGGCTCCTTGTTTACATATGGGCAGGTGCAAGACAATTCTACCTCAACAACGTCAACTCCAACGACTCCAACTCCAACAACCACCACTACAGCAACCACCATCAGCACCACAACTGTGACAAGTACTACTAAAGCTGTCCGAAGTAAGTGGACATTTAGCTTTGCTTCTGTCAGGCTATAAAAAGTGGTGAGGCTTAGTTTGTTTGCATTACTTTAAAAGATGTGAATCTGAATATTAGTGTATATAACATACTCATTCCTGGAGTGCTGTGATTTGGTGTAGCTGCTTAAAGGACCCCAGTAAACAGGCCCTAGGCAAATTTCATAATTTGATGGAAGCACAGTGTTTCCTTGAAAGACAAAGCTTACAATCCAGCAATTTTAATAAAAGGCAAAAGATCTTTTCTGTCCTGAGAAAGAGAATCTTCGCTAAGTCCACAATGTCTGACTTTATCCTGTCTTGCCTAGACTGCTTAAGAAGGAGAAAGAGACAGGAGGAGAAGAAATGTGCAATAATGGTGCAAATACAGACCTTGAGAAGAAATGGTTGACTTGCTGGGAAACTAAATGGCATTTTACCAGAATGTTTGTTTAGCTGTTTAGCACAGCCACAATGTCATAAGTCATAAGTGAAGTTTTTTTTTTTTGTTGTTTTTTTTTTTTATTATCTGTGGTTCCTGTGTGTAAAACACTCCATTTATCAACGTCCTAATCCTATTTTATGAATATCACACTAGCCCTTTTCTTTGTTCCTCTGTAGAGTTTATAGCAGCAGCAGTCCACTCGCACTTTGCCGACTGCCCTGACACCCACAGCCAATTCTGCTTCCACGGCACATGCCGGTTCCTCATCCTGGAGGAGACTCCTGCGTGTGTGTGAGTGCACAAACCACATCCTCTTACAGTGAATATACAGTGGGGACCAAAGTTTGTGACTTAGTGAAAATGCTTTTTTAATTTTCTTTTCATTGCAGATTATTCTGTTTATTATTGGTTACTATAAATTTGCATAGGCTCCATAGGTTTGTTCAGAAGCTTCTGATGAATAGGTCAGTTCCACATAAGAGAGCCAGCATAACACAAGCTCAAATAGAAGTGCATGCTAAAACCATATTGTGCAAAGGCCTTAACATAGTGAAGAAGCTTGAATATTTATTCAGTTTACTCAAATATTCTTCTCATTCAAATAACTTTGGTTTCTTTGGTTTAATAAAAATAAATACTCCTAATAATGAAATGGATAGAAATTGCACATTTTCCGTATGCTCTATGAAACTATTCCAGAGTTTTTACCAAAAGCGTCAGACTGGAAATTCTCACAATGAGTGCTCTGGCCCTTCCTAAACCCAGCCATAGGCCGCTGCACGCAAATGCGCCTCAGACAGCATTGAATTTACACTCTTCCAATCTGTATATCTCTCCCCTCTGCGCTTTCTATACAACAGAACTGCTCAACAGAACCAGCAAGGACATTTCCACTGCATCTGCACCTGCTTTATAGAGACCTGGCTCTCTGGCCTGATCTCGAACAGCACAGTCAAACCCAGCCTTTCAGCTGCACAGACTGGACAGAGATGCAGAGCAAACCAGCAAAAGCAAAGGTTTTACTGCAGGTTTGAAAGTGCACAGGACATTTTTCAGCCCTCCCCTCCCCAGCCTGGCTCTCACACTTGGGGAATCACTCAAGTTCCTAGGCACCACCATATGCTGGGATCTGAAGTGGGAGGGGAACACAGTCTCCATAGCCAAGAAAGCACATCTATAGAGTCTATCCTCACATCATCTGTAACCAGCCAGAATGGATTATCCACGTCACAAGAATGAGCAAAACTTCAACACGTAGTCAGGACAGCAGAGGGGTTCTGCGCTTATCAGGTGTGCTCTGCCAATGCATCTGCTGGCAAGATTATAGCTTTGAAGCGATAATTGATTGGTTTTAATGGGCTTGAAATGTGACAAGAAAAGGTTTCTCGCACCATTACACCACTTCACAGCAGGTAGGGTCCATGGATTCCTGCTTTTGGCACCAATTTCTTACCCTGCTATTTATGCACCTTTTTGATTTTCCAGTCAAGGTTGATGTGAACATTACCTGAAACTGTTGGCCCATATCTACATGATTTACATGACATTTGCCAAGTGAACACATGGGGACTGATTCTACCTAAACTGAAAAACAACATAGAGAAATAGAAATAGTAAAAATGGAATGACAGAAAGTTAATGTTAAAAAATGTTAATCACTTTTTAATTTTGGTTGGACTTGGACTACAATTTAATTTGGAACCTGTAAGAACTACATCACACATGGTTTTTGCAATTCAGTTAAAGCAGGGAATGCAACTGTAGTCCGGGTGGGCCAGTCTCCAGCAAAGCTTGGTAGTTGCCCTGCTAGTTGCCCTGCTGACTTAATCGCTACTGGGTTAAAGTATTTGAAATGGCAAGAATCACATCACATCACACTAATCCATAATCTGCTAATAATGTGACTGATTATAGCGTTTAGGAAACCCTGGTGGGAAGATTTTATAGTATAACCAGTTTACCATTTTATAGTCTCTCCAGTGCTATCATTCAGCCTGACACCGAATAACCCCTTGGTGCCAGTCTGTGAATAATACATAGTACCAAAAAGTGTGACCCAATCTATAGGTCTGCCACGCTGCAGCCAGACTATGGCTGACTCATTTGTAGAAATTCCACTCTAAAGATTCCTGAGTGAGCCTGTCTAGCCTTAGACAAGTGTGTATTGTTATTTACTGAATAACTTACTGTTGACTTAATATAACACAATTGTACTATATAAACCAAGCGTTGTCAGGATCACTATCATGTGAATAGTTTATGTAAGTGTGTGTGTTCTGCTTTAGCTCTACATTTAAAAGGGATAAATCATCATGAGTCAGAATTACACATGCAAATTCTCCAGATCATCGAAGAGATATTCATGGGATCTTAGAGAACTAGAATACAATGCAAATCTGCTTCTAGCTGTAAAGAAATACTGCTAAAAGAATAGGACGCTCTGGAGTAGATAAGCATGAACCTATTGGCACCATGTCTAATGCCAGGCATGGCGTTAGAGGGGAATAAAGCCCCCCAGCATTGAGTTGTGGAGCAGTGAAACTGTGTTCTTTGGAATGAGTTGAGTTGATTGAGTTGTGATCATCCAACACCCTGACCTCACTCACATTGCTGTCACTGAATGCAATCAAATCCTCACAGCAATGCTCCGAAATGTTGTAGAAAAACTTCCCTGGATGGTAGAGTAATTTTATTTACCTCATTTCAGAAGAAATAATGAATGAGGTGCCCCAAGTTGACAAGTAAAATCACCACTATCTGGTTCCAGTCATGGTGGATGGTTTCAGTTCACCCTAATTCAGGGATATGTTGCAGCCACAGGATGGAACAGTGTAGTTTTTTAAATAGTCAGTCAAAACATACATATATCAGTTATATCACTTGATTTGTATGTGTTTTTTTATACTTGTAGCTGTCATCCAGGCTTCATGGGAATGCGATGCGAACATGCAGACCTTCTTGCTGTGGTAGCGACCAACCACAGGCAGCAGACAGTGGCTACCATGTTGGTTCTGTGTGTAGTGGGGAGTGTCCTGCTCATGCTGCTTTGCACTCTGTTAAAGTAAGCAGTACATCTTGCAGTGTATACCTCATTTAAACCAATCCAATACACCCATCATTTAGTGTATTATGCTGAAGTGAGAACATATGAGCATAGAGTGCATATGATGTGAACTTTATTCATAGCCCTCCTGCTGCTTGACAGGTTAGAAAACAGGTAGGTGGGGGTGTTTGGAACAGGACGACTTTAAAGTACAAGGTTCCTGTGTTTGTTCATGTAATCCAAAAAGACCTAAATAATGCCTATAAAAATGCCTAAAAAGCCTATATAAAATGTATCTATAAATGACAAAGGTACAAGCAGGTCACCTCAAAATATTCACCTTTTCAACCAAAAAGAATGGGCTTTTACCTTTGTAGAAAATACTGCCAATAAAATATCTATTCATAAAATATACATATCGAAATTTGCAAAACAGGTCAAATGGCAAATTTGTATATAGTCATGTGAGGAGAGGGAGGCCACTTGGTGTCTAAGCAATGGTGTTTGAATATGGAGGATGCATTTGTACTTTGTACTTGTATTTTGTGTGCCCTGGATTTAGATGCATATTTTGTACACCGTAGTCAAATGAATGATAACTTTGGACCTGGAGGCTGCACATCTGTTATATAGAACATACTAATTATCAATATGATTCCTTTGCAGTTGTTGGTGGAGGCGAGGAGGGTGTAGACAAGGCCATGGCTTTTCCTGTTGGTCAGAGAAGCCAAATACCATCATGAAGGGAGGGTCGTCCTGCTGCCACTCAGAGACAGGTACTGCACTTTAGTTTCACTTCAGTTTCTTCTAATTGCAGAGTGAACAGCTGACTTCAGTGTGTTAACAGTGTCGCACAATAGCTAATCACAACCATAAGTGAACTGATTAGAACATATTTAGACAAAGCTTGTGTGTGTCTATCTGGAGAATTTGATGATGAGAATGGATGTTAATTATCCCCTGTTTAAACTCCCCTGTATATAGAAAACCATAGGGCTTTACTAGAAAGTGTAATTTTTTTGGTGACTTGTGGATTCACCTATTTGCTTTGATATTTGGTATTTAAAAAAAAAATAATGATGGAATGTGAAACTGTTTCAGTATACTTGATGATTCTCACAGGAAACTTCAGGTAGTCTTAAGAACACTACAAGCACGCCCATTTCATCTCTGACTGTACTTTGTGATTAAAATGTTTCTGTTGAGAAAAAAAAACTGCTATAGATCAAACCTGGATTAGTGTTTGGGTTTACTTGAGTATGGAAACCTACTATGACCTTCTATTTATATGTCAAAAGTTATGGGCAGCTTGTCTGTTGGAGCTGTTTTGTCTTATTGTTTAGCAGACTGTTATGTTGTCTGTGGAGGAAATGAAAAACTCCAGCTATAATTATGTAATTAGAAATGGAATTGTTGGAATTTTGGTCAGACAGAACAGCCAGTTACCATCACCAGTCTAGTCACAGTGCGTCTTGTTTATGGGCAATGACAAACTTTTAATCAGATTTGTAAACAGGAGGGTTGTGCATGTTTTCTCAGCATTGTCATAGCACTGTCGAGCAAAGATTCTGGGGCAACGTTGCCATGGTGATGTTCCTATATGTTTGCATTGGGTTTAGGTGAAGAGCTGTATTACAAATCAAATGGTTTTGCTGCTTTAGTTAAATGTGCAAATGTTTAATTTTTGTGTCTCTCTTTGTCACTTTTGACATTTTCATTTGTTTTTTCTTTTCTACACTCAACCTTTTGTCAACTCATCAGAAAATGTTCCCTATGTGCAAGGTACCATCTTGTGAATTTACTTAGTGAGATTAGTGAGGTCCAGACCTCTTTTCCAAGCCCCTTCTAAGCTAGTGCCCACTCTGTTAGCTTTTGTCTATGTGTAATACTATTTTTTGATCACTTTCTACTGTTTTTTTTTTTTTTCTTTCTTTCTTCTGCAGTGGTTTGATATGGGTCCACAGTTGTGCTCTTGGTGTGGCTATTCTCTCCATTTTGTCACCCGAGTTCCCAGAACCCAGAACGTGGATTCAAACCTCAGCTCAACTCTTAAAGTTATAGACTCACGCAGCCGGAAAGAGACAAATCCATATGGAAAACCAAACCAGCAGATGTGAATTTCGAAACGCTGATACGCTGAGGGACTGAACCATTCCATCCGTCTTTTTAATGGATTGTAAAACTGAAGAGATGGATGATGGACGATTCATGAAATTTGGAACAAGGAACGTGATACCTTGAACTGCTTTTGTACTGATCTTATGGTCCAGATGGAGGTGGAGAAAACAAACCTCAGAGTGAGATCACACAATCCTAGAGTTGAGCTCTTGGGGGGGGGGGGGGGGGCTGGTGGAGAAGGAATTGCTAAATGTGAGAAAAGTATGGTTGGGATTACATGCCAATTTTTCATGAAAAAAAAAAATGTGTGAGAATTAATTTAACATTGGAACGTTCTCCCAAGACCCTGAGAATGGAGTTCTATTTGACAGCTGATTTTGTCTTTTTAATCACAGCTTAAAAAAAACCTTCAACACAGTGTTTATGGGTGTGACACACACACACACATTCACCAGAAAATATGTAGTTTTCAATGTATTTTATTTTGGGGCATGTCACGCATGATACCACTGCTTGAGAATTGGAGAGAAGTCTTCTAGTAAATTAAGGACAAAATATTGTAAGAGTATTTAGATTTGCATAGCATGCACATAATATTAAGACTACAAATGACATTTCTTTAAATATTTGCCAATTATTTTACCTGATATGCTTCTAAAATGTTATACAATAATGATTCAATTTCATTTAACATTTAAGTGACAATGGCAGGCTTTTGAGGGAAGACGTACTTATGTCTTAAAATCCATTAGTTTTTAAGCTTGTTTTCTAGAGATTTTTTTTTTTTTGCACTTTGTTTTTCCATTCCATTTTATGGCATACTTATATACACAAGTACACACACTTCATTAGGATCACCTTTGCTTTCAGTTCCATATAGAGAGCATTGTTGCAAGGTTTTTGTCAATAATATAACTATATATAACTTCTAAATCAGATCCCACAGTTACACTTGAGCCATGATATTCATAAAGCAGTTTGCATGTTAACAGTTGGGTGCACTGCATGTATGTACGGTCACCATGTGCTATTCACAAATTTCACTGGGCACTGCTGTGATGCAATCGACTGGCTGACGGCCACTTTCAGAACTGCACTCTTATCCTGATGGCATTAGGTTATAAAACTGGTTCAGAAATGATTAGATCTGCCATTTTCTAGGAAAACACACAAATCCATTTAAAATCTGATGGACTTAGCCAGGAGAGCCTGGTTTTGCATGTAAGATCTAATATTTCAAATCTCAGACTGCAGATTTTATTGCAATTTTGTCACGGCCTTAAGAGAAATTGCACAAATTCACATGTTCACCTCTACATTTACAGCCGTACACATGCTCACACTCAACTATAGCCAAGCACATCAAAAGCCATACTGTTCTCAGCCTCATTATTTTTCTCAAATCTATTAAAAAAGCTTTTACACTTTGAGAGACCATTTTAAACCTTGTTTAACATTGTTCATGATGTCTTATTTATCTCAGGCCTTTTGTCATTGCGCTCTTATACGTGTACATTACATGTTTGAACTCATATTAGCACTGTGGAGAGGGAGAAAGGAGGCCCGGCTGAAACGGCACATCAGGTCCCATTTAATCAGCACAGTTTACTGAATCCAGAGGCTTATGAAGTTCTGCTGATGTTGTACAATTAGAAAAATGAATTGCAGTTTATGTTAATCACTGCCAGCAGCTTGATGGAAATTGATTTAATAAGATGGCATACGATGAGTGTGTGTGTGTGTGCGTGCATGCTGGGAATGGGCACTTTAGACAATAGACTTCGCTCTTTAAAAAAACAAAGGAAAAAAAAAAGGTGTGAAGTGTTGCAGAGGCAAATGCCCTGCCTTAAGTGTGATTTGTGAGAGCGACAATCAAGCTAGATTTTGATCAACAATATTTAGTTAATTTATTTGTCACTTTGACGGAGCTCAGCTACAAAAGCTATATTTAGTGTCAAGTGATCAAAGACAGGAAAATGAATTTGATTGCTTAGAAAGTGATTATCATTCAAATGAAGGCACAGGCATCGACTGTTCTGTTATATATGTTTACATCTCTTGCGCGTTTGTGTCATGAGATGTTTAATATTCTGTGATCTTCTCTGGAGTATATTTGAGTAAGATGAGCATTATGTTTGAACACCAGAATATGTATCCTGTTAAAAAAAGACTGGTGTGATCCATAATGTCACATTCCTGAACTGACCTTGGTTCTAATCATAATGTGACCCCTGGCACTCATAGTCTTGTTCAGTATATTGATGTTTTAATGATCTTTCTCCTCCTGCTCTGATCTAACTTCTGAAACACATTAAGTTTGTTGTGCTGTTCACTAGTTGGTTCACACATTATAAAGCATGTTTATGTGCAGTTGTATTTAGGTACTACCGTGCCCTGTATCAACATCCCATTGTATTCTGTCCATTTGTTCCATAACAGAGACGATAGGCATTGTTAATAGTGTACAGCGACATCACTCCGAGTGTGACTGGAGAAACTGTGTTCTGATCTTCACTGGTTATGTGATCAGAGGTAGATAAATCAAGTTGAATTACTTGTCCAATGATCAGCTGCATCATGCATATGTCTTCCTGACCACTTTATAAATGTATGTATATAAATCTATTTGTTTTTTCAAGAAAGTATAAATATACTAAACATGTTGGTGTTGTGTGCTAGAAGCTTGCATTATCTGTCTCAATTGAACCTTTTTCAAGCCCTAACTTCTTTTAGCTGTGAATTTTCAGCTTTAAAAAAAAAAAAAAAAAAAAAAAAAAAAAAAAAGGGGGGGGGGGGTTTGGTTTTTATTAACAAACTCCACTTATTGCCTCCATCTACTGAATATTTTAAGAGCAAAGTGAAAACTAAAAAACAGAAAAACCTCAGGCACAGCTGAACAAAGAGCGTGCACCCAGAGTGCTCTTTTTGCTGAGGGTAACGCTCAAGTCCTTTTATTTACATACATGCCTATTCGTGTATTGGTTTGTGCGCTCGCCCCTTTTGTGAGCTGCTGGACGGCCCCTGAAGGTTAGGGCAACGGAGAGCAAAGGCTTGAGTGACCGCAACAAAACAGTGTGCGTGCGGGGCAGTTTCTAAATGAGTGCGTTTTCTATAGCTGGTGCTTTCCTTCTGCTTTGGTGGCTTTTACTCCTAAAGGTAAACGGATATAAACGGTTCTTGGCTTAGATGAACCAGTTTTAAAAAAAATAAATATTAATTGGTTTAGAATCTCTACTTTACAAAAAAGTTCTTTTAAATGTTTATTTCTGAACACAGGTGAAAAAAGCCTTTTTACAAAAAAATTCATTAAAATCAAAACGAAATACTTGCCATGACGGTGCTCTCTCTAGCGGTATATCATAATATTTGATCGTACAACATTTACTAAGGGTTTATGGACACAAAAATCGAAAAAGATGTTTAGGATTGTTTGAATTCATACATAATTTGAAATGCTATGCTTGGTACATTAGTTGGACATCAGCAGGTGTGCTAACACAGTGGTAGCAATGTTGGACAAAGCTGTTAGCCGGTGCTAAACACTGTGGTAACAATGTTGGCAAAGTCAGCAGGCAGCTGCTAACACTGGTAGTGAGCGATGTTGGCGAGGCCTGGAGCCGGCTGCTAACACGGAAAGCTACAACGATCTGACAGCTCTTAAAGTTGTATAGTCTGGACAAAGTACCTTTCCTTGCAAAACAAAATAATTTGTAAGAATGGGAGGAATGAGGAGGACAGCTGCCAAAAAATGAATCATGAGTCTGGACACAATCAGCAGCTCGGTGGACTGATAAAAACTTAAGGCCAAACTCGGATGTGAGCCACTTACTGGAGAAGAGCTCATGATCACATCAAATACATACGATTAAATATTTTAACAGGTCAATTGTTTTATTTCCCCCCACACGCTCTTGCTATTTCTCTCTGCAAGTTTTTAACGGTGGGTTTAAGATTGGTATCTCACCATCTGGGCACCTCACACCTTGATCTAGGTTCCGCACTGGAAGTTTGGCTGTTTCTCAAGGTTTTTCTGTGGTTTAAGTGTAAATTTTCTTTTCATTTTCTTTTGTCCTACTCTCTTCCATACATCTATCACTTGCTCTCCTTCCCTCACCCTGTCTTCGTCTCCTCATCTCCCCGTTCTGTTACCCCCATGTCCAGATATGTGTTTGCCAATCCCATTATGTTTGCAATTGGATTGGAGCGGAGCCTTTCAGAGCCGGCTGGCTGAGCCTCTAAAGCCAGCTTTGATTTAAGGCGCTCTGCTGCAAGTGCTCCCTAAAGATGCACAACAGGCTTAGAGAAGGAGGATACAGACACAAAGAAGGAAGAGTCCATTATCATGACACAGGACTCCACCCAGGTTGTAATAGTCCAGTACCTCACATGGAAGGGCCAAACCGTTCGAACGTTGTGTAGTTTAGGACATTTATGTTAAATCTAGGTTAATTGAAGGTTAGTCTGGGATTTAGGGCTTTTTATTTCCTTTTTTGGGCTTTGGCCCAGCAGAACAGAAAGCTATCTGTGTGAAGTGAGCACAGGCATTGCTGGTATCAGCGCTGGAGCAGATGGGGAAGAATGAGCGTAGTGGGGTATTAGGGTTAATGATCTCTCTCTTTTTTTCTCTACATGCCTGCCCTGCTGTCTTCACCACAGCAATGTAGAGGCACTGAAATGCACATATCAGCTCAGTACAGGCCCAGCATGGTCTGAGTTCATGCTGCTTGAGCTCTGACATCTAATATGTCCTTCAGAAGTGGGAAAGAAAGGAAGTTCTGGTCAGGGCTATTTTTTCTGCAGTGTTTCTTGTGTAATGTTTGATGTTAATTTAGCTAATATTCAATGGTAAATGTTCAAACATAGCTGCTCAATCCTCTACCAGCAGTTAAGCCATTTGGGAAATCTCCTGATGACCTATTGTACATTGTCACTGTCCCAATGAAAATCTCCAAAATGGTGACTTTACAGGAGAAGGCAAAAATATTCTCAACTTTGAATGGATGTTCATGTAAATTAAGTTTATTTCAGGTCATAAAACATTTCCATTGGTCTATTCATCCAGCATTATTTACACAGTTTACAGGGTTTAAAAGATGGACAAAAGTAAACCAAAAGAGATCCATGTTTTTTTTTTAATTGGACAGCAGCAATACACTGTGTGCAGAATTATTCGGCAAATGAGTATTTTGATCACATCATCCTTTTCATGTATGTTGTCCTACTCCAAGCTCTATAGGCTTGAAAGCCAACTACCAATCAAGTAAATCAGGTGATGTGCATCTCTGTAATGAGAAGGGGTGTGGTCTAATGACATCAACACCCTATATAAGGTGTGCTTAATTATTAGGCAACTTCCTTTCCTTTGGCAAAATGGGTCAGAAGAGAGATTTGATGGACTCTGAGAAGTCAAAAATTGAGATGTCTTGCAGAGGGATGCAGCAGTCTTGAAATTGACAAACTTTTGAAGCGTGATCACCGAACAATCAAGCGTTTCATGGCAAATAGCCAACGTGTCGAAAAAAAAAGGCGCAAAATAGCTGCCCATGAATTGAGGAAAATCAAGCTTGAAGCTGCCAAGATGACATTTGCCACCAGTTTTGCCATATTTTAGAGCTGCAACGTTACTGGAGTATCAAAAAGCACAAGGTGTGCGATACTCAGGGACATGGCCAAGGTAAGGAAGGCTGAAAAACGACCAACTTTGAACAAGAAACATAAGATAAAACGTCAAGACTGGGCCAAGAAATATCTTAAGACTGATTTTTCTAAGGTTTTATGGACTGATGAAATGCGAGTGACTCTTGATGGGCCAGATGGTGGGCTCAAGGCTGGATCAGTAAAGGGCAGAGAGCTCCACTCCGACTCAGACCTCAGCAAGGTGGAGGTGGGGTAGTGGTATGGGCTGGTATCATCAAACATGAACTTGTGGGACCTTTTCGGGTTGAGGATGGAGTGAAGCTCAACTCCCAGACCTACTGCCAGTTTCTGAAAGACACTTTCTTCAAGCAGTGGTACAGAAAGAAGTCGGTATCGTTCAAGAAAAACATGATTTTCATGCAGGACAATGCTCCATCACATGCATCCAAATACTCCACAGCGTGGCTGGCCAGTAAGGGTCTAAAAGAAGAAAAAATGATGACATGGCCCCCTTGTTCTCCTGATCTGAACCCCATAGAGAACCTGTGGTCCCTCATAAAATGTGAGATCTACAGGGAGGGAAAACAGTACACCTCTCTGAACAGTGTCTGGGAGGCTGTGGTGTCTGCTGCACGCAATGTTGATCGTAAACAGATCAAGCAACTGACAGAATCTATGGATGGAGGGCTTTTGAGTGTCATCGTAAAGAAAGGTGGCTGTATTGGTCACTGATTTGTTTTTGGTTTTGTTTTTAAATGTTTATTTCTAAATTTTGTGTTATATTGGCTTACCTGGTGAAAATAAACAAGTGAGATGGGTATATATTTGTTTTTTATAGTTAGTATATAGTTTTTAGGTTGCCTAATAAATCTGCACAGTAATGGTTACCTGCACAAATTATTGAAATTAATAGGAAATATTGAATAATTTAAAGGAACTATATCATACACTATCATCAATGTATGGGTTTTTGTCAACAGCAAACATGAAGGCATAACAATACAAATAATAACTATGACACAGTTGCAAGCAGAACTTTAAAAATGCTTCATTCTTTCAACAATTACAAAACAATCAAAAGAACGCCCTCAAAATTAGAACTTCAGGAAGTCCTTTGGTCCAAATGTGGTGCTTTCGGTAGTGGTGAGTGTCAGGTTTCTAGAAATCATCTGGAAATATGCTGGAGGGATGAACAGTGCATGCAGGGCTGTGGTCTCAATAACCTTTCAGTGTGTAATGTGCCATGTGCCTTGAATTCAGGAGCAGCTTTGCTGTTCCACTGTTTTGGTATCATATATAATTATTTTAGCCAAGATTATGCTTCAGTATATTTTTTACCAACTATACGTATGTTGTTTTTTTTTTTTACCTTTAGCTTTGAATATTCCTATTTTATTTCCATTAATTCCAATGGTAAATTTACCAACTTTACCAACAAGAAAATGTCTACACACACATCTCTAATAAAGATTTATCTTCTTTTGCACTACTCAAAGAACCATTTGTAGCCCCTATATTTTATATAAGTATAAAGACACTACCTTTCTAAAGTTTGGAATCAGCTTGTAATATGAATCATTTATTACTTTTAGTTTGAATAGTTGACTTTGACATATATTGGGAACAAGAAGACATTATATAATGATACACAAACTATTAAGAATCAAGTGATTTTGATTTGATCACTTTTGAAACACAAGGTTTTGGAGAACACCTAATTTGCGATGATTCACAGCTGCTGTTTCAGTTATTTTACAGTTATCTGCAGCACTTGCCATCATTCTGGATACTGATTTTTTATTATTATTTTTTTTTAATGTGAGAGGCAATCAATTTAGGCATCAATCATTTCTCTGCAAACATGATTTATTGAAAACAATGATTTTAATGAATGAGAAATGTATGTGGACTATGTCCATGTTCCAGGTATGATGTAGTCACAATCCAGGGACAGTAGCTCAATATTTTCATTAGCTTCTTTTGTCAGAGGCTATTAATCCAGTCCTTAAGCACATTGAGCAGTAGACAGCACTCAGGTGTGTAGGCAGCAGTTATTAAACTGAAAGTTCCTATTATTCTCTGTTCACAAAAGACACTGGATGGTAGCACTTTAGTTTAAAATGGGTTTTATTGGAAGTACATTTCTCAGACTCAGCACAGGCCTAAATATTAAAATAATCAATCATTTGCTCTGTGTGGTTTTATGGGTGTTACTTCAGAATATCATTTTCTCAATTTGCAGGTCACAAACACCTGCACATATCGTACTTGATTGCACCTCTACACACAGCTAATGATTGATTTATTATATTTAAAAATTTGCAAATGTGCAAACGTTAAAAAATAAATATTTTTGATAAAATGGCATTTTAAGATCTCAGCAGTGATGCAGCAGAGATGAGATGTCAATTCTAATCAACTTCCTGTTGCAGGCGAGCAGGCAGCTCCTCCAGGCTTTGCAGTCTGTGCTCTGGAGGAACGTTCTGATGTTTTTGCTGTCCGTGCCGGTCAAGCAGAAAACCGCGAATACCAAGCGATCGAGAGGTGAGGTAGTCGTTTACGTAGTGGTCCCCGACGTGGGCTACATTTTTGGCTGGCTCTCCACACTTTTTTAGAGCTTGGGTGAAAATGTTTATGTCTGGCTTGGACACGCCTGCGCCTTCTGAGGTCAGAAGAAATGAGAAGTGAGTGAGGAGGCCACATCCACGAAGGACCCCTTCTAAGCGGCTGTCGAAGTTGGACACCACACCCAGCTTCAATCCCAGAGCTGTGCAGGATTTCAGGGCTGAATTTGAGTCTGGGAAGACCTGAGAACATAAACTTGAATAAGGCTTTCTGATGCTGGCTCATGAACTACTTTGTTTAATCACATCTAAAATAAATATATATACACACACACAAACAGTTACATGTTTTTACAAAGCACAAATCTCCAAAATGAGGACATATCCCTCCGCCTTGTCCCTCCTGACATTGAATTAAAAATAGAAGAGGAAGGAACACTGCTTAAGGATCTGGAACTACATTTAGGGACAACTTTGCAGGAAGACACCTACCTCCCAGTTCTCTGGTCCACAGAAGTTCTGGTAGAGGTTTCTGGCCAATGTGTCAAGTAAGACAGGGTCCTGCACGCCACACTGAGAGAAGGTGCTTTTCACCACTCCTGTCCACCATACCTGACCGTTCATGCCCTGAGTGATGCCATAGTTGGGGTAGAGGCGTGAGTACTGACGGTAAGCTTCCCTGAACGCAGCCTCTACCTGCTCGGATTTTAGCTTCAGTCCAGCATGCTCAGCCTCCCTACAGTACTGTTCCCCAACAGAGTGCCGGACCTTCAACAGAGTATCCTTTACATCCCATAAAACCCAGCGCACTGGCACACGCATGGTCCTGCAAAATAGGATATATAGTCATAGTATATGTACAAGTCAATACGACTTCAATCTCAACCAATTTTTTCAGTACCTTCCAGGGTCAATAACTATGGTTTTTAATATGCAGTTACATTCAGTATGACTATAACTGTCCACTAATTCTGCTCTTTTCATTAAAGCACATGCTTACAGGGAACCAGTGATCCTGGAGGACACTGATCCTGAAACTTTAATATATGCTACCCTTTTTCAGCTAATCCATATTTTAAAGCTGTTTTTTTTTTTAGATTATTATTGAAGTCAACTGCTTTGCTGGGCCATTTCTCATTAGTGACACTTGACAGAACAAGTGTTTCTCAGTCCTATTTCGTAAGTAACGAGTCCTCTGCTTTAAATCAGCTGCCACCTTTCCTCCGGAGTTTACCTTTCAAACTCTGCAAAAAGGCAGATGGTGGGTGACAGGTGGGTGACAGGTGGGTGACCCTGACGCTTTACTACAGAACCCAATGCTAGCTCTAAAAACAGCACAGCACCGTTAGCAGCAAGCTAGCTATAGCTAACTGAGCTTCCTGACAAACCACTGAACCGGTGCCCTCCTACGGCAACTTCGACGAGACACGAATGATTCCCTATAAAGCAATGGAAACTTTCGGATTAACAGTGTAACTGACACGACCGGCCCTTTGCTAAAGCAAATAAAATCAGTGCAGAAGTTTCGGGGTCCTACCTGAGTGCACCCAGAGGAGACAGCTAGCCTAAAGCTCGCCCCCAGCAGAAGCAGCGCTGGTTGTTTTGAAACGCTGCCCCTCTGTGGCCGCACTGGGACATTCAGCATCATCAACAACAACAACAAACTGAAGCCACTGACGATGATTTCAATTACGTGACCGACGAAATCAGCGTTTCTTAGTCCCAGTTCTCAAGTAGTGCTAACGTTTCCCCTACACTGCTCTCTCCCAGGTGTGCTCAGGTCGATCTAGCTAAATGCCCTTTGACCGCCAGGGCGGGACTGCAGCAGGCTTTTCACTGGACCAACGCTCAATCCGCTGAATGTTGAGCAGTAGCTAAGTAGCTAAAAATGAGCAGATAGATTTCATCATTCATACAGTGAAGAATTAAAGAACAAAAGAAATAAGGACAGAATCACAAGCACACATGAAAATCTTTCACAAAAACTGCAATATAATATTTAATGATGGCCACATACAGACACAACAATGGATATTAATGGGGAAAACCATCATCCTGAAGTGTAGTTTCAGCACAATTTTAATATACCCTTTTCAGCTAATCCATATTTTAAGGCGTATATTAAAGCTAGCACTATGTGTTTTAGATTCTCATTGAAGCCAACTGCATTGCTGGGCCATTTCTTATTAGTGAAACCTGACAGTACAAGTGTTTCTTAGTCCAAGTAACATGTCCCCTCCACTACTGTGATTTGCTCTTCCCAAGTTGTACCCAAATCTGTCCAACAAAAACTGCATTATTTGATGACCAGATACGGACACCGAACAGTGAATATCAATGGGGAAAAAAAGAGACTGTGCAGCAGGAGTCTTGCTGGCTGACCTTTGTGACCCAGTTTTGCTAAACTGTACCCTTCACAAGTTCATAGAACTGGCATTTCTGACAGGGCTGCCATTTGCAAACAGCTTGTAGATCCTGTCCAAATGACATTTGCCATGGTGCAAGGCAAATACTATACTTTCCCCTTATTCTATGATGAGAATCCCTCACACATACTGCTTCACAATAAAACCAAAAAAACCAGAAAAGTAAAGAAGGCTTCCACAGCTTCTCCAGCGACAGCTCTAAACATCACTGAACAGCTTCCTCTAACACTAAACTACCTCCAACATGTATCGAAGAACTGGATGCTTTGCTTGTTGTACCTTATTATTTCAATATGTCTGTACTTACTGGTCAGGACTTGCACTTAAAAGCAAGGACCGAAGACAGTCTGAAGGCAAAGCGTGGAACTACACCTGGTCAGCCAATTAATACACACTTCATTTACTCAAATAACTGAACAAATGGTTTATTAGATATATATTTTTTATATAAAGATCAGTTTTACAGTGTCCTACAGGGTGCAGAAAAGAAGCAATAAATAAGTTTGTTTAATTCAATCAGATGCACACTTTGCAGTTAAAAGTCCTTTAACGTCACTGATTACGGTCAGTAGATATTTCTGTAGAACTGTTCTGTGATGCATCTTTCTCTGGAGTTACAGTCTCTAAATGAGGAGAGTTAGTCCTGCTGTGGTCTTGGGCCTTTGTGGTGGAGTCTTGCTGGCTGACAGCTTGTCTGTAAAAGTCATTCTTCCAGATATCCCTGGTAGTGCGACGAAAGTATCTGACAGCTGGTATGATGTCCTCAGCAGTCCAGTTGTGGCGGATCAGGGCATCCTCCATTTTGAATGGACCATCTCTTGTGCGACGCACCTTGGTGCAGACTGCAGTGGTGCGCAGTTCCAAGCCCACTTCGTGCAGCAGTTTCCGCAGATACAACTGCGTCTCATTCACACACTGCACCTCTGAAGAAAACAGAAGCGGCTGTGGTTAGGGTAGATGCTTGATTGGTTTACCAGGAGACTTCACCAGTGCCTTACTAGAGCTCTCACTTGTTATTGTAACCATCCATTCTGTATGGACAGGTTAAATTCTGAACCTTTCCTTTGGTTTGAGTATCACAATAAAATTATCATTAAAATTAAATTGTGGTATTTAACATTCAGATTTGGCTTGACAACATCCTTTTGATATGGCAGCAACTAACAATTCTGCCACAGTCCGGACAATGTTATGTCAAGAGGTCGACCTCGGGGGTGAAAGATGAGCACTCTGAGAAGATCAGAAGTACCCAGTGGAAATAGTGGAAGACGCAATCATCCCACACACAGCCAGCCAGACCACAGCTATTCCAGTAAAGCCATGGTGATGCATGCCCCTGTCAGTTATGTACTGTTGTTAGGCAACACCAACATGTTCCCGCAGCATAAGAGATAAAGCATTACCCGAGCACCTGAATTCTGATATATACATTGACCATTAGGTCAGTTAGTGCATGAGTAGTGGTGCTCTTACCCAGTGTGAAGTGAGGAGGTTTAAAATGGAGACATCGTAAGCCAGTTATAATGGGTGGACTTTTATCTTGTGGACGCAACATCCCCCTCACTGCCAGCTCATACGCCTCCTGGGAGCGCATGTCCACCTTAGAGTACCTGTGTGAATACAGGTCATTTCAGAAGGGAGAATTTTTTTTTTTTTTTTTAAATATATGTATATAAAAAAAAATAAAAAACATGGACTGACCTAAATCAGGTTAAACAAAGACCAAGACTCAGCTGTAAATAACTGAGCCTAAACAGCAGCCCACAGTCATTTGGTGTGGTAGTGATCATAGTTACTCACGTGATTAAAGCTTTCTGATTTCCCCCCTGGACCATGGCCAACACTCGCTCCAGCTTGTCCTGTGTAACATGCCCTAAAGAAAACACAACAAAAGAGAAAAATCAAGGGTAAATGGTAAAATTACAGGAATAGACTGCTTTATGAAAAGCATTACTACACTAAAGGTTGGGTTTTTGACAGCGAACACTTTTCCCTGTAGAAGATGGAATAAAATTTACCATATGTGCTTTTTTCAATGACTCGTCCAGTGTGACTGAAATCATCTGTGGCCATTCCAAACTCCCCTTCAAGTGTGTAGTCCTGAAATAAAAGCAACAACAAGGCGCAGTGGCCTTAATCACCTAAGATAAACTATGGTATGCTTTATACGCTACCCAAAATCATACTTCACTTCTGCGTTAATAGCTATAATAAACTGCAAAAGCTCATGTACATCATGGCTGTCATAAGCCTTCACTATAAAGAAGTTACAACATAAATACCCATCTTTACCCTGGAGACATGTGATCTGTACAGACTGTCCAGAGACTTATTTCCAATCCCTAGTCCCAGAACTGAGAAGAAAAAGAGAGGATCACGTTATTTCACACTTCACAGTACATACACTAAATATGATCACTTAATGCAAACATACAATAAATGTACAAATCTAAATCATTCAAAATATGAGGAAATGTTCATGACCTCGTCCTGAAGTAAGAATAACTGGATTTTTCAATAAAGAGACTTTACCCAGTACTCCAGACGAAAACGTATCCAAGCGATGCCCGACTCCAACACGGATCTTATGAAACTGTGGTCCCGCCACTGGACAAGGAGGAAAGACAGATGTCCTTTACTCAATTATGGAACAGTTATGATACTACTGGACTAATTCTGATTGCTTTAAACTCATAAACTGACCTAGAGGGTGGTCCGCCAGAACAGGGACCTTTGCTGCAGTCAGTGTAAGATCACTGGAAGGGCTGCTCTCTCCACTGGACAGCAGCTGAAACTGCACCCGATACCGCGGTTCCGGGGGTGGACAAGAATTGACGGCTTCAGTGAGAGTGAGAGGCATGGGAACGGGAATGAGACAGACAGAGACACAGAGATAGATTATTAAGAGTGAAGCTGATACATGTGTACATGTCCAAAAGTATTCAGACACCACTTATAAACTGAATTCAGCTACTTCAAAGTGAATCCTTAACTACACACGTGTCCAATGGTTCAGACACCGTTTATATAATCTCTACATCACCAAGCCCAATGCCAAGACCCCTAATACAGAGGGGGGTAAAAAGCCCCCAGCGTCGCACTGTGACCCAGAACTAATCATCCAACACCAGTACCTGACCTCACTGATGATACTACATACAGTCATTTTGTACTGTATCAAGGCCGGGTAAAATTAATCTGGCCTCACACTGGCCATACCTTTCAGCAGGTTAGTCTCGACCTGGTCCCGGACCACTTTCCAGTGAACTCCGGGGGGTTTGTAAACAGCGAACAGACCATCCAGTTTACGGAGAAGTCGTGCAGCGTGCGTAGCCATTAGACCGGCTATCTGTTCAGAGAGTCAATGCTGCTGCTCTAATAGTACAGAACATTTACGGAGAGGAGAGACCTGTTAAGCATAAGCATTAATAATATCGTAAAAACAAACGACTGCTAACAGAGCTAGAAAGACACAACGTGGGAACTTCTTCTACGGTTCTGCATATGCTCTGTGTTTGTTATTGCCCCCTACTGGCGTGGAGTTCGGTCAACTCACATAGGAGGGTTGCTTTTTGATCACCAGACTTTCCACTAAGTTTGCCCCTTTAAAACCTCCCACAAATGTAATCAAGCTTTTAGCACATTATTGTTTTCTCCTGCATCTATAATTGAGTCACTCCGGATGAACATTAGCCAGAAGATGAGTTATACAAGAAACCTTCTATGATACATAGCTATTGTGCATAAAACCATACAGTATGTTCATTTACAGCATCTTTTATGAACAATTCAGGCAAAACCAGAGTGAGCTCCCACTTCTACTGATGCCTATTGGCCTCAGATATATATAGGGCTGGGCAATATTACAATATTTTATTGTATTGTGATAAATTGATGTTATTCTTAGTGCTTAAAGAATACTATTTAACTGTTCATTACATTACAAAAAGTGTAATCAGTCCTGCACAATAATCACAATACTCAGTAAGAGAGAATATATATATATATATATATATATATATATATATATATATATATAGTATATAATTTATATAAAGTATATAAGTTTATAATATAATTTATATAAAGTATATAAGTCTTTACATATCTTACATACCTCCCCGCCCCCTCTCTCCTTGTTACACTGTAGACTTCAGCTTTGAGAACAATTTGTTGGTAATTAGTCATCAGGATTATTACTACCAGCCTTAACACACAGTTTAGAGTGTGTTCTTGTGCTGTAAAGCCAGAAGAGCTGAGAAGAAAAAGCAAAAGAGTTTTTTCTGTTCAGTCATGAATTGTAAAACGTGTGTGTGGGTGTGTTTGTGTGTTTCATTCAAACCTTTAGTTTAATCAGGAAGTCCCCATTGAGCAGGACTGTGAAAAATACACAGAAACTGTACTTCAAACTGTACTTCAGAATGAGTGATGTGTCAATACCACCTTAAACACATGCCCTGACTGCCTCTTAAACTCCTCGACACCGCTGGTGGTTCCTGGCTTTTTTCCCGACTCGTATGACTGAGGAACAACTCTGCCAGTTTAAATTGCTTTGCATCTAGTTGCCGATTATTAATCCTTAATAAAGGTCAGGGACCATTAGGGGTTGAGGGGGCCCGGACTGTTAACTCGTGCAGTATGAATGTATTTTCTCATTTGTTGTTTACTAAACAAATTATGCACAATGGTCTATCCATAATATTTTAATAGTATTGGACATTTAAGGCATTCAAGTTAAAACACTTTTACATCCGTTAAAACATTTATATACTTGAGTGAAATTTAAATGCAGATACCTTTGAACTCTTGAGTTACTTAAACTTACTTGAGTGAGGAAAATTCTTGCACTGTACCCAAAGCAAGTGCAGTTTCTCTCTACGTTTCCCACCTCAGTATAAACTACATGTAACAGCTTTATTACCTGCTCAGTCTCTGTTTGGAGATCCTTTAAAGTGCTTTGAAGATCTTGATAAAATGTTAAGAGTTAATAAGTACATTAGTTTCTCTCATATTATTCATATTAATGCATTTCTGCTTCTGCTAGTAAAGGTATCATTAAAATCATTTAGTGCAGGAAAGAAAATGGAAAAAAGTCTGAGGTATGCGAGAACATTCACTAGTGTGAATTTAGTAAAATGATTTAAACATTAAAACACATCTTTAGTTCTGTACGTGGAGAGTTAAGGTAAGCTAAGGTGTTTTTGTTTGTTTTTGTTATGGTTAGGGTGTTAGGATTAGGCCTCCGTAAATGTGTGTGTTGTGTCTGGATGATTTGCAGCGTGAGGCATAATTGCGTGAAGCAGAACACTAATTAGATGGGTTTTAGTGGGTATTCATATAGGACATTTAATCTGAGTTATGATACGTTTTGCACCGTCCCCTCTTTTTCCACGTTAATTTATAATGGAGCATGACGGAGAGAGATTACAGTTTTCTTTGTGTGGGAGGTGCACAGGCTGGAGGAAAGCTTTTGTGGAATCTTAATCAGGATGCTGAGGTGAATGGACATATGAGATTGGCGTGCACAGGTGTTCCAAACCAAGGCTATCACTATAGAAATATGGCTAACGTGTCCTCTAGCTTTGGTCTGTGAATGTTTCTCCTGTGTGTGAGTGTGTGGGTAAATGATGACCTATGATGATCTATAGATGAACTTTCTTTGTAACTTCAAAATAATCTGCATTTTACAAACTCTGAACCACGCGTCTTTTTTTAAGAAGTGTAATAATAAATCCAGCTCTTCAACAAATAGAGGCAAATTAGCTCATATCGATGTAAAGTGTAAGTGCAGTAGCCTGAAAATCTAAAATCAAACCTGTTTCTTTGTGTATTATTGAGTGAAACATTACAAACTGTTTATGAGTTTGTTGTCAGATATTATCAGTGATTTACAAAATTGTTTTTGAAATGTATGCTGGTCCTTCCCTTCATAGAGATAGGAACCTGGTCTTGTGTGACTGGAAATAACTGTATGGCGGCATTGCAGACACGGACATAATTGCCTATAAGGATTTTGACCACATTATGTGACAGGGAAAGTCCTAGCTACTGGGTGGGAATTAAACATGACTACAATTGGGGAGAAAGTTGGCATAAACTAAGAACTAAGTTAAACTGCAAAATGATCTTTACATTTACAGCTTTTTTAAATTATTAAATATTATTGTAAATATAAATATAAATTATGGATATTAAAATAATTCAATTCATTCAGTTAACTGAAAAGTTCATCATGAGAATCATTCCTAGACATACTGTTATGGCTGTAGTTATTTGAAGTTTGGCTCATTTCTACAAGCTCAGCATAGTCTCCAACCTGGCAAAACAAAATAACTCACTCAGTTCAACTGAAAAATTATGTGTAATGAAACGGTAACAAGCAGATGAACTGGAATTCAAATAAAACAAATACTTTGAATTCATTATTTGAATTTAAATAAAATGAGCTGAATTGCTTATTGTTTATCTCTTTTTATAGTGTACCATTTTAATATAAGAAATTATAAACACCAGTATCAATGCATATAAATATAATATAAGTATAAATGCATAAAAATGTTTAGTGTAAAAATGCATTGTCCCTTAATGTGAACTTAAGGTGGTAATAAACAGTAAAACTTAGTAACTCATAAATACTTTGAATGAAACAGTGTTTAAAAAAAATCCTATCAAAGTGTTAATTGTAGTTTAACGTAGATTTCTTTACATTACGTACTGCAATTGCTTTTATTCAAAGTATAATATACTGTAAATCAGTTATGAAATAACTGTCTCAGCCAAATCCCATGAATGCAAATGTAAAAACTACAGTGTAAAAAAGTGCAAACTTAAAAACCTACTTAATGTGATAATGAACAGTTTAACTAATAAATACTTTCAATGAACCATTGATCTGAATTAATCCATTTCATTTACTCGTTACCAAACATATTGCTTTGGATTGAACACACACAACATTTGTTATATTCTGTATAAATTATACAAATTATGTATATGATTCTGTCTTTAATTGCTTAGTTTGTTGTGATTCTCATGTTTATGTATATATATATATAGAACAAAAATGGCAGTTTTCTGGATTACAGCAGGATTCTTGTGTTTTGTGTTTAAAATGCAACATTTTCAAGTTAGATCTTTTTAAAAATGCACAAAATGATGTAGTGATTTGTGCAACATGTGTCCACTTTACTCTTTCAGAGTTTTTTACTTAGGACCACTCAAAAGCTTTTTCAATACTTAAATGGTTCTTCAGTTTTTAATGGTTCTTCTCTATAAGACTCCTGTGCAGAGTTTTTAAGAAATCGTTCACAGTATCTATAACATATCTGTCCATGAAATATTAGTTGATGTTGTTGATACTCCAGCATGCTCTCTATATGTTCTAACAACAGTAACCTCTGTGTAACAATCTGTCTACAAATTATTTAAATACATTTAAAGGACAAGACTTCATTAAAGAGAAAGAAAATGTGTCAAAGCTGTGAAACTTGGTATTGATTGTTTTCCAAAGGTTCACATGGGAAATTGTGTTAATAACCTTCAGACATTCATTAATGACAAACTGAAAATAATTTAAACTTTTACAAAGAAAAACAAATATAATAACAATACAGAACCATAAAGAGAAAAGTAATTATGGGTGCATTTTCTAATACACAAAAGTAGGATAATTAAATGATTTATGTTTAGATTATTAATATACAGCAGTTTAAAATGGCAGAAATTAAGTGTTTTAAATGTAATATTAAACATTGTCTGAATTAAACAAATAAGCCACCGAATACAACAGAAACTAAAGATAGTATTTATACTCCAATAAAACCAGCAGGGTGTGTGTGTGTGTATGTGTGTGTGTGTGTGTGTGTGTGTGTGTGTGTGTGTGTGTCTGTTTGTAGGGTGGGGGGGGGGGGGGGTTGGTTGAGAAAAGACAGGAAAAGAGGGAGTGTTAGTTCATTTACCAGAGGACGTGTGTGAAGTGCAGATGTGTTAAGTGTGTAGTGCGGCTTTGGTTTAGTGTGTGTAAGTCGGTGAACAGAGCTCACTCAGTCAGAACCACAGGATCTCACAGGGTAAGCAAGGCTTTGTTTTTCCCTCTGGTCCATCTATGTCATGCCATTCTGCTGTCTTATCAGCACAGAACAAGCAAAGGTCTGTGGGAACTGAGAGTTAATGGTTGACTGACAGTGGCGTCCACCTTTACAGAAATGTAAGAGTCAATAGTTAAAGTCATTAAATTTACGCTTGTTAAAATAAATATGTTAAAGTTAAAGTACATGTTGTTCATTCTAAGTCAGCATCTATGAAAGTGGGTTAGCTTCTAAATAAGCACCATATGTTTATGTTCATACAGCCATACCAGCTAACAATTTTTGGTTTGATCATTTTCTGAACATCAAATTGAATGTTAGTACCAAGTTTCCTGGACGTTCCTAGAATATATATAATTTGTTTATTCTCACAATTGAATATGAGCTTTTCAAGTTCATTGCTTTAATTTTATTGTCAGTGTAAATTCTATGTATAAACAAATATTCTAATTCTTAAGTTTCAAAATATTAAATAAATGCTATACATTGTTATGAGACCAGTGGGCATTATGTATGTATTATGAGAATCTTTGGAACAAACACTTTTTTTTATTATTATTTGTCTAACTGAGAACATTGTGGGAGAACCGTTCTGTTATGTTATTTCTGTAACATTACATGCTAATTATCCAGGAACCTTTTACAAACATTGCTGGACGTTCTTAACACATCCTCTATTGGCAGGGATATTGTTTATACAGTTTAAAATCGTATTGTTTTAATAAGACAGCAAACATCATACATAGCTACAACAATAAAACTATGTCAGTATTCTGACACTTGATATCTACCCTCATGTTTATCCTAATGGTTGTTTTAATTTCCATTGTTTAAAGTAAAACGTGAGGGACCAATAAAATAACAAAAGTTATTCCTTAAAGTATAAAAACTCTTTGCATACACTACTCTGTAGGAGCAATGCAGACTGTACAGCAAAGTCCAAATGTATATATCTAATCTAGCCTATTCTTAGCTATAGATATGTCTGAATCTCTTCATAACTATCATAAAGTCTATCTTTATTCTTCTGTTGTTGTTTTTTTATGACAGCAATGGGCAAGCTACAAATGAAGCCTATGCTACTGGGCATCGTGCTGCTAGCAGTAGCATGTATGACCATCATCGCTCTGGTCCTTACTCTGGCTAATCATCAGACAGTGGATGTGCCATACTCAACACAGGTGTTTCAATCCCACAAACCTCATCTGTTTTCATTTCTTAAAGACTTTTCTTAAAGTTATTTGTTTCCACTTTATGTTTCACATACAACTACAACACAAATGTCTGCTTGAATGGACCATGTTCACTTCAGTAACTGATCATGTCCTCATAGTCTGTACAAAACCCAAACAGTTCTATCCAGTAAAAATACAATCGTCTAATCTATTCTCATTTCATCGAAGCTGGCAGCACAAGGCAGGATGTACAGTAACAGTATAATTGCTAATGTTTATATTGTTGATAGCATACTCTGTCATGTTGTGTTAATGGGAGAGCTAATGTAGATTTGTTGGTTTAAACGTACATGATTGAAACAAGCTCTCCGTAAATTGTTGATTTTGGCAAATAGCCTTCGGGTACAAAGAAAGAGGCACAGTAGAGAAGCTGGCAAGATGTGCTGGCACTTGCCCATTGTGTTGAATCCAACAACACTGCATTAACTAAATGTTATTTTACCATAAAAGCATGCTTGGAGAATTCTGCAGACGTCTGTGAAGGGAGTCTGCATGTTAAGTACGAAACATGGGCACATCTGCAGGTCCAGAAAGGTTTGATTAGATCTACATTTTTAGTGTCTGGAACCTTGGTGGATTCCTTGTGTTTGTCTGACTTCCTCAGTATGGCATGGTGTTTGATGCTGGTTCCACACACACCTCCCTCTTCCTCTACCAGTGGCCTGGGAACAAGGAAAACAACACTGGAGTGGTTTCTCAGAAAATGACCTGTGATGTTAAAGGTGGGCTCTGATAACGGAATGGGAAACAGAGTGGTGAATGGAGAAACACATTCCACATTCCAGATTTTAGCAGGCCTACAGTAAAGCCCAGTAGTTCTAATCTCACGGACTACTGTGGCAGTATGTGGGCTCATACTTCAACAATTCTACTTACTCATCATTTACTGACATTTCAGAATTTTCCATGTTGGATTTGTTTTATTAAACATGTATTTATGTATTTAATTAATTTTGAAACTAAATACATATAATGTGAACATGAGTGCCCCCACCCTTTTTTTTAAATATAAATTAATCTGACTGTTGTTCTTTACGTTATATTAACATTCGACATTTCACATTTCCCATCAACATTTGTAAAGTATGAGGTTTTTGTGCAACAGTAATGATACTGTATCCTGTAAGCAAAAATGATTCTATACAGTACTGAAAAAGCTTTGTTGACTAAAAGAGTGGAATCTCTATTGATGCTATATATATATGTAACCATGTTTTTTTGGCCTTAGGTGATGGTATATCCAGTTATGTTGCAAATCCTCCTGGTGCTGGAGAGAGCCTAAAAGAATGCTTAGATGTTGCTTTGGCTGCAGTCCCAGACAGCCAGCGGACAACGACACCTGTGTACCTGGGGGCCACAGCAGGCATGCGGCTCCTGAGGTCAGTGGCTTTCTGTTCTCTCTTTCTGTATGGTCTGTAACTCAGTTATCAGTGGGCCGGTGTCTGATAAGGATGATGTGTTGTTAATTAAATGTAATCAGTACAGAGTCCTTTGTCTCAACAACCCATTGCCTGTGTTTCTATTAACAGAAGATCATTTTAATGAGCAAGCATTTGGAGCCCTCATGATCTTTCTTGTTTAACCAGTGTAAGTGAGGCACACGTCAGGTAAAGCTTAAAGCATTAGCAGTAGGCTGCAGGCTGTGTCATGTACTGGCCATTTTGATATGAGCACTAATTACAAACATAAACATGATATGATGTGTAATAAACAGTGCAGGACATTTTGAGACACAATCGCTGTTGTTGTCCTGAATTAAAGTCTTTTTTTATTCTAATGATTTATAATGGTATTACAAATGGTTCTAGTTAGGCTTTGCTAACATAGAGGACTAAGCTGCTGTTGTTAATTAATTCTAATGAAAGAAACATTATTTTGTATGCATTCACTAACTGACTGAGCAGTTGAGAGATTTATCCACTATGTTTGCCTCCTTTTACATGTGATGTAAATCCTTTAATTGGAAGGCCACTATTCCTTGGAAAACAATAATACCTGATTGTATGAGTGATTAGACTTGTGAACTTGTGGTGTGTACTACAGTGCACAGTAGCACATTTACTAGTACATCTGGTGGCTGCTTTGTCTTATATTAGTCTGATCAACTGAATAGCCTTGGTCTCAGTCTAGCAAATGGGTGCAGGAATCACTATGTAAACACTGAATTTGAATATTATATATATATATATATATATATCACAATAATTCCTTTTTATATTGAAATGATTTGAATGTTTTGGTGGAGCAGACCCTGATGGAAAAAATAGATTTAGTATTTTTCCCATCTTTGTTAACAAATATTATGTTATTATGTTGGAAAATAAGCTCACCAGACAAAAACAGTTGTCATGCTTTGTAATGCTTACATGTCATGTTTCCCTTGCCATAATTAAAGTGTCAACTTTGCCCTGTAAACAAGCAACTACACTTCGTTTGGCTGATTTGGAATTTTGAGTCACTGAAACAAGGAAACCTGAATTACTTTGCATGAACAAGCAAAAATATGTCAGGCCAACAGATTTTACCCTGATTCTCTGTGTTACCTGAACATTAATAAAGAATCATTATTGCTTTAATAGGCAAATCTTAGTTGGCTTAACAAATAAATCTTCTTAAGAATGACTACTACTACATTTTAACACATGTGTGTGTGTGTGAGTGTGTGTTCACTACCAGATGGGTTAAATGCGGAGGACACATTTCGCTGTACAGTGACAAATACGTGCACCTTTACCTTTACCTTTACCAATGTAGTCGTCGAGATCATGTAAAATGTAGAGCATCCTGTTGCTTAAAACATTTAAGATTTCTTAACCATTTATTTTATAGTGTGTCTGGTAAGGATTACACCAGGCTCTTTGAACAGTACTTGTGCATTTCAGTTCACTCTTCCACAACCTGGCTTCATATTACAATTGATCTGAGGTACCCAATTTCATCATTTATCCTGCTGTTCAAGACTAAGAACTGGGATTGAGGTCTGGTGATTTTTCTGGTCAGTCACCATGTCCCAGTGTTCAGTCGTGTCTTTTGAACCACACAGACATCCTACAGTTAAAAGTTGCGTTCTGCTCATACATGAAGTGAAAAGATAGTGGAGGCATGGACTAAATTGGAGAGGAACTCAAGGGGATGCATAACCACATATTACAGAAGAAATGCTGTCAATTATTTTGCCCTGTGAGCTTAATTGAATTGAAATTGAAATTGGAGCGAAGCCAGTGGATCGTACCATACTTAAGCAAACGTGAAAATCATAACTGATCTTTTTTAAACCTGTTTTCCTCCACAGGTTACAGAACCAAACTCAGGCAGACATAATACTTGCAGAGGTCACAAAATCTATCCAGAGCTATCCCTTTGATTTTCGTGGGGCCAAGATAATCAGTGGTACAGAGGAGGGGGCTTATGGCTGGATCACTATCAACTATCTTTTGGAAGGGTTCATTAAGGTCAGGCCTGCTTACATGATAAACACAGGTTGTTTTCTGAATGAAATTTAAACTTTGTTGACTGGATATCATTATATATACAAAACCAATATCTGCAGTCATAATAGTGACCTCATCCTCACACCATTCACTTCAGTGAGTCTTAAGCAAGTCATGCGGACTGACATCTGGTATTTTCTGAAGATCAGACCTATGCATGCAGTAATTAGAGTTTCAATAATTACAAACCCTGATTTCTTTCCCAAACAGTATACATTTGATGGCAGATGGAGTCATCCTAAAGCTGGGAGGATTCTAGGAGCTATGGATTTGGGTGGGTCGTCCACACAGATTTCCTTCACACCTAAGGATCCAGTTAAAGACCCAACATCTGCTTTTAATCTGCAGCTCTATGGCTACAAATACCAGCTGTACACGCACAGTTACCTGTGCTATGGCAAAGACCAGGCCCTGAAGAAGCTCCAGGCCTATCTGCAGAAGGTTAGTGCTAAGATTCCTGACGCTAGTAAAAGAAAGGAAAGGACATGCTGGGTTGGGAGTGTAGGATAATAAATACCTAGCAGCTGTAATTATGTGGTCATCTGCAATTATGACGTTTTTGCCCTGATGTAAACTTTGTTCCATACAGTCTGATGTACTTTTATCAGACCATTAAAACGCGTGTGACTGTGACCATTATTAACGTTAATCAGTATTTCCTGCTTCTAGTGTCCTGGCCTAGATGGTTTTTGGAAGGTTGATTAATGAGTTGTTCTTTAACATCTGATAAGGTCAAGGTGAAGATTACATAAACATTACAAAAAAGTCAACTGTTGATGTTTATTCCAAATGTGTTACTTTTCTTTCTTTCAGACTGCAAACCTGTCTACTGTCAACCATCCATGCTACCACAGCGGTTACAATCTGACATTAACTCTGGGTAACCTTTACGACTCTCCTTGTGTGGAGAAACCAGTACCTTTTGATCCCTCAGTAAAGGTCACCTTCTTAGGAACTGGTGATTCTGAGCAGTGTTTGTCAGCAATAAGAAATGTGGTAAATCTGAGTCACTGTGCGCTTTACCCAGACTGTGGCTTTAATGGGGTCTACCAGCCTCCTGTCAATGGAGAATTCTTTGTGAGTGCTATGAAGATTATATTATAATTATAATTATATGTAATATATAGTACTTGTGTAGGTGTTAAACAATACAGTACTACACATATGGATGTACTGAATCTGATATATGGCTGCCTATTGCGCATTCAGATATTGGTTTCATGTTCATTTCAGGCTTTCTCTGCATACTTCTACACCTTTGACTTCCTCGGTCTTGCCCCAAGGACTCCGTTGCCTCAGGTCCTTTCTACAATTGACACTTTTTGCAACAAAACTTGGAGAGCTGTGAGTCACCCCCTTTTTTTTTTTTTTTTTTTACATATTGTGGGCCTAACATTTATCTCATACCATTTACATCCTTTCTAACCTGCTGGTTACATATATGTCATAAATCATTCACCCCTCCACTGCCAGGCACCCATTTTCACACTACCTAAAATTAGCACTCATACAAACAGGCCATTTTACTAGTGTAAAATACATAGTTCATGGTGTTTTTTAACAATCATTTATTCTTGGCTTCAATCTCATCTCAGCTTCTGTTAGAATATCCATCAGTGAAGGACAAATATCTCCGGGATTACTGTGGTTCAGCCCATTATATCATGACTCTCCTCCTCGAGGGATATAAGTTCAATGCCACGTGGGATCAAATCTACTTTGTGAAACAGGTGAGGGAGCCAGAGTACATAAGAAGAAACAAGACAACATCAATGACCTTCATAATTTAACAGTGATACACACTGTAGGTGTTTATATCTGTATAATAATGTGTTTGTACATAATGACATGTGTGCATAATGACATAATGACTTGCTTCTAATATATTATCAGGGGTGAGCAGAGAACCTAAACCCATATTTTACTATTGCAACTTCAGGGTAATAATAACTCAGTTATAAGTAAAATACTTATTCAAGCAATTCGAGTTTTAAAAGTTTAGAAGTAAAACAAGATGACAAATAAGTTAAAAAGGGAGTTCTGCACAGGTTCTCTGGTAAAAAAAAATTAATGGGTCTATATAGAACAACTTAAAGAACAATTTAAAAGCTTGAAGGGTTCTTTGTCCTGATTAAAGAGTATAGAGCCTTTTTTTTAAGAGTGTACAAAAGTAGCATGACAAACTGCCTTGTACTTAATAACTAAAGATCTACACAAACATTGTAGCCCATTCAGATTCTTTTACTTTTTGATTTTGTAATGCCGTGTTAGTCTAAGTAAATATCACAGATTAATAACACAATCATTAATAATAAAACAAAACATTTAAACAAAACATCCAAACATTCATATTTTGAATAAATTGTTTATTCATTTTTTTCATCCAATTATTTTTTATTTCCACTTTAAGCAATAAATATGTAAAGTTAACAGTGTAGGTGAGAGGTGTGACCAATCATAGAAGAAGTACAGAACTGAATCAAGAATAAAATCAAAATAATACCCGATTACATGTAAATGGAGTGAATATTTGGTCAAGGTCTACAGTAGCTAAGCTTTATGAGAAACCATGTGATAAAACAACCTATTTTCTTTCATATTCATAGCCTGATTGTGAAACATTCCCATTGCAGGTGGCAGATAATGACATTGGCTGGACTCTGGGCTATATGCTGAATTTAACCAATCTGATTCCCTCTGAGCGCCCTCTAGCGGTAACAGGGGTACAACACAGTCAGTGGGCAGCAGACGTCTTCTTTATTGCGTTTGCACTGTTTCTCAGCCTGCTTATTCTGCTCATTCTCTGTATATGGAATCCAAACTCACAGACTCATATTGTGTGATTATGTGCTTTAATGCAAAGTACTGTGCAAAAGTCTGAGAAGTCACTGGAGATGCAAAGATGCAAAGCATCATTCAACTGGGTCATAAAAATATGTTATTTAAAAAAGCCAAAAAACGTAATATTAGAATAAATATGAATAAACAAATAAACATTATTCTGTTTTTTTACATTTGCTAACATAATTAAATAAAAAGTCTGACTAGGACTTGGAGCATCACAGAAGAGTAGGGATCAATTCCATTGGTTTACCTTCAGTTCAACCAGGTCAGAACAGAGGCTTGAAATTGAACTCATACTTTTCAACTCAATAAATTCCCCTGAATTGATTCTACCCCTTCACTGCAAAATGTTAAGGTAGTTTATTGTAGATCCAGATCTGAATGTATGTGGTGTTGGGTCAGAGGAGCATGTAGAACAAGTTTACTAGCATTACCTTTTGCAAGTGTAGCTGACATAATACACACCAGTCAGATAGCATTTACACCCTTCTGGTAATTTTCAATACTGTATGTTATATAATAATTTATGTTCTATTGTTGGGGGATGCACTGAATTCAGAATCATGAAAGCAACACTGCACAGACTGTACTGAAATTAATCAGTTTTACTTAAAATGTTTGTTCAGTTCTAAGCACGTAAAGCGTAAAGCATGCAAAGACAAGCTGATTAAATAATTTATGCTGTATATCATTTTCACAGAAGTTGACAAAGGCAACAGTATCTACTGTAACCATTATAGAATGCAGCAACAGTCTGCAGTCTCTGCTGTATTTATATACTTTCTGTTTTTGTGCATGTAATAGTAAGTTTCATAAAGTGAGGACGAATGTGTCCGTGTGCTTTTTAACAGCAACCTGACTTCTGCTGTGGTTTCCTTGGCTGTAATATGGTTTGTTCTTCTTCTCTCCTCACATTCTGTTTCACCAGTAAGCTAAAGGCAACAAGGGAATCGTTACTCATGCACACACAGACACACACAGACACACTTGCTAGTGAGCAAGTTGTTAATATATGAAGCTTTGACTTACCAGGCTAGAGTCTTCATAGATTCTGCCACATTCTCACCAGTTGCAGCACTGCATTCCATAAAATGAATTTTATACTCCTACAGTGGGGAAAATGACATGACGGCATATAAAGAATTTAATTACTTATTATTCTTGCAATTAAACAATATTATTATGTAGGCTAGATCACCTGATTTGTGTTTATGTAACTGGACTTAACAACACTAAACCCTGATCAGGTCTGCACGCTGTTAATTACAAAACAGGGCAGTACTGATGTCACCGTACCCTCGACAGATCCTCCCCTTCCTGAAGCTGGACTTTTCGCCCTGCACTATCATTCTTGTTGCCAAGTAACATCATGATGACATCATCAGGAGCGTTTTCCTGTGTGGGATTATATTGGATTAATGGAGGTAACAGGAAGGAAATGACCTGGAGAGTCTGAACACTGAATTATAAAAAAAATGCAATTAATTAAATTGACAAGATATGAATTATGGAACAGAAGCACAGTGCATTATTAAATACTCATACACCAACCTTAATCTGGGAGATCCAGTTGCGTACTGCGCAGAAACTCTCAGAACATGTGATGTCGTACATCAGCAGAAGCCCCTGGGCCTTGTGAAACACCTGTCTGGTGATGCTGTGATACCTGATGATGATAATATTTCCATAAATTAACAATCATTGACATTTCACAGATTCAACATATTATATGTTCAGAAATAAAGGTGCTACAAAGGTTTTTTTGAGTGATGCCATAGAAGAACCACATTTGGTCTGTTAAAGAACCATATTTGTAAAGACTTTTTTAAAGTTTGAAGAACTATTGCTTGGTATAAAGGTTCTTTACCAATTTTGACCTATCTGTCTTTTGGCAAAAGTGGTTGGCATCGCTCAAAGAACTCTTCATAGTTCCTTTATTTTTAGAGTGATGTCTTACCTCTCCTGGCCTGCTGTGTCCCAAACATGCAGTTTAACAGTCCTATTACCCAGTGTAATGGTCTGAACACAGGTGTCTACACCTAAATACAAAAAAGCATGCACACACACATACACACACACAACGCTCTCAGTGCTGGATAACAGTTTATGAAGGATTCAGTCATTGCTGTTTCCCACAGGCTTGGTCACCCCCTCTCACACTATGTGATGAGAGGGTCATAGCTAATATTTGCTTCCTTCAAGACACATGAAATCAACCACAGCATATTTTTGGATTGCGCTAACAGCTCAGTGTGCCTGGAGGAAGAAAAATAACTATTGGGTGGAGAGAGGGGCACTCCACCCACCCACCCAAAAAGAGCAAGGCCAATTATGCTCTCATGGACTTTTAGTCATTGATGGTTTTGGTAACACCAGGGCTTAAACTAGCTGGACCAACAGTTAGACAGTTGTGCCACTTAAATGCATCCTCACACTTACCAATAGTTGAACTGTAGTCCAGGCTGAAGAGTCCGCTCTGAAAGCGTTTTATGAATGATGTCTTCCCCACATTGCTGTTTCCCACCATCACCACATTATACACAGCGACTCCAAAATCTGGAACTACACAAGTATGTTAAGTTCACTACAGGCTTGTATAATGGGTTACTCTTCATGTGACAGTGCAGCAAGAAATTTCTATAATTTCACTTTTCCCCAAAAAACATTATTGATCAACTACAGTATGTCTCATATGCCAAGTTTGTACTGGAACTTTAAAGGTGATGTACATCAGCAGACGCCCTAAGGTAACAAGTAAGGGACGTGTTTACCCCTCCCAGACCTGCCTGAAACCATGTCAAGTTGTATGAAACATGTCAAGTAACATGAAATTGACTCACTTATGAGATTTTAGACGCTCTATGGCTTGCTTTTATACCACAAAATGGTTGCTGCTACTATTGCTAATTATGCAACATGGTACATCAGATTACATTAGATTACTAACTGTGTACATTAGATTCTCTGCCAAACTATCACTATCATCTAACTGCGTTAATCATTATCCAGAATCCCCCATGCCTCAGCTGCTCCCCACAGTATAGCCATTTCATCTTACTTTGCTCAGTCCATCTCTCAAAATCTATCTTTTCTCTTTTTCCAGTGCTTCCATTATAGAGTGCAGACTTTCTGAGGTCATCCAATGAGACCAGGCCAGCTACTGTAGATACATGTTCATTTCCTTGGCTGTAGAAGAAGAACAACAACCACAAAAAAGCAGATCAGCATTACTCCCTGTCAGTCAGAATTTCAAGTCAGTGTTTCAAAGCTAAGGATCTTTAAAGTCAAATTCAGATATAAGAAACTGACTCAGAATAAACAGCTGGCAACTCATCTGTAGAAAAGTTAGTCTGTTATTTATTAAACCTATTAGCTGATTTAATGATACATTAATTGTATAAAAGACAAAAGAAAAAAGTCATTCTCTGAAATGAGAATGATGTAATTCTCCATATTTTATTTATACCTGGCCTCCGTGTTACAATCAGAAATTGCAGTGCTCTGTGGTCCTGGCCTAAAATATGGATCTCGAACCTGTGCAATAAAGCAAATGTTTTATATAAGTTAAATCAAGCACAATAAATAAGGTGAATTCACACAACATTGACAACAATCTAAAATACATACCGATGGGACATCTTCTTGGTTAGGCTCAAATTCATCAGGTGGCAACCCGCTCAGATTTCTGCTGCCCTTTGCTGTGCGTCTGGACCCAAACTTCCTCCTACCTTCTGGGAAGGGAGGCTGCGTAGATGCTGCATTATTCTCATCAATCTGAGAGTCTGGATGGACTTTAGACGTGATGTCAACAGATCCCTTAGTATCTTCTGTTATGTGTATCCCAAGCGTGTCCTTAGCTTTTTCTGTCTCCGTCTCAAGTTCAATCTTGGTAAAATTTTCTTCCTGATGTTCAGTCTCAATGCTCTCATTCTTTATTTCTTCTGTGTGCTTGTTCCTCTGTGTCTTGCGGGTTGACCCCATTTTTCTTCTTCTTCCTGGGGAGCTTGGTTCAGTGTGAGTTTGAGAAGTTTGAGATGTTGGTAGTTCCAGAGTGCTCTTACACTGCTCAGCTGCTGGTTCAGGAATATCTGACAAATGATACTGATTGTTACACGTTTCTAAGGCATTGTTTGATGAGCTCTCTGAGATGGCACCAGCTGTAATATTCAGTTGACAACTCATTTTTAGTTCACACTCAATCTCACTGAGAAGTGAGCCTTCTGATTGATCAAGCATATGGTGAATTGGTGGTTTATTGACTTGTACAGTTGTCTCTGCTGTAGTCCTCAATCCAAAGGCTGTGTCATGAAGCAACGTATCCTCCATTGTTGTTGTCGTCCATTTGGTCTCTTCTGTGACAATATCTTCATTAATTCTTGGGTCCATGTCTCTTGTTTCTTCCAGTGCCTCCTTGCTTTCTCCTCCCTTGAAATTCTTGCGCGTTGAACCCATCTTTCTTTTCTTCTTGTCTAATTTTCCAACCTCAGGTCTCACAATACTGATTGATTCAGAAGGCTCAATTATGGAATGATGAGATGTTTCAGCATTAAATGCAGGAATTAAGTTGAGTGTCTCAGTTTCAGAAAGAGCTTCCTTAGTAATTGGTGGAATTTCATATAGCTCTTGTTCTTTGGTGTTATTGTTTTCTTTCAGCTCTTCTGTGGTGTCCACCTGGTCATCTCTAAAGCGCAGCTCTCTAGGATTCCTTCGTGTTGAGCCAATTTTTCTTCTTTTTCCAGATGTGCTTAATTCTGAATTATTTGCTGTCACATTCTGAATGGATTGTGATATTCCATGTACTTCTGTAATTTCCACAGGTCCTTCTGCTTTGCTTACCTCATGACCAACAGAGAGAACAACATCTGTGACATCTGATGTATCAATCCTTTCACACTCAACTGGTTCATCTTTTGATTCAATTTTGATGCCAAGAGACAGCTCACTCACATCAGTCTGTGATTCAGAAAGCAAATCAGTAGTAACTTCTTGATCAGTGGTTTCTTTAGAACATCCCTCTGCCACATCATGTTCAATTTCTTTTGTAGCTTCTGTATCTTTCTCTGTTCTTTCCCCTCCTTCATTATCTGGTCTGTGTCCTCCATGAGGCCTTCGGGTTGATCCAAATTTCCTCTTTTTCTGACTCTGGCTCTGTGGATGTAGTTCTGTGCTTTTTATTTCTACATTGTCATAATTACTCTCACCAACGTCATTGGTATCTGATTTTCTACTCACTGCTAATGGCTGTGTGTTACTAGTTAAACTCACTTGAGTTGATTGAGAGGACACTTCAGAAAGCACATGTTGTTCTGAACAGACTGCCATAAAATCTTCAGTGATGAACTCTCCTGCAGGAGTGGCATCTAATTCTTCCTTTGCTTCCATACTCTCCTCTTCAATAACTTCAGTTTGTGTGTCTGACATGATAGATCTGTCTATAAGATACACATCATTCTCCTCTCTGTATTTCTCTTCATCATCATTTTGATCTTGATTTTCTTCTGTTTCATTCATCTTTTTCTTGTCACCTCCATGGAGTTTCTCTCTATGACTTCTTCTAGTTGAGCCTATCTTTCTCCTTTTCCCAGATGTGCTCAGTGCTGATTTCTCAGTGATCACATTCTCCTCAGTGGTGTCTGATTCCTGTGTGTGAATGAGTGAGGTTGTGCTTTCTGATTCTCTGTCTGTTGGCTTTTCTTGATGGTCTTCAGATGCATTATGATCCCAAGTTAACTGTCTTATTTGCTCAGGTGCAACTTCATCACTATTTTCTGTAATCACTGGAATGTCACTGTCTTGTGTTTCAGGAATAAGCTCCATTGTGCCACTTGGTTGAGAAGCATGGACGTAGTTTCTACTTACAGCATTCACCTTATCATGCTCTTCAACTACCATAGATGTTTCCTGAGAAGAATCATGGTGTGTAGAAGTATCACTTTGGATGTCTGTGGTGACAGATGGCATATCAATCATTCCACACTCTTCTATTTCACCTGTTGATTCAATAACTTCTTTTTCCAAGAGTGGGACAATGATGCCAAGAGATAGCTCACTCACATCAGTCTGTGATCCAGAAACCCAGTCGGCAGTAACTTCTTGATCACTGGTTTCTTTAGAACATATCTCTTCCACATCATGTTCAGTTTCTTCTGTAGCTTCTGTATCTTTCCATGTTCTTTCCCCTCCTTCATTATCTGGTCTGTTTCCTCCATGAGGCCTTCGGGTTGATCCAAATTTCCTCTTTTTCTTACTCTGGCTCTGTGGATGTAGTTCTGTTTTTCTTATTTCTACATTTTCATTATTACTCTCACCAACTTCTTTAGAATCTGTATGTTCAGGTTCTGGTGATGGCTGTCTGTTACTAATGAAACTCAGTGCAGTTGTTTGAGAGGACACTTCAGAAAGTACATGTTGTTCTGAACAGACTGCTATTAAATCTTCAGTGGTGGACTCTCCTGTAGGAGGGGTTTTTGGTACCATACTCTCCTCCTCAGTAACTTCAGTTTGTGTGTCTGACATGTTAGATCTGTCTGTAAGATACACATCATTCTCCTCTCTGTATTTCTCCTCCTCATCTTTTTCATCTTGATTTTCTTCTGTTTCATTCATCTTTTTCCTGTCACCTCCATGGAGTTTCTCTCTATGACTTCTTCTAGTTGAGCCTATCTTTCTCCTTTTCCCAGATGTGCTCAGTGCTGATTTCTCAGTGATCACATTCTCCTCAGTGGTGTCTGATTCCTGTGTGTGAATGAGTGAGGTTGTGCTTTCTGATTCTCTGTCTGCTAGCTTCTCCTGATGGTCTTCAGATGCATTATGATCCCAAGTCAACTGTCTTATTTGCTCAGGTGCAACTTCATGGCTATATTCTGCAATCACTGGAATGTCACCGTCTTGTGTTTCAGGAATAAGCTCCATTGTGCCACTTGGTGGAGAAGCATGGACGTAGTTTCCATTCACAGAACTCTTTTCATCACTTTCTTCAGCCATCAAAGACAGTTCCTGGGAAGAATCATAAAATGTGTGAGTGGCAATCTGAATTTCTGTCATGATTTGTGGCATTTTCTGCTCATCTGAGGATGTGGAGTCATCTGTCTTTTTATTTAGCACTGATTTTCTGTGTCCTTCTATATTTTCTCCTACTCCTTTTGAGTTGCTTACTTCATGATCAATATTGTGAACAACTATATCTGTCAATGTGACAAATGGCACATTAACCATTTCACTCTCTCCTGTTTCATCTTTCGATTCAACAACATCTTTCTCCAAGAGTGGATCAAGGACCCCAAGAGACAGCTCACTCACATCACCCTGTGATTCAGAAAGCAAATCAGTAGTAACTTCTTGATCAGTGGTTTCTTTAGAACATCTCTCTTCCACATCATGTTCAATTTCTTCTGTAGCTTCTGTATCTTTCCCTGTTCTTTCCCCTCCTTCATTATCTGGTCTGTGTCCTCCATGAGGCCTTCGGGTTGATCCAAATTTTCCTTTTTTCCTACTCTGGCTCTGTGGATGTAGTTCTGTGCTTTTTATTTCTGCATTTTCATTATTACTCTCACCAACTTCCTTGGTATCTGTTTGTTCGGTTTCTGGTGATGGCTGTGTGTTAGTTGTAAAACATATTTCAGCTGTTTGAGAGGACACTTCAGAAAGTACATGTTGTTCTGAACAGACTGCTATTAAATCTTCAGTGGTGGACTCTTCTGTAAGAGTGTTTTTTGGTTCCAAACTCTCCTCCTCAGTATCTTCAGTTTGTGTGTCTGACATGTTAGATCTGTCTAAAAGAAGCTCATCACTGTCTTCTCCATGCCTCTCATCATCATTTTTATCTTGATTTTCTTCTGTTTCATTCATCTTTTTCTTGTCACCGCCATGGAGTTTCTCTCTATGACTTCTTCTAGTTGAGCCTATCTTTCTCTTTTTCCCAGATGTGCTCAGTGCTGATTTCTCAGTGATCACATTCTCCTCAGTGGTGTCTGATTCCTGTGTGTGAATGAATGAGGTTGTGCTTTCTGGTTCTCTGTCGGCTGGCTTCTCCTGATGGTCTTCAGATGCATTATGATCCCAAGTCAACTGTCTTATTTCCTCAGGTGCAACTTCATGGCTATTTTCTGCAATCACTGGAATGTCACCGTCTTGTGTTTCAGGAATAAGCTCCATTGTGCCACTTGGTGGAGAAGCATGGACGTAGTTTCCATTTACAGAACTCTCCTTATCATGCTCTTCAACTACCCTAGATGTATCCTGAGAAGAATCATGGTGTGTGGAAGTATCACGTTGGATGTCTATGGTGACAGATGGCATATTAATCATTCCACACTCTTCTATTTCACCTGTTGATTCAATAACTTCTTTTTCCAAGGGTGGGACAATGATTCCAAGAGACAGCTCACTCACATCACCCTGTGATTCAGAAAGCCAGTCTGTAGAAACTTCTTGATGAGTGGTTTCTTTAGAACATCTCTCTTCCACATCATGTTCAATTTCTTCTGTAGCTTCTGTATCTTTCTCTGTTCTTTCCCCTCCTTCATTATCTGGTCTGTGTCCTCCATGAGGCCTTCGGGTTGATCCAAATTTCCTCTTTTTCTGACTCTGACTCTGTGGATGTAGTTCTGTGCTTTTTATTTCTACATTGTCATAATTACTCTCATTGACTTCTTTGGTATCCGAGTTTCTGCTCGCTGCTGATGGTTGTGTGTTAGTAGTTAAACTCAGTTCAGTTGATTGAGAGGACACTTCAGTGGTGAACTCTCCTGCAGGAGTGGCATCTAATTCTTCCTTTGTTTCCATACTCTCCTCTTCAATAACTTCAGTTTGTGTGTCTGACATGTTAGATCTGTCTGTAAGATACACATCATTCTCCTCTCTGTATTTCTCTTCATCATCATTTTCATCTTGATTTTCTTGTGTTTGATGCATCTTTTTCTTGTCACCTCCATGGAGTTTCTCTCTATGACTTCTTCTAGTTGAGCCTATCTTTCTCCTTTTCCCAGATGTGCTCAGTGCTGATTTCTCAGTGATCACATTCTCCTCAGTGGTGTCTGATTCCTGTGTGTGAATGAGTGAGGTTGTGCTTTCTGATTCTCTGTCTGCTGGCTTCTCCTGATGGTCTTCAGATGCATTATGATCCCAAGTCAACTGTCTTATTTGCTCAGGTGCAACTTCATCACTATATTCTGTAATCACTGGAATGTCACCCTCTTGTGTTTCAGGAATAAGCTCCATTGTGCCACTTGGTGGAGAAGCATGGACGTTGTTTCCATTTACAGTACTCTCCTTATCATGTTCTTCAACTACCATAGATGTTTCCTGGGAAGAATCATGGTGTGTGGAAGTATCACTTTGAATATCTGTGATGATTGTTGGTATTTTCTGCTCATCTGAAGATGTGGAGTCATCAATCTTTTCATCATCAACTACTGATTTTCCATGCACATCTGTAATTTCTATTTGTTCTTCCATGTTGTTTACTTCATGATCGATGTGGTGAACATCTGTTAATGTGGCATGTGATGTATCAGTGATTTCACACTCTCCTGTTTCATCTTTTGATTCAATAGCCTCTTTTTCCAAGAGTGGATCAAGGATGCCAAGAGATAGCTCACTCACATCACCCTGTGATTCAGAAAGCAAATCAGTAGTAACTTCTTGATCAGTGGTTTCTTTAGAACATCTCTCTTCCACATCATGTTCAGTTTCTTCTGTAGCTTCTGTATCTTTTCCTGTTCTTTCCCCTCCCTCATTATCTGGTCTGTGTCCTCCATGAGGCCTTCGGGTTGATCCAAATTTTCCTTTTTTCCTACTCTGGCTCTGTGGATGTAGTTCTGTGCTTTTTATTTCTGCATTTTCATTATTACTCTCACCAACTTCCTTGGTATCTGTTTGTTCGGTTTCTGGTGATGGCTGTGTGTTAGTTGTAAAACATATTTCAACTGTTTGAGAGGACACTGTAGAAAGTACATGTTGTTCTGAACAGACTGCCATAAAATCTTCAGTGGTGAACTCTCCTGCAGGAGTGGCATCTAATTCTTCCTTTGCTTCCATACTCTCCTCTTCAATAACTTCAGTTTGTGTATCTGACATGTTAGATCTGTCTGTAAGATACACATCATTCTCCTCTCTGTATTTCTCTTCATCATCATTTTCATCTTGATTTTCTTCTGTTTCATTCATCTTTTTCTTGTCACCTCCATGGAGTTTCTCTCTATGACTTCTTCTAGTTGAGCCTATCTTTCTCCTTTTCCCTGATGTGCTCAGTGCTGATTTCTCAGTGATCACATTCTCCTCAGTGGTGTCTGATTCCTGTGTGTGAATGAATGAGGTTGTGCTTTTTGATTCTCTGTCTGCTGGCTTCTCCTGATGGTCTTCAGATGCATTATGATCCCAAGTCAACTGTCTTATTTGCTCAAGTGCAACTTCATGGCTATATTCTGCAATCACTGGAATGTCACCGTCTTGTGTTTCAGGAATAAGCTCCATTGTGCCACTTGGTGGAGAAGCATGGACGTAGTTTCCATTTACAGAACTCTCCTTATCATGCTCTTCAACTACCCTAGATGTATCCTCAGAAGAATCATGGTGTGTGGAAGTATCACGTTGGATGTCTATGGTGACAGATGGCATATTAATCATTCCACACTCTTCTATTTCACCTGTTGATTCAATAACTTCTTTTTCCAAAGGTGGGACAATGATTCCAAGAGACAGCTCACTCACATCACCATGTGATTCAGAAAGCCAGTCTGTAGAAACTTCTTGATGAGTGGTTTCTTTAGAACATCTCTCTTCCACATCATGTTCAATTTCTTCTGTAGCTTCTGTATCTTTCTCTGTTCTTTCACCTCCTTCATTATCTGGTCTGTGTCCTCCATGAGGCCTTCGGGTTGATCCAAATTTCCTCTTTTTCTGACTCTGACTCTGTGGATGTAGTTCTGTGCTTTTTATTTCTACATTGTCATAATTACTCTCATTGACTTCTTCGGTATCCGAGTTTCTGCTCACTGCTGATGGTTGTGTGTTAGTAGTTAAACTCAGTTCAGTTGATTGAGAGGACACTTCAGAAAGTACATGTTGTTCTGAACAGACTGCCATAAAATCTTCAGTGGTGAACTCTCCTGCAGGAGTGGCATCTAATTCTTCCTTTGCTTCCATACTCTCCTCTTCAATAACTTCAGTTTGTGTGTCTGACATGTTAGATCTGTCTGTAAGATACACATCATTCTCCTCTCTGTATTTCTCTTCATCATCATTTTCATCTTGATTTTCTTCTGTTTCATTCGTCTTTTTCTTGTCACCTCCATGGAGTTTCTCTCTATGACTTCTTCTAGTTGAGCCTATCTTTCTCCTTTTCCCAGATGTGCTCAGTGCTGATTTCTCAGTGATCACATTCTCCTCAGTGGTGTCTGATTCCTGTGTGTGAATGAGTGAGGTTGTGCTTTCTGATTCTCTGTCTGTTGGCTTTTCTTGATGGTCTTCAGATGTATTATGATCCCAAGTCAACTGTCTTATTTGCTCAGGTGCAACTTCATCACTATTTTCTGTAATCACTGGAATATCACTGTCTTGTGTTTCAGGAATAAGCTCCATTGTGCCACTTGGTGGAGAAGCATGGATGTAGTTTCCATTTACAGTACTCTCCTTATCATGCTCTTCAACTACCATATATGTTTCCTGGGAAGAATCATGGTGTGTGGAAGTATCACTCTGAATGTCTGTGATGATTGGTGGTATTTTCTGCTCATCTGAAGATGTGGAGTCATCAATCTTCTCCTCATCCACTACTGATTTTCCATGCACATCTGTAATTTCTATTTGTTCTTCCATGTTGTTTACTTCATGATCGATGTGGTGAACATCTGTTAATGTGGCATGTGATGTATCAGTGATTTCACACTCTTCTGTTTCATCTGTTGATTCAATAGCCTCTTTTTCCAAGAGTGGATCAAGGATGCCAAGAGATAGCTCACTCACATCACCCTGTGATTCAGAAAGCAAATCAGTAGTAACTTCTTGATCAGTGGTTTCTTTAGAACATCTCTCTTCCACATCATGTTGAGTTTCTTCTGTAGCTTCTGTATCTTTCTCTGTTCTTTCCCCTCCTTCATTATCTGGTCTGTGTCCTCCATGAGGCCTTCGGGTTGATCCAAATTTCCTCTTTTTCCTACTCTGGCTCTGTGGATGTAGTTCTGTGCTTTTTATTTCTGCATTTTCATTATTACTCTCACCAACTTCCTTGGTATCTGTTTGTTCGGTTTCTGGTGATGGCTGTGTGTTAGTTGTAAAACATATTTCAACTGTTTGAGAGGACACTTCAGAAAGTACATGTTGTTCTGAACAGACTGCTATTAAATCTTCAGTGGTGGACTCTTCTGTAAGAGTGGTTTTTGGTTCCAAACTCTCCTCCTCAGTAACTTCAGTTTGTGTGTCTGACATGTTAGATCTGTCTAAAAGAAGCTCATCACTGTCTTCTCCATACCTCTCATCATCATTTTCATCTTGATTTTCTTCTGTTTCATTCATCTTTTTCTTGTCACCTCCATGGAGTTTCTCTCTATGACTTCTTCTAGTTGAGCCTATCTTTCTCCTTTTCCCAGATGTGCTCAGTGCTGATTTCTCAGTGATCACATTCTCCTCAGTGGTGTCTGATTCCTGTGTGTGAATGAGTGAGGTTGTGCTTTCTGATTCTCTGTCTGTTGGCTTTTCGTGATGGTCTTCAGATGCATTATGATCCCAAGTCAACTGTCTTTTTTGCTCAGGTGCAACTTCATCACTATTTTCTGTAATCACTGGAATGTCACCGTCTTGTGTTTCAGGAATAATCTCCATTGTGCCACTTGGTGGAGAAGCATGGACGTAGTTTTCACTTACAGTACTCTTTTTATCATGCTCTTCAACTACCATAGATGTTTCCTGGGAAGAATCATGGTGTGTGGAAGTATCACTTTGAATGTCTGTGATGATTGGTGGTATTTTCTGCTCATCTGAAGATGTGGAGTCATCAATCTTTTCATCATCAACTACTGATTTTCCATGCACATCTGTAATTTCTATTTGTTCTTCCATGTTGTTTACTTCATGATCGATGTGGTGAACATCTGTTAACGTGGCATGTGATGTATCAGTGATTTCACTTTCTCTTGTTTCATCTGTTGATTCAATAGCCTCTTTTTCCAAGAGTGGATCAAGGACGCCAAGAGATAGCTCACTCACATCACCCTGTGATTCAGAAAGCAAATCAGTAGTAACTTCTTGATCAGTGGTTTCTTTAGAACATCTCTCTTCCACATCATGTTCAGTTTCTTCTGTAGCTTCTGTATCTTTCCCTGTTCTTTCCCCTCCTTCATTATCTGGTCTGTGTCCTCCATGAGGCCTTCGGGTTGATCCAAATTTTCCTTTTTTCCTACTCTGGCTCTGTGGATGTAGTTCTGTGCTTTTTATTTCTAAATTGTCATAATTACTCTCACTGACTTCGTTGGTATCTGAGTTTCTGCTCACTGCTGATGGTTGTGCGTTAGTAGTTAAACTCAGTTCAGTTGATTGAGAGGACACTTCAGAAAGCACATGTTGTTCTGAAGAGACTGCCATAAAATCTTCAGTGATGAACTCTCCTGCAGGAGTGGCATCTAATTCTACCTTTGCTTCCATACTCTCCTCTTCAATAACTTCAGTTTGTGTGTCTGACATGTTAGATCTGTCTGTAAGATACACATCATTCTCCTCTCTGTATTTCTCTTCATCATCATTTTCATCTTGATTTTCTTCTGTTTCATTCATCTTTTTCCTGTCACCTCCATGGAGTTTCTCTCTATGACTTCTTCTAGTTGAGCCTATCTTTCTCCTTTTCCCAGATGTGCTCAATGCTGATTTCTCAGTGATCACATTCTCCTCAGTGGTGTCTGATTCCTGTGTGTGAATGAGTGAGGTTGTGCTTTCTGATTCTCTGTCTGCTGGCTTCTCCTGATGGTCTTCAGATGCATTATGATCCCAAGTCAACTGTCTTATTTGCTCAGGTGCAACTTCATCACTATTTTCTGTAATCACTGGAATGTCACCCTCTTGTGTTTCAGGAATAAGCTCCATTGTGCCACTTGGTGGAGAAGCATGGACGTTGTTTCCATTTACAGTACTCTCCTTATCATGTTCTTCAACCTCCATAGATGTTTCCTGGGAAGAATAATGGTGTGTGGAAGTATCACTCTGAATGTCTGTGATGATTGGTGGTATTTTCTGCTCATCTGAAGATGTGGAGTCATCAATCTTTTCATCATCAACTACTGATTTTCCATGCACATCTGTAATTTCTATTTGTTCTTCCATGTTGTTTACTTCATGATCGATGTGGTGAACATCTGTTAACGTGGCATGTGATGTATCAGTGATTTCACTTTCTCTTGTTTCATCTGTTGATTCAATAGCCTCTTTTTCCAAGAGTGGATCAAGGACCCCAAGAGACAGCTCACTCACATCACCCTGTGATTCAGAAAGCAAATCAGTAGTAACTTCTTGATCAGTGGTTTCTTTAGAACATCTCTCTTCCACATCATGTTCAATTTCTTCTGTAGCTTCTGTATCTTTCTCTGTTCTTTCCCCTCCTTCATTATCTGGTCTGTGTCCTCCATGAGGCCTTCGGGTTGATCCAAATTTTCCTTTTTTCCTACTCTGGCTCTGTGGATGTAGTTCTGTGCTTTTTATTTCTGCATTTTCATTATTACTCTCATCAACTTCCTTGGTATCTGTTTGTTCGGTTTCTGGTGATGGCTGTGTGTTAGTTGTAAAACATATTTCAACTGTTTGAGAGGACACTTCAGAAAGTACATGTTGTTCTGAACAGACTGCTATTAAATCTTCAGTGGTGGACTCTTCTGTAAGAGTGGTTTTTGGTTCCAAACTCTCCTCCTCAGTAACTTCAGTTTGTGTGTCTGACATGTTAGATCTGTCTAAAAGAAGCTCATCACTGTCTTCTCCATGCCTCTCATCATCATTTTCATCTTGATTTTCTTCTGTTTCATTCATCTTTTTCTTGTCACCTCCATGGAGTTTCTCTCTATGACTTCTTCTAGTTGAGCCTATCTTTCTCCTTTTCCCAGATGTGCTCAGTGCTGATTTCTCAGTGATCACATTCTCCTCAGTGGTGTCTGATTCCTGTGTGTGAATGAGTGAGGTTGTGCTTTCTGATTCTCTGTCTGCTGGCTTCTCCTGATGGTCTTCAGATGCATTATGACCCCAAGTCAACTGTCTTATTTGCTCAGGTGCAACTTCATCACTATTTTCTGTAATCACTGGAATGTCACCGTCTTGTGTTTCAGGAATAATCTCCATTGTGCCACTTGGTGGAGAAGCATGGATGTAGTTTTCACTTACAGTACTCTCCTTATCATGCTCTTCAACTACCATAGATGTTTCCTGGGAAGAATCATGGTGTGTGGAAGTATCACTTTGAATGTCTGTGATGATTGGTGGTATTTTCTGCTCATCTGAAGATGTGGAGTCATCAATCTTTTCATCATCAACTACTGATTTTCCATGCACATCTGTAATTTCTATTTGTTCTTCCATGTTGTTTACTTCATGATCGATGTGGTGAACATCTGTTAACGTGGCATGTGATGTATCAGTGATTTCACTTTCTCTTGTTTCATCTGTTGATTCAATAGCCTCTTTTTCCAAGAGTGGATCAAGGACGCCAAGAGACAGCTCACTCACATCACCCTGTGATTCAGAAAGCAAATCAGTAGTAACTTCTTGATCAGTGGTTTCTTTAGAACATCTCTCTTCCACATCATGTTCAATTTCTTCTGTAGCTTCTGTATCTTTCCCTGTTCTTTCCCCTCCTTCATTATCTGGTCTGTGTCCTCCATGAGGCCTTCGGGTTGATCCAAATTTTCCTTTTTTCCTACTCTGGCTCTGTGGATGTAGTTCTGTGCTTTTTATTTCTACATTGTCATAATTACTCTCATCAACTTCCTTGGTATCTGTTTGTTCGGTTTCTGGTGATGGCTGTGTGTTAGTTGTAAAACATATTTCAACTGTTTGAGAGGACACTTCAGAAAGTACATGTTGTTCTGAACAGACTGCTATTAAATCTTCAGTGGTGGACTCTTCTGTAAGAGTGGTTTTTGGTTCCAAACTCTCCTCCTCAGTAACTTCAGTTTGTGTGTCTGACATGTTAGATCTGTCTAAAAGAAGCTCATCACTGTCTTCTCCATGCCTCTCATCATCATTTTCATCTTGATTTTCTTCTGTTTCATTCATCTTTTTCTTGTCACCTCCATGGAGTTTCTCTCTATGACTTCTTCTAGTTGAGCCTATCTTTCTCCTTTTCCCAGATGTGCTCAGTGCTGATTTCTCAGTGATCACATTCTCCTCAGTGGTGTCTGATTCCTGTGTGTGAATGAGTGAGATTGTGCTTTCTGATTCTCTGTCGGCTGGCTTCTCCTGATGGTCTTCAGATGCATTATGACCCCAAGTCAACTGTCTTATTTGCTCAGGTGCAACTTCATCACTATTTTCTGTAATCACTGGAATGTCACCGTCTTGTGTTTCAGGAATAAGCTCCATTGTGCCACTTGGTGGAGAAGCATGGACGTAGTTTCTACTTACATCATTCTCCTTATCATGCTCTTCAACTACCATACATGTTTCCTGGGAGGAATCATGGTGTGTGGAAGTATCACTTTGAATGTCTGTGATGATTGGTGGTATTTTCTGCTCATCTGAAGATGTGGAGTCATCAATCTTTTCATCATCAACTACTGATTTTCCATGCACATCTGTAATTTCTATTTGTTCTTCCATGTTGTTTACTTCATGATCGATGTGGTGAACATCTGTTAACGTGGCATGTGATGTATCAGTGATTTCACTTTCTCTTGTTTCATCTGTTGATTCAATAGCCTCTTTTTCCAAGAGTGGATCAAGGACGCCAAGAGACAGCTCACTCACATCACCCTGTGATTCAGAAAGCAAATCAGTAGTAACTTCTTGATCAGTGGTTTCTTTAGAACATCTCTCTTCCACATCATGTTCAATTTCTTCTGTAGCTTCTGTATCTTTCTCTGTTCTTTCCCCTCCTTCATTATCTGGTCTGTTTCCTCCATGAGGCCTTCGGGTTGATCCAAATTTCCTCTTTTTCTGACTCTGGCTCTGTGGATGTAGTTCTGTGCTTTTTATTTCTAAATTGTCATAATTACTCTCACTGACTTCGTTGGTATCTGAGTTTCTGCTCACTGCTGATGGTTGTGTGTTAGTAGTTAAACTCAGTTCAGTTGATTGAGAGGACACTTCAGAAAGCACATGTTGTTCTGAAGAGACTGCCATAAAATCTTCAGTGATGAACTCTCCTGCAGGAGTGACATCTAATTCTACCTTTGCTTCCATACTCTCCTCTTCAATAACTTCAGTTTGTGTGTCTGACATGTTAGATCTGTCTGTAAGATACACATCATTCTCCTCTCTGTATTTCTCTTCATCATCATTTTCATCTTGATTTTCTTCTGTTTCATTCATCTTTTTCCTGTCACCTCCATGGAGTTTCTCTCTATGACTTCTTCTAGTTGAGCCTATCTTTCTCCTTTTCCCAGATGTGCTCAATGCTGATTTCTCAGTGATCACATTCTCCTCAGTGGTGTCTGATTCCTGTGTGTGAATAAGTGAGGTTGTGCTTTCTGATTCCCTGTCTGCTGGCTTCTCCTGATGGTCTTCAGATGCATTATGATCCCAAGTCAACTGTCTTATTTGCTCAGGTGCAACTTCATCACTATTTTCTGTAATCACTGGAATGTCACCCTCTTGTGTTTCAGGAATAAGCTCCATTGTGCCACTTGGTGGAGAAGCATGGACGTTGTTTCCATTTACAATACTCTCCTTATCATGTTCTTCAACTACCATAGATGTTTCCTGGGAAGAATCACGGTGTGTGGAAGTATCACTCTGAATGTCTGTGATGATTGGTGGTATTTTCTGCTCATCTGAAGATGTGGAGTCATCAATCTTTTCATCATCAACTACTGATTTTCCATGCACATCTGTAATTTCTATTTGTTCTTCCATGTTGTTTACTTCATGATCGATGTGGTGAACATCTGTTAACGTGGCATGTGATGTATCAGTCATTTCACTGTCTCTTGTTTCATCTGTTGATTCAATAGCCTCTTTTTCCAAGAGTGGATCAAGGACGCCAAGAGATAGCTCACTCACATCACCCTGTGATTCAGAAAGCAAATCAGTAGTAACTTCTTGATGAGTGGTTTCTTCTGTATCTTTCCCTGTTTTTTCCCTTCCTTCATTATCTGGTCTGTGTCCTCCATGAGGCCTTCGGGTTGATCCAAATTTCCCCTTTTTCTTACTCTGGCTCTGTGGATGTAGTTCTGTTCTTCTTATTTCTGCATTTTCATTATTACTCTCACCAACTTCCTTGGAATCTGTATGTTCAGGTTCCGCTGAAGGTTGTGTGTTAGTAGTGAAATTCAGTTCAGTTGTTTGAGAGGACACTTCAGAAAGTACATGTTCTGAACAGACTGCCATAAAATCTTCAGTGGTGGACTCTTCTGTAGGAGTGGCATTCATTTCTTCTTTTGCTTCCACCCTCTCCTCCTCAATAACTTCAGTTTTTGTGCCTGATATGTTAGATCTGTCTGTAAGATACACAACGTTATCCTCTCCATACCTCTCCTCATCATCTTCCTTACCTCTAGCCCCTTCCATTGCAAGTATCTCTTTAATGGTGTTTAAATGAATTTGGCTATGGCCTCTGTTCTCCCTCTTATATTCGTCAACCACCATACATGTTTCCTGAGAAGAATCATGATATGTGGAAGTATCATTCTGAACTTCTGTAATGATGGGTGATATTTTCTGGTCATCTGAGGATGTGGAGTCATCACACTTCTCATCATCCACTACTGGGCTTCCATGTTTTTTCATTTCCACTAGTCTTTCTGCTTTGGTTCCTTCACTAAGGAGCACACGGTCAATCTGATGAACAATAACATTTGACGCCATGGTAGATGGTAGAGTATCAATCATTCCATGGCCTTCTTTTGCCTGTTTGGATTCAATTGTTTTTTCATCATAAGGTTGGTCAATGATGCTAAGTGACACCACACTCACATCATTCTGTGGATCCGTAAGCAAATTTACAGCAGCTGCTTGATGGATGGTTTCTTTAAAACCTCTCTTTTCACTGTCATGTTCAATTTCATCTGTAGCTTCTGTATCTTCAAATGTTCTTTCTTCTTCTTCATTGTCTGCTCTGTGTTTTCCCTGAGGTGTAGTTTGGCTCTCTGTATACACTTCTTTGTTTTTCAGTTCTGAATTTTCTTGCAATTCCCATTTTTGTAAATTAGATTCTATCTGATATTCAGTCACATCTAAAAACCCTTTTTCCATACCCTCGCTTCCAAGAACTCCACACTTTGGGTTTGTATTGAGATCTTGTCCAATACCTTCATTTTCCTCACACACAAACAATGTGGTGGCAGTTTCATCATATTCTTGTGAAATCTTTATTTTCTTGGTTGCTACATCTTTTTCAGTTTCATCCTCCAACCCATGGTCTTTCCTTTCTTTGAGAGTATTGCAAGAGTCCAACCAATTCTCCTGAGGAAACCAACTGGATGTGTTGCATTCAATCTCAGACAATTTAGGGGTAGAATTTGTGACAAGGGCATTTGTTACCTCAATAGAGTCCTGTGACAGATGTGAGGTGGTGTAACCTTCAGGTTCACTACTGTATGTTTGAAAGCCAGTTCTGTACTTCTCACCAGTTTGATCCGCATTATCCTTATCATCTTCTTTAGCCAAAGTACTAAGGCACTGCACCCCATCCTCTTCCTCCTCTAGATATTTGTATTTTATGTCTTTCTCAGTGTCTTCCTCAGTACATGCAGTGCTTGCTTGTAGTTGTTCAGCCAAATATAGCTCTATGGTTTCAGCTGGCTTCATTATATGATCTGTGGTTAGTACTTCTGCAGTATGCACTCTGTCTTCATTTAAACCATCTTTACTGCCATACACCAGTGTTATGTTCTCGATACTAATCTCTGTCCTCTTCAAAACATCTACATTTGTCTTTGTTACCTCAAGTGTCTCATCTGTGTCATAATATATGTTACTCTCCTCTTCCCTAACAGGTAAAGTACTAGTATCACTGGTATTCTCTGATGGTTTTATTTCCTCAAAAACATCCTGGTTCTTGTTTTCAGCAGTGTCACCTCCTCTCTTCTCGTCATTTAACTGAAAGGGCGTCTTATCATAGAACCTGGTCTCTTGATAGTGTTTGCTATCATGCAACTCATTCGAACCTAAATATAGATTGGGAAAAACATCTTCCCTCCTTCGACTGTCCAGTTCAGATGCTAATTCTCCAGAATCGTTGTTTGTTAAAACGTATAACTGGTTTTTGATGCCCATTTTCTCTGACTCTACCTCACACACTATTTCGTAAGGAATTTTTGACTTTTCAATAATTAAATTTAATGATGCCATGGCAGCACTCTCTGTCCTGGTCTCCTTGTCCTCTTCATTATCATGCTCCTTAAAACCCGCTTCCATTTTCTCAGTGTTGTCCACAATGCTGCTTTCTTCTTTCAAAGGTCTGGCATCAGAAGGATGACTAGATTCACTGCTAGAGAAGTCACAAGGGACTTCTGATGTATATGAAAGGTGCTGGTCTGATGATCTGTCTTCTAGATGTTTCTGTTCTGGGGACAATGTAATGTTTTCATCTGGTTCAATTGGTTGTACAATGCTTCTCGCTTCATCGGGATACACATTCCAATATGGATCAAGCACTTCAGAAATGCTTTCTGATGTACAAGGATTTTCACTCTCTCTGTTGTTCCAGTTTTCATTAGGAGGTCTGTCTGCTGAGTCTTTCCTGCTTTTTAAGCCTGTGGTGGGAGGCAAGGTCTCCGTTTGGTGGTACATTTGTAATGATGTGGAAATTTCATGAGCTGGAAGTTCATTTTCAGTGCTTTTGACAACACTAAAGACAAGGGAATGGCTTGCTGATTCTGAACAGAAACCTACCACCTCGAGTTGGTCAGGTTCATGAGAAGCAATGCTAATTTGTTCACTCTGTAGGGTGGAACTCTCGGGTTTTGTGGACTGGCAGGATGAGAAGTCAGGCGGAACTTGTTGATCATAATCTTTTTTGCTTCCCTCCTCTTCGACTGACACTTCTTCAGTCACTTTATGCTCTTCTATGTGCTCTGGTTCTTCCTCAGGTACTTCATCACCTTTAAATCTCCTGCTCCTGCGGGTTGTTCCCATTTTTCTCTTCTTACTCACTGCTTCAGCCTGTGCCAGCAACTCTTTGCCATCCTGTGACTGAATAAGAAGTTCTGACGCAGAAGTCTGCTGACTGGAGCTTGTTGATTCTGCCTGACCAGACTGCAGCATTGAAGCATCACCAGCTTGTTGGTTTTTATGCTCTTCATAGCCAGTTTGTAGGTTAGCATCTTCACTTTCTTTATCTTCAGTATCTCGGTTATGACCTCTGCTAGCATTTCGTCGTGAGGAACCAAACTTTTGGCTCTTTTTCGACTTTCTGCCTGACATGACTATTCCAACTTTACCCTACAACGAGTCTAAGCAAAACAAGAATATAAAAACTCAGTTGTGCCATAAATTGTCCCAAGAACATGAATTGTAAAGAAACTAGTCCTGACAGTCGTTATGGGTATATGACTCATTATCCTGTACTACGCAGAAGCTTTACACACTGCAACATCCTGTTTTTACTCCTTTTAATTATACTGATATCTAAAACACAATCAATAAAAAGTTTCACTAATGTAATGATTGTGAATATTTGTCATTTATTGAATTTAGGAACTAAATATTGTATTACATATTTACTTAAATATAGCTAATACCATCATCCTTTTAGCTGTATTACTTGGAGACAGTACAATCTCATGTAGGTTTCAGCAGCTAATAACAGCCCTTTCCTGTCTCCAAACATAACATGCATAGACATACTGTGGTATTATGGTTAAAGATGCTGTCGCAAGTACAACAGCCCAAAACTAACCACAGCATGCTAACCCAATTTAATATATGAAATTAATAAAAGAACATTACTATTTAGGCTGTGTATCTGACATTTATTAAGAGTTCAAAGTAAAGAATAAATGAGTCAAATAATCAAGAGCTTTACACTCTCTGCTTGACTGTTCTAACCCCACCTCAGCAAAGCCTTACTGCCCTAGACTTTCAAATACAGATCTCAAAATGTCTCAATACTATTTAAAGCTTCAACAAGTTAATAACTAGAATGATTTTGCCCGCACATCTGCTGTACACTCTGTAGGAAAGGAAATGTTTACAACGAGTGAAAGTGACCCACAAACCCTAACACAGCACATGCTGAGAGGTCCCAGATGGGACCGGAACATTCAGCACATTTTTTTTTTGTTACAAATCTTTAGGATCACAGGAACCTACCCGAGGTATTCACTCAGGAAACGTCTGGATGTCCACTGGAGAAGAGTAGAAGTTTTGCTGATGGTTATCTTTGGTTTTTTGGTGTTGCATCTGTAGCAATTCTGTTGCTTCCTCCTTTGCTTCTACCCACTTTTCAACTTCCTGTGCAGTTGACACGCTACGTTGTGAGCTTCACACCTTCTTACACATGCATGAGAAGCACTGACCAGTTTCCCTTTGACAACAGATAGTTAACACTGTCTTTGAGAAATGTGTTAAACACGTTTAGTTTCAAATCAAACACTAAGCATTATGTTTTACTGCTCACATTAAATTCCTGGCAACTGCTGGTTCATCTTCACATGCAGAACAAGCCTTATACATCCAATTTAAGGGGGTTACACATCATACTGTGAAGACCTCACACCCATGCTTTAGACTGCCAAAAGTGTGTTGACTAAAAAGACCCTCCCCAGCAAACAGCAGTCATAGTCAACTACTGTGATGACTGGTTAGTTCAAACAACCACAGTTTAAGGTAATTTTGCAAGTAGTGGGTAGAATGCTGCAATCACTTGCTCAGTGACAAAGCAAAGGGCATAGCATGTGTTGATCACATGTTTCTGTATTTAAAATAATAAGTTAAGTGTAGTTTTAAAGTAACAATACCAACTATTAGTACTACAAACAAAATAAGCGGACAACATTACACATGAAAAAAATCAGGGGGAAAAGGGATTTTTTATTAAAAAACAAAGACAGAAGAGACACATTAAGTCATGTTTTACAACTAATTCAGAAATAGGAGTTATGGCCATCTAGAAAACTTTACTGTGTTTAGAAGGAAAAAAAGTTACAGGTCAGATACATACTGAAATCTCCATCAGTCAACAAAAAAGAAGAAAAAAAATAACCAGAGTATGAGGTCAGGAAGAAAAAATATTAATAAAAGAACAACATCCATCCATTATCAGTTGTCTCTGTCTGAGGGACACCCACCAACTTTCTCCAGAACTTCAGAAGCATCTTACCTCCGGTCGTTAGAACGGGAACGACTGCAAAAAGTCAAGGATCAGACAGCAAACCTTTTGTTGTACACAAAACAATACATATGCACACATAGAAGTGAAAACTCACCTGGGTGATCTTGAGAAAGATCGTGAAGGTTTATGATTTCTATCTCGAGACACAGACCTGTCTCTTCTCCTTTCTCTGGAAAGAGACCTATAAATAGAGAAAGAGCTTTATTAAATGGTAACTGAGGAAGGAAGAATAAGTGAACGAATAAATACATAAACAGACACTCACCGGCTGCGACTACGGCTAAAACTCCTCCTCCTGGGCGACCTAAGGAAGGGGGGGTTAAATAATAGTCAGAAAACATTACCCTCATTGGGATGACCATTCCCAGAGATTGAATATTGATGCACTGGCGTCTGAATTAGTATCTGAGGTAGGTGTTCTAGTGGAAAGTCACTGGATGACCCAAGGGTGTAGGAGGGTAGTAGAGCTTCATGAGGCAAGTCACAAATGTTTTCAATAGTTTGAAAAACATTTTTAAACTACTGACTGGGACACGATTTATTCCACAGCCGAATATTTCGTCAGGAGGTAAACAAGTCTGTAACAGAAGATTTTGTTCATGCTAGAACACGCTTCTCTTTCATCCCGATTCCTACACCTTTGGGATGACCAGTCACTGCTTTTTCTTAGCCCAAAACAATAAAACATTCCTTACTAATTTGATGACTAAAATGAGGATATGATGCTTGAATTCCAAATCAAAAATAATTACACTGGAGCAAAAAGGCTTTAACTTACTATTGTTTGGTTTTCAACAATCTACTTATGATGCAAAGAGGCCAGTCAGGCCTGTTGGTCAGGAGGCCAGAATTTGCGGGGAGATGGTTTCTAGACGTTAACATTGCTGACTGCTATAGATGGCTGAAGATGTTAGCTGAGGATGGCTGAGGGTAGGTAGTTTTGTAGACATTAGGGAAGATAAGAGACGTTGATTGGTTGCACAAGTGGCTTGGGTAGTTTTGCTGATCAGGTTAACGCTGAAGGAACTGAAGGAGCCTTAGACAGGCATGCTCAGGAGGCAATGGGCCGGTGGCCATGCTTGGGTCATGTGAGCTGACTGGTGTACGCTGGTCACATGGCGTTGAAACTGGACTAGTTGACTGATTCAGTAGCTGATGAGAAGAGGAATGTTGTCTCTGAAAGGGGGGGTCAGCTTCATTAATAGAGACAGAGATGGTACAGAGCCCAAACAATTAAAAAAAAATAAATGCTTCTAATTAACTGCTATGGACGGAAATGTACATCAAGTCTAATGCACATTAGCAACTGCATACACTCATTATGAAAGGAGAAAATGGCAGACTGCAAGGGGAGTAAAGCTCTGGTTAGATCAATGTACACTAGTCATTCAACTATGGTAACAAACAAGCTCAGTCTAGGAAAAAAAAAATCTGAACATTGCATGTTCAGATGTTTAAAGGCAAGTTGCAATGTCCCAAAGGTCTGATAATTCATCTATCAATCTATTCACAAAAGGTATTACCATGAATATAAGGCCTGCTCCCAATCAGTTCACCTCTTAACATCACTATTGCTCAGAACACTACATAATGGATTGTATTATTATTCTCCCCACCCACCCACGTAGCCCTACCTGCGTCTAGGGGGTGGGCTCCGACGCCTGTAGTCGTCTCTTGGGCGTCGACCCCAGGAGGGTGGTGGTCCACGATTCCTTGATCGCTTCTCCCCGCTAGACATCTCAACCCGCACTCGACTACCACAGAGGGTCCTGAGGATAAAAGAAAAGGCAAATCACTCATATAGAAGGTATACATTAAAATGTATATGTATTCCAATAGAGCAAATATGAATTATTCTGTAGTCTCAAAATTGCAAAATGCCCCCCCTTTAACACTTACCTTCCATCTAACTCCCGGACAGCATCTGCAGCATCTCTGTGGTCCTCAAACTCCACAAATGCAAAACCAGGAGGATTCCTGGCCACCCACACACTCCGTAAAGGACCATAATAACCAAAAGCCCTCTCCAGTTCAGTCTTGTTCCCACCGTTACCCAAATTACCCACATAAACCTTACAGTCTAGGGGGCAATCTCGATGTAGGGAAGGATCTAGAGAAGGGGGTAAGAACAAGTGTTTATGGAATACTGGTCTAACTTCATTGTTCCAACAGTGGCCTCAATCTATATCGAAGGCGGCCAGAAAACATGGTTTCCAGTTCAAGAAACACGCTCATATGCAAAATGTTTGTACAATAGTTAGAATAGCTAGCATGGTAGTGTCAGAAAAAAAAACGCAACACACTTACCTCCCATTTTCACTTTGTACCCTCAGGAAATTTCAGCTCCACAGAAAAACAATCCTTCAAGAGAAAGGAAAACACACATGATACGTTGCTATAACACATTTAGCTAGCACTACATCGGCTACCTGAGTTCGTTAATAGCTAGCTAACAAACTAGCTAGCTACTTTGATAAAGATCTTCTAATCTAATGTTTACATTAACAGTAAGCATTGAACTAATTAAATTAAATTGAACAAAGCTATATTACATCGTTATTGTAATTTCGAGCTGCGCTGTTTATTCTTGTAAGCTCGAGGTCAGCTAGCTAGTGCTAGCTAGCTAACTAAGTAGCTAAGGATGCTTACTAGCTAGCTAGCTAGCTAATGCTAGCCAACAAAGCTAACGCTAACTTACTTACTCTTTCTGAATAATATAGCTAGCTAGCTACCATAACAGCATCCCAATAAAGTCAAAACAATTTAGTGCTACATCTATCAAATTAAAGACGAACAGGGGGAAAGATAATCGAACGATTCACTGAACAAATGTTAGCACTAGCTGGCTAGAGTAAGGAAGCATCGACACGGGCTAGCTAGTTTAGCTATCTAGCTAACATCGCAAGAGGGAAAAAAAAGATCCCAAAGCACATCAAATCCCCAGTTTTAAAACAAGTGTGCGCAAAACACGACGTGCACAACGCGCTTCGGCTGTGTGTGTGTGTGTATATGCAATATATAGCTACCTGCGTCGTTTTCCTTCCAGGCACAAGTCTGATGTGCAGCAAGACCTCAAAGACACGCTCCGCCGAGGACGGAATGGCTAGTAAACCTTGCCAGCTAGGTAAGTTCATTAGCATATAGCTGGGTCAGCTGACTAGGAACACACACTTCAAAATAAAAGCATGTATAAGGGAAAATAAAAGTTTTAGACAATATTTTATTCTCACGCTGTTTTGAGCTTATTAAATATAAATTCAGATTGAATGTTGGTTAATACATGTCCAGGACATTTATAAGCATATGATGCGTATTTATGACTGAATAAACAAAGAAACAAATAAAAACTGATTAGATGTTGTTTGCCTTTCCAGCGGAGGGAGAGGGCGGCAAAAGTTCAGGATTAGGCAAACGCGCACTGTGTGTGTTATGTAATACAGATACCTCGTAACCTACTCACACAAAGAGCATTATGCTGCTCGGCTTTATTTTTGTCCCACTGGGCATGGTAGTGAGTGACAGAGTGAGAGAGAGAGAGAGAGAGAGAGAGAGAGAGAGAGAGAGAGAGAAAGTGAAAGACTAAGTGAGTGCGAGCACTTGATGACTACACACTAGTCCCCAAACCCACCCCAGCTTATAATATGCTTCACACTGATCAGCCATATTATTACAATCGTTAAAGTTGTAAACAATAATTATCTTATTACATATATCAGGCAGCAAGTGGCCAGGCTGTTATTAAAGTGGATGTGCTGGAAGTGTAAGGATCTTAGTGACAAGGGCCACATTGTGATGTCTAGACGACTGGGTAACAGCATCAAAATCATTTCAAGGAAGGACAACTGGTGAACCAAGGCTCACTAATGCATGCCAGGAGTGAAGGCCAGCCTGTCTGCTCTGATTCCACAAATGAGCGACTGTAGCACAAACTGCTGGAAAAGTTCATGCTGGCTAGAGTAGAAGAGTGTATCGTAGTGCGCTGTAGTTTGGTGCACATGGGGTTGTGTAGGGGTTGTGCTCCACCTCTGAAGTCGCCTGCAACGAGCACATGAGTTTTGTTTCACATCACACAGCCATGTGGGTGTGTGTGCAACACTTACCTGGAGAAGAGATGATACCAAGATGCACTAGAGTGATACTCTATAAACGTTTGGCTTTCAGGTGGACGTTACTTTGACAAATGCCACATACTTAAACATTGCTGCAGTGGCAGTGGCCTCTTTCAGCAGAATAATGTGTCCTGCCACACTGCAAGAAATGTTCAGGAATGAGGACAAAGAGTTCAAGGAGCTGACCTAGCCTCCACATTCTCCAGATCGCAGTCCAATTGAACACGAGTAAGATGTGCTGGACAACAAGTCCTATCCATGGAGGCCCACCTCACAACTTACAGGACTGTGAAAGAGCTGGTGCTAACATATTGGTGTCATCTACCAAAGCACGCCTTTAGAGGTCTTGTGGAGCCCATGCCTCGAAGGGACAGAGCTGTACACAATATTAGGTAGGTGGTTTTCATGTTGTGGTTGATCAGTTGTATATTCCATGTGTGTTTACTTTTATTATTAATAATAAAGTAATTCCACTGAGAGCACGGCCTCTTCACCTCAGCAACACTGAGCTGGAGACAGTCATGAGTGTGAGCTTCTACCCGCCTCTTGTCTTTTTCTAGGCTGTTCCTCCAGCATAATCAAGATATCATTCATCGCTGAGCCCTTTTCTAAATTGATATTTCATCAGGGCATGGACAGCCATCCTGGCCACTGAAATAAAACATCTCTCTTTATCCGCTGTGTAATGTGGATGTGTGTGTGACCACATGCGGCGCAGAGTGTGTTTTTCAAACAGATTAGTACTGCACATTCTGTTCTGTTTCACTTCCTGATGGCTGGGTAGCCTTGTGTGAACTCACCCTACTGCCCATTAAACACAGATATACCTCCAACCCGCACACAGCGTAATGTATGCTTATGCTCAGCCTGATAGCCACTTAGTTGAACACCTCTTTAGGAAGGAAAAAAAGGGGTTTCAGATAAAGCTCATATTTGTGGCTCTCTGGCTTATTTACCTTAAGCACGTTTAGTACGGCCGTCCTTTTCTTTTTTTTTTTTTTTTTTTTTTTTTTTTTTTTTTTTTGCTGGCATCTGTCTTTTGTTTTTGCGAGAAGAGTCATTTTCATATCTGCTATTTGAAGTGTGGTATTAACGCATGGTGTGATGCGACCCCCCCCCCCTTGAAGTAGGGTATTACACAGGGATGTACACATTCTAGGACACTGAGTCCTACTGAAGGCTGTACACTGAGCGGCTATTGGCTAACACAATGACTGGACGTGTAAACAGGAGGCTATGCTACACAGCAGATAAGAGAGGCAGGCTAGCCTCAGCCAGCAGTAATAATAAAAAAATGCCTTTTGTTCCGAGGCTCTGAATGTCTTACTCGCTCTTATTGACGGTTCCGCCATGGACCAGCCGCCTTACTTCCACGTAGGCTCACTGTTATGAGTAACAAGGACATTTTGTTCCCGGTCGTACTGGCGCTCCGGCAGATTTAGCCTGTGGTGGAAGTGTGTAGTGTGGTAGTGGAATCCTTTTCACTCTCAGGGGTATTCAGAGGGGTACAGGCTAGCCCACATTCAAGCGCTGCACATGTCTACCGTGCCCCCGAAACGAGGACTAATCGTATCACCTCACTTTTGGACTATTCTGTTCTAATAGAAAAGTTTGGGTTCCGTTTGGGTTGTTTTGCGCACGGATAACAGCACAGAATCAGTTATCCCCAGCTCCGGTTTTGGGGACCCCCTGTTCTGCACAGGTTTAACTATTCCCTGCTCATAAGGGAGCTGAACATTATTACATTATGAGCTCGAACCAGAACCCAGCATACATTTAAGCAATAGCCTAGATCAGGTTGTGCATCAGAACACCATACAGTACTGAATGGGATTTTGTTATGTGAGCTGACCCATTACTTTTTCTGCATGTGTGTTTGTTTGTGAGCTATTCCGAAATGGTTCTGGCACTACATCACTTTAAGTGACAGAATGCAGTGGAAGAGAAGACATTCGCTTCCTTTCTTTAATGTATGATGGAGGTCTGAGAGGCCATGTCCTTCCAGAGCTGAAGCAATTTACCACCACCACTACAACCTGTACCACATGTTCCCCATTTGTTTTTGCATGTTATTATCATTGCTATTTTAGGAATGTTGATTTACATTCATATTTAAAAACACAAGCCACAACCTGCAACCCCAGCCTCACAATCTGTATTTTGATTATTATTTTTTATAATTTCATTTTAGTTTTGCATCTACTTCTGTACTTCAGTACTGACCCCACAGTAAAATGCTTTAAAATGATTTAATCCAGGGAAATCTGTGTTTTTTATAGATAGATTCAACTGTGGCATTACTCAGATCAAATACCAAGCAATGAATGTTAAGATAACATTTAGCAGAAATGTTAACATTGTGCAAAAACACAGGGCAGGGTGCAAGAGCAACATATGCAATACATATGAAAACAAGGAGTATGAATAATAATAAATGTCAATGATAAATGTGTAATTTGTTCTGTAAATAGCAGAATAGAGATTGCTATATATACACACCGTATATCTATCATGCTATATACATACATAGTCTTGCCATCTTGCCATTTATCTACATAGTATAACATCACTGTGACACAAAAGCCTTGTATCTCCAAAATGTCAACTTTACAGGAGAAGGGGGAAAAAACCTTCACATTCAATGGAAGTCAATGTAAAAAAAATTTCCAAGTCCCCACATTATATATCATGACAAACTTGTCTAAAAATAGAGTACAGAATATTATTTACAATCCGTTGTTATGATACAGAATAAATATGGTGTTAGGTACTGAGATTACTGAAATAATTCATAAAGAAAGCAATATATTTACAGTCAACTTGTGCTTAATTACCTTGTATTTGTTATTTATTATTTGTTTTTGTAGAATGCATTAAGAAATACTTTAAAATATAATTTTTTATTTATTTTTGAAACATGAAGCAATAAGTGTCCAACTACTAAATGTCAGTAATTAAAGGGCAGCAGTTGCCTTAAACAACTTAAACAAAAAAGTAAACTGGACAACCAGTAAATATCACTGCTAGAATGCTCCCAGACACTGTCGCAGGATTTGGAGTTAAATGTGATCCTAGAGAAATTGGTAATTAGATAGATAGATAGATAGATAGATAGATAGATAGATCAGTTTATTTATCCCACGGGAAAGTCAGTTTTTACAGCAGCAAAATCAAACAAGAGAGCACCATAATAAAGGCACTTAAAATAGTAGTAAGAAGTGGCAAATAGGAAACAGTAAACCGGACTATAAATACAGCTATATTAATAAATACAGCTATAATATACATAATATAACCCAATTATATAAATAAGAAGTACTAGAAAAAGTGATTGCAGTGCAGTAATTACATTAATATAATGTAATATACAGAATGAATTATGTGTAATGTAACAGTGCAGTAACTACATTAATATAATGTAGTGATGTAAGGCATCCTGGGGTATCAGTACAGTATAAGTGATAAACAATAGAGGTGTCTCATAATAATTAGTGCTGCTGGAATCTGCTGCAGTCAACTGAAATGTACAGCAGGTCATTACCCAATCTGAAGCCAAATTTGTATGCGGGATGGTTGGTAGACTACAGTCAGATCCAAATAGTGAGTAACATCCAGGCAAGCTCACTGCGGTCGTAGAGTTCTTTAAAACACTTCAGATTCAGAGGAAATAAAGCAGCATAAAAATTCAGTACAGAAAAGCATTTTCTGTAAACAAAGATGATATAAGACAGTGACCTTTACTTGAAAGTTCAAGTCAAAGAATAGCACCTGAGTAGGTTGCGTTTGACGCTGGGTGTGGTGTACTTTGCCTGACAGTGGCAAAGACATCTCACCTTGCTTCATTACAGTGTTTGACTCCTTTTATGAAACCGGCTGTTAGTCTTGCTCAATAACCACAACATTCTCTTACACAGGACTGTCTTTTATGGGAACAGTCAACCTATTTAATCACAACCTATTACAAAATAACATGTATCTGAAGCTACGTCAAAATGTGTGGTTAAATCAACTTAATTCTGAATGTTTCTTTTCTTTAAAAGTTCATTCCTTTAAAACAACACACCGCAAATGTTGATCTTTGGCCTCACTTGCACGGCCCTGGCAGGGTACAGTGCTGTTCTGAACCTGTGTCCTTGAACAGCTCTGAGCGCTCTTTGTTTAGTTCTTGTGTCATCCTTAATGAGCATTTTGCACACTAAGCTTTGTTGAACTGCCAACTGTGTGCTTAGGCATCAGGTCTAGGCAGCATTTGATGCTGTGATCCTCTGTGATGATACGTCGAAGGCCTGCCTGCCCGTAGAAGCAAAGCGCACAGTTTCTGGTAACCTGACACTCCAAAACATGAGACACTGTCAAACTGATACACCAACACACTCCAAATTAACGGCACGTACACGTTTTCATTTTCAGTGAATGAACAAAAACAAGCTGATTTCAGGTCACCACGTAAAAAACAAGGGCTCATTTTTCCACAGTGCCATGAACCTAATAATCATTGCTACCAATTTTTTTTTACCACTATGGTTAATATAGCCTTGAGTCTTGAGCTCTTGTGGGGCAGTATGACTAAGAGGATCTTAAGGCAGACAGGCTTTGGATTTCAGGGTTATCAGCTGTAGGGGGGACGTCATGTCTCCTGCTGCACAACAAGGGAACAAACATGTTGCAAATACAGGAGTAACTGTGTGTTATTTAAGTTCTTATCCTCAGGGCTGCGTGGAAGGAGTTATGCTTAAAGGACACAGAAGAGATGTCTAGTTGTTAAGCCCTGACAACTAAATGTGCTCGCTCAACAGAATTAGTGGAGATTTACAGATATTGTTTTTGTGTAGTGTAGTTGGCATGTTCCAACCTATTTTAATCCACTGTGAATTTCTTACAATAGGCCTATTCACAGAAATCTGATTATTTTCTTGTAGGCCATTCCTGTTGGCTGTATACTCTGCTGCTTTTCCGTTCTTTGAGGCAAGCACAGGCTCTACGCTGAGTAACGCAGGTGTGAGTCTTTCTTACAGTCTTTTTGTGTTGCTCAGCCACTCATATTTAATTTAGTGAACTGAAAAAGAGACCAGGCTGAAAAGAACGAAGGTGTAAAGACATAAATAAACAATTAAATAAATAAATGTAGCAAAATTAATTAATTAAATAAATAATAATACTATTTAATGTTGCTCATCATATGCTACAAATTAAACTTTAGCTGATTATCTGGATTAAACACAATGCTCGCGCTGTGTCCGTAGCCTACAGCAGGCCGCGTGAACACGCTGTTCCCTGCGGGAGTCGGCGCGTAACGGGTTACGGGTCAGGGTGTCTGAGCTAGGACACTGTGTTCTCATCACAGCGAGCTACAGTACAGCCGGAACACTGTGTTACTTTTGTGGTAGTGGAGAGTTTACAGGACCAGCCTCTCGGCTTTCGACCACGCCCACGCTCCTCTACGCCCCTCCCCCAACCCATCCACTCCATGTGGCTCTCCTGAGCGCTGTTGTGTTCTTTACCCCACCCATATTCCGACAAGACCCGCCTCTCCGCGCTGGGATTGGCTACCAGTCCATGCTCACAAAGGAACTCACGGCTTCTGGAAGAAGTGCTTTATTATTTATGCATTTTAAAGCTTAAAAAAGCAACAAAAAGGGTAGACCAGCGGGTGCAATGTGTCTTTTTACGATCAGTTGAACACGAGCAAGAGTCTGGCCGAGTAGCGGAGTACAGACACACACGGATTTCAGTGGACACACAGAGGATCGCACTTCTGGTACTTGGCATTAAGAAGTAATGTCAAGACTGCAAAGAATGGAAGGCAACATAATAAACTGTCGACTGAAACGAAGAAGAAAAAAAGGACCGGTCAGTAATGTGGCTTGTGCGTGGACTGCTCGAGTATGTGAAGGACTGACCAATCCCAGCGCAGGGGGCGTGGTTTCTCGGAATACGGGTGAGGTTAAGGTGAAAAAAAAAGACCCACGGCAAAACGTGCCGGTGGAACATTGAGTACTCTTGCGCCGGGAGGGCGGCGTCACAGCAGCAGCACGCGCATCGCCGTTAAAGCGCTCGAGCTACATGTTGCACTCGCCGCCGGTAAGACTCACCGAAGTTACATGCGGATACATACGGAGAAACACATGAGAGGACCCGGGTACAAAAGAGAAATACTGTGAGTATCTATGTTTACCTTATCTTGCTTTTTTCCCACATCATCCCATAAGCCGCTCATGTAAACATGCGGGCTAGACTAACTGTAACAGGGGAAATGATTAAATACCGAATATCATATCATACTTATAGGATATATATTAATAAAAGTTGGTTGACTTAATTAATCTCTCTTTATGTCTGTGTCTATCCAGCTGTAGATGTACACATATATAGATACGAGTACACAGTACTGAGTACTAGTATATATTACCTATAACAGTATATATATATATATATATATATATATATATAGTATTATATAAACTATATATTATATATTTATATAATTTATATATATGCATAACTATAACAGCTAGTGCTGTATCCACATCTAGGTATGTATCTGTACTTTCTGCAGAAATATCAAGCATATTATGTAGGTTAATGAAAATTCATTGTCATGCATGACCATGCACAACAATTTGAAACCTACTTGGGCACTTTTTATTTAGTTGTACATAATACAAATATACAGCTACTCATATATGCAGTGCTTTAGGCTGCACATGTACCGTTTGTGAGAGTGAGGGAGGCTGAGACATCGTCTTTAACACTGATGAGAGAGAGAGTTCAAAAGAACTCAGTGAACCTATCTCTGTATCCAGAGGCTCATGTGGGGACACACTCTCGCACAGGCTCTACTTCATTAAAAATAAAGCGTTGCCTACTGTCTGGACCAAGCATTTAAGGATAATCGGTAAAGGTAGAAGGACTCTTTTCAATATGAGAGATCAGATACTTTAATATGAACAAAGAGTAAAATGTGAATACGCTGCCGTATCTGTTTTCTCACTAAAGGCAAACATTCAAGGCTTTCTTTCACAGACGTATGAAAGTGTGTGCTTATTGTCATTTACTTATTTTATAATAGGGGACATACCTGTTCATTTGGAACATTATGTGCAAGGCAGACACTAACATGACCTCCGTGGCATGCTGTGTTTGAGGAATGCTACAAATTGAACCTTGTCATCAAGGGATAAAAAAAAAATAGTGAATGTTGATGAGAAGAAAATGAATAGAAATACAGAAGTAAACGGCATAGAGAGAAGAGATACACATGTGTGGAGAACATGTGCCTCTATGTGTGTTTTGTGTGTGTGTGTGTCAGGGAGTATGAGGCTAAGCTGTTTTCGGAGTGTGTCTCAGTGCAGACGATGTGTTTGAGGACGGAATGAGTCAACTGCTGTGCGTTTCCATCAATGTTCGAGAAGCATCTGGTGAGATTGAACCACACGAGTGTGAGCTGAGGTCTAATTCAATTATCTGATGAAGAATCAAGTAAAGGCGCACTGACCTGTAAAAGACTTGCTTATGTAGGTGGAGCACAGATCTCTAGAAAGTAAATGGTAATGATGGACGGACGGCAGTGAGAGGAGCTTTTAGGCAGGACGAAGAAGACAGAGAAGCTGAAGAGACAGAGAAGTGTCTATACATGCTTTTGTGTACATATTTGAATTGTGTTGTTTTCAGTCGATCCACCTATGTATCTACCTACACACCTACCTACACTATATACAATAACACACACACACACACACACACACACAATGTATTTCATCCTCTATTGGAGGATACTGAGAAAATAACCAGATATTGTGCTAGATTTAAATGACAAATAAGGACGAATTTATGTTTCTACTATTTTGTCTCAGAACCATTCTGGCATGATGTATAATAGTATAACGTTTTTTTTTTAACATTTGCACATACTGTAGGTTCTCCAGAATCCTAATGCAGCTCTATAAATGTTTAAACTGCTAATCCAATCATAGAGGTTTAAATTCATATTCTACATGAGAGGACGCAAGTCAATGTTCTGAACTAAACTGAAAAGATGGAATGAGAATTAGCTTTTTTTCTCTGCATCTTTTCTGTCCGTCAGTACAACCCCCTCTCCCCCCACACACATACACATCTACACAATAAGCTATTTAAAACATAAAAAAAAACATGTCATGTTTAAGTAGTTGTTTTCTACTGATTTATAGATCATCATTACTTTCCAGTGCATCATTTAGAGTCAAACATATTACACAGTGTTCAAGATCATCATGCGTCACAGTCAGAGAGTCTGGGTTAAAGCACAATACCCTCAGACGTGTGTGTATCTTCATTTCCATGTGTTTTCAACTGTATTTTCCGGTCATTGTTAGTAGTTACCCATATGTAAGAATAGTGTGTTTCCACATATATCATAGTAAATGTGTTTTTTTTCTTCTTCTTCTGTGTGTGTGTGTGTGTGTGTGTGTGTGTGTGTGTGTGTGGATAAACATTAAGTTGTTTGAGCGAGAGCCTTGAGTCATAGAGTGTATCTTGCAGGACTGGACTGAATGTTCTCTTCTCTGATGTGTTTTTGTTCCTACATCTCTCTGGTCAGTCCCCAGACGTAATACTCACGAGACACTCATCTTCACTCAATCTGCGGATTTAAACCGTTCAACCTAATTAGCCTCCAAACAGCATCATGTATGGACATAATTACAGCACCAATTACGCTGCTGGCTTTTATTTGAGTTGATGTATTGCTTATGGAGAGCAGTGACCAGTACGTATGGTCTTGTGAAATGGGAATTTACAGAGATGTTTTACATTTTGGTGATGTAAAGAGCTAAGCTTCTCCTCATCAGATGGAAACTACTGGGTTGAAACATTACTGCTTAAACAATATGAAAACCAGAAGATGCTGAGCCTTTGTTTCACCTGAGCATTAAGAGGTCAGTTTATGGAGACTGGATTAAAGACGTCAGTGATTAAGTCATTTCATTTTGAGACCCGTAGGTAAGTGTTTTTGGAAGATCGTTTAGGAAAGGCATTGGGATATGACTCAAAGCACCATCTTAATGCTGACATGTCTTCTCCATAACAGAGAATGAGTTGGTCTTTAAGAAATGCTTCTATATATCATCTAATTGATTCTGCTATCCTTACAAGTCACAGAACCTTTTAGGGCACTATTGATGCAGCGCTATTTTAAGGATGCTTTTTAATAGAACCCTGAATTCTGATCATCGTCTTCAAGGTGACCAGTGACCGGGGCGTGAGGTGCTGTGAAATCTGAAATCTCGTTGTATGGAAGTAAATTGGTCCAGAATGATGAGCTTGTTTGGTTTAACACTCGGAAGTGAAATGACAGAGAGTGGTCTCGAAGCTCCAGTGTGAAGCTGAAATTTGGTATACGCCATCAGATTGTGCCAGGAACTGTGAATGGAGGGAACATAGTGTTCCCCAGCACACACTCATGAGCTTTAGTGTACACTCACACACACACACACACACATACCTCCTCCCCTCACAGAGACAGAAAAACACACACACTTTCTCTGTTACACATACGCACACACACAGACAGCAAGGTGCCTATGGATAAGCATCCACAAGCCTTGCTCCGTAATAAACAGTTGATATACAACTCAGACAAAGACACTGGGACACTCACTCATTCACTCTTTATCTCTCTCTGTCAGTCTCTTTCTCTCAAACACACACACACACACACACACACACACACACACACACAGACAACTAATTGTATGTCTGGGGAATTCTGAGAAATTTAGCTGGAAATTAGATTGTGAAGATGTTGTGGCTGGGCTTCTGGTGTGTGTGTGTGTATACATGTGGATATTTTTCAAAACTTGAGTGATTAAACATTGCTGGTTTGTTTGAACATCACAGCTAGAAGATGCTAGCAGCGTGTTTTGTGTTGGTTTCTGATGGCAGGTCCCACTGAAACGGCAGATTGTACTGAAGGTACTGGTGTCTACACCGTTACAATCATTACTGCTATTTTAAGGGTTGTTATAAACAGAAAGCCGAACAGGAAGCTGTAAAATCTCTCATAAAATGAGGGGATGCCCCACTTCCAGTACGGGATGCTTTGGCACCTGTTCTCGACCATACTGTGCTGATGGGTAGGCAATTTTGGAAGCTTCAAAGTTCACTAAGGGGTAATAAAGTTTGTAAAAGCAATGAGGAAAAATTCATTGAACAATACCTTGCACTGAACATAAACAACACGTTGTGTCCTGCCTCCTTTTCCACAGCTGCTCATAGATGGGATTTAGAGACACTAAATGATGCCAATCTAACCAAAGGAATTTTGCAGTAAAATAAAAGAAGCTACCTTTGACCACATTCTCTCTGTTATACCAAATCACATCATAAGTATATAAGCTAGTGTTTTTCTGTCTTGACGCTATCTGAGACTTTTCCCTGTTCAAACGCACTACACTTCAGACTAACCCATTAACCTTTGGTTAAAAAGGGTCTGCTAGAGACAGACCCTTTTTAAAAAGGGTCAGCCTAGAACACTAAATGGTACAGCCTAGAACATTAATTGTGCAGCCTAGAACACTAAATGTGCAGCCTAGAACACCAAATTGTGCAGTCAACAGCACTAGACGTCCAGCCTACAACACCAAGATGCACATCCTAAAAAATGAAAATGCACATCATAGAACAATAAAATGTACAGCCTAAACCACTAAATTGTACAGTCTAGAACACTAAATGGTACAGCCTAGAACATTAATTGTGCAGTCAAGAACACTAGAAGTCCAGTCTAGAACACCAAAATTCACAGCTTAGAACACTAAAGTGTACAACATAGAACACTAAATGTGCAGCCTAGAACACTAAATTGTATAGCCTAGAACACTAAATGTGCAGCCTAGAACACCAAATTGTACAGCCTAGAACACTAAATGTGCAGCCTAGAACACTAAATTCTGCAGGCAAGAGCACTAAAATGTCAAGTTTAGAACACTAAAATTCACAGCATAGAACACTAAATTGTACAGCCTAGAACACTAAATGTGCAGCCCAGAACACTAAATTGTACAGCCTAGAACACTAAATGTGCAGCCCACAACACTAAATTGTACAGCCTAGAACACTAAATTGTACAACCTATAACACTAAATGTGCAGCCTAGAACACTAAATTGTACAACCTATAACACTAAATGTGCAGCCTAGAACACTAAATTGTATAGCCTAGAACACTAAATGTGCAGCCTAGAACACCAAATTGTACAGCCTAGAACACTAAATGTGCAGCCTAGAACACTAAATTCTGCAGGCAAGAGCACTAAAATGTCAAGTTTAGAACACTAAAATTCACAGCCTAGAACACTAAATTGTACAGCCTAGAACACTAAATGTGCAGCCTAGAACACTAAATTCTGCAGGCAAGAGCACTAAAATGTCAAGTTTAGAACACTAAAATTCACAGCCTAGAACACTAAATTGTACAGCCTAGAACACTAAATGTGCAGCCTAGAACACTAAATTCTGCAGGCAAGAGCACTAAAATGTCAAGTTTAGAACACTAAAATTCACAGCCTAGAACACTAAATTGTACAGCCTAGAACACTAAATGTGCAGCCTAGAACACTAAATTCTGCAGGCAAGAGCACTAAAATGTCAAGTTTAGAACACTAAAATTCACAGCCTAGAACACTAAATTGTACAGCCTAGAACACTAAATGTGCAGCCTAGAACACTAAATTGTACAACCTAGAACACTAAATGTGCAGCCTAGAACACTAAATTGTACAGCCTAGAACACTAAATGTGCAGTCTAGAACACTAAATGATACAGCATAGAACATTAATTGTGAAGTCAAGAACACTAGAAGTCCAGTCTAGAACACCAAAATTCACAGCTTAGAACACTAAAGTGTACAACATAGAACACTAAATGTGCAGCCTAGAACACTAAATTGTACAGCCTAGAACACTAAATTGTACAGCCTAGAACACTAAATGTGCAGCCTAGAACACTAAATTGTACAGCCTAGAACATTAAAATGTCCAGTTTAGAGTCCTAAAATGTACAGCTTAGAACAGTAAATTGTGCAGCCTAGACCACTAAACATGTCCAGTCTAGAACTCTAAAATGTACAACTAGGAACAGTAAATTGTGCCTTAAATAATGCTGCTAGAAAATAAAAATTTTGACAGTCTAGAACAGTAATCTTAGAATGCTACTATCATAGCACTAAATTGTTTAGTCAAATGAACACTAAAAAGTCCAGTCTAGAACACTACAATGTGCAGACAACAAGGCTTAACACTAAAACTCTAAACAATGTGATAAAATGTACAGTCTAGAACATTAAAACATATAGTCTAGTACACTAAGATGTCGAATCTAGAAAAGTGAGATGTAACACTAAAATATACAGTGTAAATGTACAGTATAGGCGTTCTTTCAATTGTGTCAGATTAGCAGAGATTCTTGATATCTCAGATTAACCTGGATAAAATCTAATCAGCACCTCTCTGCATTTTCATATTCCTAAAATGACTTTTGTGTATATTTACATCCAGTGTGTTCTTACACATATACAATATATAGAGTAAACACGTATGTCTTTATATTGTTTACTTTTCATCACTGTCATAGGAAGGTATGTTTAAAATACCCAGTTTACGTCACTTGAACTAGGCAGCTGGGCTTTACTTTGCCGGAAGATGAACGGACTAATAGGAAAAACAAACGTTTCAAGCCCTTTTCAGTTCAGAGCGTTTTCTCACAGTAATCCCATATTTTCATATTTTAGATAATAATTGTTTAACGATGCTGTGTCTTACATTTCTAATATGTGGTGTGTGTTCCTGTTTCAGGGGAACAAGGGCATGTGTGACTGCTGAGATGGCCACACTTGAGGATGAATCGTCAGCAAGCCAGTCCCCAACTGCTCTCTTTAACTCACAGGGTATAGACATCACTCCAAACAAAGACCGGGGTGTGTGTAAGGTTAGTGACATTCTGTTCCCTTGCACTGTTTTCTACATTAGTCATACTTCCTTAATTTATATCATGTTTTATTGTGCATCAGTAATGACTCAGTTTCCAATCAGCTGAATGATTTTGTTGATTTTATACTGCATTGGTTCTGTGTAGTCTGAACTATCAGCAGTATTATTACAGATGGACATAGATTTGTGGTTTACACATTCATCTGAACGCTAAATCAAACACTATTAGACATCGGTCAGGCCCTGGTTTAATCCACATTGTCTGTGACATTTTTCCTTTATTACTGCGCATGTGATCTTTCTGTTCGCTCATTAAATGAAGTGGAAACTTGTGTTTGGAGTTGGTTCTTGTTTGGTGGTTTGGTGTTGCAGAACACTGTGCAATGCTTTTCTTATGGTAATCTAATATGTGGGTTTTTCTGTGTTAATACATCTGATAGATTTGTGATCATGAATGTTAGAGCTCATTCTAAAGAAAAGCTCTGTAAAAAAAAGTGTTGAAAGAGTGAGGGGAATTCTTATCACCTAAAATCTCTCTATCTATAACAGTGTCTTGTCGTAAACTGATAAAAACATGCTATTTAGGCACACCATCGTTGCCTTGGAGGCTCCCTGGACTGTTTTCATTTGCATGACTATGTCATTTTAGATGGTCTGAATAGGAGTATTGCTGAAGTGAACAGTATGGAAATGATGGTGCTAAGGCCTCGCTTTCGTTGCGTCTCCACAGATTGTGAAGCGGCATGGTACAGAAGGGGAGAAGCCTATGATCGGGGACAAGGTGTATGTCCACTACACTGGTAAACTGCTTAATGGGAAAAAGTTTGACTCCAGCTATGACCGCAAAGAGCCTTTTGTCTTCAATGTGGGCAAAGGTATTGAGGCTTTATTGTCTTTTATTTTCACATCCAACTCACTTGCCCCATTAACATTCAGTCATCATACATGTACTTGTTTTTTCATAGAGACAAAGATCAAAAGGGTTCTGAACATGCAATAGTTTTGCATAATTATAATTTAGGAATATAAATTCTGTGGCAAAACAACAACAACAATATTATCAGCCTTTGTTCCAAAACAAATAAAAAGGGGGCATAGATTATATAGGGGGCACATATTAGGATTATAAATTCTGTGGCAAAACTACAACAACATTAATATCAGCCTTTGTTCCAAAACAAATAAAAAGGGGGCATAGATTATCCTTATCTCTAATGAAGGTTACTTCAAATAACTAGTAAGTAAGTAGAAGCAAAAAAAAAAAAAACCTGACTGAGAAAACTCTCTTTAGAACTGCAGTGGAACGTCTCAGTACACTCAGCATTACTCAGCATAGAAACTGAATTTAGTTTGGCTCTTTTTTTCTGATTTGAGATCCTTTCAATCTAAAATGTTGTGCTATTGTTTGCAAATGAGAGGTGTAAACAACAGCAAAGCAGTAGAATAATAAAATTACACAACACACACACACACACACACACACACACACACACACACACACACACAGAATTATTTTTCTCACAAACATACCTAAGAGAAAATATAACTGGCACCAGTTTTTTTTGGAAAGCAATGATTTTAAATGATTTGTAGATATTTAACTAACTTTTACCTTTTGAATCAGCTGTTTTTCACCAGACGTGTTTCGCAATTTAACATCTGTAGATAATATGGAGGGCTGCTGTGGGAGTACTATTCAAACTAATAGGTGACTGTAACATCATTTGAAATAAATGATATCATTTGAAATACATTTTGTATGAGAGCCGAGACAGATGGACATGCTAGTTTTATTTTTTTATGCCATGAATTTTTTTGTCTTCCATAGTTTCAATTACAGTTACACGTTGCTTTTACTGAGAAACCAATTTTCTCCACCTCACGAACAATTAATTTTAATACCAAATATCAGTGAGTGAATGAACAATACAATGTTACATCTTCACTATGACATTTAATCTCACAATACGTTTTTGTGGCTAAAAAAATCTGTATGGTGAAAAAAACATAAATACATTATTAAAATGACTTCACATTAATATTTAAGGTAAAGTATTTTTAAAAAATGTTAATACAGCTTTTATTTAGCAATATTTCAAATAGAACCTAAAGGGCTGTCTATATGAACATGTACATTTGAAAAGAAACAAAATAAAACAATTGTACCTGAGTAAATATAACATATTTACTCAGCATAAAGAGATTTGAATGGAGTTGTATAATAGGGGTCAACAGAACGACACAATAGTTGAAAATATTTTTTTTTCATCTGACTCAGAATGAAAGAGAGAAAATTCCCAGTTGTGTACAGCTCGACTCAAATGTACACTATATGTTAATGCAACGATGGGGATTTTGCTGTGTAGGCTGGGCAATGAGGAAATGAGCTAGTCTGAAACTCAAGTCAATATTAATTCACATTCAAATGGTTTATTAACAAGTTAACAAACAGCACAGTGTTCCACTAAATAACACAACCCGTTCCTATCTGATATATGACCACCCATAAAGGAAGTGGTTGTTCTTTGTGGCCGATAAAGAACTCATTCAGCCAAAAGATAATAAGGGGAACGTGCCATGCTTTCATATTTTCCCCCTTCTTTTAGCTTCATTTAGTTGATTATGTAATGTCTTCACAGGTCTACTTGAGCAACAGGGCTGGGTTAAAAACTCTTGTTACCTCATGCCTGTTATATCAGTGCAATTAGTCACTGTAAGTCACATAGTAACATAGCACTGTTTCCACATTAATGACCCACTGTTTGTTTATATAGACGGGACATTTTGTATTCAAGATGCTGGCACATGCCATGTTCTACCTGTTCCCCCGGCACCTCCCTGCACTACACCCATTTGTGTTTAACTGCAAGTTTATGTTACCTGCTCATATCCTAAGGCGTTTTCAAAGAGAAAAATTACTCCAGATTGACTCCAATTTTTTTGCCAGCTCTTAATCGTGTGAACTTTTCATAATGAATAGGTGGACAGAAATGATCTAAAATTACTTGGAATTAAATTTGATTACTTTTACATTAATTATTAAGGTGCATACATTTTAAAAAATACTTTTTCTTACATGTTATTATTTTTCAATAATAACTTGCTGAAACATGGCAAAATTGTGTAGAAATAGTAGATTTTAAATGTTTTATTCTAACTTGAATGGAATGATTAGTTACTGATTTACATACAGTCTTACTCTGTCGCCTCTATTGTTTTTCCCTATGTTTTGGGGGTTTTGATATTGTAATAACAAAAAAAAGCCAGACGTGCAGCCTCAAAGCTGTCAATATACAATATATTATGTACCTTTAAACGTCAATTCATATCAATATTTATATAACGCAGGACGACAAACCGAACTCAAAGTTAAACAATCATACATAGTTTACAACTGGAACAACATCAGTAGTCAGCCACGTATTTATTACCGTTTTTATAATGGCATTACCATAACTGGTGCAGTCCAGGTAGCACTAGGTGATCACGATGTTCACTTTTGTTTGCCATAGGTCAGGTGATCAGGGCGTGGGACATTGGTGTGTGTTCCATGCAGAAAGGAGAGGTGTGTCTGCTGCTATGTAAGCCTGAATATGCCTATGGCTCTGCTGGAAGCCCCCCAAAGGTCCCTTCCAACTCTATTCTACTGTTTGAGGTAAAACTGACCACCAAAACAAAATAAAAGGAAATGTTTTCTTGAGGTTAGCTGGTAATACTGAGTTGTTTACAGCAGTCAGCTGATATGTGGCCTTTTCCCCACCTCAGGTAGAGCTGTTGAGCTTTAGAGGGGAAGAGCTTACAGAGGACGGCGGTATCTTGAGAAGAATAAAGGTCAAAGGTGAAGGCTACAACAATCCCAATGAAGCGGCCACAGTTCACGGTACGGCCAGCTGTCTTTAGATGACATTTAGATGTCTGAGACTGAGTTGGACATTTTATACATGTTAGTCATCATCAGCATAAAGAATACTGGTAATCGGCATCATCAGCATTACAATATAGTGCACTATTTCTGTAACAGCCAATTCTATATTCACCACATGGTTACTGTACTCTTACCATTCTTACCTTTACTGCTTCTCTGTATGCTACAGTCCACTTGGAAGGATGGTGTAGTGGTCGCATGTTTGAGTCACGGGACATCACCTTTGTTGTGGGTGAATCTGAGGACATGGGTGTTCCTCTAGGGGTGGACCGTGCCATGGAGAAGATGCAGAAAGGGGAATGCTGTCTCTTATACCTAAAACCCAAGTAGGTTCAATAAGAAATTTTTTTTGACAGTTTTTATTATATAAAAACTTTTATTGAGATTCTGGTCTATACACTATATGGACAAAAGTATTGGGAGACCTTGTTCATTGTTTCTCCCAAAATTCAAAGGGTATTTAAAAAGTTTTTATCCAGCTTATGGTGGAGTATCTGTCTTGATTTTCCAGAGAACAAGGTTTTCTATTAGATTTTGGAGCACTCCTGTGAGGATTTGATTGTATTCAGCGACAAGAGCGTGAGTGAACTCATCCCAAAAGTATTGGAGCACCATAATTCCAGAAAACACAGTCCCACTGCTCTACAGCTTAATGCAGAGAGGGTCCCTCTAGCCCACGCCTGGAATTGGCATGGTGCCAACAGGGTTATGCCCATCCGCTCCAGAGAGTCCTATTCTATTGGCAATACTTCTTTACAGGGACTACACAGAATGTGTGTATGCACTTGCACATCTGTATTTGCAAAGTGTGCAGCTAAAAGTAGCTGAATGCAGTCATTAGAAGGGGTGTCCACAAACATCTGGACATATAGTGTATTTGGATATGTTCTAATACTTAGAGACATCCTTCTCTTTGCAAGCCTACCAAGTTTATGTGTACTCCTGATTACAGATATGGCTATGGAAAAGAAGGAAAGCCAGAAAATGGCATTGGACCAAATGCAGAACTGTTATATGAGGTGACGCTCAAAGATTTTGAAAAGGTGAGGTGATACATAACATAGCCTTTGTTTATTTCTCAATCATCATATATTATTATTTTTTAGGTTTAGCTCAGAAGCAATGTCTTTTTTTCTTTTTTTGAAAATAATATGATACAATGATTATGTAGATTGCTTTTGGATACTTTTAATAAGCATTATATGCCTTAAAGGCTCGACTAGAAACAGCCTTAGGCTTTTAGAACATGTATAATAATAGCAGTGAAAAGAGAAAAAGAGAAAGCACTCCCTCTAGTGCTCACAATTCACAGAATAAAAGTCACACAACTGATACCTGCACACGTCCTCCACAGGCCAAAGAATCCTGGGAAATGGAATTAAATGAGAAACTGGAGAAAGCGGTTCTGGTCAAACAGAAAGGGACCCAGTATTTCAAGGTCAGAAGTCAATTTCTTTTTTTATTGTTTGATATGGGAATGTTATTGTCAGGGCTAATCTTTCTGTGTAAGCAGAGCTTTGTACAGTAACATAAAGATTCACGTCATGCTTCCAAAAATGAACTTACTTAAATAGAAGTACAGAAAATAATTGTACTGAGAACTACAGCACAACTTCTTAGAACATCCAGCATCTGTCAGCACAGGAACCGATGACTGTTGGGGGTTTTTCTTCTGTTTTTAGATCAGAAATAAAATCTCTAAAATAAAAGGTTCAATTGGTCAAACCTATCACTTTTGAGGTGTGTCATTTTATAGTGACATTTTATATTACTCTACCCATGCTTGTGCAAGAGTTCTGGAAGAAGTCATAGTAGTGTGCTTACCAGCTGTGCTTAAGTGTGTGGTGTCTTCTCAGGCTGGGAGGTACTACCATGCAGTCATCCAGTACCAGCGTATCGTGTCATGGTTGGAGATGGAGTGTGGAATTGGTAAGGAGCAACAGCAGGCCATCCAGGCCCTCCTGCTGGTGGCTCATCTGAACCTGGCTCTGTGCTATCTACGCCTACGGGAGTATTCACAAACCGTAGAGAACTGCAACAAGGTAGAGCACCAACTATCTTATTATCACACTCTGATGTTTAGCATCATGTGATATCAATCATTATTATCTCCTAATGTTTGGTTTTAAGTCTAATGGGTATGAATGATTGAACCTTAAAGAATAAGGCTTGGTTGGTATGCTTTACATCCAAGTTATAAAAACTGATCCAATTCCACAACTAGTTCCAAAAACTAATTCCAAAATCTCTTCTTGTCCTGATTGTCTCAAAATTGCTAGCTAGCTATCTCTTCTTAATGCCACACTGGTTTATGTTGTATAAGTCTGGCAGATAAAGCACACATCGCCCTCTAGTGTACATAAACAGCAACTGTTTAAAGTTAAAGACTTGGCTACTACAAAGTCTTTGGGTTTCTGAGAAATAGTTCTAACACATAGTAGATGTTTTAGATATCATAAAATGTATGTATAAAATGCATAATTTTACTGCTCACTTGTGCAAAACATCTTAAATGTTTATGTAAGTTAAAGGGCCCATATCCTATATATCCCCCCTCCCCTGTTAAATTATATTAATATAATTAATTATTAATATTTTAATATGAATTAATATGTATTATATTATATTTGTGTGCTTGCCTCTAATTTGCTTTTTTTTTTTTTTTTTTTTAAAGCAGTTGTTGGGACTAACAGTATTTGGTCATCTATACTTTACTGGAGTAATTATTTTTCAGTCGACCTTTTACTTCTACTTCTTACATTTTTATGCAATTATCTGTACTTTCTACTCCTTACATTTAAATAGCCTCGTTACTCCTATTTCAGTTCGGTTTGTTTCATTCTGGCTTGTCATTGTTAAAAAAAATAAAACAAAACAAAACCAAAAAAAAACCTATCCAGATAATGTCCCAACTAAGCCCCACATTTACATTCCAATAAAGCTTATTGATAACATGCCTCTGAAGTTTGACTTTTTGCAGCATTACAATACTTATAGGCAACTACTCATCATATTTCATACTCCATGCTCCTTATATATATCCAATATATTTGATATTACTCAAATGCATTCATTTTCAATGGGCAGATATGCAGCTGAAACAGGCAACCTAGTACACCCCAACATTTTTCAACATTAATTAAACATTATAGCCATTATGGCTTTTAGAAAAATGTTTTTTGGGGAGGTGGGGTAGTGAACTATAGGCCCCTGTGGCACGGCCTAAGCTTTTGGCATTTGTTTTCCTTACATTACTTTTACTTTTATACTTTATATAATTTCGTTTTGTACTTTCTGCTTTAGTTTAGCTGAAGTTGATACTTTAACTTCTACAGAAGTCTTTTTAAACCCTAGTATCTACACTTCTACCAGAGTAATGAATGTGAATACGTTTGACACCGGGCAATTTTGATCTCAAGTATATAAGCATTAAAATGTTTGCTTGTGGTCAAAAACTTGACTTACTTTTCAGTTTCCATTTAAGCATTTTCCTAAAGATGTATCTTGCTTCCTTAAAGTAAAGCAATGCGTAAATGAAAACCTAAGGCCAAAATGTAGCTAAGATGTTTTATGCATGGAGCCTAAGTGACCTCCTGTCACACAAACAGCCATAAAATGAGATCCGTACTACAAACAGTGTAGCTGAACAGTGAAGACTGAACCATGGTAGTGTTCTAATAGTCTAACGTTGATTGCTAGGTGATGGAGCTGGACTCCGAAAACGAAAAGGCTCTGTACCGGCGGGGGGAGGCTCGGCTGCTGCGAAACGAATTCAGCCTGGCCCTGGGGGACTTCCGGCAAGTTCTGCAGGTCAACCCCTCTAACCGCGCTGCCCGGTGTCAGATCGTCATCTGCCAGCGCAAAATCCGTGAACACCATGAGCGTGATAAGAAGATTTACGCCAACATGTTCCAGAGGTTCGCCGAACATGATGCCAAGGTACACAAACTGTGTTATATTACCATAAGTGGTTCTCAGGTACCCACAGACAGCCCTCGGTTTTACCCTAACCCAGTTCCTGGCCTAAGTGTGTCATCATCATTATAATTGAAATGAATAATGAATGAGGTTGAGCAGATGTTAAAATCCAAAATGCCTTGCATTAAAAAAATTGCAATCAAATCTTAAAAAAAATTATTGTAAATAGATCATTACAGTATATTTATCCACCTAGTCTCCCCAAAATACCTTAAATCTAAAAAGAATACTATCTGTAATATTTAAATTCACATCATACATTAGAAATATCTAAGAAATATGTCTAGTAGTTCTAGAAAACTTTTCTGTGTTTAGTCAAGTCAAGTCAAGTCAAATTTATTTGTATAGCGCTTTTTACAACTGTTGTCGTCACAAAGCAGCTTTACATAATTAGTACTTAATAAAGGACAGAGACAGAGAAGAAAGAAGAAATAACATGAAGGGTCAAAGACCCCCGTGAGCAAGCCAACGGCGACAGTGGCAAGGAAAAACTCCCTCAGAGCTGGAGGAAGAAACCTTGGGAGGAACCAAGACTCACAAGGGGGACCCATCCTCCTCTGGCCAGACTGTTTTAAACATTAATGATAAAAATTACCAAAGCAGATACAACAGAAAGTTGATAGTGGTGATATTAATAGTGTCAGACAGACACGAGTCCATCTAGGTTTCAGCACGGCCACCAAACAGGCAGCAGCGGCAGGCGGGTGAGCCATGGGTGGTGGCGGGTTGGGGGGACCCGCTGGCCGGACTGGTAGGTGGCAGCTGGTTAGACGCAGGTAGAGGGGAACTCAGCGGGCAATCTTCCAGCAGGTCGGGCTGAGTGGCCATTTACTCGAAGAAGGTAAAGAGAGAAAAGTTAGTTCTAAGAGGAATTTTATGGAGTGCAGAGAATGTTGAGAATCAGCATCTGGGTATGTCTGACGACTCCGGCAGGTCTGATTATCACAGCATAATTAAAAGGAGAGAGCCAGATGGTAACACGGACACGGGCGCACCCTGAGAACACCAGCATCTATCTGCTCCACCGTCAACAAACCTGAGTGATCGCGTTTAAGCAGCGAGACGACAGCTCCAGCATCTCAGTGTACTACAATTCCCTGGGTCCGCGAACCCCTGGACCTGCAGCCCTTATCTAAGAAACATTAATTACCAAAAGCTAAACTAAACATATAAGTTTTCAGCTTAGATTTAAAGATTGAGACTGTGTCTGAGTCCCGAACATTATCTGGAAGGTTATTCCAGAGCTGGGGGGCTTTATAAGAAAAGGCTCTTCCCCCTGCTGAGGTTTTCTGAATTTTGGGAACGAGTAAGAGGCCGGCACCATGAGATCTAAGTAGTCTTGATGGTTCGTAATATACTATAAGATCCTAAGATCCTGTTTAAATGGTGATAACACAGTAAGCCTGTTGCTAATTAAAATAATTTAATTAAAATAATTTAATTTAATATAAATATTCACTAGGAACTATATTCTGAATATTTTACTGGTGTAAATATGTGTTGGGCCTTTTTTTTTTTAGAATTTATGTGTAAAGACCAATAATCCAAGTGTCTTCCAGATGGATAGACTATACATAGGGTTTGGAATGAAACTGAATGGATATGTTTCGTTTTGGTATGTACCTGCAGGTTGGTCGATTAAAAAGGAAGAAAGAGGAGAGTGGAGTGGTAGATCAGAACAATAAGGCTGTGAAGAAGCCCAGACGGAGTCAGGATGGCCCCTAAAAGGCCTACGGCCCATGGCCCATGGCCCACCAGGCGGAGCCTGTAATGGGGTGAAGCTAGCGCACCATGTGTGAAGGGCAATGTGGAGGAGCACGTAACCCTCACACCTTCACTGCTAACTGCTAACCTCATGACGTGAGTGCTATCACTCGGGACCTAAAGGAGATGATTCAAATACGATTCTGAATAAGAGCGATGGACACTGAAGAGGCTATAAGCCTAAACGGCATTCCTAGAGAAAAACCAAACGCACACAATCCACATGACCACTGGCATCCAACTCCCAACCTCCATCACATCCCATTCACCTCAACCCAGTAAGGCATTCATCTGATGTACAGTATTACATAACAAAATACTTCAATGATGTCACAGAAATAGAATTAAATCTAGTACTGTATTGTATGTATACAATAATAATGTGGTAGGACGTACTCTGTAGTGACGCAGAAGGATTTCAATATTAGTGTTGCAACAGGCATGGTAGGGAGAGTTTCTTTTGTACGTTTGCAGTGGCATGGTGTGTATAGCGGGCTTAGGGGTATTTTAACGCCTACTGATGTTTAGATGAGTGACCACGATGAGTAGCTGCACTCTGAAATACTGTACTGCCCCTTTTAGCCGGTTTTGTCTGATATCTATTGAACACAAAGTGCAAATGCAAATTTCCCTATGGGAACACAAACTGGTGACAATGGCCGACTGGCAGGCTGCGGCTTTGGATTACACACTCCTCGATGGATGGAGGAAACATCTGAAGGGCTGGGCTGTGCTCAAAATCTCCATCTTGGGAATCTCCTGCATGAGGTGCAGCTTGAAGCAGACCCAGGTTCACACAAAACGATACGCACATCCACAGACACAAGCTTACACCCCTTTATTTAAAAAAAATAAAAAAACAACCTTTGCATGCTTCTGTAGAGGATACTGGGTGTGTCCTAGACTTGGGAACATATTTTAAAGGAACAACAATCTAACCTTAGGCTGTTAAACAGGATATGTTCTTGACTCCAATCCAGTGTCTGTTACTTTTTTATATATATATAAATCTATATATTTTTTGTTATCTGAACTGTTTGAAGCATTTGTGCTGGAGGTCATTTGGCCACGTCTTTGAAAAATGTACTAGTTGATGATAGCTAGTGTATGATAGTTCCTTCCATCCTGGAGCGTTTCCCGAAATCTTTGCACCAAAGAACACTTTAAACACTGCAGTTTGCCACATAACAGATGAATGTTACAGTGTGAAGCTTTTGGGAAACGAATTCGGGTTGATTTCCAAAACACCTGCATTGTGCTTTACACCCAAGTCTCTTCCCATTTCAGACAGTTGAGATTATCAAAATAACGTTATTTTACATTATTTTACATATAATGTTATTTATAACATTATTTTGCATTGTTTGTTATCAAATCTCGGTGTGTTTACAATTATGATGCATTAAAAGGCAGGCCTATATATTATCAAACTACATAAAAAGAAAATGAATGAACCTCTTCGGTTGTTTGTCGTGTATTGACTGCATATATTCATTGTTCATGTTCATTTCCACTCATAATTACAAAGATTGCGCATCTCATATTTTGGCCAGTTACAAACATTCAGCATCAGATTGTCATGGAAATCTCTCAAGAGGATGAATGTACGGTCAGGTAGAAGAAAATATGATACTTGGTCAACAGAGGGCAGCACTTCCATCATTTGGAGAACTACAAGGAGGAATAAACATGTAGATGTAGAAGTCAGACTTCATTGGTACTAATCTTTTAGAATAAATCTGAATTTCATAATGAAGCCATTTTCACAAAGCCATGAAAGAGTGTGGAAACTAATGTCTAATGTCTAAAACTGTAATCTGCAGAACGCATTAGAAAACCTTCCCATAGATCAGTGATATTAGTGCTGCAACACCAGAGCTCTGCAGAGTTCAGCATTAAACCTCATTAAACATCAGAATCTATTCATCAGCTAATTATAAAGGCCTTTGCGAGTTGAATTCAGACTTTTAGAAGAGAGTAAGCACTGATTTGTGCAGCCATGTAGCACAGTCCTTCAGCATGAGACAGAATCAGAATGGGCCTCAATGATGAGGGAATGTTATTGTGAATTATATAGTAAAATATTGTGACATGCTGTTATTTCACGGTAACACACATCCATCAGGGCTCTACAGCTTTTATACAATGCTTTGGAAAGTAAGAAATTAATTAACTGAGCCATTAACGCAGCATTTAATATGTTAGCATATCCTTCCGCCAAACTATAGTTCCTTAACAAGCAGCTTCTTCCTACGTTACAGCAACACACTCCACTCACTCGCTGATTAGCCTGCTGTTCCTTCTCCTGCTCCTCACACAGACCAACAAATTTTGCCACTCATTTTTTTTCTTTGTTTGTTTACTTGTTTGTTGTTATTGTGTATTCTTGTCCTAATCATTCTTGTTTTATTTTGCTCAAGGTTTACATTAGCCCTTGGTTCAGCGGAGTGATACAATGTTTGTTAAAAAACACATGCTTTCATGGTGAAATAACAGCATGGTTAGAGCGCTTCTCAGCCAATCAGCTTGCGCAGCCGGAACTAGCTGTTGTGTAAATCACACAGTGAGTAAAGGTACATTTTCCAAGTTTTATACTGAATGAATATTATTACAGATTTAGCAAAATCTTTAAAATATTTTTGTACAGTTTCTACAGTTTTCTTTTTGATAAGGGTGGATTTTTGTCACATCTGAAGCGCGGTTAAGTTGTATAAGTTGGACATATTATATGACGAATAATTATTTTAAGTGGTTACATAACATAAATTACAAAACATAACTTTAAGGTTTTTTGCCTAAAGTACTGACATCTGCTGCATGCTCAGCAATTGCTAATATTATGTTGACTTAATATTTCTCACATTTTCACCATATTTATCTGAGGCCAAGCCTAAGAGGCCCACTATACCGTGGTAAAATATCATGGTGATTAAAATAATTTCAGAAATAACAAAATTTATCTTTGAAACAAAACAAGGTAAACTCAACATGTCTGCAAGTTAACCAGTTCATCAAATGCTGAATTCAGCTATAATTTCCACCTTGCTGTGCATCTTGCCATGATAGGGTAGACATATGCATGCCTTTCTTTGTTGTTGTTGTTTTGTTAAATACAAGAATAGTTTCTGAAAAAAAGGTTTGACATTAAAAAAGACAACCCATTTATACGATTTTAATTATGAAAGGTTTAAAACGGGTTGAATTCCTGTCACTTCCCACACTACAGAAAAAACTATTTTACAAATTGCTCAACTTGTGAAGAACCAATGGCATTCAGGCAGAATACATTAAAGAGTGGTGTGTGCTTAATTATGTTTTTGAAAACAACATTCAGTGAACACAACACAATGGTACCATCATATTTTTTCAATATACAAGATGACATTTGTTGGTATAATGATTAGATAATGGCAGATTCTGTGCATTATGGCTGAACCACAAGTAGACACTCCCTCCAGTTGAAGTGGTCACTTTGGAAGTACATTATACAGACAAAAGTTTTGGGATGCCTGCTCATTCATTGTCTTCCAAAATCAAGGATATTAAAAAACAAAAAGTGTATCCTGCTTTTGTTAGAGTAACTATCTCTACTGTTCGGCAAAGGCTTTTTACTAGATTGTGGCGCGTTGCTGTGAGGATTTGACCCCAACTATGAATGGGACACCATCATTCCAGAGTTCCACTGCTTAACGCTGGGGGGGCTTTATACTCCTCTAGCCCATGCCTGACATTAGGCATGGTGCCAATAGGTTCATGTTTATCTGCTCTGAGTCATATTCTATTGACAGTACTTCTCTACAGGGACTAGACAAGCTGTGCTTGTGCATTTGTACTCTGTGTCAGGAGAGATTGCAATTTAAAGTAGCTGAATGCATTCATTGGAAGGAGTGACCACAGACATTTGGACATGTAGTGTACATGGAGGAGCACTTAAAGTAAGTCATTGAAAGTTGTAGTTTAGTTTTAGCACTGTAAGACTTTGGATATTTTTGCCATAATCAAAAGGTTGTGCTGTTTAAGTTTGCATCAATAGTGTAACATCTAACTTAATTACCTTATTTACCTTCTTACTTACCTTCTTGTCTACCTGGTCATCTTCATGTTTCATTAAAATAAGTCAGTAATTCTTCACAAATAAACAATCATTATAATTGATTTATGTGTTTTCTTCCAGTTTGCGTTCAAAGATGCTCAGTGTTAATTTTGTTTGGGGGAAATGTGAACATGATGGGGAAGGAAACTAATTTTAAAACAAAATACATAATTTATGAAGAAGGGCCATGAAAATTACAGTTGAAAAGGTAACATCTCTCCAAAATGGCTCCATAGTTTCTACTGTGCTTCATATAAAGATCAATATAAAGATCATTTATATTACTGTGAATACTATTTATGTCCATGATAGGGTGAACACGTGTGGTAGGTAGTGTCAGGAAATATTGGCATCCTGTTGCAAAATAAAACATGATTAAGCTTGACATAGTTTTCTGTGCAGTCTAGTGTTTTATAAATATATTAAAATAAAAGAATTACAAATCTTGAGTCATTTTGTTAATGATATTAGTAATATAATAATGAAGTCCAAAGTAGGTCCACAGTATATTGATTATTGATTAATGGCTCACATTACTTAAGGTAATGCACATTATTTAAGGTAAATGTTCAAAATTAGGATTAATGCCCTTATGTAGCAAGGCCGTCATTTCGCACATTAAAGTCTTGTGTTCTGAAACGTGAGTTCATATTTCACTTGATCATTCAATCAATGAGAACTGAGCTCTTGAGAAATCTTCCACACTGCTTCCATTGTTAGCCAAGTTTATTAAAAGACATGTTCAAACATCTTTTTAAAAACATGTCAGGCATCCAATGATAAAATGACAATGATTTGTCTTCTCCTTTTGGACTGATTCTTAGGAGACTGTTTTTTTTTTTTAATCATACAAGAACCTGTTCAACACTGCTAGTCCACAAGATGAGATGGTACATATTAATACTAAACTCTAATATACACGATATGTATTTCTCCCAAAATTATATACATCCTAAATGTTTACAGTCAATGGCCTAAAAAGCAGGAATATGAAACTAGAACTATGTTCTAAATTCTGTATGGATACAGTAATATATGGAGTGAATGTCATAATGATGGCACCATATCTGCATCCTAGCAGCTTTTAACTATAAAAAAATAATTATCTCTAAAAAAACAAACAAACAAACAAACAAACAGCAGGGGATTATACAAGTCATTTACAATGTATTTATCTGGACCGTTTGCTGTTTTGCTGAAAAACAAAAATGATGCAAAGGTTTGTGGGAAGTCTGATCATGTGCAGACTTGGACTTACTGAGCCACAAGCCATGGAAAAGGCACTTTCAGTCTCAAGCACATGACCTGCTTTTCCATAACCAAGTAGCTGCCTAAAGGAAGCCAAGTAGGTCAGTTGCAACACCATGACGCCTCCCTGCAGTAGCTGGACTAGCTTCTGGTTCATAAATGTTTATGTTCTAATGTTCACTGGTCCATCCAAAATTAGCGCTGGTCCTTCTCATCGTTTATTCTTAGCTAGTTTAGTTGTTTCTTCACTGTTAAGGATCTTGGACTAAGATGATATGATTTTAACAGCTGAGAATCTCAGATAGCTGCTGAACTAGCAAAATGTCCTTAACACAGCGCCCTTTGGTTTTCTTTAGATAAAGGCCTCTACGTGTTTCAGTGGAAAGTAATGCTCCAAAATACACTGATAAATACAACACTCTACATTTTGAGTAAAATTAAATGCTTTACAACATTGCTGAAAAGGTACAGTTCACGTTGACCTCAGGTTGTCTTACAAGTCCATTAACAAAATTGAAGACGCTCATTAAATCTGAGTGCCGTCTTCTGACATTAACAGCCCAAAGCACCTGTTCGTTCTTCTAGTATAGCCAACCCACATCCTCCTTGGTCGTTCTCTGCCAGCCATGATTTCTGTGTGAACGTGGATCAGTCATCGCAGTCGCTCCATATGCTGATGATCTCTGCCTTTGCTCCCTGAAACCTACTGGCAAACTAATGATTGGCAACAAAAATGACTGCGTACTCACTGTACATCTTCTAATCAGCACAGGTAATGTTAGGAGCATACTACTCAAGAAGTATAGAATCCTTTGCTGCAGTAAGAACAGCAACCAGCAGCTTGCATGAGTCATTTTTATAACAAGGTCATCTGTGGCAATATTTTGAGTCATTTAACACTTAGAGGAGCACCACTTTCTATCACCATTACACTTGGTGATTGTGTCATGAGTGTGTACCATCACAGAATTGATGGTGGAGAGGAAGGCTGAAGGCCTGTGTAAATGTGCTTTTAGAGGTATCTGCGATTGCGATTCAAAGACGTCCATGCTGATATACAGAGCATTAAGGCCACTACAGCAAGTTTCACAGCGTCTCCCCCTCTTTCAAGGATGAAGGAAGGTCATTTGCTGGAGTGCACAGAGTGCGTAATCTCTAAGGAAGACAAAAGGTTAGAAGTTATGACATAATTGCTAGAAGTGATATCAAGATCAAAGATTTCAGGGCAGTAAAAAAAAAAAAGGTTCATGGTTGAGTAAGGGTGTAGGTATGTAACGTGGAACAGGGCATACCTGTTTTAGTGAGCCACTAGATCTGAGGAGGGCATAGATCATCCAAAGAGGAACCAATAGGGTTGAAGAGAGAGTGAACCACCAACCAATAGCATAGCCCCACCATGGATACTCAAATGTGTTGTTAAATTTTAGAGGAGCGAATTTGACCATAGAGAAGACAAATGTAGCCTAAAACAAAAATATGTATTTAAAAAATTCAGAAAGTTTTGGTTATTATAACCAAAATGTCAAAGGTGATCTTATACAGGTACTCACTGTGCACACAACAGGAGTGATGTACTTCCAACAGTACTTTGCTAAGGGTAATGGCCGATAGCCAATCATGTCTTCAATGTTATCATACAAGCGATCAGCACCTGTTAGAAATGAAAAACATACACCCACCATTATGCAATGTAGATGTTTTCAACACTGATTATATAGTCACCATTGAATATGTATTCACTGTTTACACACCCTTTAGAACTTTCTGTACACCCAAAACATGCACAAACATGCACTCTAGTCAAATGTTGTTGTTTTTATTGAATACTTACCATATACCCAGCCTATACACACTGACTGTAAAATGGCAAACATCAGAAGGGTCATCCCACTGCAGGCGTAGTAATCAAACAACTGGAAGATATATAAGCCACCCTGCAGTACAAAACAAGCAGTCAAGGGAGGTTCTGACTTAATACTTAGCTTTCTTATAATAAAAGAGTGTATACAGCATATTCTCCATATTATAGTAGCATTGACCTTTGCTTCCATGCACATCTAACATAACAGAACTACTATTTTTGATTGGTAAGAATGTTTCGTTGATTTAGACTGAGCACACAGATAGCACAATAACTGACGTCAGAGGCAAGGATGACCGTTTTGGCTCCCTGCAGGCTGGCAGAAAATGTCTCATGAACAGCATCTGTCAGTAGGTACTACTCCATGTGTTCTACACTGATAAACACTGTTGTGGTACAATTATAGTGAAAGACACTTTCTCAGTCTACAGCAGGTAATGCAAAGAGCATGGACATACCCACCTCAGTCACCATGACCAGGCCAATGAAAAAGCTTCCAATGCAAATGATGAGCAGGAAGAATTTACGGCGATGACCCATGAGGAAGAAGGATGGGTACATGTCAGTTATGGCTGTCATCAGTGCTTCTAAACCCACAAACTGGAAAAGGAGTTTGAGATAGAAAGGAACACTTCATTTTAATGCAACACTTAGATTTTACTTCCTTTACTTACTACTCTATAACTATTTAAAGCAACATTAACAGCTTCAAAAATTACTTTAAAGCTCCAAAAAAATTGTAATAGGGCAGACAGCATCTACATTATTGCTACTCCAGGAATTTTCACCATATGTCACAGAAAGTGAATGATTCATCAGTGTGAATTTACCTTTTGTATCAAGCAGCAAAAAAAGTTACTTTCTAGTAACTTTGAATAAAAATTGCTGTATGGGACATTGCATGGCCTGCGATGTGACTTTTGTCCATACCACACTGCGATGACTATGCTGAAATGATATTGTGTAGCCATACTATGTAACTTGCCACATTCATGCGAAATCCGGTAGTATTACTCTATCGCAACAGTCCAATAAGCATTTATAAATAAGACTGCTTGTCATGAGATCTTTTGCACTAACCTCACTGTCCAAGCCAAGCAGAATGATCATGACGAAGAAGCAAATGGACCATAGTTGGGGGACAGGCATCATTGCAACGGCTCTGGGATAAGCAATAAAGGCTAACCCCGGACCTGTAAAAACATATAAGAAAGATGCATCGTTAACACTTCAAGTTTATGGAAGATGCATTGTTCAACTGTTGTGGGTATGAGTGCTGTCTGATTTAGAGCAGTAGACACCAACACCAGGCCTGGAGAGCTACCTTCCTGCACAGTACAAACTACACACTGCAACATCTGCTTCAGATTTCAGAACTTTTTCGGAAGTCACTGATTTGCAAGATCAAATACATCCATGTTATGGTCATGTTAGATGCATGTACAGGTTGGTACTGAACTCTGCAGGAAAATACATATCCAGGACAGGGGTTTGTGATCACTGGCAGAGAGTAGATCCAGTCACCTGACTGTGCCACTGTTGAGATGTCTGTCCCCTGTTCATAGGCCATGAAACCCAGCACAGAGAAGATGGCAAAGCCGGCCACAAAGCTGGTCCCACTGTTCAACAGGCACAGATACACACAGTCTCTGCAAAGAAGAGACCCAACACACTAAGCATTAACCGTCAGAGGCAAATATCCAAATTCCAAAAATAGAACTTGTAATGTTAGCAAAAGATCTCATGAGTCCATTCATAAACTGCAAGGGAAGGTATTAGGGTATGAAACATTTAAATAAAGATTATATAAATATAAATCACAGAATAATGTGTGCTGTAATTTCGTTTGGGCTTTTTCTCCACTCACTTGTAACAGTTGTTGTTGTACTTGTTATAACTTCCCAGAGCAGTGAGGCACCCAATGCAGATAGCGTAGGAGTAAAAGATCTGTGTTCCAGCATCCATCCACACCTACATGGCAAGAGAGAATGAAAGAGTCTTCACAACTCACTGACAGGCAGTCAGAAAAAAACTGCAGAAAATTGGCTCTGTATTGGTAACCCATGAAACCATAACAAGTGATTGTTAACCCAAAGCTGGAACACATTCTACTCTGTACAAAGGTTTCCACACTGCAATCCAACCACAGAGAAACAACATCACTCTACTCATGAAATGTTTATAGCAGTATCTGACAAGAGAGACAATATGCTACATTTCTCCTTTTGCAACATTGGGTTCTATTTCACGAATATATGGACCAGTGTCAGTGACCTGTCTCCATGATTTTACATTGATTTATGTATTGTATACCAATTGTTTAATCAGGGTAGTTTCAGGGAGTTTAATTCTAAAGTGTTTAAAGGCTGTTTGTAAATCATAACTAAAAGCTGATATGCCAGATTTTACCACTGGAATATGAAAATGCACAAAACCATTAGAACATAGAGCAGATACATAAATACATATAAGACAATATATAAGGCAAAATTACTCAATTCATTTGTCTCTGAACTGAACATTGAGTTGAATTATTCATTGGATTGTCACATATCTGGCATTTGGGGCAAAGTAAAAATGGAATCCAATGAATTCAAAGCATGCACGTACCATTTATATCAACATAGTCTAAATCAGATAAAAATGTACTTCAGCTAGTTTCTACTTGTCTGCTGAAAAAAAAAAACTGTTAGCAAAATAAAAGCTCAGTTTTAAATGTAGCTTTTCTATAACTGATTCAGAGCAAAGTTATTAGGATTTCTACCTGTGGGTCTACGAGGCGTGTTGGATCTGGATAGAGGTAGAACACGATGCCATCAATGGCTCCAGGCAGTGTAAGTCCACGCACCAGAAGCACCACCAACATCACATAAGGAAAGGTAGCAGTGAAATAGACCACCTGAGAGAAACAGAGCAGTTTTCAGAGAGTTTTCTTTCTCTGTTGAATTCAGCCAAAAGCTTTGCATGAACTGACAAATTATTAAATTATAGTAAAAGTTGGCTAAATATATAATTCCTATAATGTTTCTTTTAGCCTTAATGCACTTGATTAGCCAAGTTGTGTGTGGTGTTCAAAGTTTTTTTTTTCTTTAGTTTTGTATTGACTGTAGCTGTAAGGGTACGAGTAATGTGAGCTTATATCCATGGAATACAACTAACAGAAACCACATATTGAGATTATTTAATAACGGAGGATAAAAGCACAATGTTATTCAACATTAAGATTTCATACATTAGTTCCAGCACAAAACTACAGGAGCTTTGGGGACATATCTTGTGGCTAAACCCCAACATTTGAGGATAAGGAAAACTGGGCAAGCTCCTACCTTGCCAGTGGACTTCACTCCCTTCCACACACAGAAATAGCAGATGACCCAGGCCAGCAGAAGACAGAGAGCCAGCTCCCACCTCAAATTGCCCAGCTCATACACACTGTCTGTGATATTTAGCACTCTCCTCCTGAAAAACATTTACACAGTATTCCTTTTTAGCTCATGCAATCATACAGTTCGTTTATTGTAGGTACATAATAAAAACAACTCACTCCCAGAACTCCTTTACAGGAGACGTTGCGTTCTGTGGTATACTCAAGTTAAAATTGTCCATCCTGTCAAACTCAAAACAGGTTTCTGTGAAGAGAAAAGAGCAGTTAAGCTGCAGAAAACATCTTTCAAAAGAAAAAAAAAGGTTTATTTATGAATTACTGAACTTACACTCTATTGCCAAAAGTATTTGCTTGCCTGCCTTCGCATGCACATGATATTGAGTCACATCCCATTCTTAATTTATTTTAATATGATGTTGGCCACCATTTACAGCTATAACAGCTTCAACTCTTCTGTGAAGGCTTTCCACAAGGTTTAGGAGTGTGTTTATGGGAATTTTTGACTGTTCTTCCCAAAGTGCATTTGTGAGTTCAGACACTGATGTTGGAAGAGAAGCCCTGGTTTGCAGTCTCCGCTCTGACTCATCCTAAAGTGTTCTATCGGATAGAGGTCAGGACTCTGTGCAGGCCAGTCTTCCAACCTCCGAGCCAACCTCGCTCATCCATGTCTTTATGGACCTTGCTTTGTGCACTGGTTCTCAGTCATGTTGGAACAGGATGGGGCCATCCCCCAAACTGTTCCTGCAAAGTTGGAAGGAAGATATTGACCAAAATCTCTAGGTATGCTGAAGCATTAAGAGTTCCTTTTACTGGAACTAAGGGTCCGAACCCAACTCCTGAAAAACAACCCCACACCATAATCCTTCCCCAACCAAACTTTACACTTGGCACAATGCAGTCTGACAAGTACCGTTCTCCTTGGCAACCGCCAAACCCAGACTCGTCTATCGGATTGCCCGACAGAGAAGCGCGACTCCAGAGAACACGTCTCCAGTGGCAGTGTGCTTTACACCACTGCATCCAATGTTTTGCATTGCGCTTGGTGATGTAAGGCTTGGATGCAGCTGCTTGGCCATGGAAACCCATTCCATGAAGCTCTCAAAGCATAGTTATTGAACTAATCTGAAGGCCACATGAAGTTAGGAGGTCTGTAGTGCTTGACTCTGCACACAATGCGCCTCAGCATCCACTGAACCACTGAGTGGCCTACCACTTCGTGGCTGAGTTGCTGTCGCTCCCAATCGCTTCCACTTTGTTATGATACCACGGACAGGTGACTGTGGAATATTTAGTAGTGAGGAAATTTTACGACTGGACTTGTTGCACAGGTGGCATCCTATCAGGGTACCACGCTGGAATTCACTGAGCTCCTGAGAGCGACCCATTCTTTCACAAATGTTTGTTTCATACACCGGTGACCAGAGAATTTATTGGAACACCTGAATTCAATGATTTGGATGGGTGAGTAAATACTTTTGGCAATATAGTGTATTTGTACCAAATATTACTTTATATATGTGAACAAAGCTAAATCAGTTTAAGATACAGTAACAACTAGATTTTCCTGTAACACTTAAAATACCTGTGTTCCAGCTGTTTCTGCAGCTAGCCCATGGTAACTGAGAACTAAAGGAGGAAAAGAGATAGAAGAATGCCCAAGCCAGGATGATGATGTAGTAGATGCTGGAATACAATACGACCACCTGACTCCCATAACCCAACCCTGCAAAAAACACAAAAATATATACACACATGCATAAATAAACAAACAAAACAAAGGAGCTATACATATTTGCCACTGGATAACCTGCCTTGTTATTTGTCAGTCCAAATACAATGTTCTTTTTACCAAGGCAAACATATTAATAAAGATGCAACAACTTTTATGCAGTAACATCAACTAAAAACACACAAACATGTTGAGAAGCATCCTGTTATGTCAGAACAAGCTTCTTTCAGTTTGCTTTAGCCTGCTACTGTAGCACATGTACTGCTGATAGCCCTAAACAGCAACACATTCTGTCCTTATTTGAGTTTTAATCTGTTTTAAGGTAATACTGTAATCTTTAGGGCACGACTGAAACATGACATAATTTTAAATACAGTTTCAAAGCGCTGCACAACACATGTAAACCAGGGCTGTTTCTGAACATTTTAGTACCCTACGCAATGTCCTACTTGGCAAACACCTCAGTCAAATTATTAAGAATGATATTTTACATGCTGATGATTATTTCATTAATTGTCATATAGAAATAATAAACATTTAATAACTGCTAAAATGAACAGAATAAAACAGTAATATGCTATAAATGTATAATTTGTGTTTAAGTGCTATTTATTTTTTCCAAGAACAAACTAAAACAGAAGCAATTTAAAGCAATTGCAATTTAAAAACTAAGCAATTTACTGCTTATGGCAAGGGATGGCCTTGATTAAAACCTACTGGGTGGCTCAGGACACAGGATTTGGATGTTTTAGCTAATATGGAAGATTTGTTTTTGTAAACCCCTTTTAAGGCTACAACCCTGCAATCATATTGTTAAAATGTAAATTCTCACCTTCAAACAGTGGGCAGATTTTCCTCCAACAGGTGACACTCCCCTGACTGGTGTACTGACCCAGTGATATCTCCAGGAGGAACAGTGGAATGCCACAGGCAAACAGGAAGACCACATATGGAATGAAAAACACTCCTGGAGGACAAAGTCATCATTTTAGTCTTATTTATGGCCCAAGTGATTTAGGGTGACACCAAGTCTATTTCAGGCCTACAGCTCCCAGTAGTGCAGTGCTTCAGTTGTTCCAAAAACTAAAAAAAGAAGAAAGAACTAATCGGATACACTATATGGACAAAAGTATTGGGACACTTCTCATTCATCGTTTATCCTACATTTTTGGAGTAGCTGTCTCTACTGTCCAGGGAAGGCATTCTACTAGATTCTGGCACACTGCTATGAGGATTTGACTTATTCAGCAACAAGAGTGTTAGTCAGGTCAGGATGTTGGGGGGCTTCATACCCCTCTAGCCCACAGTAGGCATGGTGCCAATAGGTTCATGTTTATCTGCTCCAGAAAGCTGAATGCATCCATTGGAACAGGTGTTCACAAACATTTGTCAAGTCAAGTCAAGTCAAGTCAAGTGGGTTTTATTGTCATTTCAACTACATACAGAGTACACAGTGAAACAAAACAACGTTCTCCTCCAGGACCATGGTGCAACATAGACAGTGCATACAAAACACAAGTGCAACACAATACAAGTGCGGACAGACAACACAACACAGTATAGACAGAGAATAATAAATAATTGGGGGTAATTTGGACATATAATGTATGATTTTTCAGTCAAGTCATTATTTTGGCAACATGAAGTTTATGAAAAAGTGTTTAAAATATGAAATCACTATATTCGGCCAACTTACCTCCTCCATTCTTGTAGCACAGGTAGGGGAACCTCCACACATTTCCTAGGCCGATAATCTGTCCAGCAACCGCTAAAAGAAATTCCACTTTACTTGACCACTGGCCCCTCTCCGGAGTCTTCTGCTCTGTAATAACCTTCCCTGACTCCATATAAGCCAGTTTAAACTGCACCTCCGGATCATAAGGCACTGCCATATCGCTGCAAGAAGGAAAAATGGATTTAGGCATCTGCAAATCTGTGGCTACACAAAGCTTAACGCAGAGTTAAGGTTCCAGTTTTGAGAATGATTTTGAGCTCTGGGCCTTCAGTTGATTCCTGTTTTATACCTGAAGTGATCCATTTTGGTTGTTGATTTACCTGTTAAAAATATTTGCCTATTTTAAGTGTGTTTAACTTCTATAGTTAATGTTAACTCCAATTGAGATGAGTGAATATAAAATGTATGCTGGGACTAGAGTCTTTGGGTCTTTTTGAGCACCTGTTCAGACAGAAGCAGATTGAAGTCTTGCCAAGTACCTTTGTACAGCATTTCAAAACTAACACATTCCTGAGCCTGTTGACTTCCACTGAAAAGAAAACCCCTTTGACACTAGACCTGAATATTTCCACTAATCGCTCTTTTATGTAAAGAGTCCGGTCAGTGGCACACCAACTTGCCAACCACTTCCAAAGTGTCCAAACTCCACACTGATTTTAACCTCTGATCCAGATTTATGCAGCATTAACACAGGGGCCATAAACACCAAATGTAAATGGAAAGTAGTAAACTATTGATCTCTGTCCAACAACCAGGACAGCAATATTATATCAGCATACTGTAAACTTTTATTTTACAGTGTGTGTATTTTTTAATCCCTGTCAGCAAAAAGTATGTCACAGCTTTAGCACCCTGTGATTTGCTAATATGTTTACTGTGGCTGCTAGCAGCTTAACTGATTTTGTTCAACTCAAATACTCAATACTGAATTAAACAAAATAAAAGGTTTTGCATTGTTCTACATGAACAAAAGATATATTTAACTTTACACTACAAATCAACCTCTGTCCTGTTCCACACTTTCCAGTGTTCAATCCCAACAAAAGTGAGTGTTCTGATAATCAGATATTTGGAATTGATTTTGAACATCATCAAATTCAAAGTTCTTGTAGGTATTAGAATTTTTCAGTGACAGTTTCTAGTGACAGCTGACTGCCCTTCAATTCAGCCAGAGCAGCTTTCTGCGTAGGCCTAAGTAAACAAGGCTCTGCACAAATGAAAACCCTTCCCATTGAAACCTAATGACAACATTTGATTTGTCCTGCTGTTAAAATTCCACATATAAAATAATGACCGATAAAAATAATGACCTATTTTTCCACAATCACAACCACAACATTTAACACCAGAGGCAAACAGATCAAGAAATTATACAGGTGCGTTAATCGCATGTATCAAACACTGAAACATCAAGGAGATGATGTGTAATTACTTAAGTATTTTTCAGCTACAAAAGTCAAGCTGTATTTTGCCTAAACAGTGGAGGACACTGTGTACAGTGTACACTGTACAGTGACAAATACGTGCACCTTCACCTTTTCCTCTATACATTGGTTGCGCTAGTTATGCCTGTAGGAGATCTTGCCTGAAGAAGCCCATGATGTGACTAAAATCTTTAGTTCTGTTAGCTGTTTAATAATTCCACATTATAGGTTAACTGATTTGCATGCGGCCCCCATATTGCTGAAGTTCATGTGCTACTCTGAATGGAAAGGGTTAAGAATAGGTTTAACACCATGACCTTCAGTTTTCTCACTGTGACAGTGCACACGTTATCCGTGATATGTCGAACACTAAAACAGTTATCAGGAAGACACCAATAGTAGACAATGTGCAATTGCTTAAGTATGCACCAGCCACAGAGCATGGTAAAGTAACTGAGTACAGAGCACTGCTTGAGTTAACTCCACACTTTCCAAACACACATTTCTTAGTTCTGCAATTCAATTTGGTTAGCGTATTGAGTTGAGCCAACTCAAAAACATAAGAAACAGTTTTAACTGCTTAAATATTGGGTAAGAATTGTGTAAGATTTCTAGTCGGTGTCTTTCGCCTTGTTTACTGTTTATTCCCATCTGTAGTTTAGGACTTTCCAAATCACATGATGTTCCCAGACTGGGAGGCCTTTGCTGGAATTAAAACTTAGAATTGCCACACACACTTGTTGAGTATGCAGTTAGGTTGGTGTGCCACTCCACAGCTGAGAAATTACATTACACCAAAACACGGTTCTGGGTAAATTCACCTTTCTGTTCCTTCTTGGATTCTGATATGTACATAGTTTTACAGCTTTTGAGTGGCGCAACAGTCTAACTGCCTGCCTGTCAAGAAACAGGAGCTCATGAGTTAAAACCCTGTCAACATCACAGCCCCCCATGTGAGTGGGAAGGTTCTAACCTACAGAGGGAATAAACAGTAAACAAATTGAGGAGGAGGAACACAGACTAAACATCTGCAGCATCTTTACCTACATTTTTGAGTTAGATCAACTTTGTATGTATTGCTTACATAACTGAGATGCAGAACTAAAAAGTGTAATAACTTTTTATTAAACTAAGCCTAAAATCTATGTCTAAATCAGTTAGCTTATCACTTATCATGAAGTCAAACAGCTTTTTTTCTTTTCATTCCTCTAGGAATCTTTTACAGTGGTTATGCCTGACGGGGGTCTCTCTGAACAAGCCCATGATTCGACTAAAATCTTCAGTTCCGTTATCTCTTCAGTAATCCCATATTACAGCTTAGCTGGTTTGCAAGCGTCCCCATGTTGCTGACGTTCATCTAACTGCTCTGAATGAAAGGGGTTGACGATACGCTTAACCAAAACACAGCTCAGGGGTAACACCATGACCTTCAGTGTCGTCACTGTGACAGTGCACTCGTTATCCGTGATAGGAGAATCAGTCCTAACACATCAAATGCCTCGACAGTCGCCTTTAATAACGAAGAAGGTACTCGGAGTCAAACTGAGCGAATGAATGTGGTGGATCAGCCTCGTCGCCAAAAAACCGGAACTTAACCAACCTGTCGCCGGTGCACTGAGCAAGAGTCGCTACAGGACTACAGAAACTACAGGAAGAAACGCAGCAGCAGCGCCTTCCCTGTGCCCTTTGGCCTACATTCAGCCGCACACAGCTCGCCTACAAAACAGTAGTTCGTATGTACTCTTCCCGGTACAAGCCGGCAGAAGCCAAACAGGTCCCCCAAAGCCAAAACCCAATGGACACATGCTGCTTTCCACAGCATGCCCCTTAGACCCAAACGACGACAACTGTGCGAGTGAAGACAGAAAGCGAGACATAGCATTGTAGACTACCTGATGGAGACAGAAGTCGATCAGAAGTTTATGAAGCCGCTCTTGAACGAGTTTGCCGGGGGGGGGGACTGAGAAGTCACTACAGTGACTGAGAAAGAGGTGTTCGATTCCTTCGTGACTTTATAAAATCGTGAACCAGCCTTCTTTCTTTCCTTCGTGGGCCGCAGGCGAGTCCATAAACACATTTGAGCCTGCACACGCATGTGGCTATATGAGGGTGTATATGTGTGCGCGCGCGCGCGCGCTCGTAGATCTATGATAGAGACAGAGTGAGGCGGAGCCTAAAGGGGACAAGCTACGCTCTCCTCCACTCCCTCAGCAGCGTCTGGTTGTGTGTGTGGGAGGGGCGGTGGGGGGTGGGGGGCGTGTCTATGCAAGCGTGAGGTAGATAAAGGCCTACATAAGGAACAACGACACAAATGAATGTAGCGGCGGGCTGTGTCCAAATTTACATACTCATTTGCATTCGGCTCTGTGATTGGATGCTTCTGTCCTCAGTATTCCTGTTGGAGACTGGATTCTGGCTTCATATCTAAAAACCTTCCCCTATGAAATGACTTGATCTTCCAATAAACCTCGACTTGTTTCTGCTGACTGAAATCTGATAACAACCTGGAGACCCCTTATGTAAACATGTTAACACCCCCTGGGTATACCTATTTATAATGAAACTAAGAAAGGGGTCTGATATCGTCTGTCATGGTGACCCAATTCAAAGAAGTTGTTTGTCATATCACATCTGTTAAAAGCATGGCGTTGTAGATCGCTTGCCTCACACTTGTTACCGGGGTTTATATCTACACTGAAATGACCCACTTTTACACAGCAGCTGTGTTGGACAAAATACACAACTTCTTGTACTCCCGGGCTGTATTGTAATATATAATTTAAATGGACGTATTTGCTATTTAATGTGTTTACTATGGTAAAAAAAATACAGTAAGGGTATTCTAGCATGCTGGAGCAATGCTGGTCTATGTGATTTTCTTGGGGTTTAGTTTGCAGGCTACATTAATCAACATGACTAGTTTACTGGTTAAAGTGTCAAAATGTTAATATGCTTTGTGGACAAAAGTATTGGGACACCTACACATTACACTTACATGAGCTTTAATGACATTCTAAATCCATTCTAAATTCCTGGGCATTAATATGGAGTTGGTCCCTCTGCAGCTCTAACAGCAGGTTTGAGCATTGGTGACTTTTATGCACTGTTCTCCTCAGCACTCTGTGACCCTGCTCTGTAACTTTACGTGCTCTGCCACTTCATTTGCTCTCTGTGGTTCCTAAATGCTTCCACTTTTTAATAATAGCACTCACAGCTGACGGTGGAATATCTTAGAGGGAGGAAATTTCACCAACTGACTTGGTGCAGAATTCAATGATTAAGAGGCATCCCATTTAATGCAGTACATACAGCTCTGGAAAAAAAATAATACCACTTAATGTCTTTCTTAAATTTGCATCTCTAAGTCTATGGAAGCCATTTTATCCCAGGCTTTAAGTCAAATAAAGTTGAGTTACCAGCAGCAATGTGACAGACTAGTGGAGAGCCTGCCAAGGCATGAAAGCTGTGATTGGCAGTCAAGGTTATTTCACCATAGTGAAATTTATTTGAATGCTCTCAAAGTTCAAATATTAGTACAGTGTCATTTATATTTGAATAATAACGTCTCTGCATTATAACTTCACTGAGCAGTTGTCATTTCTGCAAATAAATTTTTATTTAAAAATGAGGGGAAATTGTCTATGGTTTATGATGGTTTATAAAATGCAATGCAAATGTTAATTTCTCTAAACACATTACCTATAAATAGAGAAACTGATAATGTAGGGTGGTCTCAGTTTTTTTCCCAGAGTTGTATATATGGGTGCACTAATTTTCAGCAAAGACCTCCTCATTCTCATCTCCTCACTCGTTCTTAAACTGACCTTACTCTGTTCAAATGACCTCAATAATTCTATGTATGTTTATCTACACCGTATTCAGAAAGTCTTCAGACAATTCTCACTTATTTTTCTTATGCTGATGACTAAAAAACTAAAAATTCTGCACTTGATTTAGGGTGTGTCAGTGTGTCTTTGCAATCCTAACGATGGGCAAAGTATGCCTTGCGAGGCTTGAAACTAGCAAAAGGCAAGGACATTTACAGAGTATTTAGGGTGCATTGTCTTGTTGAAAGGCAAACCTTCAGCCCAGTCTGACGTCCCGAATGCTCTGGATCAGGTTTTTATAAAGAATATCTCTGTATCGCTCTATTCAGCTTTCCTCCAACCCTGACCAGTTTCTGAAAAAAAACACCCCCCCAGCTTGATGCTGCCACCATACTTCACTACAGGGATGGTATTGGGCAGGTGATGAGCGGTGCCTGGTTTCCTGCAGACATGACACTTAGAGTTGAGGCCAAAAAGGTCAATCTTGTTTCTCAGGGTCTGAACGTTCCTTATGTGCTTTTTGCAAACTACATGTGGGCTTTCATGTGTCTTTTATGAAGGAGAGGCTTCTGTCTGGCCACTATGCCATAAAACCCAGATTGGTGCTGCAGTAATGGTTGACCTGATGGTTGATGAGTTTCTCCCATCTGCACACAGAATCTTTGGAGCTCAGCCAGAGTAAACATTGGATTTTTGGTTACCTCTCTTACCAAGGCCCTTCTCCCCATTTACTAAGTTTGGTGGGGTGGCTGGCTCTATGCGGAGTCCTGGTTGGTTCGTACATCTTCCATTTAAGAATTTAGGGGGCCATTGCGCTCTTGGGATTTTTTTCAGTGCTGAAGTGTTTCTTTGTTTTCATCTTCAGATCCATAGCTAATAATTATGTCCATGTGAAATGTTAGTTTTTCCTTAAATTAGCAAAAAAAAAAAAAAAAATAAAAAAAAAAAATCCATTTCACTTTCTCATTATGGGTATTGAGTGCAAAAAGATGGGTAAAACTTCATTTTTAATATTGTAGCACAAGACCTCAACATAAAATGTGAAAAAAGTGAAAGGGTCTGAAGACTTGCACTGTACGTCTGCTAGCCTTTGTGAAACTATGAAACTCTGTGCTAATGAATGTGAACTTCTGACCAGTAACTGAGTTCCTAGACTGGAAGCCGTAAGGGGTCTAGCCTGTTTTTGTTTTTCTAAGGCATGTTAGTAATGTTTTGTGAAATATGTTTGTTTATTCTGGGCCTAAACCAACTCTGGAGCATATTGCCTTTTCAGCAAGAAAAATAAATCACAGTTTGAGACTAGAATTTGGTGTTTGGTGTTTGGTGATTGGTCTGGCAGGTATGAAGTGGGAAAAATGGGGGGACCTTATGTTGCAACCTGCCACGGCGAGCGACAGAACTTGATCTTAACACTTTCTGTCCACCTTCTAAATCTGAAACGATCTTATTCTCTATTACTCTGGCATCTGAACCTAAATATGAAAAGTGGCCTCGCTATCTAGTTTATATTTGACACTAAGCACACTCGTATGCATGTGGATGTCCTAATGTAACCTGTTCCTCTTGCTATTTCTGCATCATGAATGGTTCAGCTCTAAGCCTTCAATCCTGTACAGGACCATAAACAAACCTATTTTTAAGGACAAAGTCCTAAAAATTGGACAACACATGTCCAACTTAGAATCACAAGGTCTCAGGTGTAACCTAACGTCAGGTAAACTCTTCTTAAATGCAGTGCAATATTCAATATATTTTCCATATTATTTATTGTTTGTCATCTTATCTGAATATTTCTGGTCTGAGTCACGATAGGTCCAGAGCATGCCTGGAATCTTTGAGCACAAGGCAAGAACACCCCCTGGACAGAGTCCATTGCAGAGTAACACACACCCACACCCAGGGGCAATTTAGCATCGCCAATTCACCCACCATGTGTGTTTTGGTTATATGGGAGGAAACCAGAGTACACTCTTGAGTTCTTTGAGTAATACCATAGTATTACCACGTTTGTACCATGTACCATGATTGTAAAAACTGTAGAAAACCTTTAAAAAGTTGATGTAAAGGTTCTTTACCAATTAAATCACATTCAATTTCTTTTTAAAAATAGTTCTTTATGGGACCAAAAGTTATTCTGTAGCATCACTCAAAAAACAATTTGTAGCAGCTTTATATTTTAGAGTGTACCTACAGGAAAGCCAGGCAAACATGGGAGAAAACATCAAACTCCTTACAGACAATGACCGGAATGAGGATCAAGCCTACGACCCCAGGCCTCTGGAACTGTGCGGCACACACACTACTTGCTGAAACCACTGTGCTGCCCTTCTTTATATCACATTATACTTCTTTCACATTTTGCCTCTGTTGATTTTTTAGACAAAGGTCCTGACAGCTTCCAAATTATTCCCTGCCCTTACTCTCCAAGGGGCACTTGTTATCCCCTTTTCTTTTTGTGCCAACCCCCCCCTCGTAATGTATGTATATCTTCTGGCTCTGAGTGTGCTTTTTTATGGCAATTTTTTAATCTACTCCTCCTTGAACATGATGTTCTCTTTTCCTGTCTCTCCTCTACATGTACTGCAGCCCTTGACAGGTTTCAAATCATCTGCCCCTGCCTCAGAGAGGAGCTCTTGGAACTTTCCTCCTATGTATTTATTTATACATGAACGGCCTTCGCAAATCATCTGCATGGTCTCAGCTTTCACTGCTATACAGATATATCTATATATATTTCTGCCACTCTGGGCACTGTAAATATCTCTGACTTTAAGCTCAGGATAAATTATATGCTTTTTTCTGTTTAATTGATTCTTTATAATTATATTTTCTTTGATCTCCTAGCTAAAATGTTAACATCTAAAACATTTGGCTGACTGCTGTTGTGGTGAGTCCCCCACCTATCAACCTGGTGACCAGATGTGGTTGTTGACCAGAGACTTTATTATTGCCTTGTGGGTTGCAAAGTATTGCATTGTTTTCCTAGTACATATTAGCTTCTTTTGTCTTGTGTGTAATTACAGTGGATTGTTTTCGCTGTATCTTTGTTTGACTTTTTTTTTTTTTTTTTTTTTCCTTTTTAGGCTTTGTTCTCTCTTTTGGAACGACTATTTTGATTCCTCAACTTGGTTTTGCTTTAATAACTTTCATAATCTTTCTACATTCTGCCATAGTAAATAGGCCATTAGTGAAAAGTTATTAAAGACAAATATTGGTTGTATCAAATGGTTAGTATTTAATACACAATGAAAGATAATATAATTAATGAAAAGTTCATTGCATCTTTCATTTTTATAGATTTTAGAGATAAGCAAGCAGCTGCAGGCTGTAAAAATACCATGAAACTGCTTTTTGGATGGAGCTACCAGTTACCAGTACTAGGCACATGCCTTTTTGACCTACATTAACTGGCCACTTTATTAGAAACCACACCGGTGTACTTTTAAGGTTCACTTTCATGACTGTGCTTAGAATGGCCATCCACCTAAATAATATCAGTAGTGGTCACTTTCCATTGGTGAACATGGTACAGGTTGTCTAATAAATGCACAGCAACAGATGAACAAATCTACAAAGTGTGTCAGTGGCTGAGGTTTCCACTTTCTTGACATGAGGCTGCTAAACATAAACCCAAAAGTGTGCATTAAGTTTCATTAAGACAAATGAGGGTTACTGCTGGTATTATAAAGCATTAGAGTGAATAAATGTTGGGCTTGTTTAAATGGGTCACTATTAGCACATCAATGGGAATGCAGCCACTGGGAAATTCTTGAGATAAAACTGGGTTAATTGTAAAGATGTAAATTTTGGCACAATCATGGCTGAGCTCCGTTCCTGAGACTTGAGTCATTGTGACATAACTTCTTTCACATCCTCTTAATTTTTAGAAATAGTTCGAAATAGTTTACATGTTGAGTTGCTTAAAAGGGTGACAGTGGAGGCTTCATTCAGATGATACCTGTCTAATAATACAGTGGGTATTTAGTTGGTGTTCTAAATGCAGCAGAACAAATGCAAAAGATTTATACACATTTGTGGAGTTTAAGAGATCTATCGCCACTGTCAGTGCAAACTAGACTACTTTGCTCATGTCTGGAAAACTGATCCTTTAATACATTTGTGTCTGTGACAGTAACAAATAATATAATGTAATATAACAATGTGCAAAACAGATATGGCAATTGCGTAGACTAATAACAAGATTATAGAGACACTAGATTAGCACTCTGCTTTTATCACAGTGGTCTAAGGGCAGTATTTTGTTAAGTCATCATCGGTTTGTCAAGTCAGCCTGTTTCCGTTCTGGTTTTAATAAAATATGACTGAAGAAGTACAAACACTTTAGTACTCTTTAGTAAGGTAGCATAGTCCTAAAACTAAACTGCGGCGAGACGAGTGTACAGCAGCTGCTCTTAGGGAAGCTGAGATTATGCTACAGTAAATATACCTTGAGAACACAATGAAATCAAAATTGACAAAATTTTAATAAAGAAATAAAAAAAGTCTTGTTATATTTTTGTTTGGTGATAAAATGAATACTTTAAAAAAAAAAAACAACTAATAATTCAGAATTTGTTCAAGAGAATGTAGAAATTGTTATACTATCTTAAGTGATAAATGTTTTAAAAAGTGTATTGCAATTCATAAGACATGGTATAAATATGAAAAGGCCATGAAAGCATCCTGTTTAACTCTACTTTTTAGTCTTAACTGAACCGTCTCTACGCACAAAGTATCCATGTCTCAAGACAAAGTAAGTCTTCATGCCTACTCTTCAGAACACGCCAAATAATTACTGTTATTAATATTCAGGTTTCGAAATGGAGACAGTGTGTCTAGATCAAACGGTATCTTCAGATGTCTCTGCAAAAACTGCCTTAAGGTATCTTGCCTAAGCCTGTCAATACATCTTCAGACACAGTGATAGCTGGGCATGTAGACATATTCCAAGGTTTCACTCATACTATATCTGAACCACTTTATTAAATAATAATAATGTAAAAGTTGTGACCCTTTGTGACCCCTAAGTACTTTTGACCTGACTACTGTCCGTCAACTGCATTGCTCAGGAAGCGTTAGCAGAGCTCTGCTGCCATCTAGTGTTCAACTTTTCTCATTCGCTATCACCATCTTCCCAAGTTTATTCAGTAGCTGTGTCTCACCTCTGCGCTCTTTCTGTGGTGTGGGATTCTTTTCTCAGCCTGACTTTCAGTTTGCCCTCCACAGAGAAATGCTGCATTTTTAAAATGTTTTCTCGAGCTCTTTCTCAAGTTGTCCCATTGTTCATCCCCCTCCACAAGCATGCGACCACACCGCAGAATGCAAATCAGTATGTAAATCAGGGGGTCGCACAGCTCTGAAGGCTCGTTTTGTTCGTTCATCCGCGTCTGAATGAAAGTTAGTTAACTCCTGAGTCACTAGTATTAAACAACCAAGAACAAGCACGACCAGGGAATACTGGTTAATTATCCAATGGTCGACAGCAAACTAATGATCACAGTAGTTAATGAGCCTTACTTAAAGTGTCTATTAATACACCAATACTTCTGAACATGGAGAAACTGACGTCACGAATTGACTAAAAAAGAAATATTGATTCTAAAATGCAGAACCTTTGATATTCCTCTGATGTCTTTCTCTAGATATATACTCTATTTTTATTATATATTTTTTCTATTTTACTTATTTTATATTTTGCATTTGCTCTCTATATTTTATACATTCTATCTTTTTACCTCATCCATGTGACAAATCAACTAGCATTTATTTCCAGGTTTAAATGAAAAAGAAAAAAACATTTGTAATGTAGTCTCAGACTTTTGGACCCCACTGAATCTAGAACAAATTACCTTGACTTCTTTATAATAACTACACTGTGCAAAAATGCTCTAGTATTAAAACATATATTAGTAATATATACGAATATATGTTTTATATACTGAAACTTATTTATTTTTATTTAGATAAAAATGAGATTTATTTAGTTTATCTTTATACTTGATGTAGTTATAGATATTTAACAGACCTTTAACTTTAACCATTAGTTTAAATGTTAAACTAAATATCTATTAAATTCATGTTCATTTTTTCCCTACCAATAAACATTACCCCCACCATAACCTTAACCTCAATTCAAAGTCCCCCCTAAATCTAAACCTCATCCTGGTCTTAAACCTAGAAAAAAAAAAAGTTTTTCAAATAAATAAATAAATAAATAAATAGATAAAACAAATTTGTTCCATAATGTTCCTTATATGTAATTGGGATGTTATAATAATAGAGATAATAGTAATTGTGTTTACTTGATGCATAATCTCTAAGCCAAGGTTATTTATAGAACCAAACATAGTTATTCTATGGCATTGTTCAAAGAACCATCTGAAGCACCTTGGTTTTAAAAGGAGTATCATAGGGGAATCAGCATGTCTTACAGTTGGGACATGTAATTCATGCTTTGAGCCATCACTAAATTTTAATTTTAATTTTTGCATTTTTGCACGAGCTGAGAGATACGGAACCATCACTGAAAGTAAAAGAAGTATGCAGACTCAGGCGGTAGAGTCAGTTCTCACAAGTGTTTCTCTGCCCGACATACCAAAGTCCCATAGTGCAATAGCAGAGAGCTGGGTTGGATAAGCAATGATAAAGGTGCTATTCTTACATGTCAGTGGAGCATCATCATGGCATCATGATCTTTAGGTATAAATGCTACATAGTGCTGCTTTAAGAGTGTAGGGGGATACAGTGTAGTGTCAACATATTGTGAATTGAGACCCACTTTTAACTGTGTGAAAAAATAAACATTTAATTGTCTGAAATGTAAACTATTATATCCTTTATTACAGTTAGCAAAAAAAACAACAACATTTGGTTGTTGAATCATTTAAGAAATGAGTTTCCGCTATGTGGTAGATTGTTGTAAATGCATCTGAATTTAAAATGAAATGTCATTTTATGCTGCATTCATTTTATAAAGTTATTATAAAGTTAGTCATACAATTTGTACTGTTGTTTTGTACAATTTGTACAGAATAATAACTGGGACAACTTCCCCCAGTCTCATAATTCAATGATGATTGTTCACTGGAGTACACAACACTCTGTCCTTAGCAGTGTCCTTTCTGTGTTCTTTTTAACCAGCAATGTTTAATGTTCTTATTCAGCAGTACGGGCCTAGCCTACACCAGCCTACAAATGGGGAACTCTTAAAAACATTAGTGTCTAGACGGACTAAATTAAGTGTTTACCTCCCATTCTTAGAATAGAAAACCTCCCTCTGTTCAGCAGGAGCATGTGTTATAGTTTTACTGTGATTTAACATCCCCTAAGAAGCAAGGATCAACTAGGGCTGCACAATATATCATGTCAGCATTGTAATCACAATGTGCGCATGTGTTATAACCTTCATCTGGTAGATATGTCATGAAACATTTTATCAAGCAGCAAAAAAGTTTTAAAAAATGTAATTTGACATTGCTCATCCTTTGATGTGACTATATCTACTCAATATTTTTATTATACTCCAAAATCGGATACACAGAGTGCATTATTAACAGCATGACATGTCAGTTTTTTCCAGCATCATGCAGCCCTATTTTCTTTTATTTTGTACTTGTCAGGCCTTAAGATCTTAAATGAGTTATTTACTGTACACATTATAGTGCTGAGTGAGTGGACTGTGGATTCGGAGTGCTGAAGGGTGTCACAGGTGAATTTCATTAATGACTAAACATTTGGATGTGTAAGGAGACACAGTGCAGAAGCCTGGCTGCAGCTGTCTTCACCTGGCTAAGGTCAGCCCCAGAATAATGTTGACAAGTAACTTGTGCAAGAATGCCTTAAAACACAAAACCAGCCCAAGAATCTGCCTGAAGCAGAGTAAAATGTAAAATATGCATTATTTGGAGTTCAGGCTAAACCAGAATGTGATAACAATATGATATCAAGAATTTATTTAGTTATTGCATTTTAGTATGCAATTAGTTGGAAAAGCAGTAATACTCACTAATCTCCATGCTGGTTAGCTGTGCAGCATCTCTTAAACATCTTCATTGCTGGTTCCATTGTCGCCCTGCAGCTGCTAACTGAAATCCTTGGTCCTCTGGGCCTGTTTTTACCTCAGAGTCTGATTAAAGCTCATGTATGTTGAGTTTTCTGTCCATATCCATTTATATCACAAATTACCTAAAAAAAAGTGGGACAGTCACTATTAATAAGTCATGTTTTGGTATGAATCTTGATATTCAGCCTGTTCTAAACCACACCAGACATCACACATACACATTAAGCTACTCATTAAATTATGCTGTGTGTTGACAAATCACTGACCAAGATTTTTTTAATGTAGCTTGTGAAAGAATGGACTCTACACTTAGATCACACTTCATGTCTGGCTTTTGGTACTTTAGTAGGTTTTGACATCTTGGCCTATTTTTGTTACATCTGGCCTCTGTACTGTACTGTAGTTTATTACTTTGCATGTGTAAAGAATTTGTGCTGTTTATATATAACAACAGACAAAATAATAAAAAAATCACCAATAAATTGTAAATGTTTACCAATTGAACCTTACATACCTCTTGTAGAACTACTATGCAAAGGAGCACACAGCAACATTTCATAGTCTATAATGTAAATTATTAGATTTGTAATAAATGGTAGCTCGAAAAGTGACGTTACACAGCACTCTGTACTCAGCAGCGAGCACCCTGTACTTTTTTAACCAATAACCTTTAAAAGTTAATCTTCGTATTTGGCAGCTTGTGTAATTTTTCACATTAACCTACAAATGGGACACTTGCTAGTATATAATGAAACAGCTTCTGTACCTCTTGTTTTCAGAACATCAGCATGTGTCTTCTGAACAGCTGTAATTTAAGGTACACTTCAGAGCACAATCAATCAAATATCTCCTGCAATGGTAACTTAACAAACAAGTAATTTCTAAATATTGGATATTAGCATATCATTAATACATGATTGAAACTTGGCAAAGAAAAATAATGTGTTTATTCATAAAAGAGTTTATTCAAAAAGTGTATTGAAAGTTATTTGGCTACAGTGCCCCTAGAAAGTTTGTGAACCCAATTTCTGGTATTTCAAATAGAACATTTTGTTTTAAATGAAAAAGGTTAGGTGAAACCCAAACACTGTCTTCCAACATAAAAGCTTCATCCCAACTGTTGAGCAAGGGGTTGACAATATTGTGGTTTGGGTCTGGTCTTCTGCCTTGAGTACACAATGTCCTGGCAATAGCAATGCATTTTTGAATTCTGTATTTCACCAGCAAATTCAACAAGACAACAATCCAAACAAGCAAGTCTACAAAGAAATGGTTACAGTAAGAGATATTCAACATTTCTACAACATTTCATTGCCAAGTCAGACCTAACCCCAAAAACTGTGGAAGGACCCAACAAGAACAGTTTATGCAAGGAAGCCCATATATGTATATGTATATATATGTATACAGTGCTATAATTATTCCAACCCAATGTGCAGGATTGATCACCAGTTACCGAGAATGTTTGACTGTAGTTATTGCTACTCAAGTTGGCCATTAGTTAACCAGCCAGATACCTGCTTCTCTACATGTTTCATTAAGTTGAAAGCTGAGTTGTGAAAAGCTGAGCTTATTCAGCAACTTACAAACATATTATAAATAAAATCTTTAATACATTTAATGTTGATTAGCAAGGACAAATGCGCTGGAACTGAACCTATCAGCACTAAATCGTTTTATATTTGGAGTTTAGTCCTTATTTATTTTGAATAGCTTTCAGAATTTAATCATTTCTTTTGAACTCATTCATGCTTTCTTAGTTAACAGTGCACAGTTTGTCTTCTGTATAATTCCTAGTTTTAACTCTGGATAAAACTCAGCTGAGCCCAGAGTTAATAGTTCTCCAGTAGGCATGTAAGGCACAGCAACTGTGCAGTTCACACTGATGTGATCAGTAAATAACCAGTAGTTAATATATAAATATAAGTAGTTTTACAGGTGATGTGTAGGAGTCAGTAATTCACCTCTTAAGTCAGTGGTAAACTAGCCTAATCACTAATACTAGTAATTAACCAGCATTCCTTGATAGATAATAGTTGTAGTGTCAGTATATCACTATGCATTAATTTCTGCTTTTTACCTGTAAAGTTACCCATCACCAACAGTATTCTAAGAAGTGTTACTAATAAAAGTAATATATTTAACTTTTTTACTATTAGTTTACTTATTAGACAATAATTATGGTGGGATAACACATTTTGTTCTATAATATTGACTGAAACAGCTAAATTGTGTACAGAGATTGTTAAGTACAGAGAACATTGCAGGTTTACTGAGTTTACTTGGATCATCCAGGTCTCTGTTTCAGCCAAGATATAAAAGAACACACCGCTTTTCACCTTATTATACTTACCTTAGTTAGGTATAAATCGGTCAGAGTATTTAAGATCATTCCAGCATTTTGAGTTAAGAGGGCACACAGTAATCAAATGTACACTAATTCTCTTTTGAGTTTGGTCTGGCAAAGCAATGCTGATATATATGTATATAGATATTATTACTGCTGTAAGTTCCATTATTATGAGAACAAATGCAGGCATGAGCATCCTGTAGCCTGAATTCTTAGTGACCTAAGACTAGCAAAAACACCTTGAAGCATTTTTATTACTAGTAGATTTCTATATGCACTACATGGACAAAAGTATTGGGACACCTACACATTACACCTACATGAGCTTTTGTGACATCCCATTCTAAATAAATAGGCATTAATATGGAGCTGGTCCCCCTTAGCGGCTTGCGGTAGTTTGTGACATCTTGGCCTCTTTTTGTTACATCTGGCCTCTGTACTGTACTGTAGTTTATTACTTTGCATGTGTAAAGAATTTGTGATGTTTATATATAAAAGACAAAATAATTTAAAAAATCACTAATTCATTGTCACTCAACTACATACCTCTTGTAGAACTACTATGCAAAGGAGCACACAGCAACATTTCATAGTCTATAATGTAAATTATTAGATTTGTAATAAATGGTAGCTCGAAAGTGACGTTACACAGCACTCTGTACTCAGCAGCGAGCACCCTGTACTTTTTAACCAATAACCTTTAAAAGTTAATCTTCGTATTTGGCAGCTTGTGTAATTTTTCACATTAACCTACAAATGGGACACTTGCTAGTATATAATGAAACAGCTTCTGTACCTCTTGTTTTCAGAACATCAGCATGTGTCTTCTGAACAGCTGTAATTTAAGGTACACTTCAGAGCACAATCAATCAAATATCTCCTGCAATGGTAACTTAACAAATAAGTAATTTCTACATATTGGATATTAGCATATCATTAATACATGATTGAAACTTGGCAAAGAAAAATAATGTGTTTATTCATAAAAGAGTTTATTCAAAAAGTGTATTGAAAGTTATTTGGCTACAGTGCCCCTAGAAAGTTTGTGAACCCAATTTCTGGTATTTCAAATAGAACATTTTGTTTTAAATGAAAAAGGTTATATTTGGTGAAACCCAAACACTGCCTTCCAACATAAAAGCTTCATCCCAACTGTGCAACAATATTGTGGTTTGGGTCTGGTTTTCTACCTTGAGTACACAATGTCTTGGCACTGCGTGGACAAAAGTATGTAATGAATATCTACTGAGCACTTGTACACATGTACACTTACTCATTCGTGCAATGCATAAAATCAGGATACGCACCAGCAGCTTCAGGTAATGTTCACATTAACCATCTGAATAGAGAAAGAAGTGTGATCTCCATGTTTTTAGGCATGGCATGACTGTTTGTGCCAGACACCTTGTTAATGAGAAAGATTTGAGTTGAGACTGGTTTAACTTGACAGAAAGACTATGACAACCAGTTGATAACCAGTCTGTACTGTGGTGAGCAGGAAAGCATAGCTTGAGGCAGATGTGCTACAACAGCAGAAGACCATGTCAGGTTCCAATTCTGTCAGCCAAGAACAGAAAAGTGGGCTGCAATGGCCACAGATTCACCAAAAGTGGATTCTACAGTTATAGACTGGAGAAATGTACAGCATGCCAACAGCATGAATCCATGTACAATTTAACTACTTCAAGCATGATAATGCTTTGTCACAAAGCAAAGTCATGAGTTCAGTGTTCTTCAGTGGTTTTCCCAGTCAAAGGATTTGATTCTAATAGACCTTTTAGATAAAGGTAGAAGGAGAGTCACAGCATAAAAAAACAACAATTCTGCAGGAATCATTTGATGTCAATTATGTCAACATGGGCACGAATCTCACTGAAATGTTTCCAGCATCTTGTGGAAGAAGTGAAGGCATTTACAGTGAGTCCAAGAAGTATTTGATCCCTTGCTGATTTTCTTTGTTTGCCCACTAATAAAGACACTATCCTTCTGCACTTTTAATGGTAGATATATTCTAACATGGAGAGACAGAATATCAAGACAAAAATCCAGAATATAATTTTAAAGAATATATTTTAATTAATTTGTATTTCAATGAGGAAAATAAGTATTTGATCCCTCTTGCCAAACACACTCAATACTTAGTGGCAAAGCCTTTGTTTGCAAGCACAGCGGTGAGACGTTTGTTGTAGTTAACCACAAGTTTAGCACACACACCAGGGGGAATTTTGGCCCACTCTTCTTTGCAGATCCTCTCTAAATCATGAAGGTTGGTGGGCTGTCGCTTGGCAACTCTGACCTTCAGCTCCCTCCATAGATTTTCGATCGGATTGAGGTCTGGCGACTGGCTGGGCCACTCCATGACCTTAATGTGATTTTTCTTGAGCCAATCCTTTGTTGCCTTTGCTGTATGTTTAGGGTCGTTATCATGTTGGAAGACCCAACCACGGCCCATTTTCAGATCCCTGGCAGAGGGGAGGAGGTTGTCCCTCAGGATTGTGCGGTACATGGCTCCATCCATCTTCCCAGTGATGCGGTGAAGTAGCCCTGTACCCTTGGCAGAGAAACACCCCCAAAACATTATGCTTCCACCTCCATGCTTGACGGTGGGCACAGTGTTCTTGGGGTCATAGGCAGCATTTTTCTTCCTCCACACATGGCGGGTGGAGTTGAGGCCAAAAAGTTCAATTTTGGTCTCGTCTGACCACAAAACCTTCTCCCAATAACTTGGTTCATCTTTCAAATGATCATTGGCATACTTGAGGCGCGCCTCCACATGTGCTCTCTTCAGCAGGGGTACCTTTCGGGCACTGCAGGATGTGAATCCATTGTTGCGCAAAGTGTTGCCAATTGTTTCCTTGCAAACTGTGGTCCCAGCTGCCTTCAGGTCATTTGCTAACTCCTGCCAAGTGGTTGCAGGACGATTTCTGACTGTTCTCAGCATCATTGCCACCCCACGAGGCGAAATCTTCTTTGGAGCACCGGGCCGAGGTCTGTTGATTGTCATGTTATACTCTTTAAACTTTCTGATAATTGCACCAATAGTTGTTACTTTCACATCCAACACCTTACTAATCTTTTTGTAGCCCATTCCAGCTTTGTGAAGGTCAACAATTCTGACTCTGAGGTCCTGTGACAGCTCTTTGGTTTTACCCATGTTGGAGACTTGAAATCTGTGTGATCTGTCTGATTCTGTGGACAGGTGTTTTTCACACAAGTGATTAGTGAGAACAGGTGGCTTCAGGTCAGGTAACAAGTTGATTGGGAGTGTCTAACTGGTCTGTAAAAGCCAGAACTGCTAATGAATACTAAGGGATCAAATACTTATTTCACTCCATGAAATACAAATCAATTAATATATATTCCTTAGATTTATTTTCTGGATTTTCTTTTTAATATTCTGTCTCTCCATGTAAGAATACATCTACCATTAAAAGTATAGAATGATCATGTCTTTATTAGTGGGCCAACGAAGAAAATCAGCAAGGGATCAAATACTTCTTGGACTCACTGTACATAAATAAAATTAAAAACATATAGCACAAAGAACATGGAATTAAAGACAAAAAATATGAAGTAATTAAAATTATTGCAATTTAATATAAAAATATTTAATTTAGTTTAAATAAAACGTAGAAAATAATTACAGATAAAATGAATAGGTCACATAGTAAACTTTAATCAGAAAAGCTGAAACATACCCATACAAGTATAAATAAAAGTATAGGAATGGGGAAAGAAAAAGAAATACCTGCAACTCTTAACCCCTTAAAACAGCCTATGGCCTGCTGACATTACAAACTTCTATTTCTAAATAATAGCCCCACCTGTTTGTACAGACGTCCCTGTACTTACTATATAATGCACCTTAGTGTGTAATAAGCCTTGGACTATGAATTGTAGGACATGATGATTAATGTGGGTCAGGAGAAAATGTTTTGACAGTAAGTAGTGTGAGCAGAGAAGCAGGGCTCATGAAATGCAGGTGAATAGTAATGAAAGGGAGGAGCTTTGGGTGGAGCTGTAAAATTCCAAAACAGAATCCCAGGATGCGGATAACTTGGAGACAGAGGACTTCACAGACTGGTAGAACAATGCGCACATTTTATTCTGCAGCATGTCAGTAGTAAATGGCTTTAACGTCCAGCACATTTTAGATGAATACTGAGCAGATTAGTTTCTACAATAATAAACAAAACAACTTCAGCACACTCCGAACAGACATTTCACTGTACCACACTCTCAGCAAAAAGCGTTCTATACAGTAGCACTGAATAATAAATCATTTGAGCACTCAAATTGTTTTTTGAGTTGTGATGGTTTAATACATATAGAATCTTAGCCTTTACCTAAGGACCTTTGAAAAGTACACTATAATGTGGTAATTCATTGTTTATAACGTGAAAACTAGTCTATAATCAATAATATAATATAATATAATATAATAATATAATCAACTAATTAATCTATACCAGTCTGGTCAAGAGGAATTTGTACATATGTTACTAAAAGACCATTTCAGGATGGGCATGTATGTATGAAATATGAAACAGGCACTCATGCAAATGTTATGTTGTGGTGCACTTTTTTATGAGATCATGTTGTCTGTACGCCTTCTCTAATTTGAATGATTTATACCTCAGAATGACTGATCTCTATGTTGACAGAATATCTTTACTGCTTATCTGAAGAACGGTAGTTAGGCCTCCACTCCCATATTCACCTCCTGTTGACGATATATCTTTGAAAAGTAGTACTTACTACACAAGCTGAACATTATCAGACATGTTAAACTAACACTAGAGGTCAGACTTAAGTGCTGTTGCTGCTTCTTTGCGTCTGAAACATCTGGAGGTCTCAGGACTGTCAGTGTCAGGAGGTTTACTAAGTAAACTCAAACATTTTGTACATTGTTACTGCACACCAGTAGCCTCTGTCCCTTTTTGGTAAGTAAGCAGTTCCTTTTAGGTCACTTAAAATACACCTCTTCAAACACATACTGCAGCCACTGTACCCACGGAAGTATGCATTGACGTGTAAATAGAACACTTCCCATTCAGGTTTTGCTGGTTTTACTGAGGGGCCTGGGCAGTGCAGGTAATATCAGGTTTCTAAAAAACGGAATAGATTAAGCAAGATTGGAAAAATAAAACCTTCATCTGAGCGTTTTACTAAAGGCAAAAGATTAAACCCACATCCGAAGGCTTATTATTCAGCACCTACATAATAAAGGGTTGAAAAAAATGAGGAGTGGTTGTTCAGACCCTCCAGCAGGGTCTTAAATATTACAGGGTTAAAATGGTTGATTCTGAGTCTGAAGTCATCTGTTCTCTTGCAATCTTTCACAACCGAGTAAGAGTTTCATGTGGAAGTTGGCATGAGATCAGGTCTAGCAAGCAGGAGAAAAAGAGAACAGTTAGGTGTTGGTTGGTGAAGCAGAGAGAAACTGAGAGTGAGACAGACAGAGAGGCTGAAGGAAAGGGGGAGAAACAGAAGCCCATGCTAGTTGCCAGTGAGACCACTGATAAGACATGTCTGCATATCTCTCTAAAAAAAACTAGTAAAACAGAAGGGCAGAGACAGAGAGGGTGTGCCCCTTGCCCTCACAAGCCCAGTGTTAGCTTGCTTTTTAGGGGTACCTCTACGTACTGATCTAGGATCAGCATGCTTTCCCTCATCTGGTATATTCAGCATGGTGCAAGACAAAGCAAGGCCAGTTTCAGTCAGTGGCTCACAGCAGCTCTGTCTCCGGGGCTCTAGACTCCTCCTCAATTCTTCTCATTCCTGTTGTGTCAACCTATCATTCTGAGCTGCTGCTTCTAATGGACAAAGCCATATGTAGAAACGGGCCACCACACAGGAGACATAAAAGACAGACATCTGCAGTCTCAGGTAATGTCTGATGCCTCTTTTACTGATTTTCTTTCTCTTTTCTTCTTTCTTGCTTTTCTTGTTGTTCTGGATGGCAGCAGCAGCCATAAACAGGAAACAACGTTGTTTTTTTTTACCCATCTAAATTGACTTTAGAATTTAAGTGGACTGTTAGCCATGAAGATGAGTGACATTTCTGTCACTGGTGAATTGACAGCACTATTAATCTTTGTGTGTGTGTGTGTGTGTGTGTGTGTGTTTTTTTTAAAGAGCCACCAACGGAAAGATACTGACCCAAAGGCACTACCTCTGTTTGCACTGCTCTGAAGAATCCTTTAGTGTGAAACCGTTGATTTGTTAAACACAAAGCAGGTGGGTCTGGTCAGGAAAGGGATATGATTTGACTATCAAAGGAGGCAGAGGAAGGTGCAGATGAAGGGTTATCCACAGGTTGTGGGAATGAGATCAGAAAGCCCTGAGGATTTTGAGCTATTTCATTATTTTGCTATTTTGAGTTGATGACAGAGATGACAGCAGCCTAGAGACCTAGGTCTTGTTGGACTACTATTTATTAACTGTATAATGACCCCTTGAACCCTCACTAGTGGTCACTCAGGTTTGATATATGATAAGTTAAAAGACTTTTTAATTAGGTCTGTAATTTTGGGGATTGTGGGAAATGATTGTTTTGAACTGTTTTTTAACCTTACAGCTTATGTCACACAGTGTTTACATCTTTCCCCCCCCTTTCCATTGCTTCCTAATGTAGTTCTAAACAGCTATGATAAGGAGCAACAGCTGATATTGCAGTACTTTTCCACTTGCAAAAACGGGGGCTGCACTCCAGTGGGTGTATCCTCTTGAAACAGTAGCTCTGAGCTAAACTGCAGAATATATTGAGCTAAACTCCAGAATGCAGTCTTGCCCTGCTAAACAAGACTCTATTTTTGTTCGGAATTAAGTTTTTTTTTAACCAAAGCTGTAGAACATGCTGATGGGTAAGTAAACTCTAAGAATAGTGTGCAACAGTGTAAGCCTTGATTTTGCTGGCAGAAAAGGACTAGGCCTTCTGGGCCTCACGGGCTCTTAAACTGAAAGGATATATAAATTGATTTGAATATCTTTGTTGCAGTCCATTAGGGAGTAACTAGTGGCAACTTAAATGAACATGAGTCATTTTTGATAGGGGTTTAAATAACATATTTCAAAATTAGCTTGGGTCCAACTCCAAAACAGCTTTACACTTATCATGGACCCCAGATTTACTTATGGGCCTCATTTCACATCACATGCCAAAGATTACATAACAAACCAACACCAAATCATGTGACTACTGTGTGATTATATGAATTGTATTAAATGATATTGTTTTATACTGGTTTATATAGTTTTATATCTTTATATTACAGTGCTTTGCAAAAGTATTCACATTTTTGTGTTTTGTTACCTCACAACCTGAAATTAAAATGGATTATTTGAGGGTTTGCATCATTTCATTTACAGAACATGCCTACAACTATGAACATTTGATATTTATTTTATTGCGAATCAAACAAATAGGACAAAATAACAAAAAACAGTGTGCAAAACTATTCACCCCCCCTTAAAGTCAGTACTTTCTAGAGTCGTCTTTAGCAGCAATTACAGCTGCAAGTCGCTTTGGATATGTGTCTATGAGCTTGCTACATCTTGCCACAGGGATTTTTGCTCATTCCTCAAGGCAAAACTGCTCCAGCTTCTTCAAGTTAGCTGGTTTCTGCTGGTGAACTCAAGTCTACTCAAGTCTGACCAAAGCTCCTCAATTGGATTAAGGTCTGGCCTTTGACTAGACCATTGAAATACATTTAAACATTTCCCTTTAAACCACTCGAGTGCTGCTTTAGCAGTATGCTTTGGGTCATTGTCCTGTTGAAAGGTGAACTTCCGTCCAATTCTCAAATCACTGACTGACTGAAACAGATTTTGCTCAAGAATATCCCTGTATTTAGAACCATCCATCCCCCCCTCGACTCAGACCAGTTTCCCAGTCCCTGCTGCTAAAAAACATCCCCACAGCATGATGCTGCCACCACCATGTTTCACTATGGGGATGTGTTGGTTTTGCACCAGTTGCACCTGTTTTCCTTGGTGGCCAAAAATGTTGGTCTCATCTGACCAGAGCACCTTCCTCCATATATTTGGGGAGTCTCCCACAAGCCTTTTGGCAAACTCAAAACGAGCCTTCCTATTTTTGTGTGTAATGAAAGTCCAGCTCTATGGAGTTTATAGCTTATTGTGGTCGTTATGGACAGATACTCCAGTTTCTGCTTGAGAACTGTGCCCGTTTTCATTTGATGATAATGAATTTGATGGTCAGGTTGGGTTTTATAACCCCCAAAAAAAGCCAAAAAAGCAAAAAGCCAAGGAGGGTGAATACTTTTGCAAGGCACTGTATATCTCATTTTTGTCCGCTTTTCCTATTCTCTTGAAAAGTTTTTATACAAGGTAAACGCAAGGTTGTGTTTCAGCAGAAATAACTCATTAGATCATTACTAACAAACATGTGTGATCCATATAATAACCAACCTGTGAAAACTTGAAGTGCGTTGAACAATCACGATTCCCCATGGGTGCATTCCTATACATTGCCTTTCCTGTTAAAAGAACTTGTTGTAGCCTGTTTATATATGTGCTTTTTATCTTCTGAGCAGCATTATGGAGCAAGGCTTTGAGCCAGAAGTGCGGTTAAAGCTGATGAATAGGGCAGGCCCTATGGCAAAGCCCCAGCCCAAACCGCAGCAGAGAGAGCAATGGGCCAGTAAACTGGAGTTTTTCCTAGCTGTTGCAGGACACATTATTGGCCTAGGAAATGTATGGAGGTTCCCTTATCTGTGTTACAAGAATGGAGGAGGTAAGCAAGGAACTACTTTGCCCTTATTTATAAAAAAAAATCCATATTAAAACCTTGAACCTTTTTTGTTTGATCTGAATGATTATTGTTCAGTAAACACTTACTTTTATTTGGTAACTACTGTGAAATTAATATTCTAATATTTTATGCAGTTATGAGAGTGAGGAGTAGTTTATGAGACTAGAGTCTAGCCTTACATACAGGCCCTCAGAGTTCAGAAGGTTAACACTCAGACCTTATTTTATTTTTTGCATGCATTCTTAATACATGTTGATATAATAATAATAATAATAATAATAATAAGACTATAGGTGCAGTTTTCATGCTTAATGTGTTTTTTCATGTCAGTTACTATGTCTAAAAACAAATCTTTGGCATGCTCTGCTAGGTTCTTTATTTTGAAATCATCAGTATTGAAATTACTAGAAGAGATTAGCATTAAAGGCACACAATACTTTTAGTTGAAGTGCAGGCCTCAGATCAGCATTAGGGAAAGCTTGGTTCCTGGAGAAACGCTTAAACATGCCTACTGTATGTGGTACTGTTTCTCTAGGACAGGGGCCGCATGAGGCGGTGGGTGAAGTTGTATAACTGCATACTTGGTTTTGTGGTAAGACATGCAAGTGAACTCAGTGACTTAAACACATGAGCAGGATTGTACAAAAGTTTACATAAGCTTCTCTCTTTCTTAAATTATCTGGTGCATGATGCTTAGAGCAATAATTCACTGAAAAATCAAAAAGTACAAAGTACCGTATTGATGTTACCCCTTATGTAGTCAATCAATCAAGACTGATGTCTAATTGTGCTTCTTATGCACAAGGTTCTTTGAAGATTTGCTATAGTTACTATAGCTATAGAAATAGCTATGGTTATGTATATAAAACCATGAATCAATCTCGAAGAATCATTAGAATGCCAACATATCTTTGTCTGGTTAAATACCTAATACCTTATAGGACCTATATACTTATAAAGAACCTATATAGAAAATACTTTCTAGAAAATATATATTTTTTTGCACTACAGAAAACTTCTCTTGCAAAGAGTCAATCCATACAGAATATCTATGGATATATTTTTCTAAATAAAATGCTAAATGGTAAATGGTGCTAAATGGTGAATTATGAGCAAATGGTGAATTATGAGCTTCCGTTACTTGTTAGCTTCATTAGTTTCATAGTTCTGGTACAAAACGAAGTCACCAAACATGTCTTGACTAATTGATTAGATTTGGGGTAAAGAGTAAATTCTGTAAATTGTGTAAACTACTTCTTTGAGTGTGCATGTAAATAACAAGAGTAGCCGACCACATAGATTGCATTAACCTTTGCTGATTGAACATTGCTAGTTGACACACACACACACACACACACACACACACACACACACACACACACACACACTTTGAGGCATTGTGTATTGAATGCCATTTTCTGCTTCAAAGGAGCTTTCTTTGTGCCATACGTGCTCTTCCTGTTTTCTTGTGGGATACCGCTCTTCTTCTTGGAGACATCACTGGGCCAGTACACCAGCCAGGGAGGGATCACATGCTGGAGGAAGATTTGCCCCCTCTTTGAAGGTGAAGAAGAACAATGTCCCCAACCCACTGTCAAATATATTAAGCCAGTGTTTAAAAGCTGTTAGCTACAGGCACACCTTATAAAGTGTCCCACAAGATACTGAGCAAGCATTTAATGTTCATTTTGCAACATTATAAAAACATCAGGAATTGTTGGATAGAGACAAATCTTTTGCATTTCTTCTCAGGACTGGGCTATGGTAGCCAGGTAGTGGTCCTGTACACTGGAGTCTATTACATCATCATCCTGGCCTGGGCGTTTCTCTACCTGTTCTCCTCCTTCACCTCAGAACTCCCATGGGCTAGCTGTAGGAATAGCTGGAACACAGGTGACAATACTGACATTGTAAAAACCTGCCAGTACAGCAGTCTAGAGTTACACCATGTTCTTTCGATTAAATAGAGTTCAGTTTAGCTGAATGAACTTTAATGATAGGTTTGGAGCACATATTTCGCTGGCATGCCCAACACAACCTCTCCCATTGTCTGGGGTCTGTTGGAATTTTCAAGGCTAATATTCTTTAAATGTGGGAACTTATAATAAGTGTCTTTTCATTTTCTATGTTCTAGAGCACTGCGTGGAATTTAGTCAGAGCAATGTTACTGAAAATATTCCAGAGAAAGTGGCATCCCCAGTTGTGGAGTTCTGGGAGTGAGTATTTGGAAATGCTACTTTTTTTACCAAAAAAATAAATTGACCTAAATTTGATTAATTTTTTTCTGTGTCACAAAACACATAATAGCCAGTATTTTTGAAATTACTCCACATTTTATTGTGCGTTTTTGCATGATTTGCATGAGATATGTATATGTGTATATGTGTATATGTTGTGTGTTAGCTACATTATTCTTGCAGTTCCAGTGTAAATTAAAGAAGAAGAAGCAAACTTGATAAACTTCATCTGGGGTTAGGGCATAGCTACACTGGCATAGCTTTCCAAAGATTTAGCTACAATGAAATAGTCTAGACCCTCCAATCTAAACTCTGGCTCTGACAGAATGTCACTGATGAGATAGTACTAAAAGTTTATGTTTTACAGAAGTTGCACATGATGCTACAATAAACATGTCTGTCCCTTCAGAGAAAATAGAATAGAGCTTGGATGAACTGAAACATAAGCAAAGGTCGAGATTACATTCTACATTCTCTGTCCTTTCAGGAGAAGGATTTTGGGTTTGTCTGGAGGGATTGATGAGGTTGGTAATGTGAGATGGGATCTGGCGCTGTGTCTCCTGCTGGCCTGGATCATCTGCTACTTCTGTGTGTGGAAAGGAGTGAAGTCTACAGGCAAGGTGAGAATATAGGGCAGAAATGTATGTATTACATTATGATGCTTAGAAGGCTGTGGTCATTGTTTGGTTGTTAAAGTCCACCAAGTTTAAGGTTCTTCAGCATTTTTAACGACATTGTTGGAAAGCTTTCCAGAAGAGCACAAATAATGTTTTTGTTCAAGGTTGAACAGAACTGCATTCAGAAAAATGACTCTTTGCCTAGTTTTAAGGTTAAGCTATATGATTGCATTATAAATGAGTTGGGCCCTGCTGCTTTAGTGTTTAGCACTTTATTGTGTGTTTTTCTAAGGTGGTCTATTTCACCGCTACGTTTCCGTATTTGATGCTGGCAGTTCTGCTGGTGCGTGGACTAACACTGCCAGGAGCCATTAATGGTATCAAATTCTATCTGTACCCAGATCCTTCACGCCTCACTGACCCTCAGGTACTGAAAAAAAGGGAAAAAAATCTTCTCAGCAATTAACATTTGTTCTTTAGCATTATTATGAATATAAATGAATGTAATGTTTAAAAATGTTACACATTTTGGCTTTGAAAGCAATGTGTCATTATTTTCAACGAACATTAAAACATGATATGTTCCATTTCAGGTATGGATGGACGCAGGTAGTCAAATCTTTTACTCCTATGGAGTTTGCACGGGAGTTCTGACAGCTTTGGGAAGCTATAATAAATATGAAAACAACTGTTACAGGTGCTTAAAAGATATCTACTAGAACATTAGCCCATTGTGTCTACAGTATGTGTTTGTGTTTAAAGAAGTATCAGCAGTAACAAAAAAATGAATGTATTACCTTTTTCTGTTTTGCAGAGACTGTGTGTACTTGTGCCTGCTAAACAGCCTGACCAGCTTTGTGGCTGGCTTTGCCATCTTCTCTGTGTTGGGTTTCATGGCAGATGAACAGGGAATGGACATTTCAATGGTGGCAGAGTCAGGTACGATTAGGAAAAAGGAATCAACCTTTTTAGTCAGTAATTTAAATCATTTAGTTTGTAGTTTCTCTTTGTGTGTAATGTCACTATGTTACGTTGGTGATCTCATCTGTACTGGTCAGTTACAGTTACAGCTTTCAGCTCGTATGCAGATAGATGATTAATGTATAAAGTTACTGAGCTCTATAAGTTTGTTAGTACTCAAGTAGCTTTATTGAGCATGTGGATTTGTAATTTGTAATGAAAGCAACAATACTTTGACTTGAGTAAAAGCTACTTTACCTACCGTTACACATTTGATGAGCATGGCAAGTCTCTTCTGAGAATTCTGTTTTTTATTGCAAATGTATAACTGCTTGAATAGACTTGTTTATGCTGTTGCAACACATTTTAAAATACACACATTAATCATTTTGCATGTCTAACACTCTATGAGTCTGTTCCTGAAGAAGTTTGAAGAATTCTCGTAAAGCTTTTCGCACTCATCAGTCTTTGTTACCGTAGGTCCTGGACTGGCATTCATTGCTTACCCACGGGCAGTGGCCTTAATGCCTTTACCTCAGTTATGGGCAATTTTCTTCTTCATTATGATAATTTTCCTTGGATTAGACAGTGAGGTATGTTGGCACTCCATTCACTTCCAGCTTTGAACTAGTTTCATAAATGAAGAACACCTTCTTTATGTGGCATCATCTTAAGGCCTGTCATACAGAAGCACTGTTTGATGAGGTTACTTTTTTGTGTTGCAGTTTGTCTACCACGAAGCTCTAGTGACAGCCATCTCCGACATGTATCCCTCCTTCTTCCAAATTGGACACCGGCGTAAAATCCTGCTCCTTCTCATCTGTGTGGTCAGCTTCCTTGTTGGCTTGCTGATGGTAACAGAGGTGAGAGGTTATCCCTTGTTCCCTTGTTAGTGGTGCCAGTGCAGAATACTTAGAGCTACTTAGAGTCCTGATTATATTCTTCAGAATAAAAATCAAGTTTTGGTTCTCTCTCTCTCTCTCTCTCTCTCTCTCTCTCTCTCTCTCTCTCTCTCTCTCTCTCTCTCTGAAGGGTGGCCTGTATGTCTTCCAGTTGTTTGACTATTATGCTTGCAGTGGAATGACTCTCCTGGCATTTGCCATTCTTCAGTCCATCTGTGTGGGATGGGTTTATGGTAAATATTTTTCTTTTATTGTTTATATCATTTATTATGTTGGAAATATGAATCTCAGTATGCAAGACTAACAAATTGACAGTGTTATTGACAGTAAAGAAAAAAACTATAGAATGATGTCCAGTGTTTGTAAGTGGTATTTGTGATTTCAGGTGCAGATCGTCTGTATAACAACATTGAAGACATGATTGGTTATCGTCCCTGGCCTCATATGAAGTACTGCTGGAAATTTGTGACCCCTATTATTTGCACAGTGAGTTATATGCAGGCTAAACAGTTCTCAAAAGAAGATGACAGAATTTACTGAAAATCCTGACAGTCATCAGCGGTTACTAAAATTAGAGCTTTTTTATTTACAGTTTTTATTTTACGGCAGACCATGAGTCAGTAGAGTTATAAAAGGAGCTTCCCAGAGGAAAGAAAAATCAGAAAGTAGATCTTCTAAATAAATTTGTAGTTTCTAGAATAATGAGATCAGATGGAGAGACAGAGGAGACTTTATATTAAAGCACATAATATTATTCATTTTATTCATATTATATGCTCTTCAAATGTGTCCCTTTGGGTAAAGACAGCAATCTTACATGTGTCTCCTCTTGAGTTTTAGAACAGATCTCAATAAATAAAAATAATAAATAATAACACTTGTTCACTAAAGACAGAAGTCTCAATGTGAACTCGACCATTTTTCATTCAGGCCTAATGAGAGTGTTTTCAGTTTGATGCTGTGAATTACTATTTTATTTGGGTAATTTTATTCTCCTTAATAGCTGCGCATATTACAAATATATCAGTTCAAGTTCAGTTTAATCAAATAAATCATTGGAAGTTCCGATAACCAAATCAAAGTAGTTCCTGTTCATTCTTAAAGAAAGAATATGGAGTCTTAAAAGAGAGTAAATCTCTCTTGTAAAGACATGTCTCTTTTTGTCTAGTGCTATAAGCAGAGGAACATCTGTGACAAAGTTGATCTCTAAATTAAACATAAGTAAGATCTAGAGACATCAAAGATACATTTTTGAGCAATACAGTTGTCCTTTCGGCTCGATACAATTTGAAAATATTTGCTTTGGATTACAGAAGAGTTTTGTCAATTTATTGTGTATTAACCGCCACAGTATACATTCAAATAGTGCATGACCATTGTGTCCCTACATACATTTTAAAAATAAAGGTTCCTAAATGCTTCTTGGCTTGGGTAGACAGGCAAAAAAACACTTTAATTGGTATAGAACATTGTATTGGGTTCTTCATACTTACATATCATGTATAAACAAAGAACATGAATCAAGACTGGTTTTTTGAATAGTGGTTCTTCTATATCTCCAAAGTGAGAGTTTGTGAGAATGTAGGACCAAGCTTTCAGTTGTAGATCTGTTGGTGACACCTGTCACCAGCGTCTGACCTACTTGGAAAGACAGGTGGGATCTTCTGTATACAGCAAATTTGCCAGTGTTAAATCAACCCTGTTGGTATTAAATTAACACTGTGAGGGTTAAAACTTAAAAAGCACAGTACTTTTTCACAGTAATTTAACACTAACAGTGTTTATATGAACTCCAACAAATTGGTTGTGTAGGACTCTGACACTGTTCCCATTTCTGTTTTTTTTTTCAGGGAACATTTGTCTTCTCCTTGGTTAAGTACACCCCCCTGAAGTTCAATAACACATATGAGTACCCTTGGTGGGGCTATGCCATTGGAGGCTTCTTCACACTCTCCTCCACCCTGCTGGTCCCTTTGTGGATGATGTATGCCGTGTGCAAAACCCCTGGGTCTATGCGTCAGGTAAGTAATCATACTGCACATGCAGCCCAATTCAACTTTAATCATGAAGAGAATGGAAGTGACAAGTCAGTGGTGCCAGTGCAAACAGTTTGCTGTTGTATTAGTATTGAAAACACATCTCCTGTTCCTTGAAATGGAAGGTTCATTTCAATTAAGCTATTTTGTTTTTTGTGGACACCCCTTCTAGTGAATGCATTCAGCTACTTTTTCAGTGAAAGAGTTCCTACCAAATGTCGTCAATCATTTAGAATGTTTGCTCTCCTATGTCGACTTACATCGGAGTTACGAGGCTAACATAGCTAAGACACGATGAAAATTTACAGCCTGTCAATTAGCACTGTGCAAACTGGCTGCCAAAATCATCACACACTTGCCTCAAACTATGTAGAGATGTTATGCAATCTCAAATAGACTTGCTTGAGTGGTTTCTGACACTGTAACCTCATAGCTCCAGCAGTAATTAAAGAAACCACAGACATCAGACCCCAAACATGTCTGACTGACTGACTCCATTTTTGTGGTATGGTCAAAACTGTTTATTTATTTTTCATTACAAACTGAACTTTAATATGGGGTCATAGCATTTTTTTCAAATTCTTGTGCTTATGAAGAACACTTTACTGATTTAACTGTAAAATCTCTTTCTGAAACAGAGAATGAGAACCCTGTGCATTCCAGCTGAAGACCTGCCTAGTCCAAAATCTCCTAAAAAGGAGCTGACCTCTTGCACATTCGAGACTTTTACAGATCTTCAGACCTTACGCACTGTTGACAGACACACTCCAGCAGATGTCTGAGCCTCTCTGTCAAACACAAATATGTATACACACACTTCAACATTCTCACTGTTACACAGTGGCCCCTTACAAAATTATCATCGCCGTGGTCATCATCATCGTCATCATTGTAGTCATCTCATTGCATCATGTCTTCTTTTTCTTAAACCAGAAAAGTTCCCTTGATTGTGTTGTCTTTCATTTTGTTTACTTACAACATTGATTTGTTCTTCTCTTTTATTCGCATCAACATTTTGAACTGTTTGTTGCGTTTACTGCTAAAGTAATATAATGGTATGAAAAAGTTGTGTGAACAAAACAAAGAAGAACAGAGAAGATGCGATGTTGCATAACATTACAGTTAATGCCAGTTCTGATAACTGGTATATTCATACTTATATTTATAAGTGATTTCTATAGATTATTTTGTTTGGTATTTTACAGTGGTTAGTCTTTGTGAGTGTCTGTGGTGAAAACAGGGCATTTGAAATGTCGTCTGATTGAATGGTCTTGCATGAAATTGTATGTATTTTGCTGCATGTGTCATATGAATGTATGTTTGTATGCTTTGATTGGGCTCATTTGTAATAGATGAAGTTCCCAGTTTGGGCATAATATGCCTTACATAACTACTGTCACTTTGGTCCAGATTGGTTCCTTTACGGTTACTTTACATAAATAAAAAAATAAAAAAAACTTGAAAACTACAGATACTTACTTACTGTTATGCTTCATGTGAAGTGCTTCACTATAAACAAAAGTGTTTTCGGGTTACTGCCAATTGCAACTCTCGGCAAAATGCATTTCGTGGTAAGATCTCTTCAGATGAAAGAAACTATTCCCTACCTCTCACACATTGAAAAATACAGTCATATTTTCTGACAGCTTTAGAGGAACAGTTCCATCTACTGGACATATTATATAATTGCCAGGTCCTCAGTGTTTACCCTTAAAATACATAAACGACTTTTCAGACAGACTGCTACCAAACTAACACTAATATTTCCATGTATGAAAATAAAATTGTTAAGTGTTGTACTGCAATTCCTTGAAAAACGTCACTTGATGTTGAATTGACTAAAATATGATATACAAAACATTTTTATACAATCCTTATTATTGCAATTGTCTTATTTTTCTTGGCTAAAACAAAATGTGGACTAAAGCAAAAATAAACAAAAATAAAAGAATGTATATAAAAATTTGCAAAACACAAAAAATTGCAGTATACATATATTTTGTTGCGGGAGGATAGCAGAGTTACCATTCTGCTTGGCATTTTTGTGTTCATTTGTAAATGTCTGTACAGTGGGGAAAAAAAGTATTTAGTCAGTCACCAATTGTGCAAGTTCTCCCACTTAAAAAAATGAGAGAGGAATGTAATTGACATCATAGGTAGACCTCATCTATGAGAGACAAAATGAGAAAAATCACATTGTCTGATTTTTAAAGAATTTGTGATTTGTGATTTCTGATTTTTTTTTCTCATTTTGTCTCTCATGCATGAGGTCTACCTATGATGTCAATTACAAGCCTCTCTCATCTTTTTAAGTGAAAGAACTTGCACAATTGGTGACTGACTAAATTTTTTTTTCCCCTATTGTATGTATGTATGTATGTATTTATGTATGTATGTACTGATTTATGACTCAAATTATACAACATTACACAGGTCTGGCGAACATTGTACTGCCCACTTCACCCCGAGTAGCAATAAAAGCACTGCTATTCTCTCTATCACAGGTCAGTGGGGCATCAACACAATTTGTTATTTCAAGGTACAATTTGCTGCACAATGTTGCTTTAAGTAACATATAAAACTGCTGTAAAATATTTAGCGTATGTCATCATAAGGATATATTCTAAAAAGTATATTACATATGTCAATAATATAACTGACTAGCCCTAAAGCCCTAAATTAGCAAAATACTGGAATAATGGAACTGCTTACTATCCATTTACACAGTGAGAAATTGTGACCTTTCTTGAAATCAGTAAGTGGACCTGGTTATGTAGAGAAAGATGCTCTGTGTATATATGTGTGTGTGTGTGTGTGTGTGTGTGTGTGTGTGTGTGTGTGTGTGTGTGTACAGACCTGTGATTTAGGACATTAGCTAGAATCAGTGAACATATGTCAACAGCTATGTCTAGGCTCTGCTCAGGCCAAATAACAAGCCAAGGCTTCAACAGTGTTACCAGCTCATTAGTAGCCATTAATTTCACTAATCATACACTCTAGCTGCTAGCGACAGGACATCCTTCTCTAAAGTGTTAACATCCAATAACTTCAGAGCTGTCCGACAGATGGGTCCATGTTGTTTACATAAACTCCATATCAACACAGCCTATTAGTTTAGGTATGGTTTTGACTTAGTGGATTCTAAAAGAATCAAACATTAATTGTAAAAATTGCAATATACAGTATTATAAATACTTATTAATATGCATTTCTGAAGATTATCTGATTAGTTGTGTTTTTGCTCAGCATTGAAATAATAGAAAAAAAGTCATCAATCTGTTTTTGCAGAGAGTATTGTATGTGTGAGCAGTAACACATTGTATCTGCAGGCAGTGTTGTGTTCTGGTTGAGCCAGAAGCAGTAGCAAGGATAGTCCAGCTGGATATGCTGGTTGAACAGCATGTTCTTGGTATTGGGAAAGTCAACATTAACCAAAATTAGCAGCAAAGCATGAAAAATTTTCTCACTGTCACAAAAACAACTGAAACTCTGAAATTTCTTGAAAACAATCTCTTTTCATTGACTTCCATTATAAGTTCTGAAGGTTTTGTGCATATGCACAAATTACTGATGCAACCCAGACACGCAGAAATAGAAAAAAAAAAGATAATTTGATAAAAAAACAATTGGACAGCGATTGCAACACCATAACCTAGACTTCACTTAACTGTTAACCATTAACTGTAATCCTAATTGTAATCTTTACAATAATCTAAACTTAACCAAACCCTTGCCTCAACCCTAAATGTAACTGTAGTAGAAAGTGAAGTACAGTTCCTGTCCTTTAATTCCTCTTGTAGAAGTACCATAACGGAGAAAAGCAGAATGCTGTGATGCTGCTCTTTTCTCAATTATTACATAGCCATAGTACATAGTACATAGCCAGCTGAGTTGTGTGTATTTGGCAAAACAGTGTCACAAGTGGACAGGAGCTCCTTGTGATTTGTAAAAACATAGGAGTAGCTGTTATGTTACAAATGTTATGAATTTCTTTGGGTACATTTTAGTCTTTATATGTACAGTGTGTGCAGAATTATTAGGCAAGTTGTATTTGAGAGGATTCTTTTTATTATTGAACAACTATGTTCTCAATCAACCCAAAAGACTCATAAAGACTCTTCTGACCTATTTTGCCAAAGGAAAGGAAGTTGCCTAATAATTAAGCACACCTTATATAGGGTGTTGATGTCATTAGACCACACCCCTTCTCATTACAGAGATGCACATCACCTGATTTACTTGATTGGTAGTTGGCTTTCAAGCTTATAGAGCTTGGAGTAGGGCAACATGTATAATAAGGATGATCAAAATACTCATTTGCCTAATAATTCTGCACACAGTGAATGTGTGAATTGTATGGGATCTTGTTGCTCATTTCTGAGCCGACGCAGTATGTTGTACTATTTTTTTGTACTAGTTTTTATTAGTAGTAGACATGCTTTTTTTATTACTTTTATACTCAGATTTATGGGGAAATTTGGTGGAAATGTATGAAAAATTTATGAGGAAATGTGTGAACCAGTACAAAAGTTTCTATTTTTCTAGTACACCTGTCAATTACTGTAAATGAAATAATGTTTTCCTCTTACATTCTGCCAAAACAGGTGCAGTAGAGTGCAAAGACTTTTGAATGTAAAGGTGCAAAAAATAACTGCAAGAAGAATGCTGCTAGAAGAACAGTGAATTAAAGGCTCAGTGATTCATATTCTGGGATAGCTGAGAGGTCAACACTACATTATGTCTGTTACAAGCATTTTTATCACAGCAAGCTGTTATTAGGCCGTTACAAGGTGAAATGCTGTTAATCTATGGTTTACAAGAAGATGGTTGAACAAGAAGAGTAATACCAGCAACTGAATAGAATCATACCATTTATTACTAAAGCTTATTTGTTAGCTTTAGCAGTGGTTTGAATGAGGAGGCTAAGCATGTTAAATGATCCACTCACAATAAAGTTAAAACCAATCGCATAATTAGATCCTCCATTATGCTCTCCAGGGAGTCTGTTCTTGGCAAGAACAAACTGGTTAAGACTAACTGCTGCAATAAACGCATTGCCACAAGAAATACGCTCTCTTAGAAAATTGCTTTAGTGTTCTGGGGCTCTATGTTGATCTATTAAACTTTGAACAACTAAGTTTCCCATGGTTGAACAAAACTACAGTTTTTTTTAAATTATGTCTATGTATCTTTTCATTTTATATAAAGAAGAACTGATAACAATAACACAGAAACATTTACAGAAGCCAAACAATGAAGAACAAATGTATTTCTTTAAATAAGAAAATATTATATATGGGAATTGTATGCAGTAAGATTATTCTCAGATGGTCTGAAAGGCTGGCTCTGAGTATGATGGCCTTTAACATAATAATAGCAATTCAGTCTCATTCTTCTCATGTCCCTCTGCCACTGTTGTTTGGTAAAGCATCAGATAACTTGTACCCAAATTTTTCAGCAGCAGACAGTCAATAAGCAAGCTTTGTGTGTATATAAGCATATTACCTTTGCATATTAATATGTGTATATTAGCATATTGTATATATAAAATTGCAGGACAAGGATATACTGTACAATCATAGCAACATAGTAACTTAACTTAAAAAGATTAGCCCAAAAAGAAGTGTTTCAATCAGTCGCACAAGACTACAATTACAAGTTGAGGGATAGCCTAATACTAATACTGACCTTGAAGGGACAGATCTACACTGTCAAGTATCAAGTGACACGCTGATTGGTTTATTGCATGTTACGCCCAAAACACACCCATGGTTAATTAAGAGACTTAGATGCTTTTTGCATGTTTCAAGCCACACAAGACTTTTTTTTACTGTTGTTACGATACCAAAGACACACTGACGCCCTAATTCACGCTGCACTGTGCATGGTTGACAGCTCACCTAAAGATTGTTAAAATAGGGCTCAGGGTTTTCAAAAACTGTTACTATGCTTTTTGCCTTACTCCTTACTCCTAATCTCTTGTTAAACAGGTATATCCCTGAAGGCATGCAGTGTTCATGTGGACCAAATTACTCCACCCTGAACCCAGCATATGACAATTAATTCTGTGTCATGTTTGTGTGCCACTTTTTTGCTCCTGTCACAGTCTTCTTTTTACTTGTGAAGACATGTCTTCACTGCAGATGCAGTAAGACATTTTAAGTATAGTATATTAGCCTGCCAAAACATTTGGGCCACTTTGTGTATTAAAATGGTATTGGTATTTTAAATTATTTTTGGATTTTACACCACTTGACCTTTACAATATGATATGTGTAAATCTTCCTCTTGCTCACTGCTCACATAAATAAACTAGCTAGTGTTTCTGCCTGGATCTTCATGAACGAGGGAAAAGCCTTCACTGCTCAGTTCATGGCTGGTTCTGCCTTTTTTCTTAAAGACCTCAGCAGTTCTTCAACAAACAGATAAGTCACCGGTAACCATCATGCAGTCACAGTTAATGCGGCCTTCAATCATGCAAATCAAGATCGCTAAATAGCTTGATGCGGATGTAGTGTTCAAGGTAAAAAGGCCATAATTGGTATAGAACATTTACATTCTGAGAAAGTTCTTTAAATGTTCAGCTATTCACAGTTATTTCTTTAAAATATGAAAAAATGGCTCTTCTATGATGTTACTCCAAATACACAATTTTTGGGACCATTATTTTTTATGAGTGAAAACATGATATTTATAATGGATCTGAAACTTTGAACTACTTTCCCCTTTGATTTCTGTTGTTGTTTTCGGTTCTGTAGCTGCATGATGACCCCCCATTTCTGTGGTGATAACCCTATTGGTGACGAGTCCACCTCAGTGACCATGAACAAAACAGAAGTGTTTTCAGTGGCTCCAGCATAGAAGCAGCTCATTATCTCTTCCCCTTCTTGGTCTCTGCATGAACTGTCCTGACATCATCATTGCTTGGCAGTAGACATGCATATTGGGTTCATGTCCTTCTCTGGATTTTCTCCATCTCAGACTTGCAGAGACTGTATGCACAGGCTGTTCACACAGTAACAGGCTTAAGAAATCAGGTTTTAAATATCTTAAATATACATCTGGTTAATTACAGAATTTACAGGAAATTGTTCTCCTCATTAGAAAGTATATTAATTGTCCAATCAACTTGTGCAAAGTGAACAAAGTGAAAAGCGGGTTTGTTCATATGTTTTGAGGGAGTTTATGCATATACGCTGTATGTGTTTTGTATATAAACCAAAACATATGAACGAACAACAAAACAACCTGAGTTGAAAAATAAAAGAAATCTTTACATGAAAATCATGAGTTTTATCAGTAAACTCTCACTTTCACTGCAAAAAAAATGTACAGACTGGTCTTTGTGTCATGATGAGTCGAAAAACAAAAAGTCACTTGTCTGTGCATGTCTTTTTCCATTTTCAAGAATGTATGGGGCAATCTGTTAATCCTGAAGGGTTGTAGTGATCTTGACTATTAATTGTCTAAAGTTGAGGTGGGGGGCATGGTATTTATGTGTGTCTATGCAAGGCTAGACAAGAGAGCTCTTCAGTCTGAAGTCAGCAAAGCGATTCCAGTGTGGAGGTTGAACATGCAGTTGCAAACTACAGAGGGCAGCAGACACTGTGAACTAACTGCTTCCCTCCAGCAGACTAGAAACCACAGTGAAAATACTAAGACCAGTCCAGTTCACACTTTTTTCACTTAACATGTCTGCTTGCATATCAAGCCATCATCCAAACGCGTTCAGTGTGGAAACAGGAAATGGCTACTAAGAGGATTTGCCTGGAGATGGAGGAGCATGTCCTGTTTTGGGATTCTTGCCTGTATCAGAGCAGTAGGAACTGGAGAGAGATCATGTGCTTTGATCTTCATTCTCATAAGCATGTATGGAACAATCTGCCAGCACTTGTGCTCCTATTAGGACATGCATTAATGAATGAATGAATGCATGAATGGTTTCTAATACTGTAAAATGGTTATTGGGTCAACAAATATGTGGTAACATGCAATTTAACTGATTAACTGGTTTTATTCAAATAATAAAAGGGTTTTTATTCAGCAGTCATATTAAAAACAATGCTCTAAGAACTGAAGTTGTTGGCCTTTTTATAAACACTGTTTAAAAAATGACAGCCAATAGAATGAGCAGTGTTTCAAAACAACTGTAATTTAATTTACACTCTCTTATTCTGAAACTGTCAACTATCATGATTACCATTGGATTTCTAGGGAGCCCCCCCCCAAGAAACCAATAAGTTATATTTTAGTCATTTTAACTGTCTAGTTATAGAAATACACATGTGATTATAACCAACAGTACACATTTTACATATCTTACTATTGTTCCTGTTACGAATTACTGATTGTTACTTGATACTGTTTAATCTATTGTAAATTAACAGTAAAGGCACTGTAACTGATGTAAATGTTTAGCTTTTTGACTATTTAGGAAATGAATAGTTGTCTGTTAAGTTAATGGCAAGTGACTATACTTTTTCTTGTTTTTGAAAAAAATGTTCATTCCACTGGCCACCATTTATTAACAAGTTCAGTTTGTCTGAAAAGTGTTTTTCTTTCAAGTTTTTAGTTAACAATTTACTACTAAACAGTTATCATTAGTTTGATACTGTAGATTCCCCTTATTTCAGTTGAGAATACACTATCCTACATAGCACTGTGATTGACCATCATAAATTCTGCTGCCAAGAGTGATAAGCAAAAGAATTACAAAACCCAGTAAAGCTGAATGCTTTAGCATTTTGATTCATGAGGGTCCGACCAGGAACCTGTCACATGGCCAGGAGGGACAGATGGATGAACAGGAAGAAGAAGAAGGACTGACAGAGAGGCGAAGGGAGGGTCAAAGTAACCCCCCCCCCCCTCTCACCCATACTTGTACCAGCTAATAACTAACACCATAGAGTCTTATCATCTGCTCAGCTCGCACAGATGAGTCTGGGATTAGTTTTAATGCTCAATTCTCCGTAGCTGATTTGAAAACCAGCCCAGATGCACCAAAATCATATATATGAGTCGGCAGTTCTACCTTGCTTGAATGAACTGCCAGACTGAGTAATACAATCTGTCTCTTGCAGAGTGGGTGTAACATGCGTTTAATGATTTTTTCTTTGCAAAAATAGAAAAAGACCATAAGCTTTAAGATGTTTGCTGAAAAGACTGTGTGCAAGGCTCTTCTGAGCACACCTTCCTAATTTAATGCAGAATGACGAAGGAATTACATTTGTTGGCACATTTTCTTTGGACATATGTAATATGTCTATCAATAGAATGCTGCTTATATCAACATGAGCTCCGAAGAACAGTGCTCATTATATAAGAACACTACAATTAGTGCCCTGCAGGCTCCACCTACTGCTCTCTCTCTCCCTCTCTTTCTCTTTTTTTATCTCTTTCTCAATTTCTCTCACACACACACACACACACACACACACACACACACACACACACACACACACACATTTTCTCTCTCTCCATGATATGTAATTGAGCCGTACTAACAGCTGCGGACAGTTCTTAAGTGGTATCCTTTCATTTCCTGTTATAAGCTAAAAGGCAACAGCTACAGACTCGTAGCCACCTAAAGCTGCAATTTCGAAGGCTGGGCACCTGCAGGCAGTTAGCTTCACTGCAGTGGGTCGAAGAATGGAAAACAGAGCCTGTAAGCATGAGGGCAAGCCAGAGCCCTGACAGACCTAGAGATCCTAATTGCACCCTAATAACCCTTCATTAACGAGGCTTAATGAGGAAAACGAGTGTCTTCTCCATGCCTTTGTGTTGAGCCTGAGAAGAAGCTGGCTTTTCGCAAGGGGTAGCTGGAACAAAGAAACAAGGCAGCTCAAAGACTACACTGAGGAGCATCAGACATTGAAAAACATGTTCTGAGGACAGGAAATGAGATGTTGGAACATCACTGCCATGTCATTGAAATTAGTCATATTGGAAATCATGTGTTAGGATCCTCACGCAGAACCTCTTAAGCATGAGAATGGAGGTACAGGAAGGATTATGGTTAGTTCTCTCAGCTACGGAGTACTTTCAAATCCTTATTTGAGTAGGATAATGATAGATACAACCTCAGCTATAAAGACATAGCAATTGCATCTTCACTCTTAAATCTGAGGTGAATATTTAAAAATTAGAAGACTGGAATGAGAAAAGCTTTAAACTAAAATGAAGCTTAGAAGCACATCAATCACAGTGACTCAACAGAATTTGTAATGTTTTATTCCCTTTTCAGACAACAAGGCCGGTTTACAGTGTTGTGTATTGAACTCTACTAGTTACAACATGATTGCATCACTTGTGTTCACTCAGACTTTCTACATCACTACACTTCATGCACTGCACTGAATACTGTGAATAAACAACACAGGCCTTTGATCAGACGTTTTACATCCCCAAACACTTTCTAAACTCAGATTGTGGTTTTGTCACAATAATATCTCAATGACGTTTTACCCAGAGCAATTTACAATTGAATCAGGTCACACAGGTAGGCAAATGTAGCATCAGCTGTCCTGCCCAAGGACTACTCTATTGGAGTAGTGTGATGTGCTTGCCAACGATATCAGTAAATAAGCAGATGAGGCAATTGTTACAAAGACTAGTCAAGATTACTGGACTTGTTCATCTTATTACACTTGAGAAAGTACAGTACTGTGCAGAAGTTCTAGGCATCTGGGCACATTATTTAAAACCATTTATCTTAGCAATAAGAGAATGTTAGAATACTTTAGAAAAGGTGCAGGTAAACTTAATCTTTCATTTAGTAGAAAATATATATAGTTGAAGAACAAAGCTAGGGTCCAGATTTTTTCTGAATGCTCCCAGTCAGCATGTGGATTGTGTTAATTTAATCACCATCATAAGCACTGATTTACCAATCCAGGTGTTGGATTAAAATAATAAAAAAATACTAGACTCCCATGAGGAGAGCATTGGAGATGTTTTAATGAACACAGTGATGTAAAATCAATAATTTTTGAGCGAATGTTGTTTGTATTTATTCCAATATGAATGTTTTACTGAACAAATAAACACATACTGCCCAGATAAGAAGCTGTTTCAATTTCTCAGGTGCCAAAAAACCTTTGCACAGTACTGTATTTGAGAAGAACACCAAATAGATTGTGCACAGCAAAGAAATGAGGCCTTGTAACAGAACCAATAGAAAGATTTAAATAAACCTATTTTATAGGCTAATACATTTGATTTGAATGTAAATAATAATAATAATAATAACAATTTATCATCAGACGTCTCAAAAATAGAAAAGCACAACACTAAACTAGAGAAAGCATTTTCCAAACATACTTGAAAGTCAGCTAAATAACCACTTCTGCCAATGACAATAGAATATACTCATGTAGCCTCGGATCCTGCCACTCGTCTAGGTTTATTCAGCCTCTGTCTCTTTCGGTGTCCCACAGGACGCACGCTTCTCGGAACCTAATTTATTTTCTCTTTATCTTCTCACTCTTTATCTCCTCCCCCTGTCATTTCCCCTGTCCTTCTTTATCTTGCACTATATGCTGTAATCACTCTGAATCCTCTTCTTTCACTGACTCTCATTGATAAATATCAGAGGTCCTCTGGAGGTGGGGCTCCCCATCTGTCTGTAAAGTATGGGCTGTCCCAGAGTGGTCTGCGGCAAGCTGAAGTTTCCACTTGACAGGTCAAAACTGGCCTGGCTGTAGAGCCTCTGTCCAAAGCCTGTTCCGGATTGATCGAAGCTGGTTTGACTGTACTGCCTAAAACTACTGCTGCGTTTCTCGGAGAGGGTTCTGGAGAGGTGACGCTGACCGGAGTTGTGCAAGCCTGTCTCTTTGTAGGCAAACCAAATGTTACCAGCCCACAGGGAGAAGTTCAAGAAGCCGAAGGCCTGGAAGCAAGGGAGGACGGCTCAGTCAGGACCAATTCATTCTCTTAAACAGTAAATGGCTCTTGGATGTTTGATTTGAGAAGAAAAGCTTTAAATAGAGTCTTTATATTGTGTTGAGAGGTTTTAAAGGTTTTTCCACAATTCACATATCTCATTTGCCAAAAAAGGAAGGTTCTTTAAAGAGCAAAATGTGATTAATCTATTGAGATCAAAAAGTGGTTCATCTTAAAAGAACATATTGATGAATCAAGTACAGAAATATTTTCAGTTTGTTGTCATTTATTTTGATGACATCCTATACTCTAAGTCAATGGTTTCTGTTTCTGGAGGACCCCCTGCCCCACCCCCTTTGGGGTTAACACCAAAAAGTGCAAGGTAGGTGGTCCTCCAGGACCAGAGTTGGAAATCACTGCTCTAGGCAAAAACAGCTTCAATATAATACTTAAAAAAGGGTTATTTGATTTGTGACACTAGTGGAACACTTTTTGGTGCTATGTTGGTGTATGGTAATGTCCAATAATCCAATTACCAAGCAAAGAAGCATTGCCAGTTTAAGACAACAATCGCTTCAGCCTAGTGGTGGACAACTTTGTTCATCAAGAGCTGGTATCCAGCACTGTTTGGAGGTTTTCTTGCTTTAAACACCTATGAAACCTAGTAACTAACAGCTGAGTTGAAGTGAAGATGTGTTTGAGGAAGAAAATCTGTGTTAAACAGAAACCTGTGCTGAACATCAGCCCTCTAGGAACTGCCCACGCCATGCTTTACATTCTCTTCACTTCTCTTCACTTCAAGGCTAAACAACCCATATTCAACATTACTTGAAATTACATTTTTAACTCTGATATAGTGCACTTAAAGTGTCTGTGTGGTTCATATCTACCACCAAAAGTTTTTTCTAAACTTAATTTATACCTTAAAATGAAACAGTTACTGTACTCTGTGTCTTTAAGAGTGAAATATGTAAGTGGACTATATTTTGAAAATACAACATATAATTTCAATTTACATTTACATTTACATTTACATTTATGGCATTTAGCTGACGCTCTTATCCAGAGCGACTTACAAGGTTACTCGTATTACAGAGGTGGGCCAATGTAGTGTTAGGAGTCTTGCCCAGGGACTCTTATTGGTGTAGCGCAGCATACAGTCACCCAGACTGGGAATCGAACCCTCGTCTCCCACATGGGGGGTGTAATAGCTCACTGGCAGCTAGTGGTTTTATCTGCTGCGCCACACCAACCACACATTTAAATTTAAATACTTTTATTTTAAACATTTTATGTGGAAAATTAATTTCCCACTAAATTGACCCTTTAATGATGACAGAGAACCTCAGCAACTGATATTTTCAGAAAGATATTCTCAGATGAGAGCAGATGGGGTTTGTAATACTTTCAGACTTAAAGGCTTTCTTTGGGACTTAAAGGCTTTCTCCCAGAATCAATAGTCTGCAAACTTTGTTGATTATTCAGTTTGAGGCTCATAGTGAAACTTACCACCGACATGTTTAGATTGGTCCAGGCGGGTTCTTCTAGTGTCTCACACAGGTTCTCTGGATCTCTGCAGGCAGACATTAACAGCTGCATCTGACCAACATCTGTGGCTGTTTTCAATCCAGAAAGCGTTTTAGCCCAGGCTACTGAACTCACTAACCACAGACCTGAGAAAACCACTGTCACCAAACAATCCTGTAGAAGAAACACATTAGGTTTAAATATGGTGGTCCTGTCAATAAAACACAAAGGCAGCAGGCATCAATTATCATTGTGCAAGTAAAAAATTAGCTTCTCTTAACTTTTATTTATTATTAACTATTTTGGCTTTTTCAGAGGTAAGGAATTTGAACGTAATGAATGAAGACTCCTTTCAGCTCATCCACAGTGTCTGAAAAGCACTCACCACTACAGGGCCTCTGTTCTTTTCTCTGTACTTGTTCTGATAGAAGATGTAGACTACTGTAGCCAGGAGCGAGTACAGAAAAGCAAGAACAGACACTGTAACGAAGAACTGTGCAGAAGACGAGTAATCTCCCTCGAGGAAAATCGTCTCATGCCTCTTACCCTCACAGACAAGAGCATTAAAGTGCACCTGCTGGAGTCTGGAGGAGCAGCACAGGAGAAATATCAGCACATAACTTTCCATAGTACAGTCAGTATATATTCATAAATAATTAGTTGTTATGCACAAGTTAATATATTGATATATTGTGCATCCATACGTCTTACAAATACATATTTTTATATTATGTACTTTTATTATCACATATAATACCATACCTTTGACTAGAAGTGTGAAAATATAATGAATGAGAGAAAAGTGAAAAAGAAGGCCTACTCCTTTCTTAAAGCAGATCTAGAACATTTAGAGCATTTTCTCCATACAATGCTTCTCATGACGTTAGTTTTGAAAGTTCAAACCATGCCTTCAGCTTATTAACATTTAGGAGAAGGCTGTGTAAGAGAGAGGAAAACTCTGCTTTGTGACAGGAAGCCAGTCCCCCCTCTTATATGTGGAGCCAGAAATGATGGATGACAGGGTTAAAAGAAAGGTGACAGGGTGGTGAAGGGTTGCACAGACTTGTCGTAGACATGTGAACAAGGTAAAAATGGAATTTCTAGGAAGTTACATTAGGGTGGAAGGGCTTCAGTCATGTTCCTCCTCCCAAAATGTACTTATTTCATAACTGGAGTTGCAGTTGCTGTTCTTTTACTTTCTAGCTTTTCTGGTGTGTCTTTATCCATCACCACATGTTCAAAAGTATATGGACACCTGTTTGTCCACAAGAACATTAGTGAAATCCAGGACTAATGTTGGATGAAGCTTTGCATTTACAATATGAACAAAGGCTCTTTGTTTCTTCTGAAATCAATGGAATTAAAAAAATGAGATTATTGTTGGCAAAAACATTATTGATTTTGCTACTGTAAATGTCTCTACTGTCCAGTGAAGGATTCCTCCTAGATTTTGGAGAATTGCTATAAAGATTTGATTGCATTAGTGAGGTCAGGATATTGGATCATCAGCACCCCACCCCACCTCACTCCCAACTCCTCAGCTCACTGCAAACGTATTGGATGGAGCACCATCATTCTAGAGAACACAGCCCCACTGCTCCACAGCTCCACAGGGACTGGCACCAATAGGTTCATGTTTACTTGCTCCAGCAACGGGTGCAACTTAAAGTAGCTGAATGCATTCATTAGAAGGGGTGTCCAAAAACAGTTGAACATATAGTGTACATGTGTCTATATCACAAAGCTTCCACTTATTGAAAAGAAGAAATTGGATGGACTCCAGATCACTCCAGAAAATGCTGAATGCTTTACACCCCTCTAGCCAACGCTTAGCATTGGGCATGTTGACTTCATGCTCATGTGGGAAGCATCCAACTTTTTTGGCAATGTTTTTCTGTGGAGACAGTGCAAGCTGTGTGTGTGTGCAAGGGATGGATGTATACCTCTGAGATTGCATTATAAGGATCTTATATACTTCAAGGTTGAGGCATCCTTAAACATTAGCAAATCAACAACAGTTCAAGGTGTAAGTAAATGGGCTTAAATTACATCTACTAATAGATCTTTCTTGAGTGTAGCCTCACTTTATTTTTAAAGAAGTACATTAAACAATCTACTATTGACACTTGAATCATTTTACTGATTGAAGTGCTTAAAACTCTCAGCCTCATCCACTGCCAGGCCTTTAACAGACAGACAAGTCTGCGCAAATCCAATCTAGGCCTGTCTTGCCAAAGGCAACACAGCAATCATTACATGTGGTAAAGTACAAGCTGTCTTTCTTTTTTTTAACACTCTCTGTAATTTAATATTTATTATGTGGTCATGTTCCAGGGAATATATACTTCCCTGCACTGGAAGTGTTCATTTACTTACATTTGAGTACATTATTGAATATTTGAATGTAAGTAAGTTATTTGTGTAGTTTCCTTTCACCCAATTTAGACATGTGTGCTAAATTTAGTCATCAGCCCTTGCAACTGTCACTTTGTATCACAATACAATGCAATGGCTGTGGGTGGATGAAGTCTTCACACACTTTCTCAGAGGCATGACAGATCTGTCACCACATCTGCCTGAGACCCCACTGACTGCAAAGCTCTGCATTGCTGAGAGTGGTCCACTCAAGGCCTCAATCCAATGACAACCAAGTATTGTGTAATATTTCAGGTTTCATTGACCAGCTTCTTTTGTTCAGCTTTGATATCCAGTGACATAAAGATGATGATCACACTTACCTGAACGGATAGGCGAATCTGATACTGATGTTGCTTTGAGTTTTGTCCAGGCATTCCACTTTAACCGTTATCTGGCCAGAATATCCCCCACATAATGCAAATGCAAAAACTGCAAAAAGCTGAAAAATATATGTACAATATATACACACACATTAATAAACACAAATGCATTAAAAAGTTATAATGTTTTGTTTTGTTTGTAAAGTTATTGATTTGTGTTCCTGTCTTCTCTCTTAATTCCATCAGCAGGTTTTATTGAATGAAGAATAACAGAAGATTTTTAGCAGAAGTAGAACCTCTTCTGGTTCCATAAAGAACCATGTTCATAACAGACATGTGTGAGTGTGAAGAACCTTTTCATCAAGTGAAGGTTCTTTAAAATTAAAAATGTCGGTTCATCCCACTCACAAACAAGTGTTTCTGTGGCATTGCCCAAAAATCATTTCAAGCACCTTTATTTTTAACAGTTTAGAAAACCACAGGAAAGAAACATTTCTGGTCTTAGACTTTTGCACATTACTGTACAGAAACTGAACCTCCGGGATAAGTCAATGGAATAAATGCAAAGACTAAAATACAGTATGATACTTTAGTCATCTGCGCAAGGTGATTTTAAATCAAAGCACTTTTCTTATTATCTGGAAGACAGTATATCAGAATAACATGGAAATCTCATATAGACGTCTACAGTATATGAACAAAAGCATTACGCCTCTTAATCATTAAATTCAGATCTGTCATTCAGTCTCATTGCCACAGATGTATAAACTCAACATTAGTGGAAGAATGGGTAGTTTTCCAGCGTGGTACTGTAAAAGGATGTCACAGCTGCAACAAGTCAGTTAATGAAATTTCTTCCCTCCTAGATATTCCACCATCAACTATGAGTGGTGTTATTAAAAAGTGAAAGTGTTTAAGTTACAGAGAAGGGTCGATGAGTGCTGAGGTTAATAGTGCATAAAAGTCTCTGACGCTCTGCTGACTCAATACCTGTTGAGTCAGCCTGAGTCATACCTGAGTTCCAAACCTGCTGTTAGAGCTGCAAAGGAGAACCAACTCCACGTCAATGGCTAATCATTAGGATGGAATGTCTCAATACTTTTGTCTAAATGGTGTATATGTGCTTTAGCCTTGTGAAATCATTTCTTTGTAATTTCATATAGCACTAAAAGGCTCCCACTCTACTATAGCATGCATTAATGCAATTTAAAAAAAAACACGTTATTATAAATAATAGAGGACCCATATATAGAATTCTTGACAACTTCTCCTTGAAACTGCTTCAACTAGAAACAAAGGAGTATAGCATAGAGTGGCTCCTTCTGACCCAAATTAACCTGAGTGAGATTTTCTTCTTAATGCTCTGCTCTTTAATTAGCCTTAATGTAAAGACAAAAAATATATATTTTTGCCTCTTCTTTTTTCTTTTTTTAACATGAAGAGATATTTTAATCTACCTACATGGATTTCAGTCACAAAACCACCACAGACCTCTGAGTACATGTTGCATCATTAGCATCATTTGCATCTGGAGAAGGTTTGAGACATTTTTTACAGAACAGAATGTTGTTTCACCTGCATCACACTCCGAGTTTAACCATAACTTAAATATTCAGGCTTATAGACATGCATATATAACTTATTGCATCACAATTGCATTTTGGATTTTGATACTATTTGATACAGCAAATGGTAGCAAACACACAAACACACACACACACACACACACACACACACACACACACACACACACACACACATTACACACAAGCTAACACTCCAGCAATTTGATTGAAATTGTAAGACTTTCTACCCAACCATGTGAAGTGACTTTGGTAGTAGTGGGCTACAGTGTGACAGAAATGTTGTTATATGATGTTGTGTTAAAGCAGTGTAAAGATTATAATGGTGACCCCATTTACTATGTGCAGCAGTGTTGGCCTACTTATGATATAGCCACAGTGTGACATATGTAGTTTAGTCACAGCATTACTACTGTATAATGAACAAATTCATACTGTAGAACCTGGTCAACATTCAGTGGCGGATGAATTCAACAGTAGGGATATTTTATACTGTAAATCCCCATGGTACCACTGTAATTAGGAGCATGATTTGTTTTCAGCAGTTTGGACAATAATTCATATTTGCTAATGATATATTTACCATTATTTCCAATGCAGATACTTGTTTTTATTATAAGCTCTATTTCTTTTCATTTATATGAGTAACTCGACTCTCCCTACCTCCATTCTATGGTACTGAATTACTGAGCTACTCTGTACTGGGAGAGAGGGAAATACTATAGAGAGACACAGATGTTATGCCAGTGTGCATAGCAGCACCAAAAAAAAAAAACTATTTGTACATACAATTATAATAGAATTTGTTATCTGGCAACATTTACTTGATGACATCATCAGTGTTGCGTGTCCATGTGTACAGCTAGCTAGCACTAGCTGTAGTATACAGCTCTGGCTATACACACGGACATTTATTTTCTCTTCATCATGCTTGTTGCGTCTTTATCTCTTCCTATAGCAAAATTTATTGATGGCCTGTGTATTTAAAAAAAAAAAGTTAGAAAATATTGAAAATTATAAAAAAAAAATTGTTTGACATAAACAGTGTCTTCATTTTACAGTATGTAATTTTTTATTTATCTGAATTTAACATTCATTTATTTATTTTATTTACAGTGTTAAATAATACAGTAATGCATTTTGAAGTAGCCAATAGAACGATGCACTGTATATGCTGTACAACGGTACAATGATATAGACACAGACAAAGCTATAATCTCACATGCAGATACATTTTAGTATGTATATTGCTGTTTTCTTTGTCAGCTGCCTTATTAAACTGTTGCGCTTCAGCATCTCTAACACTAGGGGTTCATCTATGTACAAAACATTATGGTTGCAATAAGACATAAAATTCTAAATTCAACTCACAAGACTGTGGTTAATGTTCATGTTTGCACCATAAGCACAGCTTAAAAACACAGATATTCAGGGTTTTTTTTTTTTACAGAAATCTTCACGTTTGATATGATTCAATTCTGATGTCACAAATTATTTTGATAAATAATATTTTATATTTCAAAAATAATTTACTTCTATAAAACCATGCAAGTTAAATTAAAGACAAGGCAAATTAAACATTCTCCAATGTAACTTTGTTGTCGCTTTCTAACAAGATAGCATGGGTGCATGCATATTATAAGCACCTCCCCCTCCTTGCAAACTTTACTCTGATAGGATGTCCCCAAATGCCTTACTGACAGTGGTTTCCATGGAAGACAGTGAATGTAAGACCCTTAGAAAAGACTGTTAGACTGTTTTGTTGTTTTTTCAATTCGTGTTTCAATACCTACCAAAGTAATTATACGTTACACTATAAATCAGACATCAGAGCTTCAGAGTCAGAGTCTGACTACGCAAACCTGTAGATTTAGGATGTCTATGTTAAACAATGCCACTTATACAGCTATCTTACATGATTTAAATGCCCCTCACAAATTGTGTACTGTGCAGCACTGTAGTAAATAGAAGGTGCATTTGGACATTGCAAGCCTTTCTTTTGTGGAAACAGGTGCTCTCTCTCTCTCTTTCTCTTTCGCTCTCTCTCTCTCGCTCTCTTTCTGTCTCTCTCTTTAGCATTTATCAGTGTGTGCGTATGACATACTCCTCACAATACACATACAAACATTATAAAACATTAGCTTTAAGACATCTATCATAAATTATTAATGAGCCACAGCTAGCTTGCCCCTTGGACAATCAACTTTTTAAACTGGTGTTTACAGGTGTGTCAGTTAGAATAGAAGAGCAACATTATGCAGAGGAAGCAGAGATAAAACTGACTGAAGAATGTAAAGGTTACGCCTTTGGCGTTGCCAGAATACAGAGGCATGTACAGTAAATACATCTATATGCACACATCAACACACACGTTAATTACAGATGTGTGTAAATTAGTTCAAAGAGCAGTGCATAGAGGTGATTAAGGATTAGCATCGATCTTGCACATGTCAGTAAGAGCAGATGAATTATTCAGAAAGGAGAGACTACAAACAGGAGACTGGTGCTGGGACCCCTCACAGTGATTGAATCTGATGAAATAATTGAACCTTCTCTCAGACATGAACACCCAGCCCCACAGTTATTCACACATAGAAGGCTTTAAGTCTATAATTATAACCTATTCTCTGCAAACAACCACAAAAATGACCAAATACATATATAAAAAAGAATAAAATTCTCAACCATGATAAGTAAACTATGGAGAAAAGCACAGTCTTACCGGAGCGAATATGACCATACACATTGATGAAGGCGATTGATCATCAGTCTATCTCTCAAAGAAGGAGTGACAGCTCCTCTCCCATCCAAGGGCTCAGACACTGACAGAGTATTCACTACAAAGACGCATCTACATAGGAACCAGGCACGGTGCGTGTGTTAGTGTGCGTGTGTGTATGCATGTGTGAGTGTGTGTGTGTGATTTTGAGAGACAGAGAGAGAGAGAGAGAGAGGGGGGTGAGAGAAGCAACAAAGGGAAGAGGGGAACCAAGACACATTTAAATAAATAAATTAAGGTGAAACAAAAGGTTCTTTGATAGATTTAAGAGAAGAACCACTTTGGGTTCTCTAAAGAAACGTGTTTGTAAAAATGGATGTTTAAGTGCAAACCCTTTACATCAAGTGAAGTCTATCTAAAGCTTTAAAAAGTCACATAGCTCTCTTCTTTAGTTTGCAGAACCTTCATTTTTAAGAGTTTACCATTACCATTTTTAAAAGAGTACCACTTTTTGAATAATTGATATGCTGCTTTAAAAAATCTCATTTTTGCTCCATATCAATCTTTCCAATCAGTTTTAACAGGAATCAGACTACTCTTTCATGGATGCAAAGGTGAATTGGAAGACAGCTCTAGCACATGTTTAAAACCCCAATGTCATAATTCATGTTATTGATAAAATGACGGTAGTGTTTTCAAAGCATGATACAGTTGTTGCTTTCCAGACTGCATTTCTAATGTATCAAAAGAAGCAAATAAAACCATTACAATTCACTACTGTAACAAACCCTTTCTTGCCCTATGAACACTGCAGCTATTCTACAGTGATGTGAAGAATGACCCCTATGGCTTTAGCGTAAACTATTAAATTGTAAACTATTAGAAAACCACAATATAACTTCAGTATTGGATATTATGCTGGCAAACAGTCCGTAGTTTGATCTGTGCAGCAGGTTTGAGATGAAAAGGTTCCATCACAAATTTTTCAGCACTGCTGACAGGAGACATAAATCAATTTGAGCAGATTGGCTCTTGCAGTCCCCTGTAGAAGCACGGACACCCTCCAAAACTGCACAGAAGTCAGCTTCTTTAGACTTTAAAAAGAATAAAACCTTCAAGATGAAGCACATGAATATGCAAACACACAACCGCAAGTATGAACTTTGAGACAGGCAATGGAGAACAATCTAAGGCCCTTCTTTGATGTAAAGACCCCAAACAACTTAAGTTCGAGAGAAGAACATTCCCAAACTCTTTCTCTCTATTAGTACACCATACTCATAAAAATGCTCCTTTTCCCTCACCTTCTCATGAAAAATCACACCCCAGCTCCTTCAAACACATGCTTGGTCTTTGCACAGCAAGGGGGTGGGTCTGGCTTTGGAAAACGGTTCTCTTTAAGGTTTTTAGTTCTACATTGTTCTAACGCAATGGTTCTGTATTGAACCATAACACCTCAAACGACCATTTGAATGCTTTAATGCTTTCCAGGGTTCTTCAGAGTAATGAAAAAAGTGTTATAGATAGTTCTGTATGGAATGTTCTAAAAAACAATGTTACTACATTGCACCAAAAATTGAAGGACCCTTTCTTTAAGATTGAATGAATGTAGATGTTGTGCTTGCTCAGACACAGAACCACAGCTCAGTCTGGCACCTGTAGGACAGCAGAATTCCCCACGTTAATATACTAAAATATATGCTGCTCTTTTTCCAAGTTCAAACAATCCTCAAAACCGTCTTTAGGATAAGAGAAAAGCATCACAGACCTTGACCAACTTAATAATGACCTCGTTACTTACTCCAGCTGGAAGGAGTGTGTGTTACTCAGACTCTCAGTACTGAAATATATACTTTTTTTATTTTTGGAAATTTACTTAAAAGTTTAAGTATTTTAATTCAACGAACCCCACCCAGCTAACATGTCCATGTAAGACCTGTGTGGGTAGAACCCATTGTCCTTGGGTTCCATGTCGGCCTCACCTATGGAGACCCACCAGTGTCAGATGGGACCCAAGTGAAATTATGGTGGGCTCATTTGAGAAGCCCAACTAGGTAAAAACATTGTGTTCAAACCCACACAGAACCCATGAGCACCTGGAACCCACCTAGCCCACGTTCCACCTATGTGAGCTACACACAAGCATGTTGGCTGTGCGAATAAGGAAAATAATTCAGTGTTTTTCTGCTTTAATTAATTTTAGATCTGTTTTAATAACCTGTTTTAATAACCCTCTGTAATGAAATAGGAACTCATAACCTTCATTTCCAGGCAACGATTTAGAAATAACTCTTTTGTAGCGTGGAAGAACATTAAAAACCCAAGCAGTTTCGTTACGCAAATCAAATCATCCTACAGACAACAAAAAGTTTGGCTCTAGTTCAATTCCACACTAAAAGTTCTGGTCACTGAAGGTCTTATCCAGCATATTTCAGCTGGATTTTATTTGGTTTGTGGATTTAAGCAATACATCTTTTATTTTTTATTAAGTATCAAATGGACCTTAGAAGGTCACAGTGCATTAGATTTGCAGGTCAATGGGTCTGAAGCATCCTTTATTTCAGAAACATGGACAGATATTGATGTTCACCACTGCATATTGTACTTACTTGTCAAAACTTCCCCATTATGTCAGTGAAAAGGCTGAAGGGAACGGAATGCTCAATAATCAGTCCTGATGAAAAATTGCCTCCTGCACTGTTAAGTTATACATGATCGCCCCCTCTTGGGCAGACATAGATCTTACCATGGATTGATTGCATGGTTGTAAATAGTTTTATTTAACTCAGCTAACCTCAGTTCAAGGGTCCACTTAGGCAAATGCTGCACAGCACAAGTGCCCCCTTCTTTATCTCTGTAAAGTCTTGCTGTTTCAATTATCTTGCACAGCAATGTTTCCCCAAATATCCAGTTATTTAATCAGCACCTTTTCCATGTACGCTATGTTTGTGGACAAACCCTTCTAATGAATGAATTCAGTTACCTTAAGTGCTGACACAGACGTGCAAATGCACACACAGCTTGTCTAGCCCTTGTAGGGAAAAACTGCCAATAAAATAAGACCCTCTTAAACAGATAAACATGGCCCAGCACTGAGCTGTGGAGCAGAGGAACTGTGTTCTCTGAAATGCTGGTGATCCATCCAATACTTCTGGGATGAGTTGGGAAGTTGGTGGGGTGGTGACCATTCAACATCCTGTCCTCACTAGTCAAGTCAAGTCAAGTCAAATTTATTTGTATAGCGCTTTTTACAACTGTTGTCGTCACAAAGCAGCTTTACATAATTAGTACTTAAGAAAGAACAGAGACAGAGAAGAAAGAAGGAATAACATGAAGCGTCAAAGACCCCCGTGAGCAAGCCAACGGCGACAGTGGCAAGGAAAAACTCCCTCAGAGCTGGAGGAAGAAACCTTGGGAGGAACCAAGGCTCACAAGGGGGACCCATCCTCCTCTGGCCAGACTGTTTTAAACATTAATGATAAAAATTACCAAAGCAGATACAACAGAAAGTTGTAGTCACTATTGCTCCTTATTGCTGAATGCAATCAAATTTGCACAGCAACACAACAAAATCTAGTAGAAGGCCTTTTTCCCTGGACAGTAGAGACTGTTACTCCAAAAAAACGAATGATGAACTCTTTATTACCCTTGAAACATAGAATAAGCAGGTATCCCAATACTTGTCCATACAGGATATCTCTTGTTTTTTTGTGTTTATGAATTATTGTTTGTACTACCTACATAAGTATCATCACTGGTCACTTACATTCTATTTATGTTGTGTAGGCCCTCCATCCGTATCACATAAGACATCACCGAACATAATGAATGCAGGGGTGAGAGTACTTGTGTAGCTAACTGATGCCCCAGAGAGCATGTGTCAGAGCTTAGTGTTGCTATCAATACCTGGGCAGGCTTCATCAATCCATGTTTCCAGCAGTAGACAGTGGCCTCAACCACCATCTGACTGTCCTTGAATTGTTTGATAGAGACTCACAGAGGTGCCCTGAGCATCTCTGCCAGGTTTGGCTCTCCTTTACAAGATTTACTCCAAAGACATCCATACGGCCTTCATAGTTTCCTTGTTTATGGGTTACCATCCTGCATAGAAACAACTGAAGAAATGGACCTTGGTCCTTCATCACATACTCCAGTGTGTGTTTCTCAGATGCTCAGTACTGGGCCTTCCATGACTCAACTTGATCCTTGAACATTGATCCTTGCTATCAGCCTAAGGGGTCTGGATATCACCATCAGTGCCAATAGTCCCAGAGATTGCTCACCGTGCAGTCATCATGCACATAAACATTCTGGCAATATTATATTGCCACATTCACCAGCTAGGAGGATTGTATGTTACTGACAGCTGACAGCCTTAGTACTGGGCCTACCTTGATTCAACTTAGTTTGACTTTCTGTCAGCCAAGAGCTAAGGAGTGTAAAAATTATAGCTTGAGGTTATGGACAGCGTCCTAAGATTTCTCATTGATGTGATTATGCCTGGTGAGTGCCACCAGACCATAGTCTCTTTTAACTGCATCCTGTGGACCTTGGATAATACCACTAAGGCTTTTTGCCAAACTCTAGGACCCATTGCCTTGTGCCACTTGGACTCCACCTGTGCCAACAGCACCATCTTATTTCTCTGAGAGTACTCTTCCACCACTAGCAACTGTTCTTCTATTATCTTGTGATTCAGAGACCGCTGCTGAGCTGCCACTACTGATGGAGCCACCCACACTGTCAGAGGGTGTTTCCCATGACAGCCTGTTTGGAGTTCTGCTGCAGCCTGGGAGGACAGTGCCATGTGGGATTCCAGAGAGTATGTTCCTGCTAATGCTTGTGGAGAGGGTGCCACATGGAGTCCTGGCAGGTATTATGTTGTTGCATTATGTTCCCTTGACACAAAAAATCCTGGGGCTCTCAGGACTTTTTTTTTTTTATCTGGGAGCAATGTGGTCTTTAACTTTCTTTCTGTCTCCTGGTTTTCTGTTGTTCCATGTAGGGTGGGCAACTGCCTCATATCCAAATTTGAGGATGTGTACATAGTAATTCGGTTGTTTGTTTTCCAGCATTTTTTCAGTCAGTTGAACCAGTTAGTGACCAGTTAGTGAAAGTTATTACTCCTTTACATCAAAGAATCAAGGTTTTCAGACCTCTTGTTTGGACGAGTCATAGAGAAACTCTACTCTGAACCTTCAGTAAGCCTCAAAACACAGATACAATGCTTTTGCAGAACAGCAACGATATGCTGCTGTTTTGTCTTAACTAGGGTGACCAGACATCCCGAGACGTCCTCAGTTTTCCGGGACATGTCCTCTTTTGGAATGGTAAAAATGTGTCCAGCAAGGATTTGTAAATTATGTAAAATGTTCAGAAATTTGCATTGATTTCATGTCTGCATTTCATCGCTGTCCAATTAAAAACATGAATCTCCAAAATGGTGACTTTACAGGTGAAGCCAAAATGTTCTGAAATTTAAATGAAAGTTAATTCATAAGAGTTTATGCCCAGTAATATAGAGCATTTCTATTGGTCTTTTCATCCAGAATTATTGATTATAGTCTACAGAGCAAATACAGGGTTCAAATGATGGAGAAAACTAAAACCAAAAATGGAGATAGATGTATATAGGCTATTGAGGCAGTTTATCCTTGTATTAATGGTTATGTATTAATGTTTATTAACAAACTTGCGTGATTTTAGAGATATTTAACTCCCTCCTACCCTCACATACAGACACACACACACACACTGCCACTTGGGCCTACTTGAAGCCCTCCAGTCACAACAACCATAATAGACTCATGTGTGCCCCCAGTGTCCTCTTTGTTGAAAAACAAAATACGGTCACTCTATTTTAACAGTGTACTGGGACCACAGGCTCACGACCGAAATTACACTTATCAACACACTGCTGCCATCTACTGTTCCAACCAGGATAATGCCTCATATTGCTATTTTTCCTCATATCATATGTGCTGAATCAAAAATGCAATCCATTCTTATTTTTAAAGGTGTTTTAAATTTGTAAACACTTGAAAGCATTTTGCATTTTTTGTTAACTTCATCTTGTACACACGCAAGAGTAAGAGTAAAATACTGCTTGTGTGTCCACTGGAGGAGCCATTGAACTTTAAAAACTATAACGACTGTGAAAATATAGCAATGCTTTCTTAAAGCTTTGTCAAGATATAAAGAACCACGACCAGACCTGGATCAGCTTTAACTTTACTAACATGGCTAATGTAGCACTGTTAAAAAAATTAAAAGTCATTGGCAATGGCTGTCAAACAAAATCATTAAAATTGAAGTCAAATATCCAGGGGCTACCTTCTCTTAGGTCTTTGTATGTTTTACGTAATAGGGGCCTACCTGACCTCAGTGATGTAGGCTGTAAGAGCAAACTACCATTTGCCAGTGTTCACTCTCATGCTTCCACAGAATTATTTTAATTTCATCAAAAATCTGTAAAATAATGGCTTTTCACTGCAGAAACTTGAACATTTCTGTAAATGTATTGTTTTCCCATTGAATTAAAGTATTTTGCTTAAATTGCTTAAATTATGTTTTATTTTTGCAGCCATTGCTGTCATTTGACCCATTTTTTCACAGTGTATATTTTAGTACAATTAAGATGCTTATGTCCTAATACTTGGCTACATGGCCTAGAAGTGTGATACACCAATGATCACTTCACACTGTCGTCACTGGTGTGGATTTAACCTGAAAGACCTTAAAGTCGTGAAGAAAAGGTCCATCATTTAGCTGAAATTGAAAAGGCCAAAATATCTGCAGTGAAAAAGGGTGCAGTCAGCTTTTCATCAGGCATTCCTCACATAACTGTTAACTGACTGAACTAATCCAAACTTTCATCTCGGTTTACCTCAGTGAAAGCTAAGACTGATTTTATCACTCTTGTTTGCTGTTGCAGAGGTTTATTGTGGCCGGAGAGTAGACTGTGATCTCAGATTGTGGTTTTATGGTGAATGCGAGGCCCTGTTTATATTGGTGCACAAGGAAAAATACTTTTTTTTTATTGGAACTCAGGTCATCTGGTGTTCAGAAGAGTTGTGTTACCTGTCAATATGTTTTTTTTGATGTGATTTAGGCAGTCCAAATGAGTGTTTTAGTTTTAGTCTGAATCTGTGCTTTGTTTACTATATAATGCACTGCTTACGGTGCAAAAAACACCATATTCAGTGCACTACAACAATCCCAGAATGCACTGAAATAAGCAGTACACAAACAGTGTACTCTAGCGGACCTGGACTACCCATAATTCAATGGTTTAAAGATTTGTGCACAGCTTCTCTGAGGAGAGGCCGCTGTTCAGATTGCTATACGACGCAATCTGCTGATGCACAGTAATGAGCTCTCACACACACAGAATCGTTCACTACCCTCTCGGATTGTGTTCCCTTTAATAGTGCTTCATACAGTGATCTGGATTTTTGCATGTAGCGGATAGTGTATTAGGGAATAGGTTTTGGAATAGGATTTTACACAATATGGTAGGACACATTGACAAGGTAGCACAAATCGACGAAATCTGCTCAATATAGAGGCCGCACAACCCATTCCAATTATTCAATCATCACTGGTCTCTGTGTGGTCTGCGCAGGCCATATCTTTAAAACATTCATCTCTCTTTCTTTCCCTCTCTCAATCTCTCTCTCTCTCTCTCTCTCTCTCTCTCTCTCTCTCTCTTTCTCTCTCTCTCTTTCTCTCACTCTCACTTGTGCCAGGAACCACTCAAAGCTAATTTCATTTTGGCTCCCTTCTGCACACAAGCCAAGTGTCTTTTTTTTAAAGGTAGACAACTATTGCGTTTCTAAAGCTGAACAATGGCATCCCTAGGGTCCCTACTGCACTGACAAACCATGATCTCAACCATATCAGTTGAAATTCAGTGAAAGTACATTATTTACTGCTCTATTGGTGCTATTATGGACAGTCAGGGTGATTCTGAACTCTGCATTAAATCACTAAGAGTACCCACAAAGATGTGCCTACAAAGGGTGGTAGGTGTCTGCTTGTGTCTCTTTGCTCTGATAATGGAAGAGCAGACTCTCTTATATTATAAGCACTTTTAAGGAAGATGCAACCCAAGGTGTGTTCAAGTTGTAAACAATGCCCTAGAATACAATGGCATGTAAAAGTTTGAAGACTCCAGGAGATTTAAGGTCTCAGATAACTTTTTAGTTACTTGGTAAGTTTAAGGCTTGTTGTCAAACATCAAGAGGGAGGGTCATGTAAAAAGTTAAAGCTTTATGATTCCTCAAAACTTATACTGACAATCAACAGCCATGGACTTCTTAGAGCAGTTGCTTTACATGCTGGTTCTGCATGTAATTCTGTAATTAAGAAACAAAGGAGGTCAAGTTGAGGTCTTCAACTTGTCTCAATCACCTTTTTGGCAGCCCAGTAGACAACGAGTTACAGTAGTAAGTTTATGAGAAAACAAAAGGATGCATCCATTTCTTATCATGATGCAGATAAATATTTGAAGAATGGACCCCTGTAGAACATTATAAAATATTTAATTATGAGCACTTATGTCTTTTATAGTGACAAAGTACTTTCCACCAGTTAAACAGAAATAAAACCTCCTCATAGTCTGACCCATTTTCGAGTTTATCTATTAATACTGTGTGGTCTACAGTATTAACCGCAGCAGAAAGATCAAACAAGACAAAAAGTGACACATTGTTCCCATCAGCACTGAGCCTGAGGTTATTAACTAACTCTCAGTGGTGCAGTTTCTGTAGTACGACAAGATTTGAATCCTGATTAAACTTTTTAAAAATATTCTTACTGAGGAGGAACACATTTAGCTGCTGATGGATTACCTTTTCTATAATTTTGTTTAAGAAGTTCAGGTGGGTAGAGCTTCATCATTTAAACATTTTAGGTCTAAAAATGCTTACAGCTGAAAGGTCCAAATTATTTTTTTAGTAATGGTCTGACAGCAGTAATCTTAAGTAGGTCTGGGAAGCTAGCAGTTTTTAGTCTGCAATTTACTATAGTGCTGTGACAAAGTACTTGCCCCCTCCCCAACGTCTTGCATATTTGTCACATTCAAAGCAGCTTTATGCAAGAACTGGTATTTCTTGCTCCTGGGTTCCCCCTACAGTCAGAAAGCGGATGAAGGATCCACCCATGAAGGATACGCTTTACTCATTTCTGGACAAGCTGAGAGACACAGACCTGTCATCTGAAGAGAAAGCAGCATGTGGACTGTCGTAGTACAGTGATATTAAAGGGTCTTACACAAATGTGTCTCTGGTTAAGCAGTGTTACACAGATCTTGCGAGCGCTGTCCTGCCCATTTCTCCAGAGTTACACTTCTCAAGTGTTCCAAGCCTGGAGTGGGAATGAACAAGACACTATTCTCCCTTTTTTTCCAAACAAAGTGGGCTAGTACTCACCGTTTTGCAGTACCAGCACATCTGCATTTTATTATTTGGCATAGCAGGCCTTCTCACCAGCTGCAGTGCAGAATTCCGACCCCCAACCATAATCTGGCTCCCATGTGTACTCATGTCATACAGCCGTATTGGGACAACAGATACACTCACAAGGGGGAATCAGATGTGGGGGGACAACAGAATTAGGCACAACACTGGTACTGTTTCCTACCCTTTCCATATCAGCTCCAGGGCGATTGGCAATAAAGGTATATACTGCTATAAGATACGTAACACTAAAGCTGATCAAGTCAAGCAACACTAATACTTTTTGTTATTTTTTTTGTTGGTATTTACATGAATAGGAACAGTTAAAAATAGTGATTAGTAAGAACTCTTTTAGTTTGATGGACAATGGCAGTTACTTTAGCTCTAGGAAAACAATGGATATTAAAATTAGGGTCCAGTGCGGTCTCCAGATTGCTGCCATTGGAATCTTCAATGACTGCAGTAGTGTTTCATGGTAGTGGTGATTGTGACCAGAAAATGTGACCTAAATATGCCAAAGAATGTATTTATGATTTATGTATTTATATTTAACTATTATAGACCACCTTAATAGTAGGTATGTAAAACTGGTTGAGCAAAAAATGTTCGGATGCTGTTTTACAAGCCTGTTTTTGAAAACTGATTTTCTTTTTGGATTACTTTGATTGGATGGTTTATTGCAGTGAGATGGTCCACATTGGTATAGCATAGCCTAGACTTTATGTAATTAAATGTAATTGTTTTGCAATTATTTCTGAGTCTAACTGGAAAATGTTGGTGTCCTCTCTGGATCCTGTGTCCACTTACAGTTAGGATTTAGCTTAGCACCCTCCTAGCACCCAGCTAAGTCTTCCAGGCAGGGATGTTGCACGTGGCTTGAATGGGGATACAACAGTGTTTGAGTTATGTCAACAGTATTTAAATATGTCAATGTAAATACAGTTTTTGGGTCATATACATGTTTCAGATCTCAAACGTTTAATATTGCACTCTTGGTGACATGAAGGGACAATTGGGGCAATTGCCCCCCAGCAGGTCGAAATGGTTATTATAAACATCTATTACCAAGGAACAGACCCACCAGTTTGTACCGAAGCCCCTGTAGTTACTGAATAATATGCCTGTATGCGTGTAATAAGCCTTTCTGTGTTAAGTGGTTAAAGCATTTTACATTTTAATTTGCTAATGACCTCGCAGTTTAATATTTAGGACAACAATGATACAAATAAAATATATTGAGTTCAAAACACCACATGTTAAAATAGCAGTGATTTTTAACAAAAAACATTCATTTCTGTGATACAGAAATCATTTACATTTACAGCATTTAGCTATTATCCACAGCAACTCATGAGGTTAGTCATATTACAGAGCAGGGCCAATGCAGTGTTTGGAGACTTGCCCAAGAACTCTTATTGGTGTAGCGCAGCATAATAACCCAGACAAGTAATGCGCCACACCAAATCCAGCTAGAGTCCTTGAAATGGACATGAATCAAAATACAGAATGACACTTTTAAAAAATCTATTGGATACTGGGATTTTGGATGCCAGTACTTTGATTAAGCCTGTTACAGTTGCATTTATCACTACCTCAAATGAGCTACTTCCACTGCTGACCAGATGTGAGTTTGCTGCTCTGAAGGACCACCAACCTGTGTGTTTACAAACATTCTTATTTAGTAGACTGAGCAGGGCCAAGCTTCCAACAGGAGCTATAAAAGAACACGTTTGTGGGTGGAGTATGGACAGGTAAATTGGTATGTTCTATTTTAGCTTGTGTCTGCACTTAAAGGAGAGTTTGTCTATATTTGCCTGTGTTTGTCTGTGTAGGCAGCCTCCAGAAAGCTGGTATTTCCCTGTTGAGACTGGGGCTGACGCTCTAGCAGCACTGAGGTTTTCACCAGGCTGAAGTGAGGAGGGCCGCTGCTCCTCGCTGCATAATTAATGCCTCTTTTTCTGGCCTTCTCCATCACCCTCTACCCTGAGAAGCTGTGAGGTGAAAACGAAAAAGAGTGAAAACACAGCGGAGGCTGCAAAGCTGTGATCAGCCCAAATGTTCAGTGTCAGAGTTTCATTGCAGTAGTGCTCTTAGAACGGCACTTCCTTCTCTTTCTGCTGTAAGAGGGTTGCTGGAAGGAAGGAAGTACTCAGATAGCAATCATAGACCTTATAAAACCCAGAGATCTGGCTCAGAACACAGCAGAAATGCACTTCTTAGCCAGCTCTGTCTGCTAATGTGACAGATCAAGGAGCAGCACATGGTAGAACTCTATATATAGAAATGATGGCACTCTTCAAACCAGCTCTGCTCCCCTCTGAGGGAGTAGGAGAGAGGTAAGAGATATAGCTTTCTAAAAAGCCTGAACAGCCCAAGAGTTAGAATGCAAAAGCTGAGGTTTAAGTATCAGTGAATGAACCTCTGCACTTTTAAAAAGAAAGGTGCCAAAAAAGTGCTTTGGAGTGATGCCATAGAACCACTTCTGGTTTCCTAAGGAACCTTTTAGAGGGTGTTTTTTATAGGGGAATTCCACCGATTTTTCTTCTGGGTAATTCAGTAATTGAGTTTTAAACTAAATCATTCTAAGTAGTTTAGTGTGAAATGGTTGTTTGAAGAGAAACCTTCCAACTTAGATACACAGTGGTGGTGAATGGAACCAGAGCTTGTGTTTTATACAGTGCAAACATGGTCATTTGTCTTTGGTTAAATACTGTAAAATTGGGGAAAACAATTCACAGATTTTTCCAATCTTTTCATTTCTTTACCTTTCAACATTTTATATTTATCTCATATATGTTTTAGGCCTTACACCTTGGGTTGTGGTTTAGATCCTCACCCTGGTCACTACCAATGAGGAGTTTGGTGTGTTCTCTCTGTGCCAGTATCCTCCATACACTCGTTTCCTTCTGCATTTCCAAAATACACACGGTAGATGAATTGGCCATGCGAAATTTCACCTAGTTGTGAGTGTGTGAGTGTGTAAATGAAAGTACTCTGCAATGGACTGTTGCCCTGTCTTCTTTGCACCCACTGATTCAAGGTAGCCATGACCAGGAAGAAGTGGTTAAGAAGATGAATGGATGGATGGATGGATGGATGACTGGATGGATCGGTGGTTTCAGGTCACAATTTCAAATGAATCGTAGTATAATATCCTAGACATCAGGCAACATATTCATAACCACTTTGTACAATAACTTTACATGATGAAGCCATTAGTCCCATTAATACTGGTTCCCATTACCACCACTGTAAACATTTCTGACTCAGTTTTCTCTAGAATGGCGCTTTTCAAATCCACTCTGAATGGCTTTGTGGTTTGATATGAAAAGTGGCATTCTAGAGAAAACTTGAAATTGAATCAGAAATGGTTCATTGCAAAGAAGCTGGAACTAGGGTACACCAAGTCTACAGTGCAAATATAGTGAACCTACAATGATAATGTTAACAAACTCTGATATTGATACAATAGTAGTAAATCCAAGACAACTGTCTTATCTTTGGACATTTTATGGTGACCTGCATGCACCTCATGTATTCCTCCACCATAACAAATTTGGCCAAACCATCATTTCCAATACCATAAAATAATGTTTCAGTGATCAGGCATCCCTTAAACATAATGTAAAGTCGGTTTTGAATACATTGCACAAGGTGTGAATACAGTATAAACAGTGATTTGTCAGAACCTTTTAGCCTATATAGGTTAGGAGTAGGTTAGTCACCTTCATGTGTGTGATGGGACAGGGCTCATGGTCAGTGCCCTTCACACAGATGGCTAAACAATAGCTGCCTTTCAGCAGCTTTGAAAAGCAGCATTCACAAAGCACTCTGCAGCAGGGCTACTGTACACTGGCCTTATTCCATCAATCTTATGTGTGCAGAGAGAGGGAGGGAGAGAGAGAGAGAGAAACACTCAGTATGCTTTAATATTTCAGAGAGAGATACACATTTGGCCCGTGTTTGTGAGCTTTCAGACTCAGCATCCTGCCTACTTTGTGGGCCTGTCACTTTCACACTCACTGAGGGTGTCCCAATTGTGACCTCTCCCACCCAAAACATCTGCCACCCTATCTCTCTCTCTCTCTCTCTCACACACACACACACACACACACACACACACACACAGAAACATACATACAAAAATGCTTGGTCTAACATATGATTGTAGGGATAAAGAAAGCATTGCGCTTCATGCATTTTTCATACATGAAATATTTATTCGAACTAGAGTGTTCACAATGAAAGCCTTAAGTCATATGTGCTGCCAGCACACAGCCACTGTTTCTTTTGACTATTCGCTCACACATTGAGCTCTAAGTCCCTGGGCTGGAGTTTGCAATGGATTGTGGGACGGCCTCATGAATATGCAAATGAAGGTTGTTCCAGTGATTGATTACCAGTGGAGTGATTTCTCCCCCCTTTGTGTTTTTCCAAATGGATCTATTGGTCTTACACAGAGAGGGGAAGAGAAGAGACAAGATGCTTGTAGAACATCCACAGTACCGCTTGTATCTGAGCTACAGCCACAAAGCTGTGGGAGTGCATTTGCTGACCTTGTTGAAGGTTAGTGTGGAAGTGACTGAAACAGATTTTTGAGTAAAAACATTGTCTGCATATATTTCACTAAAACTGCAGAAAACTGCTTAATATTTACCAACAAAAACTAGAAAATATATTTTCAAAATGAGATTGATGTAAATTTATTTATTAAGGGGAAAGAAAATAATTGTAGATGTGGTAAACAACAGTTACTATTTTTAATTTCTGAATTTAGATATTATCAAGTTTATCTCCTAAATCTCTTACAAATACAGATATAGCATTTTGATCAAAGAGCAAAATTTCTGGTTTAATGCAGAATATAGAATATAGAGGGACTCAATATAAATACATTTTCCTCATTCAAGACTCTATTGCTATAATTTGAGACTAATAACTAATACTCAAATGAATCCATCACAAGCCTAGTCTGCTTACCCAAAACCAGAATCTTTAATTATCTTTAGATCACAGCTGAATATGCCACAATGGATGTGTTAACAAAGCTTCTTCTGAGAATTCTGGCTAAAAAAGTAAACAAGCTCATTTCTGTACAACAAAAAGCATCTCAAAAGCCTAAGTAACATCTCAAAACCCTTTAAGTATGACAATGTAAGTCTAATGTAATGTTGCAATTATTGACACAATAATTTATAACATAATTGTAACAGCTTAATGAGTGACCCTTTGTGCTTGTAAGGTTGCATTAATTATTTCAAATAATGTTAGTCCACCAGTTCTGTGATATTATCATTTATGTAGCATTTGATTGAATCTTAGAGGAAAGCATAGCTCTATACACAAGTCTTACTGCTTCTCTATCAATAGTCATATACTCAATAAACACCAGTGACCCAGTTCCGATGGCAGCCATATATGCCTATGCCACAATTAACATGATTGACAGATGATATGATATTGGCTTTGAAACATGAACCCTTCCTTTCAATCTCAATTCCCAGTTGAATCTCAGTGTCATCTGTCCTAGGAATTATTTTTTCGGTGGTTTCTAGCAATGTGATCTGACCTTTCTGAGTTATATGAGTGGTTTGCATCTTGAAAATGTGGTTATGTGCTAAATTTAACACAAAATGCCACTTTTAAAGACTACTGCAGTCTTAAAATTATTCAAAACCCTACGTGCTTTCATATTTGCCATTTATGAATAATCTTAGCCCATTCTATAGAAGCATTGGCCTCCAGTTAACTAATTCTTGAATTTGCATGTACAACTGCATGTACAACTGCAGTCAGGCGATTGTGACAGCTACTTTAGAAACTTCCTGCATGACTTCTGAAATCAAGCCTTGGTGGACTTCATGCTAGGTAAAACTGTCCTGTAGGAAGGTCCAATGATGCCTGAGTTTCAGCTTCCTCACAGAAGGCATGACATTTTCTACTACAATTTCCAGAAACTTGATTGAATCCATCTTGCCCTGCACATGCTGCAGGTTTCCTGTGCCAAAGAAAACAAATCAGCCCCAGAGCATCACCAAGCCACAGCCATGATTGACTGTAGACAGAGTGCACTTTGCAGCTTATGCTTAATTTATTGTATTCTTCCTTTCCAGACATACAGCTCATCCATAGGCCCGAAATGATCCAGTTTTGGGATTCTGATCAAATGAACATGGCCTTCCAATATGACAATTATCCCAAGCATACCTTTCAGAAGAAGTCCTGGAAGATTCTGGATTGACCATCACAGTCGCCCAACTTGAACTAGTTGTGTTGCACTGTTTAAAGTGTTCTTGATTCATTGGTTTATTACCAACAGCTAAAAACTTTTTAGCAGATGAACTTAATTTGCAATGGGGGAAGAATACTTTTGATTGTGACTGTACTTTCATGAAGGTATTTCTTAACTGTAGACTTTCTCAATAGTGTTCTTACAACCAGATATTGTGGGGTTTTTTTTATTCACTAATGTTTATAGTCTTTAGTTGTCTTTTGTGGTTTTTCAGGTTCTTTGGTGTCACAGAGCTCTGAGAGTACATATGTACTCAAGGCCTAATCAACTCAAAGCCTTTTATCATCTTACTTTGTCATAAAATAACAAGGAAACAGGTCACACCTGGCCATGAAACTGCTGATCAGTAAATGATCAAATCATGTTTGAGCCTGTGAAAATGAAGGGACTATATAGAATGCAGTAATTCCTAAATGGTTAAAGCAATACATTTGGCAAACCCCTTGAACCAAAGCTGAAAGTCTATACTTCAATAATGTCTTAATTGCTTCATTTAGAATCCACTGAGATGGGCATCTACACAGGAAGTGGGCATGTACAGAGGTTAGCTGTTCCAACCTGCCCCTGCACCCACTGCCTGGCTCTAAAGCCAACGCTGGCCAGAGGAAGAAGAGGCATTGTTGAAAAGGGATATTAAACTTTCTCAGGCGTGGGATTAGTATTCCTCTTTATTTGAACCTCAGAGAAAGGAGACTGGCACACAAGGGGACAGAGGGGGGTTTAAACTTCTTTGAAAATGTTGCAATTATGAAACTGTCATTACTGAGGTATTAAAGTTAGATGAGCTTTAGAGAGGAGGAAAAGAGAAAGAGGGAGAGATAGAGAGGTCAAACTACTGTCGTCTATCGTCCTAAAAATAGCACAGTTTAATTCCCTCTTCACATTCAGAGAGATAATAGACAATAGTAGAAGCCAAGTGTGTTGCTGAGCTTCCAGTTTCACGAACAAGGCCCTAACTAACAAATATGCCTACTGTATGATGCACTCAGTTTTTCCCCATTTTACATTTTATTATTCTTCCACCTAAACAATGTTTAAGTTAAAGGGCCTATTTAAAGTACCACAGACAGCTGTATATGGATAACGAGTTTAATGCAGTATGTTTCACAATATACGCATAACTCTAGTCTATATACATAAACTAAGCTGACGATTTACTCACTTTGTGATGTCACATAAAACACACTTCACCTGTTCAGCCTAAAAGAGAAAGTTTCAGCATAGACTGATTTTTGAATATATAGGATAGTTAAATATGTCAATCATCAAGGCACAGTAAGAATATTATCCCATATATAGCCTAAATACATGTAGGCAGTCTTACTCTTAAGGAAAGACAATATAGCTTCCAAAAAACAATTCCATTAAACATAATTAAGCTAAGTGCTACAAAACCGCTCCTTGTGGTTATGGTACTGTGTATGATGATCACAAGGCTGAGGTTTGTTTCATCCACACAGATTTAACACAACAATCCATTCATCTGAAGTCTAACTTATTTTAGTCAGTGTAAGGGTGTGGCAACAGGCAGGGCAAGAAGTCAGATTAAGAAGACAGAATTGGCAGTTGTATTGACTCTTGAAGGGTTAGAACTTTGTTATTAGCCTCTGAGTTTCCACAGTGACTAACAGAAAGAACAACTCTTTTATAGCACAAGTCTTCTTTCAATTTGGTGGATCAAACTAGTCAACATTACAGGTTTCATTCATCATTACCATTCCGTATGAAGCACTCTTCACATTCTACAAACAGTTCATAAATATGTCTGCCATGTTTTATTACTGAATACTGACATGACCGAGATGCTATTTAGTGCTCTTAAGACTAAGCCCTCGAAAGGTTCCAGATAGTAAGTTCACAAAAATGCCCATGAAGACATGCTCAGTAAGGCCCACACTTACTGAGCTACCACTCAATGCAATGTCTCATGAAATTTGTGCATATATCGCTAAAGTGCACCCCAAGAAAGTACATATTTTGCAGTCAGGGTTCGATTAAGGGTTCGGTTAAGTTTAGGCTATGGTTAAGGTTAGGGTTAGGATTTGGTTCAGATTACGTTTAGCTCAAGTATAGCTTAAGTATAGGTTCAGGTGTTGGTTCATGTTATACAATTTCACCAGTTGAGTTCTGTGTGTCTGGGTTGCTTCAGTAATTTGTGCATTTACATGAGGGCCGGACTATATTTAGTACACATTATACAAATATGTAGGATTTCTTCTTGAGACCAGGCTGCCCCCTGACCCACTCCGTGGACATGGCTCCTGGGGAATTGAAAAAGTATAGCTTTAAGTATAGCTTTATATGTTAATATTCTAAAGACCATTGACACAAAATTTTAGGGTTTTAAACTTTTATGAAGAACTGCATGGACTATTCCTACCATTAGAATATGGCAATCTGTAATTAAAACAATGAATTCAGTGCTTACCTAAATCACAGAGATATTGCTGTAAGACTCAATGAAGTATAGTATGATGTTGGACCGTCAGTATCCTCCTATCCATCCAAACTTGGTGAGCATAGCCAGCGCAACCAAAAGCTAGCAAGCTAGCTCATCTGCCCATCCCACTACCAGTCTTTTGTCCATTCCATTCTTTTTTATTCATCTGTTTGCCTATTTGTCTGGCCCTGCCAGCACTCTGTGTTTAAGTATTAGTATTAAGTATTAATCTGTAAATAATTATTAAGTATTAATTAGTATGTACTTTTCAACATTAAAACTGGAGACTGGTTTAGAAAATGGTCGCCAATGCGGGACCTATAGGCCCGTGTGCATATGTGGAGGAGCTCAGTTTGCTCATTTCTCTCTGCCTCACTCAGTCTGTTATGTTGTTATATGTTGGACAGAGGACTGTCAATCAACTGTGCTCATTAGAAAATAAAGACCACACCTAGACAGTTCTTGGATACAATATGTCCGCTTAGTTTTAGTATCATAGAAATTCTTCCTGGAAAGCGCAACACAGGAAAATGCACATAAATGTTGAGTTATGTCCTTTGTAAATAAAAACATACTGGAGATAAACTAACAATATATATATATATATATATATATATATATATATATATATATATATATATATATATATATATATATATATATTCAGAGAACAAAGCCATCACCAAACATAAATACATGTTTATAACAGCACTGATGCATTACACTGGCAGTCTGGACTATTCATAAATAGATTATGCTACAAACCAGTGCGATAATAATGATTAATGTTTGTGCCGCGATACAGTCAAGCATGCTCGTCTTCATCGCTGCGTCTGTACCTGAACATGGCCTCTTACTCAGCTTTTGCTAACAATTAGCTTAAGAGCGGAACATTCTTCAGCACCTACACAAGCAATGAAACATACATTCAGTAGTAGAAGTAGAGCAGAGGAGAGACACAATCAATTATTAATGGTTAAGATGCAGGGAGAGTGCTACTGCAAATGAAGCAAGGGAAATCTGAAGAGCCCCCTGGGCCAACATCCACTGGAGAAAGAGAGGGTTAGCAAGCAGAACAACTTTTATACTACTAAACTAGGGTAACCATATTTTGTTTTTTTAGAAAAAGACATTGGGGATTTACAGGCGTCTGTCGTTTATAGGATGTTATGGCTGGGGGGCTTCAAGTAGGCCCAAGTTGTTGTGAGGGCAGGATGTAGTTACATATCTCTAAAATCACACAACTACATTAATGAACATTAATACACAAAACATTGCCAGGACTAATAAATAGCCTTTATGGCCAGATCATTTTTCATTTCAACTATTCAGTGCATTAAATGCCATTTCATAACTTGATGTTAAGGCCAGTATTTAGAAATAGTTCAGAGCAGTAAACCCTACACTCTGGCTTTCTTTTTAAGAATAATATTTGTCCTTTTTAGGTGGACAGCTGGTGCAATGAATTCAGAGCAGCCCAAGCATGCTATAGCTCTTGTTAAATTGAAGACAGCAGGGTAAGGTCACTGACATAGAGCAAGAAGTGTATCATAAAATATGAGGCCGGGGCTGTATCTGCACTGCTAACTCACTGATGTAAAAACTGAGAAGTATTGGTCTGTGTTTTACACTACAGCCCTGTCTGACATATTGATCTCTCTGTATGTTTGTGTTGTGTGGACATACACAACAGATGAAAACTGGAGTCTTTTTTCTAGATTTAGACTCAATCACAGCACAGAGACAGCCCTAGTGAAGATTACGAATGATCTCCTTCTTGCCTCTGATCAAGGCTACGTATCTTTATTAGTCCTACTAGACCTTAGTGCAGCCTTTGATACAATAAATCATTCTATATTACTAGAAAGATTAGAGAAAATGGTTGGAATCACAGGGACAGCCCTATCATGGTTCCAATCATATCTAACGGGACGCTTTCAATTTGTAAAGATAAAAGATTTATCTTCAAACTATGCAGAAGTAAGATATGGAGTTCCGCAAGGCTCAATTTTAGGACCGCTATTATTTACATTATACATGTTACCACTGGGCTCAGTTATAAGCAGACATGGCGTTAATTTCCATTTCTATGCAGATGACACACAGCTCTATATATCAGCCAAACCCGACGATAAATTTAGATTACAGAAAATGGAGGACTGTGTAAAGGATATAAAACTCTGGATGTCACATAACTTCCTTCTCCTCAACAGTGACAAAACCGAAGTTCTCCTTTTAGGTCCAAAAGACTCTAGAAATAAATCAGACTTAATGTTAGACTTGGCTGATTCTTCCATCATTCCTGGTTTAGCAGCTAAAAATCTTGGCGTCACATTCGACTCAGATTTATCATTTGAGCAACATATAGCTAATATTAGTAGAACAGCCTTTATGCAGCTTAGGAACATCTCCAAACTAAGAAACTCCTTATCACTACAAGACGCAGAAAAGCTAGTACACGCTTTTATTACCTCAAGGCTAGATTATTGTAACGCATTACTGTCAGGTTGTTCCAGCAGGAACCTCAATAAACTTCAGCTGGTGCAAAATGCTGCAGCCAGGGTCCTTACTAAAACTAGAAAATTTGACCATATCAGTCCAGTTCTATCAGCACTTCATTGGCTCCCAGTTAAATTCCGAATACATTATCGAATACAAAATTCTTCTATTAACATATAAGGCCCTACATGGCCTCGCTCCTGAGTACCTGCAGGATCTTATAGTATATTGCGAACCATCAAGACTACTTAGATCTCAGGGTGCTGGCCTCTTACTCGTTCCCAAAATTCAGAAAACCTCAGCAGGGGGAAGAGCCTTTTCTTATAAAGCCCCCCAGCTCTGGAATAACCTTCCAGATAATGTTCGGGACTCAGACACAGTCTCAATCTTTAAATCTAAGCTGAAAACTTATATGTTTAGTTTAGCTTTTGGTAATTAATGTTTCTTAGATAAGGGCTGCAGGTCCAGGGGTTCGCGGACCCAGGGAATTGTAGTACACTGAGATGCTGGAGCTGTCGTCTCGCTGCTTACACGCGATCACTCAGGTTTGTTGACGGTGGAGCAGATAGATGCGGGTGTTCTCAGGGTACGCCCGTGTCCGTGTTACCTTCTGGCTCTCTACTTTTAATTATGCTGTGATAATCAGACCGGAGTCGTCAGACATACCCAGATGCTGATTCTCAACATTCTCTGCACTCCATAAAATTCCTCTTAGAACTAACTTTTCTCTCTTTACCTTCTTCGAGTAAATGGCCACCCAGCCCGACCTGCAGGAAGATTGCCCGCTGAGGTCCCCTCTACCTGCATCTAACCAGCTGCCACCTACCAGTCCGGCCAGCGGGTCCCCCCCAACCCGCCACCACCCATGGCTCACCCGCCTGCCGCTGCTGCCTGTTTGGTGGCCGTGCTGAAACCTAGATGGACTCGTGCCTGTCTGACACTATTAATATCACCACTATCAAATTTCTGTTGTATCTGCTTTGGTAATTTTTATCATTAATGTTTAAAACAGTCTGGCCAGAGGAGGATGGGTCCCCCTTGTGAGTCTTGGTTCCTCCCAAGGTTTCTTCCTCCAGCTCTGAGGGAGTTTTTCCTTGCCACTGTCGCCGTTGGCTTGCTCACGGGGGTCTTTGACCCTTCATGTTATTCCTTCTTTTTTCTCTGTCTCTGTCCTTTATTAAGTACTAATTATGTAAAGCTGCTTTGTGACGACAACAGTTGTAAAAAGCGCTATACAAATAAATTTGACTTGACTTGACTTGACTTCTAATTAAAGTGAATTCATCTCGACACGCTGAGTGTGGCTTCTCTGAATTAAACCAGTGTTGGCTGAAGCTGTGTGAACATACCGATGTCCCTGCAGTGCTTCCAATTCACTGCACATCTGGCGCAGTACCTCAGTACCTTGAGCTGTCAGACGTTTGTATTTATAGTCTTAAGTGCAATGTCTGCCTGGGAGCCCCTAAGCCCCTACTGTGTGTTAAGATCAAGCATCTCAGAGAAATTCTTCTTTCTCTCTCTGTTGGATTCTGCTGATCCTGGCTTCCTGATGGTCCTAAAAGTCTTAAGATGATGCCTAAAGGCCAGACGAAAGGGATCCTTTGTGTACATTAACTCCATAAACCCTGTAGACCCACACTTATTCAGCCTTTAAACTACAGTAATTAACCTGTGCCCTCAAATGGAACCCTGTGGGGTCCAAAATATGCTAAACAGTTATAAAATACTTTATAGTTGTTTCTGCATTAGGGATTAATCACAGAATTAAAAAAATATCGGGTTCAAGAGGTTAAACAAACTCTGAATAGCCCAGCACCATATCCAGCTGACAACAGTAATTTGGTCAGAAGCTGACCATTAACAGAGTGGGAGATAAAAGAAACCGAGAAGAGGACAAGTGAGCATGATGTGTTTATCTTGAAGTATTCTGATCCATGTTAGATTCTTTTTAAATCAGAGTGTTTTTTAAATCACTGTGTATGCAACATTTGGATAAGTTCATTTAGTTGAGCTGAAAACCTGACAGTCCTTAAACTATTTGCTGTTGTTTTAACAACCATACAATGTATTATAGTAGCTGAATAGTCTCTGCACATTATACCATCTTTATTGAGGTCATATCAAGCAACAGATTAAATAAAACAGTGAATTAGATTCAGCGTTGATAAACCTCATGTGAAGAAAAATAGAATGGACATGGCTTTAATGAATTGATATGCTGAGCAGGGACACAATAAGAAAAGACAGCGGTCACAGCAGCTTTTAAAATGAACCGAGTGTGTAAATGATGGTATTGTCATTTTGACAACAGGTTAGATGTATCTATACTGTTGGCTACAGATGACTGAAATGGTACTTCTTTTACCAGTCTGCTCCTTACACCACCTTCCTGTACCTGCAGTAGTTATATGCTGTTGTTTGTAATTGTAAAAAAAAGTTACTATTTGCTTTTAGAACGCTTTATCTTTATCAGAAAGCATAAAACAGAAGAAGGTCTGAAAAACCTGATGGTGATGGCACCCTTCTTTGAACCTGAATTTTTATTATTCCCTGTTCCAGTGGGCTGCTCAGGAATTCAATGTACAACTATAGGAAGGCATATCTGAGGATCATTGCTTGTGGTTGAGGACTCTACTAGCTATGGGCCTTAACGCAGATTACGCAGCCGAGAATTGGGCCAACTTTTATGAAAACCTAAGGTTCATATGAATCAAAAATCATGTTCTGTGATTGAGTGAAACAGTACCAGGAATGGTCTGAGCTGGATAAATGTTTTTGCAGATAGCCTGAAGGTGGTGGGAGTGAAAGGCAAATTTAATTAATTTCATTAATTGTTAATGACTCTTAATCAGTCTGTTTGCATAAAGCAGACAACAATGCCAGTTTGGGTTTGTGTTCGTTGTAGTGCAAACATCTTTAGTTTGGACACATAGTCTATGCTTCTGGTATTTGCTTTATTTTCTCCTTGTATGTAAGTGCTTATGTCATATACCAATTAAACTCCTTTTACATGAGTAACTTAAATGGGCTGTGTTACTTTGCCATTAAGACTGATTCATGTAAATGACCTCTTCTGATTGAGTCTTCATGACCTCACAAAAAATGAATCATAACAAGCTGTTGTCCTTACAGGACTGTGTGCACTATGGCATCAGTTATTTGCTTTAAAACAGTGCTTGTATGCTACAGTCATTGTGAGTAACAAGTGAGTAAAATTCCGGCATCCATAAAATGGGCTAAGGCAAACAGAATCAACACAATTGACCCAAATTTTAGATCATCCATCAAAGAAAAATGTGCAATCAATGGTATTTTCATTACAGAAAACATCTATATTTGAATGAATTAATAACAATGATTATGTAGGGGGGCATTTGTCACATTGTCTTAAGAAAGGTGTGTGTTAATTACTGCTCTCAAAGCCATATTTGAACCATTGCCGCTTTGTGTGTGTGAGAGAGAGAGTGTTGGCCAGCAAGCTTGGATTACTATGAATAACCTCACATGTTGCTGAAAGAATACTGCATGTGTGAATGTGACCAGGTGACTCCTCAAAAGCCCTGTCTCAATAATCAGCAGTGGATCCTCTAAGCAACTGCCTAGCACTTAAACAAATGTTTTAAATAATTGATGCCCACAAAGCAGGAGAAAACTATAAGAAGCCAGCAAAGCATGTTATGTATCTGTTTCCTCTGGCAGTTAACAAGAACAGCAGAGGTCAGGTTAAGGGCTGGAAGACCAAAAAAACTTTCTCAGAGAACTGCTTGTAGGATTGCTAGAAAGGCAATTCAGAACCACTAAATCCAGTTTGACTGCAAAAGACTTTCAGGAAGATTTAGCAGCCTTGAAAGGTGGTGCACTATTCTACTGTGTAGCAATGCCTGCACAAATATGACATTTCCTGTATTTTACCACCATTTATTTAGGTCTTTTAGAGGAACATCTACGGAAGCCTGTTGTATTTTGGTGTAAATGGTGTAAGTCCTGTAGATCGATGAAGTTTGAATAGAACATTTTGGCTGCCGTCAGCAAAAGTATGTATGGAGAAGAAACAACTGTCATTAAAACCTCTCCAACTGTTAAGCATGTGAGTGGATCAATCATGCTTTCGGACTGTTATAGTCAGTAGCAAAGGGGACATTTCACTGTAAAGAATGGATTTCATTAAATACCAGCAAATTCTGTAAGCAAACATCACACCATATGGATAAAAAATATTGTTTTTACAGCAGAATAATTCTTCTAAGCATACCTTAAATACCACTATGGAAGCTGTGCTACTTGCCAGGATACTCATAAACAACGTTTGCTTCAGGCAATTATTCTGAAACCGTAAAAGATGGTTATACAGTAATCTTGTTTAACATATTAAAGATGTGTTTGATCTTCAACTTCATACTTTTTGGAAATCAGGTCTTTCTTTACTCACTTAGCTATTCACATTAACAGATATTCTATTAACAGATAATCTATTATTATATATCCTTGGCCAAATGACACATTTTATATTATACAAAGTAGTAAACACAGCCACTGTAGGTAATTAAACATAAAACGCTACAGTTCTTCATAACATAAAAAATAAAAATCAAAGCACTGTAAGTCAAGAATAACTAGTGACTGCATTCTGCTGCGTGCCTCTCCACAATCTGGCTTCAGACTGACCTTTAGAAATGTTACTTTAGCTCTGGAGACCAACATCCCATTTGTGAGAGAAATATCTTTTTCTGTAGAGAAAATGTGGAACTTTCCTTCTATTATTACAGGCAGCAGTGCTTGAATAGGTCTAACATCACCATTTCAGAGAGCACTTTGCATTTGATAGCATGACCTTGTTTGCTGGCAGCCGCTTCACCTGTCGACTGGAACAAAAGCACTGTCTGAAGCTCTGTGTTGGTCCAGGTTTAGTTGTTTTTTTTATGCAGTTTTCTTGGATAATATTAAAATATGAAATGCTGTTTGACTAGCAGCAATGAAAAGTGACGTAAATGTTTAAACCTGAAGGCAACATTAATATTTGCAGGCTGACTTTGAGTCCATCTCTGGCTTTGACCCCAAAGTCTAAATGCTGACCATGTGTTTAAGTCACTCGGTGCTCCGTCTCTCTGGGGCAGTGGTGGCTCAGCGGTTAAAGCGCCGGGATATCGATAACAGGGTTGTGGGTTCGATTCCCGGGCTTGGCAAGCTGCCACTGTTGGGCCCTTGAGCAAGGCCCTTTACCCTCTCTGCTCCCCGGGCGCTGGAGTTGGCTGCCCACCGCTCTGGGTGTGTGTGTACTCACTGCCCCTAACACGTGTGTGTGTGTGAGTGTGTGTTCACTACCAGATGGGTTAAATGCGGAGGACACATTTCGCTGTACGGTGCACACCGTGCATACGTGCACCTTTATCCTTTATCTCCAGGGTCAGCTGCCGGAACAAGCTTCACCCGCTTTCAGCACCACGGACAGCTGCCGCGCCTGGCAGGAAGTGGCCGGCGTTTGTTGGCGTTGTTGTTTTTTTTCCACCTGTATTCCGTCAAGTCTTTTCATGTGTATTACTATTGGCTAAGAGTTCATGGCCAGTAAGAGTAATAGCCAATCCTATCGCAGGAGGCGGGATCTGTTGGTATACGCCAACCACAGTACGGGTGGGAAAAGAAACATCGTGCCAAATACGGGTGGGTGAATCGTTCGGAAAACGGGTGGGGAAAAAACAACCGCCGTTCGTTTCTTTTCATTGAAAGAGCTGCGCGCCCCAACCTACACTACCCCCTCCCACCCTCCATCCTCTCTCTCTCGCTCTCTCTCTCTCTCTCTCTCTCTCTCTCTCTCTCTCTCGCTCTCTCTCTCTCGCTCTCTCTCTCTCTCTCTCTCTCTTCCACGCGCATCCCTTGCACTGACTGGCCGCCTGAACACACGTAAGCAGCGGCGTCGCTCCGGCCGCGTGCAGAGCGATTGCAGCGTCCGTGCCCGCAGCCTCTACGCGTGCATCTCTCCGGAATTATCCCAGCATCCCGACCATCCAGCCGCCGTACACAGCGATACTCGAAGCCCAGGTCGCGTTTTGTGAATTAGTCGATTAGTCGATCTCGGTCGCTAGTGATAAAGGCTATAGCCCACCGCGCTCGCGCGCTGCTTCGAAGCTAAACAGCGAAGGAAAAAGGCAAGAGAGAAAAATGTTGGATCCGTCGTCCAGCGAGGAGGAATCGGACGGGATAGTGGAGGAGGAGAGCAAAGAGGCACTGGCGCCACAAACCAGCTCCACTCGCCTCTCGCCGAACCGGAGCAGCGAGAGCTCGGACAGGCTGCAGCCCAGCAGCCGCGGCAACAGCAGCGCCAGGCCAGCCAGCCCGAGCCCCACGGCCGCCGGAGAGCAGGAGAAGGAGGACACAGAGAGACTGCAGCGCGAGGAAGAGGAGAGAAAAAGGAAGCTGCAGCTCTACGTGTTCGTCATGCGCTGCGTCGCGTACCCGTTCAACGCCAAGCAGCCCACCGACATGGCGCGGAGACAGCTGAAGGTAAGAGCGCGCGGAACGGGAGGTGGTGGCGGAGGGGGGAGGTGGAGTCTGCGCTCCTCTCTCACCTTCACAGGCTCACTTTGGTTTAACACCCCCCCCCCACCCCCACCCTCCACAATACCCCCATCCATAACCACCACCATCTCCACCACCATCACCAAAGATAAACACAAGGCCGCATCGCAGTCCTCCAGCTGGGAGCAGTTTTCAGGTTCTGCAGTTACATAAGGGGCAGCAAGCGGGGCAGCACGGATGATTGATGAGTGTGTTTGTGTTCGTTGTGTGTGTATGCCATGCAGTCCGCTGCTGGTGGGACAGTAGTGTGAGGGGTGGGAGCGCGGACAGGACTGCAGGATCCGCAGCTTTGTGCTCGTTAAACAGCAGCACGGCGGCCCGGGACGGCTCCCCCTTGCCACCCCCGGCTCTCCCGCTCTCTCTTTCGGAGGCTCCTGACAGAGTGGACCAAAATAAAGCAGTGTCATTGCCGTAGTAGGGGTCACGTGACCCGCGCGGTGGCGCGCGCGCTCCATAGAGCACAGCACAGCCCTGCTCTGCTCCCGCACGCACGCACGCACGCGCGCGCGCCATCCTCCACCCCGCTCATTCATCTTCCAAGGTGACTTTAGGGCCAAGATGCAAACGCCAGATCCGCCGCGCGCTACGGCTCGCATCTCGACTACAGGGACGTGCTTCTCCTGTTCGCTTTAAGAGAGAATAGATACCGGCTGCTTCTCGGGTTATAAGCTCCACTCTGATCCATCCCTGCCTTGCTTCTTTTTTCCTTTCTTTTCTGCTGGCACACACCGCTTCCATTCAAATATTTCAATTATTTTCATGATTTAATATTATTGCTAGTACAGTTAGTATTAATAATAGTGGAACCCTTTTTGGAGCAATGTAGAAACATTAGGTTCTTTTAAAGAGGTTTTTTTCATCGTGATGAAGAGCAATTTAACCAAGCAGGCACATAAAACATTGTCTTTACTAAAGCACCATAACAACTATATGCTCTAAAAAGAGGTTCATCAAGGCTTCTTTAAAAAAATTATTGATATTAAAGATAAAAAATAAGAACCTTGAATTCCTTTAAATATCACAATGAAAAGTAATAGAACTAACATGTATGTGGATACCATCAATGAAAGGGTTAATAAAGACAAGAATCTTTATGGTACTCTGTGTAATTATTTGGCTTAGATTGGACAATACAATACAGTAGAAAATTACATTATTATTATTATTATTATTATTATTATTATTTAGGGCTTGCTTGCTGAACCCCCAGTTCACTCTGTAGACTTTTTCCTTCAGCTCTTTTTTTGTCTTCTCGTGTTGAGCTATGAAGCCTCTTACTATTCTCCCATGTGTAGTCGGCTGATAGCCCTGCTGTTTTTGATCCTTCTCTCCTGGCTTTCACTCCTCCCCATCCTCCCATAGGAAACTGCAGATTTTGCAAATCCTTCAATGTTCAAGGTAGAGGCTCTGAATTTGGTGTGTACCTTAAAGCTATACAAAACAGGCTTGTTTTTGTGTTCCTTTTCCCACCCATTTCATGCATTCATTTCATTCTTTTGTTTATTTGGCTGTTTTCCCTTATTGACTGCAGAAGCCTTTGTCAAACTGCCCCTGTATTTTCAGTGTTAAATCTAAAACAACCAAACTTGGTATTAACTTTCAGGCTACTGGCCCCATACATAATCCTGCTTTGCATACAGAAGGCCTATTTTGTTATCATCTTTTGATGTTTTTTTTTGGTATAAAGCCTCAGGCTATTGATCACAGTATGCTGCAGAGTATCATACTGTTACCACTAATGTATCTGATCCTGATCTTGCCTGGACGCACTACAGCGCCCAACTAATTCCCCTCAGTTATTGATCCAGGTTGATCACTTACAATTTACAACAAGCTCCTAACAGCTTGAGGTCACTAGCCCTACTACACTCAACACCAGATGGATAAAATCAATTATGCCATCCTTATTTTATAAGCTATTACATTTTTACATTTTATAAATCTTCAAATGTGGATCAGTGACCGAGAGTGGTTTGTGAAACGGTTTACTGCAGAGAAACGTACCTACTCCGATTTCTGGACAGTGGTGGCGACAGGAACCAGAGGTTGTGTGTCTGCAATGGAAATATAGCCATTTACTGTCCAGAATGACTAGTGAACCTTTTTTTAATGAATGCAGCTTGTCTATTCCCTCTAGAGAAGTATTGCCAATAGAATAGGACTCTATGAAGCAGATACACACAATCAAATGTAACTTTATTTAAATTGTAATTGTTTTAATTGTTATTATTATATTTAATTGTGTATTAATATAGTCAATAGAAGTGATGGTACAAATACTAAACATAGTGATAATGGTTAATGGTGGCAAAAATAATAATAAGAATAACAATAATAACAATAACATGAATCTTTTGGCACCATGCCTAATGCCATGTGTGGGCTAGAGGGGTATAAAGCCCCCCATCATTGTGCTGTGAAGCAGTGGAACTGTGTTCTTTAGAATGATGGTGCTTCATCCACTTTTAATGATGAGTTGAAGTGGCGTGGTGATAATTACCTCACTAACAGTCTTGTCCCTAAATGCAACCAAATCTAGTAGAAAGCCTTCTAATAGACGTCCAAATACTTTTACCCATATAACATATATGTGATACTGATAATGTTAAAATAGCTGTATATTGGGGATGCTTTTGATGCATTCCAACAGCTGCCTCCTTGTACCTCACAACCATGAATGGATGTTTTAGGCTATATGTTCTCCTAATTCATAGTAAACAGTGTTTCAGGCACCAGGCAGCATCTTTATAACCTTGAAGGGTATTCCACCCTGTAGACATTCTGCCTTGGCAAGTATGTAGCTCAACGTCTCTAAATGACTGTGCTCACATCATGTTTAATTGACAGGATATTTTGGAGGAATTCCACACAGTGACTTTTTGGATTTCGGATGGACATCTGGAACGGATAATATTATACCAGATCCTGAGTGAACAGCAGTGTGATTAGGTGTGTGTTGAGCCATGTGAACTTTGGCCATTATATCAGTCAGTAGAAGACATCAAGGCCCCGATTCTCCCACTGGGAGTCAGTTCAGTTTAGTGAGTCACGGCTGGTGGTATTTGGGTCATTGGTATGAATTTTAGTGTTGAGTCACGTCTGAAGTCTCTAAAGCACAAAAGAGTTACTGCAGTCAATCACTGCCATGATTCAGAGTTGTGTGTGTGAATCATCATGGTGAAGGACATTCGTCAGTTGTAAGCACTAAAGGACTGACACATCTGCTATTGTCCTTGATCTGTTTCTCAGATACAAGGCAGGTCTATGGTAAAGTTGACATGATCGGCATAGTTGTTCAAATCATTTTACATAAATTATATATTTTGGTGTAATTTTACCATGTAACAAACTCAATTCCCCTCTTGAACTCAATTAATTTCCCAGTTTGGTGGGTTTGAAATGGAATCCACACGAGGCCTTGAATCAGGCATAATTGTTTTCACTGAAAAAAAAGGATTATTTATCATGGCTGACTGTATTTAGAGAGTGTCAGTGCAGGTCTTACCAAATCCATCTTAAAATTCTATTTATTTGATGGCAAAAGTGGAAAATGAGGCGTTGTAATTAAAATAAAATACTGTACCTGTACAAGTGACAGGTATTGAACAAAGTGCACAGTGTTTGACCTAGACATAATTTAACCTCAACCGCAAAAAGACTTTTAAAGTAATGAAACTTTAAAGAAATGATAGAAACATGTGAAAGACCCAAACCTTGCAATAACAGCCATAAAAATCACTACCAGGGTTTGTGAAAGGATTCTAGCTTCATCGTTTTTAAAATCATAGACTTACAAGAAGGATTCTCAAGACATTAAGCACGCCAGGATAATGTACATCCTTGTACTGCAACATACAGTAAATCACCATTTAGCATCACTGTATATTCGTATTGGTGATACCTCTCTTTCCACGTCTGTTCTTCTGAGCTTCAGTGAATTCTTTGTGTAAAGTAATTTTGCTGAAGTCTGCAGAAGAAGCCTCTTTGGTAGCAGCCTATTATTTCATTTTGGGCGCTGTCCCATTGTCTGTTCACTTGATTTGCAATGCTTAAATGATCATTTTCTGATTACTCGCGTTATTCATCAAATCACAGGCTTCAAATTCAACAACATAAGGAGCTTCCTATCGTCAACCCTTCTTTCCAATTGATTTAAATGAATTAAGCTCTTACTCTGACTTAAAAGGAGGTAGAGCCCCAGAAGTAATTAAGCATATGTCTGTGAATTCAGAAACCAAATGTCAGTAATGTTTTTTTTTCCTTGATGAGGTGATTCTAGGGCTTAGAGCATGATTCATGTTATAGTATTACAGTTAGGGTAAGCTGTACAATTATGTGCATGTGTGTGTTACTGTGTGTGTGTGTGTGTGTGTGTGTGTGTGTTGTTTTTTTCTACATGCCAACAGGCCTAGTTAGCTCTTTGTATGAACTGCCCTGTTGTGCCTTGAAGTAGCAGTCACTGACCTTATGAAAGAGAACACAAAGAGCTATTACACTCTGTCACTAGCTATCGAAACCCTTTGAGAAATTCTTTTAGCTCGTGTAATGGCCTCACCCAACCCTCCACGCACAAATTCACACACATGCGCTTCTTCTTTTTCGGTGGCTCTTTTAGACGGCATCACTTATGGTGCGTTTAACATGCTGTCTCCTTGCGTGTTAGGTCCTGCAGTCGAGTGTGGTACAAGCAAATCACCATCGCAATATCACACTCCCCATAAATCACATAAGAATTTGAAAATGCATATTGCCCTTTATACTGATGAGTGGACTGACAGAAATGTGACAGAATTAATTGGAGGACACTCCAATCTAATGTTACATTAATTGAGTTTAAAGGTAAGATCATGTCATGTTCATTAGGAAGTACAAGATAACAAATGCAACCATATATGGGCTCAATTTTGCTGAAATTAAATTTGTTCCAAATTTAAAAATACCAGCTTGGTGCTGAAATATATTTATATATATATATATATACATATATAATTACATTTATACATTTTTAAGATAAGATAAGATAAGATAGTCCTTTATTAGTCCCGCAGTGGGGAAATTTTAGTGAATAACTATGGTGCTAACCTTATTATTATTACCTTGTTATAGGTAAGCTTTCATAATCTAGTTTTTCTACTTTGCAGTGTCAGGTTCATGCAATAGATGTGTAGCTAAACAACATAAAATAAATATAATAATTGAGAGTAATTAACAGTAGAGACAGTTTTTCTTTTCTGTTACCGATTTTGAAATTGAACTGATCATATATTTTCATTAAAAACTACATTAATATTCATTAAAAACTACATTTTTTTCAATTGAAGCACTTCACTTAAGCCGAGCATCTAAGTGAGTGGTGATACTTCCTAACCTCGCTAATGCTCTAATGCTTGTGGCTGAATATGATCAAATCCTCAAAGCATTGTTTCAATATGTGGTGTAAAGCCTTCCCAAAAGGGCAGTGGCTGGCACTGGAGCAAAGGGGGACAAACTCCTTTTTAACATCCTTGATTTTTGACCCTGGAGGAGATGATGTCCACAACCTTTTGGATACCCTGGCCAGGCAGACCACTTTGCCAGCCCACAAGAAGAAATACACTGCCAACAACATGACCTCACACACCCATTAGTGCAGATAGTCCATCTCTAATTGCCAACCCAAGGTTTGAAGCATGTATGTGATGATTTAGGCTTGCAGTTTGCATGAAGCTAAGGGGTGGCCATAATGGTCTATTATTAGGTTAGGCTCATACCTCCGCTGCGAAATTGGCCAAACCACCACGTTAATATCATCTCAACGTTTCTAACAAGTGCTCAAAGAGATCCCTTTCTTTCATCTTCTGATGATCTTAGTGCTGCAGTGATGTTGTGAAGCCAGGCCCAGGGCAGTGAAAGCTCTCAGTGAATGAGAAATGAGTTAGTCAATCAGGCCCCGTGCTTTTTACTGTTTGTTACAATGGGCGGTGATGAGAGCGACTCCATTACCCTCCACTGCAGTCAGAGCGCAACAGAGTGAGGCTGCAGGCCACATGATTATCTCCTTCTTCAGAGCGGGATGCAAATCAGGGTGATATTGTGTGATGGGTGAAGTTAGCATGGCTGTAATCGAGTAGCCAGTCTGGAAAATTCACTTTCATTCTCCGCTGATTTTCTCTCGAGATTTTTTTTAATGGATCTGCATGTGCACATCTGCATGTGTTTGCGTGCATGTGTGTGTGTGTGAGTGACACAGAAAGAGGCAGTGTGTGCAGCCTCAGCCCTTTGCCACAGTTGTGCACTCTGATGGATCAATACGTCAGTCACAAGCCATGTGATGAACACGAAACATGAGACTGTAAGGTAATCAGAGAGAGACATGAGGGAGATACAGAGAAAAAAAAAACAACCTAAAAGTGTATAAGATGTGTACAGAGGAGTCTCAGCACGTAGCAAATCAATTGAAAGATTAACCGAAAAGCATTTATTTGATCTGGGTCCATTTGAAAACCATAAATACCACCAGCTCATGATATGAAACCCAGACGCGATAGGAGTGAAATTTCAGGATATTTTGTTTTGGTGCGGGCGCTGAACAGTGAAAAGGGCAAAGATAAAGACGTTTCAAGTTTAGCTGTATGAACAGGCTGAAGACAAGCTGCGCTCCCGACAAACTCATTTCATTTCAGCAGGTGAACACGCTGAGCAGAGTCTGAGATTCGAATGGACCTGACAGCACAGGATCCACATGGTATGCACTGACAGCAGTGATTCCATACAGGACGGCCTTGAATTCAATGCAATGTAACATTGCTTAAACACACACAGGTACACAGCTATGCTTTCTGAGAAATACCAGCCAGTACTTTTGAGATGAGTTAAGAATAAGGTGGAGTGGTGATCATCCAGTATCCTGACCTCACTAATATTCTGGACAGTAGAGACAGCAAAAGCAGGATAAATTATTTTTAGTACACTTGATTTCAGAAGAAACAATGTATGAGCATGTGTCCCAATATTTTTGTCCAAACTGTATGTTTAAGTGTTCACACACAGATTATCTCTCGATTGAAAAGCAATGGCAATAGAATGGGACCCTCTGAAACAGCTTCACATGAGCCTTAGGTCAATATATCTAATGCTAACAGTCAACTGGTGGGGTATAAAGCTTCCCAGCATTGGGTTGTGGAGCAGAGGAGCTGTGTTCTCTAGAGTAATAGAGCTCCGTTCAATACCACCCAATCATTCAAATGAGCTGGAATGGCATTTGTGATCCGAAACCAATCACCTAACATCAGTCCCAGACATCATTAATGCACTTGTGGCTAAATACAATCATATCCCCACAGCAATGTGTCAAACATCAAGTGTAAAGCCTTGCCAGAAGGGTAGAGGCTGTTACTGCAGTGATGGGCAGGAGGAGGAAACTTCCTGTCCCCTTGATTTCAGAAGAACCGTAGGATGCTCAGGTGTCTTTTGAACATAAAGTGTACTGCAGGGTCTATAAAGACTCCTCATGGGATCAGCCTTAGATACTGCTGATAAATCTGTAGCTCACTAAAGACACCCACAGCTTGCACTGTGGCCTAAAACAAGAAGATGGTTACGCCAGAGGAAATTAAATCAGACTCACGTAGGGCAGATAAAGAGGAATGAGAGAGAGATAGAGAGTGAGAGACAGAGAGGCGCAGGCTATCAGGACAAAAGAAGGTGACGTGTTTGGAGAATGGATAAGACACTGGCAGACACAGTAATAGAGAGAGAGCACGCAAACAAGAGGGAGAGAGAAGGTAAAGAAAGAGATAACTGCAGTAAAGCCTGGTGAATGGAGGGTGAGCAGGTTAAGAGAGGATTACGTGCTGATATAAGGAAGAGGTAGAGTTTGAGGTAGAACAAGCTGTGCTGGGAGACAATCTGTAGATTAATAGCTTTTAAAACCAAAAACGGTGCGTTTAATCAGCAGGTACAGGAGCAGAGAGAAAGGCAGAAGCGAGTTGGACCTCTGATAGTGTTATAGGGTGGAGCATGTACAGTCCTGGAGACTGCAACACTACATTATTCCCGCTACAGCGTTCCCAACTCATTAAGGTTACTATTTATATTTATACTAAGCTAATATATAGTATTAGCTTAGTATAAATTACAGTATATATAATATTTATACTAAACTATTTATTTATACTAAGATTTCTCAAGATATGCAATGCAATGATATACTGTATGTCCGAATGTTTGTGGACACCCCTTCTAATGAATGCTTTAAGTTTAAGTTGCACCCATTGCTTACACAGATGTGCAAATTCACACATACACGCATCTTGTCTAGCCCCTGTAGAGAAGTATTTCCAATAAAAGAAGACTTTCTGGAGCAGATAAACATGAACCTATTGGCCCCATGCCTAATGCCAGGTGTCAGCTAAAGGGGTATAACCCCCCCCGTGGAACTGTGTTCTCTGGAATGATGTTGCTCCACCCATGAGTTGGAATTGGAGATAAGATGAGGTGGCCTCACTAACTTTCTTGTTGCTAAATGCAATCAAATCCTCACAACAATGCTCAAAAATCTAGCAGAAAGCCTTTGCTGGACAGTAGAGGGTTACTCCAACAAAAGCAGGATACATTTTTTGTGAGCATGTGTCCTAATACTTTTGTCAATACAGTGTATTTATGGTTCTCATTTGCAGTTCTAAGAAGCGTCTGCTCCTATAATAAGTAGGAACATTCAAACATGTTGTAGCACTGCTGTACTGACCATGCAGTTCCAGTTCTAACTATTGTATGTTTTACAAAGAAAAACGTATGTACACAATCTGCCTGCACAGTTAGGTTCTTACAGATACCCTACTTACTCTACTAATGAGAGGCCTATTATTCTGAAAACAGGATGTCCCACTGCATCGCTAATTATAGGCAAACATACAGTATGTCTAATTTATGTTGCTAGTCAGAACTAATAGGCCTCTCGCTCTACCACTCTTTGAAGCCAGACGGCTCAATTAGGATCAAGAGCAAGAATAATGATCCTATCCAGTAGTTACAATACACATCAAACATACAAGTCAGAAAAGTTCACAAGAAAGTAAGCTTTTGGAAATAAGTCTGTGGGTGTACAGTGAGGATGCTGAGCTGGAAGGTATCTAGCTGGTTCTTTTGTGGTGAATGCAGAAAATGCTGACTAATACTGGTCTTACCATTGATTTTTATCTCGAGGAATGAAGCTATTTATGTGGGATACAGACTGTAATTTCACAAGCTATTATAAAGAGAAAAGAGTAGGTATCCATTAAAGAACAAAGGGGGTGGACTGTGCCCTCTTAACACTAAGAGCAACAGCATACCAGCTGTTCTTAGGATCAATAAATGCACACACTCCTAACAGTAGTGAATAGGCCTTATTCTGAAGACCAAAGGCTGTCTCTCTCTCTCTCTCTCTCTCTCTCACTCTCTCCCAGCCACATACAGCCTCACACACAAATTGCCACAGACACTAAAACAAAAAGACCAGGTCAACCTAAATAAAAATATTTTATGTTGAAAGACAAGAACAAGCAAAATCTAGAACAGATCTTCAAGCAATGCTTTTCATCAATCCAAACCTCATAGGTGCTTCAAATCCACTGTTGTTCATTTCCACTTATTTACACCAGTTCTCACAGGACAACTAGTTTGTCTTAACACTACACCCAGAATGGGACATGCCTAATAGATCAAGACGTTTCTATAACGTGCTGGTAAACACATCAAGGCACTTATTTGAATGAATCTAAGGCAGACTCAAAATCCTTCTCTAATATCTATTTGTTAAGAAGTATGACAGCTAGCTAAAACATCTTGCTCTAGGGGCTGATTTGAGGTGCTCCAACCATTCTACCCTAAACAAACAATGTTTTCATTAAGAACACGTATTGTATCAAGTAAGACCATGTATTCTATCATTGACCAATAAAAGCTCATTAATGCTTTTAAAGTGTGAGAGCCAAATGTAAGTTAAGTTTAATTTATATTGTTATTTTCTGTTTCTAAGTATTTTTGTTATTTTTACATTATTTACGTTGTGCTGAATGCCTCACTATGTGCATACGTGGCAGCATTTGATTTGTCATTAGATTAAGGTACTTTCGCACATGAGCAAGACAAAAAACGCAAAACCAAGACGTTTTTCACCATCAGCCTTTTGTAAAGTAAGATAAGCTGTCTGCTTCCTTATTGGAATGCCAAATGTTGTTGTGATTCCAAGGATTACTTTGGATGGAGAAAAAGACTTCCAATAAAAGATTGAACACAACTATCCTGCAGTCTGTGAGTGAATCTTTCCAGTCAACTTGCCATGTAAAAGGAACAAAATGGCAATGAGTCAGAGACGTTTGGTGTGCACATCTGCAAGTGGCCAGATAAAAGTAAGCAAAAGAATAAGTACTCGGCCACTACGCTCAGTATTAAATACAGACATGAATACATACAGAGCCTTCTGTCTGTTTTCTGTGTTAATTTAATCCGCATTTGTGCACATTTTCTGAGCACTCACAGACACGACCGGAACAAAGCAGTGCCACTGGAAACTCTGGGTAGCCAATAGTTGAAGCGAAAAAGGAACACTGCTGTATAGTCACAAGGAGGTCACAAGGAGCTCTCTGGTGAATATAGTGTTCAACATCCAAGCGGTGATAAAGGACATAGAGGTGTGTGGGCAGTGACGGTTACGATAGTTTGAAACATACGTTAGAGAGTTGAATGAGCCTTAACATTGCAAACTGCTGATTACATTCGTTATCTGGTAACTTGCCATCTAATCTGCCTTTAGATTTCTGCATGAATGAGGTTTGGATAATTGACATGCAAATTAGGTAAATAAGTTTGTTATGGAACAATAACAATAACTTTGCAGATATGATTGTTTATGTTTGCTGTGCATTGAGATGATCAAGGTATTTATTGCCTCAAAAGTTGACTTTATCCTGAGGCAAAGCTACACAATTCTGACAAAGACCAAGAAGTCTCTCTTTTACACAGAGTGACTATAGCGTCATATGGACAGCAAGTTCCCTCGTCATGGTTCGTTGTCAGTTGAACACACCATGCTTAACAATACAGACTAGATAACTAATGTTAGCAAGGTACCTTTTTGAAACCATACCTTGGCTTTGGAAAGCATCCCTCCCGGAAAAAGGGCAGCCCCAGATTCATCTATTGTTGTTAAGAAATGTATTAGACTCACTGCTCTTTTCTTTGTTATGAATGTTGAATACTTTAGCAGTTAGCTTTCTGCCCTTTTCCATATCCCATCAACCTTTGAGCAACACCGTCCCTCGTCCACCCCCCACTGGCAGGCGGGCCTGCATGACCTTCTCGGTGGCTCAAGGTTGAATAACAAAAAGCACTCTGCTCAAGCTCTCTCTCTGGCTGGCGGGAGGAAAGAGGAAGCATCAGACATGCTCGCATGCATTTGGACCGTAAGGTTCCCTCTCTGGTGTGTGTCTGTGAAGAAAGAGAGAGAGTGTCGTTCTTTCTGCGTTTCTGCTGTCTCTTCACTCATAATAAGTATGCCTCTACGGGGAGCCATTTTACAGAGTCTGCCATGTCACATGTCTCAAATTCTTATTTTTAGCTGGATTAGGAGAGTTTCAGGCAAGTGCTCTCACCCCCGCACACACATTAGCACTCTCTGGCAGATACACACACATTAGTTCTTTTCTCATGCATTGGGCGCAACAACACAGTTCAAAACTATTCACTTCAGTCAAATAGCAGCTTGTTGATGATGATGATTACAGTAATAATAATAGTAATAATAATAATGATAAAAATGTTTTTTTGTTTTTTTTTGTTTTTTTTACATTTGAACGTATAATATAGATGCGGTCAAAAGCATGTCCATAGAATGAGACACTCCATGTCTGACACAGCCGTGAATAAGCCTTACAAGCATTCACTAGATGGGTCTATGGAGAAGTGGAACTGCATTTCCAGATCCAGAACTAACATCCAACATCAGTACCCTACCTCACTAATGCTCTTATGGATGCATGCAATCAAACCATCACAGCAGTGTTGTAATATTAAGCATAAAGCATCTCCAAAGGAGTAGGAGATGTTACTTAAAAAAGGGGGACTAGGGGAGACAAATCTGATGTTTCCTGATGTTTCTATCTTTGCAATAATACATTGCAGAAATACGGTACGTGACTCACATCTAGAGTTACGAGGCTGTTAAGACGAGTCAGCATACTTGTCTCTGCCTCTCGCTCTGTCTAACTGGTGTATTTGCATGTCCGTCATCTGCCTCTCATCTGTAATTGGTGGATTTGTGCATCCGTCTATGTTTTGTGTGAAACTGGCCAATGAACACTCATCTTCTGCCTCTTGCCGTTTATATTCTATTTTATTCATACTTTCCACTACTTTTGTGAATCTTCTCCATCTCTCTCCATCATACAGTTTTTCTCATACCTCCAGTTTCCTCCATCATAATCTCTCTCTCTTTCTCTCTCTCTCTCTCTCTCTCTCTCTCTCTCTCTCTCATGCACTCTCTCTTTCTTTCTCTCTGCCTCCCCCTGAAAAGAGTAAGGATGTAGAATCTGTCTTTTGGATGTTAGGTGCTGTTGATGGATCAGTGCGTAGTCAGCTCTACAGCTACAGAATGCCAATAGTGTTCTTTTTCTCTAACAGAATTTCTACTTGCTTGGTTCTCCATTCTAGTCTTTAAGCACATGCCTGCCCAGAGAATCCTGAAACAGCCCTTAGTGTTACATTTACAAACAAACAAATCCATGCCTCTGAACACTTATCTTCCCAGTGCACTCAGGCATGTACACGCCTACATCATATGTACCTATATTATATGTATTTCCATGCAATGGTTGTTATTTATACTCAGATAAATAGAATCTCTAGCTCAGCCACATCAAGCATTTAAGAGCTGCTTTAAATGGTGAATAAGGCTTTGCACATGTGTGCATGTGCGATGCAGTCTTACATAAAGCAAACACTTTTTTTCTGAGCACTGCCTAGTGCAGGTTTTTGTGGCTTGGTGTAACGAATTGCCTATGAGGGAGAGTGTGTACACACAAGAAATGCGTGTACATATATACAGTGGCATGCTATTGTCGTGTATCAGGACTTGGACTGGTTCCACACATGAACAATACCATTTTTTGCCCTAGCTAGGTTGATTTTGTTGGGTGACCAATTTATACTTATCATGAATAGTAAGGAAAATCTGCACGCAGCTGACCACAGGCCTTGGAGCTTTCTTCCTCTTCCTGCTTGGCAAAATAGGCTGTGAAAGTTAAATGCTCATATTTTGAACTGTTGAACTGAGGTCAGAGAAAATGATGCAATCAGGCAGGCACAAGTGCTTTGAAAACGGTCTGTTCTCAGTTGTGACATTGGCCAGAGGGTGTACAGAGGTCAGATCACTCGCAGTGCATTCGACAAGACTCACCAGAGCACTCATTTTCTCAGTGGTACCATTTATGATTAAAATGGCTGATTCGAATGTAATGGGAATGCTACTAAATAGAATATAATAACTATGGCCTTTCATGATTAGATAATTGCAGGAGCCAAAGTCATGATTACGTTTCAAATACAATTAATCGTACAACCCTAATGCTTATTGAACGTTTGGATGCAGAGTGTGGTTCTGTGGTCTGCGTTTTAAAAAGGAACAAAACCCAAAAAGGAGTTTCAGTGTAAGTAAAGTGTGAAGAGATTTTATTCCAAGTGATTTAGGCCCATTTCAGTTGGTCCATTTGTCACGTTTTCAGGGAAGTTTGTTCTGACAGTGATGCTACATTAAAGGAATACTCCAGTGTATATCTTGGTTGTACCACAAAACAGTATTTTGCCATTTGTGGTCAGGATTGCAAACTAGTTAAGTCTCTCCCTATTGCACTGTGCTACCAGCATACTAGCACATGAAGTCATGAAGCCAGCCAACAGCTTATTTTCAAACTGCCGCTAATGCAGCATAATTGGACGGCTGAATGTGCTTGGAGGAGAACACTAACTGCAAACCAGAGAGCATTGATCTTCCTCTCTGGGTGGGTAGGGAGATGGCCCTGCCTGTCTACCCCCCCAACCCCCCATTTACTCAGCCAGCACAGGCATCTGTTACCTGATTTAACAGAACAGGCGATTAGTGTTCTTCTCCATGTGTGTTCACCTGTTCAGTAACGGTGCAACGACTAATAGACTAAGTCAACTAAATTCAACGCTCATCAATGACGATTAGTTGGCAACTAATTTAATAGTCGACAAGTTGGTGATGTCATCATTATAAATGAGAAGCTGTGTCACTGGTTGAAATATGAACGTAAGTTTTCTTAACACTCACCCTTCAACAAAAAAGCCAGTTGGCTTGCCTGTTAATAATTAAGTTCCGCCCTTAAACAAAAAGACTGCGTCAAAATAAGTCACTTGTTCCAATGTAGCAGTAACACTAAATACTTTTACACTGAAAGCTAAATTTACTGTCTCACTTTTATGAAACAACTGATTAAAAGGAAAACTGATTTACTTTTTGCATTTTATTGCTGCTACTTTGCACATCCTTGTTATGAATACAAAAAGCACAAAAAATAGCCTCAATCTAAATTTGTAATTAGTTAGACTATCAACATTTAAGATTATTCTTAATCAGAATAGAGGTTTGTTGCAGCCATACTGTTCAATGACATTGCATTAGCAGCAGTTGGATGGCTTCATGTGATCTGGCAGAAGCACAGAGGTCATTGGGCAGTTTCTCCAATTCCTCAAATCAACATGAATTTGAGAAAATCTGTACTACCAGTGCTTTTCAAATTAAGCCTTAGCCATCTTTCAAACACTGAAACAAATGACATACAGTGCAAAAAAACCTAAAAAACTAATCATAAAGATTTACAGCTCCAGTTATGTAATATCTAGGGGAATGTTTCTTCCTTTCTTTCTTTGTCTCTGCCTTCCTGTCTGTGGTTGATGTGCCAGTACAGAAGGCCAAGACCCAGGCCCGCCCAAATGAAGCGCAATTACGGACAAAATTGAACTAATTTTGCTAAAAGGGGCTTTAATTTGGACGTACTACAACAATCAAACGTGACCATGTCCGCGGTGTGACATTTAAAATTTCTCTTTCATATTTTCCTCTTTTTTGTCCCCCCCCTCTCTCTCTCTCTCTTTTCTTTCTCACTCTCTAACTCTTTTTCCCTCATACAGTGAAAATTTACAGTGTAAATTATAAAGATTTACAGCTCCATGTACACATACCACTGAAGAATATATGAAGATGGTCTATATCTGTTTCACATAAACATTGAGTGATAGAATATAGCAGCAGCACAGCTTTGTCCAAATGTTTGTGGACACCCCTTCTAATGTATGCATTTAGCTACTTTTTTTTTATTTCCCTTTACATTTTGCAAGAAACTATGAATGAACAAGTGTCCTTATATATTTGTCCATATGTCCATGTGTACTATAGATGAGTTTTGAGTCAACAGGTACTCCCTTCTTTTTCTTAAGGGGGGGGGGGGATCAATGAAATTGTGGTCCATGGTAATATACTGTACACAGATGGTGACATCTCTCTGTAACTGCAGTGCTTCAAGGTGTGTTGAGGTGAACTTCACAGGCTGAGCGATGCATTCAGATGAGATCCAAAAATGGAAACCTTGGCACTTGGTCTGTCTCAAGAGAAAGCTCTGCTGAGCCTCTCTATTTGGAGGGTTTGTGCAGTTCCCCTTCTCAACTCGGAGCTGTATGCTGTGTGCGAAAGCCGCACAGTGTAAGAGGCTGCGAAGTTCACCCTTCGGCTCAGAATGTACTGAAACTCCAGCTAACCAGGCGCAGTCAGACCCAGTTGCTCCGTGGCCTGCTCCCAGCGCAGTCATCCTGAGGGCGGAGAAAGAAAGAACGGAGGGATAAAGGGAGGGGAGAAGAGAAGGAGGCTGATGTGGAAGTGGAACACAGTGTTCCTCCGCTGGCAAGAGTTCTCTCAGAGTTCAGAAGGAGCTGGTGGATGGGTTAGGGCGTCGGGTAGCTTTGTGACGTTTGTTCTGTCTCAGTTGCTTCTACGTGGATGTGAATTAGATGGAGACGATGAATGTACTGAATGGACCGTGGACTCACAAAGGGCTCCTCTGTTTGCTCGAGGGCACTGCGTGTGTGTGTGTGTGGAACTGTGTGTTTGGTTTGCGAGCGCGTGTTTGTGTGACTGCAAAAGCCTTGAGTAAATATTACGAGAAAACCCGCAGAACTTGCATTGCTGCAGGATTTTTCTCCTTGCATTATTTATACCCGGATTGTGCTTCGCTTTGTGTGCTGTGTGTGTGTGTGTACGCTGTGTGTGTGTGCTTCTCTGCTATCTTCTGCAGGCGTTGTTTGGCTTGGTCTGCTGTGACTTTTGGCTCTGGGGTCAAATGATGTCTACGGACAGTGAAGAGATCAAATGGAATTACAGCAACCTATGCAGGCACACACACACTTCCACTTCCACAGTCATAAACCAACACCCACTTATGTCACATCACGTTTCTGGGTGTGGGCACATACTGTATATGGACACGCCCATGTACCTCCGTTCAGAGATTGTCTCTAAACCAGGCAACCGCTGTCCCTCCTGAAGTACTCCTGGATGCTCACACAGCACAAAATATGTCCCTTTGCATTTACAGTGGATCAGATAAGGCAAGCGGCAATCGCTGCATGTTATGTCAAGTTTACATTGGTTAAAAGAGACCAGGGATCTGAGTCAGCACAGCACCAGTTTGATGGGACTGTCTGAACACAGACTACCTGAGAACACAAAGTCCAATGAATGGATATGTAAGGTGGTGCATTAAAGGGTTCAGGGGTCATCTTTTTCTGGAGACCACAGAGCTTTCATGGAGGAACGATGCGTCATTCACATGCAGCCCCTCCGTGAAGAGGCAGTTGTACTTCAGCTGCCTGCTTCTAAATTTGGCAAGCACCTCCATTTCGCTTTACCCATCCAGTTATGTAATATCTAGGGGAATCTTTCTTCCTTTGTCCCTGCCTTCCTGTCTGAGGTTGATGTGCCAGTACGGAAGGCCAAGGCCCAGGCCCGCCCAAACGAAGCGCAATTACAGACAAAATTGAACTAATTTTGCTAAAAGGGGCTTTAATTTGGACGTACTACAACAATCAAACGTGACCATGTCCGCGGTGTGACATTTAAAGCCTCTCTTTCATATTTTCCTCTTTTCTGTCCCCTCTCTCTCTCTTTTCTTTCTCACTCTCTAACTCTTTTCCCTCTCTCTTATGCATCATCTCCTGGCCCTTAGCGAAAGCTGCTGCACTCATGCAATTATCATAATTACTAACGACTCTGCAGTGTGCTTCTGCTGAGTATGCGCACACACTCAGTCAAACACATACACAAACACACCGTTACGTTGCCTTTGCATCGCGCACGGAGGACCTGCTCCCAATTCACTTAAGAAAAATGAAAGAATGTTGTTTTGCATCCACAACAAATGCAAATGATTCCATAAATACATAAATAACACACATCCCGTCGAAGTGAAAATGTCATAATCGTAACCTCGTGGGGGCGTTGGGGTGGGTGAGGGTGTTTTTTTAGAGACACTCCAGTACGTGAAAGTAGACACATTAGCAAGTATAGCGCAATGATTTGTTTGTTTGTTTTTTGTTTTGTTTTTTTGATCTTCACAAGATATGAAAGGATGTATGAAAAAAAAAGGAATAGAAATGTACATATGGAAGCAGACCTTAGGTTACAACAAATGATGCTACCAAATGTTGGATCAGAACGGAATTTCCCACTTGGCTAAAGGATGCGCTTGATATTCAGGCTTTTAGCAACAATTGGTGATGAAAAGTCACACTTTCTGTGTGTGCTTCTCACTAACAGAAACTGCCCATCTGTGCAAGTCAGCATGTACGCATACTGTATGTTCTCTGCCCTTGCGCTGACATATAGAGCGTGATATATGTGTTTGTCCTCTCTAGTCTGCTGTTCAGAAACCTGGCTGCCAGCAGTCCTGATAAGCAGACTTTGGGGGGGAAAAAAGGATTGATGAGCTCTGTGTGGGTTAAATTGTAGGCGGAGATGCAGTGAACTTGCTGAAGAACATTGGCTCCTTCTCCAATCTGTCAGCAGGATGAGCAATTCCAGACCTCAGCAGTGTACGAAAGGCCCGGAACAACATTAACTGACCAAGGCTCGAGTGCTTTTAATCTAATGAAGAAAGGGACCTAGCTGACCTATGCTAGTCCTCGCTAGACTCTTCATGCTGCACTTGCACAAAAACCTGTCCTCTCCCCCTTACCCCTGTGTATTGGCAAGAACCTGGCAATATGATGCGTATCACGATACAGGGGTTACGATTCAATAAATTGTGATGTATTGTGATACTGTAAGCAAGGCAGGCAATTTTGTCATTTTTATTTATTTATTTATTTTGAATCAAATTCAAGGAAAACACAAAGACATGCACAATCTCTGTGTAATCGAAGAGATTGTAATCGAAAAAGCTTTACTTTTTGTTATCTGAAGACAGAGTACAACACTGCTATCTAGTGCTTGGGGTTTAAACACAACACTAAATGAACCACTGTCTGCCACCAATCTTTGCTTGTAAACTATTAATAAAATTCAATACTGTAATTTTGAGAATCCATACAGTATTGCGAAATAACATACTGAGGTACTCAATGTATCAATATTTTATTACACCCCTAACAAATACATATAGACATAAAAGCTGAGGGAATAGAAAAAGGGAAATTATTGGCTTATTTTTTACTTGCAATGGAAGAGTTAGCATGGAAGGCCAGACTGGTAAAAGAATAAACAATGAAAGGTTAGGCATAAAATAAAACTACAGACCGTCTCTAGAGTTACACACTGAAATAAGAACACAAACACAGTTATTTTCACAATTCATAAGAGAGCTGTAATGTGTGCAATAAAAATTAACATGCCATTTTATCATATTTATACACTGAAAATATCACCTTATTTGTTTCTATGGTCTAAGCTGCATATAAAATGGGGAGATGTTGTTTGCTGAGTGATTATAAATGTCCAAACCTCACTGTAACCCTAAGGCTGCACCCAGGAAAGCAGAAATGAATACAATACAGAAACATAAACACAATACAACAAGCAAAGCAATAAAAACCCAACCTAGTCTGCTACCGTCCACATAAGTGGTGAAGGAGCTGAGTAGGTGGCAAAGAAAATGTTAGGAAATGGGAAGACGCATAGAGCCTGTTTACACCTGACATTAACTTGTGTTTCATTTCCGAACAGTATCTAAAAATACTTTTACTGCCTGTTTACACTTTACCAAGATTTGTCTCCAGTGTGACCAGATTTTAAAAATGGCATAAAAAACACATAATTCCCGTTTTACATCTGTAAACTATGGATTCTCACCAGAATTGTCCTGCTCTGAGAGACGGTTAACAGTTAAGGTGAATAGTGGTGGCTCTACAACGTAGTGGAACAATCGAAGGTTCTCACATGGCCTGAATAGCCTGTTTAAACCACAAGGGTACAACCTCTGTAATACTGCCATCTTCTAAATAAGCACATGTGTTTTTAGATTGTGGGATCTAATCACAATGCATCTTGGGGATGTATGCACCTGGCTTTTTTATGCAGACCAGTGATATTCAAATGATCTGGTCACCAAAAATGCATAATAATACGTAAACAGTGTAAACAGGCTCATACAGGTCCAGCAGCACGCTAGCTAGAAACAAATCCAACAATTTATTGCATAAACAAGAGGAAGTTATAACTGATTTTTATAACTGATCTTAAAAGTCCTAAATCAGTTGGTTCTTCTGATTTAGTCCTGTTCTAGACTTGCATTCCTCACTCCTACAACCTGGGAATAACTCAGCTAGTTTGCCCAGCTATCCATGTAATGACTGAAAAGAGGCTTTTTGGATGAATTAGGTGAAACTCTGTGCTAGATTCCTCCAAAAGCAGCCACAAATTCTAAGGAGAAAAGGAGAGAATCAACAGGAGAGCCATATTTCCAGAAAATTACCAAATGTCTGCCCATTTAGAAATCCATCAGCTAATTTAAAATGCAGCCAGTACAAAATGATCCAAGCAAACCTGACGGTATAAATGACTGCTGCCTTTAACAAGTGGTGCAACAGCTCTCGCAAAGTTTACTCTCACTTTAAGTGTATTTCGCTGCTTGCCTGTAGAACCATGTATACAGTAGTGGATTTAGTAGGGTCTGAAGGTTGGTTGATAAGGCATTGCCCCTCTACATGACCCCCTGACACCGAGGGGCCTGTTCCAAAGAACCCATTCAGGCATTTTTATTTTGAAAGTGAAAAAGGATCTAAAGTGAAAGAACTTACAGGTTCTTAGACTAAAAAACACATTACGCTGGTTAAATGATTTTCTGCAGAACCTGGGAAGAAACCCCACCAGGCTCCCCTCCATCTCCCTTGCCCTTTTTCCTTTTCAGAAGTGAGCAAAATAGTTTTTCATGCTGCAGCATAACTCTTGGGAGCTTTATAGCACAGAACAGACAAAGCTCTATTTCTCTCAAAAAAAAACTCTGTGAGCAAAAACATATCAGAAATATTGATTGTATTTTGCTTTTGCTCATTTCCAAGACACACTAAAACACTCTGAAAGGACAAATTGTGTGTGTGTGTTTGTGTGCTGTGGTATGTCCATTTCTGTGTGAGGGAGAGCGAGGACAGTAGCCGAGAGATGAACACACAGATGGTGCTGTAATGCCTCACAGGCACACTCTACATGGTACTTTTCCACCTTCCTCCCACACCAGAATCTATCTCACGCGCATGCAAACACATACACACACACACACACATGCACACTCTCTTTTCTTCCTCTCTCTCACATACACATAGACACACAACCCAGACTTTTTTCATTTCTCTAGACAGCAGTGGGCCACAAGCAATTAAAAACGGAGGGCATTTTGGCATCATATGATTCTGATTCACATGACGTTTCCTGCTCTTTCAGTTCCTTTTACTCATACTGAACGCCCATATTTCAGGTGTGTCTTAAATCACACAACAGCACCACTGAACCAAGATGTTAAAGGTCAATGGGAAACAAGCTGCTCAATCTTTTTAAATTGCCATTTGCCTTAAATTGGAAATCAAGCCCTGAAACTAAACATTGATTCCAAGAATTCCGTAAATTCTAAGCATCAATTTTTCTCTGGCAGAGCTTTTCAGGGTAAGGAAGCATGAAAGTGACACATCAGACTACAAAGATTATATTTGTCACTGAGATGGTGTACCCAGAATGGCGAGAATCATCCATGGCAAGAATGCTGTCTATTTTAAAATTATTTATTCGATTTTAAGGCTGTTATACATTTTTAGAGGTAAAGTGTGTGGTGTATCCCACAAGCCTATGCAGTCACATCAAGTCAGGGATAGACAATGATATTGTGATAGCCTGGGCAGACGTATCTTTGGATACACACACAATGGTATTGCAATTTCAGATTTTTTTGTTTTGTTTTTTAATTATTATATTTATTAAAAAAAAAAAAAAAAAAAACATCCCATGGATGGATGAGTTCAAACTTGAGGAGGGTTCAGATTACACTCATAATGAATAAATATGTATTTGCTACATTTATATAATAATTTGTCCATAGTCGTGGGCTATTTGTTCATTTATCTATCTGTAGTAGATAAGTTCCTAGTTCTAGTTTCTAGTATAACAGGGTTATGTTCTTTAAGGATGTAAATACGTATCACAGCCCTTTGGCGCTATACAGACGTAGTAGCGGGAGCAGTGAAGATGACAGGATGCTTTGATATGCGATTACCCACCGTCAAAAAAGCTGATGACCGTGAAATGAGACAATGAGGTGCGGGTAGCTACTCGTTCACAGAAATCATTAAAATCATTAAAGTGTGAGTGAATGATAAAAAAAAGTCACTCAGTCACTTGGCTTGCACTAGGTAAGTAAATGCATATTCTACACCCCAAATAATGCAAACTAACACTGCATGGGTGTTATTCAAACAACATGATATGAATAAATATGAACACAAAAAATATGTACACTATATGTCCAAATGTTTTTGGACACCCCTTCTGATGAATACATTCAACTACTTTAAGTTGCACCTATTGCTGGCACAGATGTATCTAGTCCCTGTAGAGAAGTATTGGCAATAGAATAGAACTCAGAATAGAATGTTCATTTAATTCAGATAAACATAAACCTTCAATTTTTTTTAATACACCTGACTTCAGAAGAAACAATGAATGAGAAGGTGTCCTAATACTATTGTCCTTATAGTGTAGACTGTTTTACACATGTTTTAATGTACTTTTGTTAATTTATTTTTTTTTTTTACATTTTCAGATTCTTGTATTTATTATCTGAATTATTTTTTAGTATGTAGCATGTCTACTCAATACTACTTCCTCTGAAGATTAGCTTAGTTGTTGCAAAACTTTTTTATTAATATGGCCCTGATAGAAAGACGATTCTGCTTTATCGGATGCTTTTCCAAAACAGCTGTAAAGGCAAAATGAAAGAAAAATAGTTGCCTATTAGTAGCTTGTTATCAGGTTTTGTCGTTCTTTTCTCTACATGGTGAGGTTTTAGTGATAACGTTCTGCTCTTTATTTTCAGAAAATTATTTTACGGCAAGCTGGTGAGGTGCAGCACTACAATCCCAGTGATATTAGCATATGCTACCAAATTAAAACTACCAATTTGAATATTTACAGAAGACTATAATAATTACAGTAAATATTTGCTTTTTGTTCACATATTTATTGAATAAAATACAATTTCATATACAATCTAAAAGTCCCTCTGTCACTTCCTGGAGCTGGCGTTCCATATAGCCCATTCAGACCCAGCACTGAGCACAGGGTATCATATCTCTGCTGATGGTCTACAGCAGAAACTTCTTCAACATAGTAACTTCACTGTTCTTCACACTTGTTTCTGTGTTCTTCACCTGCTTTAATGGAACATTAAAGGGGCATAAAGAGCCAGTTAAACAATAAACTTAAAAATGGGCCACAATCTACATACCTTTACAGATGTTTTAAGTGCTATACTGATGCACACAAAAAGGACGCACACAAGGATTAGTGAAAAAGGCTCAAATGTAACTGACTGGCTGTAATTTGGGATTGGTATCAGGCAAGGCTGACAAAGTACTGCATACATAGAGTTACAGAATTCAAGAAAAGTGCATGATGTGCTGTTTTAGGAAAAGGAGTAGACGATGGTGGTAATAGACAATTTCTAGTCACACTGTGTACATACACCATAGAAAGAGTTGTGTGTGTCTGAGATAAAGAAAGAGGAAACAGTCACAGTATTGTTGCTGTTCCTCTCACTGCTGCTCCGCTGTTGTGAGTAGGAGGCGGTTGCTGCTTGGCTGCTTGTCATCTCCGTCTCCTGCACGACACCTCTTTTCGTTCTGTGGCTGCCTTGTTTGCCGCTGATAATCGGCAAGGGTGATGCATTTACATCATCTCCAGCCCAGTCCTTCAGGACTTCACAGTGTCCATGTTTAAGCTCTGTTCCAGCTCCCTACACACCTGAGCCAGGTAAACAACTGCTGTGGAACTGTGATTAGGATGCTCAGGTGTGTTTGCAGCTGGAATAGGAATTTGCGGGCCGACTCGGGGCCCTTGAGGACTTGGCTGAAAACCATTGGTTCATTTTTTGTTTTTACACACCTGCACAGAAGGACGTCAGAAGAGCCATGTGGAGAGAGAAATAGACAGAGTGTTTAATGAATGTGTTGTGTTTTTGTGCTTGGAGCCAAAGTGTGTGTGAAGCCGAAATGAACGGAAGGAAATGTTGGAAGCAGATAACAGAGAGTGTGTTCGAGAAGAGAGATGTGATGTACATGAGATGATTTCACAAGATGTTTTGAGGAGAAAAATGCCTGGGATGAAGTGCTGTGAAGAGAGTGCACTGATTAAGAGCAGCTTGGCTGAGGAACATTATTTGATTTATTGCTCCATTTGTCTTCTCATTGCCCATGGGTCCTCTATAAGCCTTAAAATCATTACTATTGGAACCATATGGGAGTACTCAAATTTTAAACTTTTATAACGGATCAATAAACAGTAATCTACAGTCCACAGGGCAATATAAAAGGAAACTTGAAACAGCATGCCACACAAATCAATGTACAAAGTATTTATGGCTTTTTGTCATTTTGCCTACGAGAATCTATAGTCCCCCTCCAGTCAATGCTCCCTCTCTCTCTTTGTGTGCATGCGTTATCATTGATTAGCCACTGAGGCAGCTTTGTTTTCCTCTCCCTCTCCAGATCACCAAGCAGCAGCTTCAGACCACCAAGGACCGCTTTGAGTCTTTCCTCAAAGGAGACACTCAGATCGTGGCGGACGAGGCCTTCATCAACGCAGTCCAGAGCTACTATGAGGTACAGAACCCACCACATATTCAGTGCCTGAGAGAAACACAGCACAAAACAACCACCCACCATTTACTTTCCTATTAGAGGTCTTATCAGGGTCAGTTTACGTTTATTTCTTTCACTTCAGCACTGGAAGAACCCTTTGATAAGGAAATGCAGTATAACGTTCCTATAATCTGTTCAAACAAACCTTTGCCATCCCCCTTTGACGGCAGCACTGATAGGCCCTCAAAAGATATACCGCATTAAAACAACACAATCCAGCCTCCTGAGTATTTTATAACATGTTTAGAAATGCATTTAATTGTGTTATCTCATAGCAGATGTCACATTATAGAGTACACTGTAGTGATGACATGTCTTTGTATAAGTAAATTAGCATTGAGATGAGAGTCCTAAACAACCCTCAAGGAAAATTTAAAAGGCTCTTTTTAGCTTTTTGAGCATACACACCCAAACACACATTCACTGGTACGCACACACAGCAAGGACATTTCTATGCTAATGGCCTTACTGATAAAGTATTGTTGTGGTAAGGTCATCATGTCATTCTCTTCTGTTGCTATGGTTTGGGCCTCAGTGGATGCTAATTAGCTTGTGCTGCTAAATGCAAGGCGGAATCACAGACCAAGGCTCTGGAACCATGAATCAGCTGTTGGTTAAAAATGAAAATGCTGTCTTCCTTTCCAAACATTAACTTCATCAATATGCAGTGGTAACATTGCCATTTGGTAAGGCATTAAGCACATTAAGCAGAGGTTGAGGAATTTATAATGTATTAATATAATCATAATGAATGAAACACATTACCATATTACATGAATAATATGAGCTATAGGAATGGGCTAATATTCATATGCAATGAATGAGAAATTATGTAGCTAGTACATTCTTTTGATGTACCAAGAAGGCCATACTCACATTGCAAGTAACAGTCCTGCACTGGAAGAGGGTTTCCATGTGTCCTGGATAAACTGGAAAAGCTTTAGAGACTTGTTTTACAGTCCTGAAAATTAATGTAAGGTCCTGGTAAAGTTGAGATATTGAGCCACTGATATCCTGTTGATTGAAGTTTGGAATACCCCACTTCTTTTCTAAGTGGCCTTTATTTAACTTTTTACCAAAATACTAAATACCAAAAATAAATATATATAATATAAATAATAAATAAATAAATAATACCAAAAACACTAAACTGTCTATCCCCAAGAACAATTCTGAAATCCAGGAGAAAAAACAGCAACAAATTTATAGAGGGATTTGCATCTTATAGAAAAACTTTACATATAGTATTATATGTTGAATTCTACGCCCTACACCCAGTAACCATGTGTGTTAAACCTAGTGATATGAAGAGGTCTTTACAATGCTTATTGTATGTACGCTTTCATGTATGGAAGTCTTAAATATAGTCTTAAATATACATTATTATCACAATAAAAGTGTCATTAGCATATTCTAAGGCAAAGAAAATACCAGTGCCCTAAATGTGAAAATAACCTCATTACACCAAACACAACAAAGTGACTTCTCTTTTAGGGTAATTTGAAGTAATTAGATTACCCTGATAATAGTCCATTATGGCTTTCCTTCTATCGAGTGCTCATGTACTAGCATTCCGCAACAGTGAACATACGTCCGTAATTGTGGCCACAGGTGCAAGGAACCTGGTAATTATGGACAAGTACTCTAAACTACTTTATCAAAGACATAAATAATCAAGGGTTCATAAGTTTCCATCCATTTATTTTTACATCTGCAGTCTACAGTTCTGCATACTTTTTTTTTATATACAATAATACGACACAAATTGTCACACATACAGCCACACTGAAACTGTTTACATCTGGTCGCTTCATGCGTCTTGAGTATAAGGATTATATCTGGATCAGGCCAAGCCACATAAAATAAAATGCTCATTTAGACTCATTTAAACCAGATATAAATCTGATCATTCAAACCACTTTAGGAGGTGGTTTCACACCTCTTTTGCTTCTTCCGTCCCACATAGCGATCAGATTTCAGTCCGACTAACCGGAGACACATTTGACTACCAGGCTTTAATCTTATCAGGATACAATTCAGATGCTAGGCATCAAGTGGTGAGGTGTAAAATGAGCTGGTCAGCAACATATACATGCAATTGGAGTAAAATGTAGTAACAATAAGATTTAAAAAAGAATACATTACAAATTATTTATTCATATTTTGGCACATTGAATAAGAAAGACTTGATGGACCAGCATGTACATGATAGAATAGCCAAACTCAATGCCTAAAGTTCTGTCTATTTCTCTGGTTCATTCTGTTTCCTTGCATTCATTCAGATTTTTCAAATGTAAAATATAGCAATACAATGAAGCAAAACAGCAAAGAGAACTTGCACAACAGTAAAGAGGTCTTGTATACTCACTCTGCATTTCTCAGAAGTGTTTTTCTGTTTAGAGTGCCATTGTCCTGTACAGAGCTGATTGAAATGCTGCATAATTCACTTTTCAGTTATTCACTTGAATTTAATTCACTGAATGGAAACCTGGCTATTGGTGGCTTGAATACCAATTATCACCCCACAGTAAAGTGAAGCCTTGTCTACACGCTGCATTTTACTGATGGTAAAGTTACAGCATTCTGATTTCATCCGCCATTAATATACCCTGTGACCTTGATAGTTCTGTGCGTTCTTACCATGACTCACTTCAATATTATCGCAACCAAGATGCCCGATGCCGGAAGTCTGTTTTATCCACATTAATGTGTTCAGAACAAAATATGAAAGCACAACAATTTGGATGATAGATTTTGATGTGCTCATGCTAATGGTCAAAATCCTTAAACAGTACACTCTGGTCCTTATAATGAAACATCTAAGCCCAGTTCCAAGGTCAAGTTTGTCCAGAAACTTGGGCCCCCTCAGACAACAGTGCATTTTCAGAGTGGTTTGTCACTGTATGTACAGGTAGAGAGAGGCTCATGGGAAATCGACGTCTGGATTGGAACCAGACAGCAATTTAGAGCCCCATCCATCTTCCTGAACAGAGCAGTGGAGAGCGCTTTTAAAAGCAAGGAAAAGCAGCTGCCAAACAGCTCTACCAGACCCTCCAAATGTAGAGAAACGGCATAAATCACATTTTACTCACACCTCCATAAAACTCACTTTGAAACATAGGTTGGAGGGGTGGGGGGGGGTGGGGGGGGGGTTGGGTCTTAGATAGACCCCCTCACACCATACTCAAGTGCCACCGCAGCAGGACCAGAGAAGAAATCACACTATTTTATCAGCCTGGTTTCAGTAGGGACGAACAGTCTGAATAATTCAGAGAGAGGAAGTGGGAAGAGAAATGGCAAATTTGTGGCCTTATGAATGCAGCATTTCTGCCCACACTGGCCCCATCATTTCAAAGCTGTGAAATTTTAAAGTTTCCATTTCTTCCTTTGGCTGTAATGACCGTGCTATATTATTGCAGTATATTACTATAGATGGAGGCGTTTCCATCATATTGTAGAATACTAAAGCATCAGCCATAATTTCCACACGTAGACTAGAATTGGTTTCATTTTGATTCAAAACATTATGGATATTGAATCAGGTTTACTTTCCAGAGCACTGTTGGAAAAAATACTCAAGTAAAAGAAAAGAAAATGCTTCTAAAGTTTGGTTCTTTTTTCTCTAACATCCATTATCTGATGTGTTCAGCTGTTCAACATTTATGTATCGTGTTATGAAAGGTGATTGCATGTAAAGCGTGCATGATACATACCAGAGATGTGGTAGTGGTCTGATAATGGTCTCCCCACAAAGGCCTGTGTTTACATACAAATATGGTTCTTTTCTATAAAAGTAATGCAAATACATGGTCAAAGTACACTGATGGATATTTATCATGGCAACATAGCTTCTTTTTTGCAAAAAAATTACTGGAGAATGAATCACTCTGAGATGTGTAAGTGTGAAGAATCTTTTGAGGGTCTAAAGAAGCATCACTTGGTGTAAAGGTTATTTACCACCTCTATTACAAAAAAGGTTCTTCTATAGAATCGCTTAAAGAACCATTTGTAGCACCTTCATTTTTAACAGTATAGCCAATACATCTTAGAACCTTTGTTAAAACGTGTTTAAGTACCACTATGAAAGCCTGACACACTAAAGCCACTCTTTGTGTATGTGACTCGTAGGTGTTTCTGAAGAGTGATCGTGTGGCTAAGATGGTCCAGACTGGGGGCTTCTCTGCTGTGGACTGTCGTGAAGTGTTCAAGCGTCACATCGAAAAGCGCGTACGCAGCCTGCCTGAGATCGACGGCTTGAGTAAGGAGACGGTGCTGAGCTCCTGGATGGCCAAGTTTGACACCATCTATCGTGGGGACGAGGACCCACGCAAGGCACAGCAGCGCATGACAGCTAGTGCCGCTTCTGAGCTCATCCTCAGCAAAGACCAGCTTTACGAGATGTTCCAGCAGATCCTTGGCATCAAGAAATTTGAGCACCAGCTGCTGTACCAAGCCTGCCAGGTAAGGGCCCTCTTACAGCCACACTACAGGAGCAGGAGAATGAGAACTTAGTCAGTGGAGATACCGTCTTGTGGGCACACAGTCTTCATATACAAAGTATGACCTATTATTAATTTTCTATTACCAGTTATTGACCAATTGACCACTTTTTGTTTTTTTTAGTTTTTCCCATTGCTGACACAGATGTGCAAATGCACACACACAACTTGTCTAGTCTGTGTAGAGCAGTATTGTCAATAGAATAGGACTCTAGAGCCTACTGCCAGGCGTGGTCAAGAGGAGTATAATGTCGCCCAGCATTGAGCTATGGAACAGTGTAACTGTGTTCTCTGGAATGCTCCATTTAAGACCTTTGGGATGAGTTGATAATGAGGTGGGGTGGTGATCTTCCAACATCCTGACCTCACTAACATACTTGATTTTCTAAGAATCAATGAATGAGCGGGAGTACCAATCCTATTGTCTATATAGTGTACTTTGGCATATTTCTCCCCTCTCATTGTGAATTCATCCTGTCGCCCGGTTGTTTATTCATTCTTTTGTTTGTCTGGTCATTTATTTGCACATCTGTTCATTTGTTCGTTTGTTCGCTTGATCATTTGTCCATCCATTAGTCCAATCAGACATGCCAGCATTCCATGTGTGAATTCCCTGGATGTCCACCTTTCCCATCAGTTGTTTTGTGCATCATGCTCTAATTTAAATAAAGTTGTAAATAGAAGACTCCTCTGTATCTTCAAATTAAACAAGCAGAATAGTTACACCTCATGCAGAATATGCTGTGTTTCAGTGTCACACAGTTCGTAACTCATTATTTCTGCTCAGAACAAGTTTTACAGAATTTGAAGTGAGCTCTGTGAATAATAAGCACACTGGAGCTAATGTTCTTCCAAGGCCATGATTAGAAGCCTTGTCACGAGGCGATTAAGCAAGAAGCAGAAAGAAATTTACATCTCCTCATCAGTTTAATGCATTTGAGAGCCCTCTGCGCCTGTGCATGTACTTATAATATGCATGGCCTTGGACTCTGTGAAGTATAGCAATGTGATGATCACAGCGAATCTGATGCTGCTTGCCACCAATCCCAAATGGATTTAAACACCTGAGGTGCCAGCTAGAATCACATCATTGGAAATGTGAATGCAAAAATCTGTATCATCTGAACTGAAATTCTGAATTGAAGAACAATATAAAATCTATAACTAAATTTCACAGTTGGTGATCTGAAATTCAGTTTCTTTAAAGCATTCTGTTTTTCTTTTAATTATTTCTAGATTCAATTTTAAAATAGCAGGTAAAAGCAGCGGGACACAGAACACCCCCGCACCATCAGAGCAATCACACAAGGGTTCATGGACCTTGGAACAGGTTTCTTCCTTGCAGTTGCAGTTTGTATGAACTCTAATTGAACTCATAAACTGGATCTGACTGGTCCATGTTCTGTGCTCCTCAGCCTTTACCTGCTAGACCCTCAGACATTGTTTTGAAATGAAAACTGCAAACATGAATTAATAGAAAAATTGAATTCCTAAAGACAATTGGATGCTATGGTGGTGGGAAAATAACATATAAATACAGACTTTGCATTCAAATTCTGGTTTCTAATCTGAATAACATGAATCTGATTTGAAACCTGTTTTTAGGTGCGGATGCCTACACAAGTTTTGTACCTCCGTTCTCTAGCTCTCTCTCTCTCTCTCATGATAGAGATCTCATCTAAGTCCCCAGTATTTAATCCCCCCTCCCTCTGTTCTTTGAAGATGGCTAACCCACTTTTCCTTCGCTGCTGGCTCAGACTTCAGGGTCAGGAATTAGCATATAGTCTTCCCGCAAACGTCTCCCAGAAATCCAAACAGAATCATTAACCAAAAGATACAGAGCATCATGTTTAGTCTGTTTAGCACTTTAGAGGTTAGTAACACTTTAAAGGCTTGACACTGCTCTGTCATAGTGCCGCAGAGTTCAGAGGAACAGTTCAAAGACTTGTGTTGGGCTCAATCAACTGGATATCAATCAACTGCCTTCCATTTACCAAACATAGCCAAGCCGAGGTTCGGTCACAGAGCTTAAAAGAGCTACAAAGTGTTTTCAGGGAACAAGCTGTTAGATGAACTCTGATTGCCTTGCACTGACTGGCCAACACGTCCTTGCGCCGGACAAAGAGAACGAGGTAATGGAGGAGAGACAATGCTTTAAAGATAGTGTTCAGCAGTATATTTAAATCTGCAGTGCCCAGGCAATGTCAGAGCAGTCAAAACATCAAGGCATCGCTGTAGAGAAATCGCCCATTTTTTGCCATTTTCAAATGACATGTACTGCCTCAAGCTTAAGCATCGTTCATCTGACATTCAAACAGTGTTCTACCTACGGTTTGGTGGCAATTTCATGGAACATGCATTTGTTTATATCATCAAAACATTAAAATCACTAAAAAAACTTCAATACATTCAATACATCCACACCTCGAAATGGCCTGAAGAATGTCACACTGGAACAGAAGAATCTGGAACAGACTAAGGTTATCTCAAGAGACATTATTTGTAAGGGTCAATGTGGCATATAAAACTAAACAGTAATGCATTATTCTGTACTTTGAGGCCAGACCTTCATAGATGGGAGACTGAGTAAGTGTGGGACAGCAAAGACCCTAAAGACAAGAAGTTCAAGGAGATCAGGTGGAATTTGTTGCACTTGCTCAAGGGTGCCCGGATTTGTCTATATATTCGTCCTTCATCCAGGAAGCGTGAAACAATCCAGAGACCTATTTTTGTCTCCTATCAAGCGAAGCAGGCAGACATCAGGAATGAGTCAGAGGCTTAGCTGTCACCGTCGTTTTGTCAGCTATAGCAGCAACAGCATTTCTGATCGTAAAGCTGGAGCAGTTTGGCCATTTGAGCAATTAGTAGCCCTGCGTATATAAAAAAGCAAACCTAGTATGCTTGTATTTCTATTCTCTTTTTGCTGCTAGCTTTGAATTTGCTGTCTGTAGTAAAATGTAGGCGACAACTGGTTAGAAAACAAACTCTCACTGAATTGCTATGAAATGCTAGGTCAATGCCCAGAGAGTCTTTATATTTAATATGCCACCCACGTATTCCAGCACAGCCTATTTCAGTTGACTTCTCCACAGCAAATAACTCGCTAATCAGATAAATTTAATGAGAAGGATTAAGATCTGACATGGATCTTAGAGTCATACTTCCAACATCTCAGTCATTGTAGCTGCGGGCTAATCTCAGTTTGTGTCCAGCACCCCACTGTTAACTCCTGGGCACCTTTGTTAAGTCAATAACTTGCCTCTGCCGTACGCACTATCCATTCACACCGCTTACAAAATCAACTAAACACACATCAAGAAGTCCTCTCCAGATCAAACGCTGCTTGTTTAGCTGTTGTAAATGAGTGGAAAACAATCTGTTCGCCCCTTTACTCTCGATCCATGGGAAGGACGCTGCTGTATGGATCTCAAGGCCATGCATGGGAGGCCTTTTCTCATTGCCTGCCAATAGATGCCTCGTACACCACCTGGAGTGTATTTAATGAAAACACAATCACACGTAATTGGCAGAAATTGTCTGCCGCTACACAGACACAGTCGGAGCAAGCGCACTGTTTCGTGCCCTGCACACACTCGCGCACACATGTGCAACATTCACCTTGTCACAAATAAAGTGGAGTGAGTGGTCCATCATCTTACATCCGTCTGAGGAATACTAACGAGAGAGATGCTGGACCCAAGTTCTGCAAACACTGTCTCACTGTTGACTCTGCATATTTGAATATCGGATGTTCTGAAATGGACACTTGCTGAGCCACTGAATCTAAAAGGCAGTCTAATGATCACCCACCTGCGCAGTTAATGAGGCAGCCGAAACCTTTGTCTGGAAATTGGCCGATTGAGCATTCGCATCGGCAAACAACCCTCGTTGTCTCTCCCATAGCTGGAGCTCTTGTGTGGAAATTCATAATGAGCCGTAACATCTATCTACTGACCATGCAGAACTGCGTGATGTTTGTTAACAGTCTACTGTTTGCAGATACCATGGCAACTGAGAGCACAGTCAACACAGTCAACCGTGTCCCTTTGCTGAGGCATTTCAAACGGATGCGGTAGTAAATATAATTAGTAGAATATTTGGTTCCTCAGTCTTGTCTCTGTTCATCAGAGGGTCCGGCATTTCCAGCTTAAAGCAGAATCCGAGTCCAGCCCAAGTTCTCAAGGATTTTTCCTCTCCTACTGTCCTAGTGTCTTCTTATACTACTGCCATATGTTGAAGCTATGGGTCAGACTAGCATAATGATCATCATACAAATTACTGATGGCACGGTGGGGAGCAGGAAGACCTAGGGCTGTGGGTTGAATTTTTTTTTGGAGGAGTTTGGTCTGTTCTCCCTGTGTCAGCGTGAGTTTTCTCCAGGTACTCCAGTTTCCTCCCACCTACCAAAAACACACAGGCTATGTGATCCTAAGTGTGAGTGTGTTTTAGAATCCTTTTGTGCCAATGATTCTAAGTAGGCTATGGACCCACTGCGATCCTGACAGGGATAAATCAGAAAAGAAGATGGATGGATAAATAGGTGGATATAAATTGGTTAAATACTGTAACTCTCGTAGAATAATCTTGTTTGTGTACAATTAGTTTGCTTATCTTTTTCCATGCAAAATGTTGTTAGTTGCCCATCCTCATTGTAGGCCAGAATCAGCCACTCTGCCTGGATTAAACTGACCTGGTATAAAATGACCTAGAATACAATCACAAGTTCGATCACAAGTTCGAATCTCGAGCCGCAAGTTCGAAGCCGGCTATCTGCCGATGCCGCATTGGTGCTGGCTTTACATGTTTTGGAGGAGACGTGTGTTAAATCCTTACCCTTAGGAGGCATTGCTAGTGCAAGGGAGAGTTACAAATGGGTGGGTAAATTCTACCAAATTGGGAGAAAAAAGGAAAAAAAAAAAAAATATATCTCCACATTAAGACTTTTTCCTTCTTCTTAAAGGTCATCTGCATGAAACAATAATTATGATTGTTTTTAAATTTATTGATTCTGCACTATCACTAGGTCACTATATCAGAAGCAAATTTTGTGACACTGTCAAATTTTTTATCATTTCTAATTTTTCAAAATTTGACAATCAGGTTTTACATTCTCCTATAAAGTTACCCTTTGGAAGATACAATATTTCGGGTGACAGCGCCGTTATACACTTCCTTGCTGTTACAATGCTGTCACGTGCTATGTCGCGTAAGTCACTCCATTCACACCCATCTCCCTGCAGTCATGAATATTTCCCCTCACGAATTCACTTTGTAACACACTTCTCTCTCTCCAGCTCTCTTGTGCTGATTGAATTAGTTAACAACCAGGAACGGAGCAGGAGAGCAATGAGAATGTCAATCTCTAACTGTATGTGAAGAGCCATTATAATTGTGCGTGTGTACACTGAGTCTCGTTTCTCTCTCGTGGTGCGCCGTGACAGCTCAGTAGATCTTGCGAGTTGCCGGGTCACCAGCCGTGTTATTAAAAACACGCTCAACACCTTCAGGAGTATTTTGACTGCTGAGGTGCACCAGCCTAATTAGGAATGAGCTCACACATTACTATTACTGAGTATTAATAATTGGAACAACTAGGCTGGACCTTGACATCTGAGCGTCTGAGAGATGCTCCGCCTGGAGACGCGCTAATCCCTCAGCGCTGGGGTCGACATGATGGACAGCAGAATTGACGTTTCTGCATGTTTGTGTGAGAGACGGGTGCTGGGAAGCTGGAGCAGAATGAATGCAGTGCAGACTCTCTGTGAGAGGGAAGGAAGAGAGGGTGGTTTTGTGCAGCTGGTGGCTAGAGCTGATTACGTGCTCCACTAACCAGCAGCTCAGGGAGAACCAGCAGGGTTACAGCACGCACACACATGGACACACTTGCATGCGCACACACTATACATAGTTGCAATCATACAGCCTCATGGTAGGTGCTTTATTCAGGCTGTGTACTTTATAGCTGAGCCGGCCTGGGAGTCAGTAAGTGAATTACTATAGGTGGCAGGCTACTGTAGATACTGAACACTTAATTATTTAAAAAAAACTTGCTGATATATAGGGTCTCTTCTGTCCATTTGCTTGCATTTCCTTGCAACCTTCTAAGGATCCAGGTGTAAAATAAAAGAGGCTGTCCCTACCCGTAATAGAAGAGAACAAAATGAGCCTTTTCAAACCAAACATCTTGTTGCTGATCCATTCAGAGATTTTGATGTTGTCCCCTGTCATCCTTTAAACCTGGTCCCAGAGGTTCATCAGGGGTGCTGTAATGGGTGGGGGGTGTATTTGTGATGCACACTCATCATCAATAAGCGCTTATTAATGGTTTGTTTAAATAGTAGTGGAGTAGTGATAAAACATGACTGATGTATAATTTTGTTCATATTATTTTAATTTCTTTGTATTTATTGATAATGATCCTTATATAGTATTCATTCCTTGTTTCTTGTTAAAATGGTATTTTCTGACAGACAAAATAAAAAGTGTTGGATTAGATTTAATGGCACATATACAGTAGACACTCTTGCTTTGGTCTTAAAGAAAACAGGGATCAGAGAACAGAAAAACAGAGAACATCCTCCATATGTGGGATATGTAGACTATAAAAATAACAATGAATATTTGGTCTCTGAAAAACTGCAGCAAGCTATAATCTTCGCACAAACCGTCTAGTCAAACAGCAGATACTCGTCTGGTGTGGCAGGTGGGTGCTGCAGTGGATGTCAAACAGTAGAAACCAGAGCACTCTCTGTCACAGGCAGTCAAAGAGCATTGAGATAACCCCATTAAAAAGACAAGCACACACATATATAAAGAGAGACAACAGAAGCCACATATCATCTATACTGAACACACAAACATGATATACTTACTGTCTTGCATGCTCTCTCTCTCTCGCTCACTCTCTCTTTTCCCCTCTCTCTCTGTCTCTCACCCTCCCCTATTCAGAAGTATGTCACAGAGGATTGCAGTTATGAAACAGACATTCAGAAGGTTTTTAACCTTGTCACCACCGCATGGTTGCTCTCTTCCCCTCTTGTACACTCAGACAGTTCTAAGACACAGGGAGAGAGACAAGTGGGTGGACTTTCATCTCTTCTAGCGAGAGAGGGCGAGAGAGTCAGAGGATTTGGTTCTGTCAACTCTATCCTGCTGTCAGCAAATCTAAATGTGTGGATTCATTATTAATGCACAGAATCCTCAGTGCCCTCCATCAGTGTGTCGATGAATCTAGGCTAACAGCTGCCAGGAGCTCCCTGTTTGCTAAGAACCAGCCACTACCCTAGCACACTAGTCCCACGCCTGTGCAACAAGCCACACAGCTATGTTCAATAAGGAATTAGAAAGGCACTAGACTGTTATTCTCAAGATAGATCTTCTGTAGACCTTCAGATAGCCACTACCGTGTATTTATAATGCTAGTGGTATATAGTTTATATGTATTTGGATCAAACACAGCATGTTTTACAGGGTGGCTACCCCATTTATTACCCCCTAACATAGGGTGGGCAATATCGGTACAGGAGTGTGGGGTTCCTGCACAGTTTTTCGCTTTTCCTGCTCAGGCACACCTGATTTAACTCACTTGTAAATTGTCAGGCTTAGTAGGTTTGTGGTGAACTTGCATGGTACATGTTCCTAATAAAGAGGCCAGATGCACACACCGATTATAGAATCTTTTGCAGGACTGTGAGCTTAAACATCAAACCGGATTCTGGAATGTCATGATTAGAGTATGTTGTGCAGTAAACACAGGCACAAAGGCAGAGGGAACATTTTAATGAATTCTGCTGTTTATGCTGGTGTACATAAGGCCATAACATAGCCCGGGTTCATTGTTCATGGATTATCTCCATAGAAACAGCCACTGTCTGTAAAATGAACAAGGCTAGTGAAAGGCCCTTCAGGTGCACCACAAGCAGAGAGGATCTGAGCTACAGAACCACTGCAGTCAAGGCCAACCGCTGAAGCAAAAACATGGCACTCATGCAGCAAATGAAATGAAGTAATAAACAGAGCAGCAAGAAAGTAGAGGGGGGAAGTAGACTTTTTCTCCATCTGTAGTTTTAATTAAGTCCCTTGGTCAGATCCAAGCCAGTGGTTTGAGTTTGTTGTGGTTACGCTGTCATTTAACCAGATGGTTGTGACAGACTGGAAATTTGGCTATGGAACAGCAGTCAAAGGTTTCCTGCATTAAACCTCAACTTCTAGTGGAAAGCTTGGGCACAGGAGTCATTTAGAAACTGGAGGGGATATTTAATGCTGGGGGTGGGTCTCAGCGATAGTAGCGATAAGAATTTGGAGTTTACTCAAAAACTGAAAATGAACAGTCCTCGTTCCTCTCCTCAGGGCCCATTTTCATTACATACCACTTTCATTCCAGAATGTCCAATTTTGAAGCATTAAATATGGATACTGTTTTTGAACGACTTGTTTAACCTCTAGCGGTGTAGTCTATGTTTATGACTTATTATTTAGAAATGAATACTTATTCAGTAGCCAATTTATTTTGTTCAGTAACTGGTATATAACGAATATGTAACTTATGTCACATATGTTAAAAATATGTCATTTGAGGGTAAGGAATTGACGTACAGGCCCACATGCGTTTTTGAAACTGTATAGTTTTATGTAAAATGCTGGTAGTAGCTGCATTAACTTTTTTTAAGAACAGGAACATCAGACTTTACTGAGAAGTGACCTATGTGTGGCATGTATGTTTAGACCAACTGGGAACCAGAATGTTTTTTCCATGGGTTTCAAATTAGTCCCACATATGGATGCCCACCAGGGTTTCACTGGGGTCATCTGGGTTGAACACTGCACATGGGGCCCAGATGGGATGCATGTGAGATTAGGGTGGGCTGTAACAATGGGAAGCCCAACCGGGTCCCCGTAAAAACATGTGTACAGACCCATTTAGAGCCCATGCCCACCTGGGACCCACCTGGAACCCACCTGGAACCCACCTAACCCACGTTCCACCCATGTGAGCCCCACGTGAGCATTTTGGTTGGGGTGTTGTGTTATTTAAATTATGTGTTATGCTAGTCTACTGTTTGTTTGTTATGCTATTATTATGTTGTATTAGCACTACCTTCTGTGTGGCAGACTGAAGTTTGATTCCCCAACCAGGTAAGCATACCTCTAAGAGTCCCTGGGCAAGACTCCTAACGCTACATTTGCCTTCCTGTATAACATTATTCCAAAGTAAGATGCTGTGGATAAGAGCATCACCCAAATGCCATTAATGTATTATGCATAAATATGACTGTCCTTGTACACATACTCATTATTTTAAGATTTAAATATCAAAGGCGTAAATATTTAAAGCTTCACATTAGTGCATTTGACCAGACTACTAACCTTGGTAGTTGTAAATAAACTAAATAACATTAACAGCAAAGCAGGGATACCTTCCTGTACTGTTATTCACGCACTTCTTCTTCTCCTAAGACGTGTTTCCTGAGATGGGTGCCATCTTTTTAAACATTCTAGCATATGCTGGACGCTCATTTGAGAGCATTGGTTCTGAAATAGTGCACAGGATACAGATGAGGCCCTTTTATGAGGATGCAAGGTCTCAGCAGGCTACACTCTTAAAAATAAAGTTTTTTGAAATGTTTTTTTTTAGCAATTTCATAGATGAACCTCTTTTGGTTTCATTTATAAAGAACCTTTATATAAAGTAATGTTTCTATAGACCTTCAGAAGTTTTTCGCACTCACTTTAATCACTATTACAAACATGATTCTTTCTGGAACCAAATGTGGTTCTTCTATAGCATTGTTACTTTAAAAGGATGTAAAGAAGAAGTTTCTGACTTTGATGTGAAAAGGCTGGTTCTTTTTTTTTTCATACTGTTTGCAGTTCTGCCTCGGTACAGCATGGGCTGCTCTATATACCTCTGCCACCTCCTGCTGGATCTGGTTGATATGCACTATTTGGGCCAGAAATATAGGTCAGGCACTGTTACAGCCAGTAACTCTTCTAGGGCTGTCGCTGTGTATTAGAAATTGAATAATACACCTGTTATTTTGACAGCTAATCAAATAATCAGAGCAAAGACCATGCAAATCCTGACAAATATCCCTAAATGATGAATAATAAAAGACTTCATTAAAATATAAAACACTGCATGACTGAACAATTCATCAGGCTCTTTTTTTTTTTTTTTGACTTTAAAAGAGGCTAGAAGTCGATATTAAAAATGGAAATATATGCATCGTCATCGTAGAAACTAATCATTGGCAATTTATTGAGAAGATTAAAAGATGTATGAATCCATTAATTGGGTGATCATGACCGCCCCAACTCCTCACTTGTGTTATTCTTTAGACATGCAGGCAAAGTACTGGCTGGGTTCACTGTGAGCACATTTCCTGTTTATCAGAACCCCACTGCCCCCTCATTCACAGCACTGTCCTTCGCCAGAACCCCATCCACATACACACATACACACACACGCGCTCGGACAGAGGTTTCCTGTGGATGCTGTGCCATGCTTAATTAGAGCAGAGCCCCAGGAGAGCCGGCCGCAGAGAGGGGGCTCAGGGGACACACACTGTGCCGTGCCCCCGGTGACGGGGTTTCCCACTCCGCGGTGACAGTTGACACAGCAAGGGTTCCGTGGCACTGTAGCCCCTGGATACTGTGTGGGCGAGAACAAGCAAGTGACACAGACAGGAAGTGACGGTTGAGTGGGTGGGAGGGACGTGCTAGTTATCACAGTGAACACACATGCATAACCTCACACCGAGTGTGTGTGTGTTTGATGGTGGACACACCACACGCTTCCAATCTCGCTAATTTACATGCAAACTCGCGTACAACACATGCGCATGTGCAGATAATCACACTGGGCCTGTACTGTGCGTGCTGTGTCCCACAGTTGTGATTTTATGAAATATACACTATATAGACATAAGTATTGGGACACTTGTCATTCATTGTTTCTTCTGAAATCAAGGTTATAACAAAAGAGTTAGTTCTGCTTCTGTTGGAGTAACTGTCTCTACTGTCCATGGAAGGCATTTTTTAAAGCATTGCTGTGAGGATTTGATTGCATTCAGCAACAAGAGCGTTAGTGAGGTCAGGATGACAGATGGTCACCACCCCACCTTACCTCCAACTTCCTGTCAGCAGTGGGTTTAACTTTAAGCAGCTGAATGTATTCATTAGAAGAGGTGTCCACAAACATTTCGATTTTTTATTAGGGCATTTAGTGTTTATATTGCTAACAGTTATGGATGCACTGTGATATCAGAATCATGTTGGTACTGGTTCGCTTAGAAAAAGAGAAATGTCAACTCTTTATTGTAGTCTGGAAAAACAGAACTAATTGGTGACACATTAATTTTCCTGCATTGTAAATAAATATTATATTTATATTTATATATCTGCAATATAAAGGTACATCTACATTTATAAATCTTGATATATCAGCAATGGAAGATGTATGGTATTGGACCAGTATTCCCTAGTCAATGCATTCTTACTTTGAAAACAGATTGCTAAATTCTTCACATCAGTCACACTTCTTCAGCCATCAGAAAATACATTTAGCTCTTGACGTTCCTCAGTATATTCACTACTTTATGCAAAGCCCTTTTATGTACCTTTCGTCTATCTTATATCTTCAGACCACAGACTTCCATGATATATTTTGATTAATTTCACTCTGTTTAATAAGCTGGCCTAATATAGATAGATTTGAGACTCAGTAATTGACCTTTCATTTCTTTCAGGAAACATCTGCCACCTTTAAATTGAGGTTTGACCTTTGTTGCCCCCAAATGTGTTGTAAATGTCTGTTATGCAAACTTATATTGGAATGAATTGGTCGTCCACTGGAAGTGCAAGAAATGGTTTTAAAAAGCAGTTAGGGGACAGCAAGGATGAATCTAACTGTGTGTGTTTGTGTGTGTGTGTGTGTGTGTGTGTATGTGTTTAATTTGCAGTTGGACAATCTGGACGAGCAGGCAGCTCAAATCAGGAGGGAGCTGGATGGCCGTCTGCAGATGGCTGATCAGATTGCCAGGGTGAGTTTCAATTTCTGATCAGTCACACCTTAGCTAGACATACACAGGAGGTACAGGCAGCGTGAATTCATCTGCATGTGATAAAAAGCTGGAAATTACTGATGATCATAATTGTGTAACAGAATTTTTTCCTGCTTTTCCCCTAAACAACAGGCTGGCAAGTTCCCCAAGTTTGTGTCGAAGGAGATGGAAGCCATGTACATTGAGGAGCTGAAGTCATCAGTAAACCAGTTAATGGCTAATTTGGAAAGCATGCCTGTGTCTAAGGGAGGCGAGTTCAAACTTCAAAAGCTAAAGAGAGGACACAACACCTCCATCATTGACATGGGCCAGGAGGATGAGAACCAGCTGTCCAAGTCAGACGTGGTCCTCTCCTTCACTCTTGAGGTACAGAGCTGCTGATTGTCACATTGAGAACACCTTGCAGAATGTCTACAAAAGGTTTCTAAAAGCACTTGTGTTTTTCGCCTGCTTCACCCAATACCTGAAATGTGTCGAATTTCAGTCAAATTTGATATTCATATTTATATGGCATTATTTGAAAAGTATTCCAATAACGGATGCCACATTTTACTACTACTGAACTTCACAGATCAGCCATAACAGTATAATAGCATTGATTGTCTTGTTACAGTGGCACTTGTCAAGGTGTGGGATATAATGAAATGAACAAATGAACAGTCATGTGGTGGAAGCAGGAAAAATGAGCGGTTGTAAGAATCTGAGCCACTATATCGAGGCTACTCCGGGCTATAATGATGGCAAGAATTGCATAACACCGTCTAACCCGAGTCATATTTGAGGAAAATCCTTTAGTATTACTCTGTCCCCTCAGTCCACATGCTGTCACTGTATCTCTTAGCTTGTCCAGAAATGTGTTTCCTTTGGGAGTCCCTCAAAGTGTAAATAACATTTCTCGACTGCAGGGGGAGCCCAGGAGCAAGAAATGCCTATTCTTGCATAAAGCTGCTTTAATACAAATATTAAGTATTCTTTATGACACCTCAGCTGGTGTCACATCATATTCCCTCATACCTTTTAGCTCAGAAACAGTATACATATAATACCAGATAATACATTTCCTAAATGATGTTAAACGATGTTGAATGATGAATGATGTTATCTGCACTTCTACATGGCGCTTCCTATGTGGTACAGGTGATGGTGTGGCATGGAGCATTTAGCCTGCATTATGCTATACTTCCTTCTTTGGACCTAACAGATAAGAAATGTATACTCTACCCACAGAAACTTATACCCTACCCACGAACATTAGAGTGAAACTAATTAGCATTAGAAATGCATACTTACTGTTCGATTTTACATAACATAACATAACATAAATGTCATTACCAGACTACCTATTGGCATGGGGTAGTTTGTAATGTTGATTAGTTGTACATTAGTTGTGAATTAGTTGTAAAGTGCCCGCAGTGAGTCAGTATCTGATAAACTACTTTTGCAGTGCTGTGAAAAAGTAAACAATTAGAAAACACACTTGAGTGGCATATAAACAGAACTGTTATCCTTTTACGGTGTAAAGCGTCCTCTTTATGCAGGGCCTAACAGCATTGTCACTATGTGTCACTGTCAGTAGCCTTTTTATAGAAAGATTGCATTACTCATTGCCTACAACTCTGCTTTTTCTGCTTGACAGCACTAATTTGTCAAACGGGAAAGATCAGCTAAATGTGATTTTAATGTTTTTCCCCATTATTTGCCATGTCATTCAGACACATCAGGGAATACGATTTAGTGATTTGTCTTTTATTTAGTGCTGTAAAATTTGATTTTCAAGAACAAATGAATATCAGCCGTGATGAAGGGAGGGGGGTATATGTATATGGGCAGATTGTTTTTGCACAAACACGTTACACTGTGTTTAAAAATCCAACTCTTCATTTACATACATAGTCTTCTGCAGGTTTCAAAGTTTGTCTCTCCTTATTAGGAATTCATGAAAAGCCCACTGATGATAGAGAATCTGAGAATCTGAGAGAGTGATAGATTTAGCTAGCAGCTACAGTGTTAGTTTGACACGTCTAAGGCTTCAATATTCACTAGATTTCCACGCTTTCCTGTTGAATAAATTGCAGACACACTGCATTGTGAGCAGGCTCGGCTGCATTATATTATTAATACTGCATTTTTTTTTTGAACTCTCTCCCCTGCATAGTTTTTACTGTAATTATGGCATCTTGTGCTAGCTTGTTCATTATAACATTGCAGGGCTGTAGTGATTACACCACCTGGCAAAGCAATGGTTTATGGATTTGAGACACAGAATTGAGTCTTGGGTGTCTGTCTTGTGTTAGTGCTCTGGTTTTATTGGTGCTCCTGGGGGTGTGGGGATTGATTTCAGCAATGAAGTAAACAACAGGTATTTAGTCAGACACTGGAACAAAGCGAAGCACTTGTAAGAGTAGCACTGGATAAAAAAGTGCCTCACAGCCCCAAACATAAAATTACATGTTCTGATCCTACAAGACACAAATAGCACTGGGGTTTATGTGTACACAGAAAAAAGTATTGCACTAAATGATTCAGATAAGGAAAGGTTTGGAGACTGAGGGGTACCAATTATCTACAGGCCACAAAAAAGCATAACTGACAACATAGATATAAAGGGAGGAGACCGGTAACTGGTTGAAATAGGAATGGGAGCAACTGACTTATGGTACTTGATAGTAAACTCAAGCTCAGGTAAAGATTCTGACACGAGGTGTAATGAGAACAAAATCACCTGTGAATTTAGCCTTCGTTTAGCTGACATAATAGGCTAATCACTCGCTAATCACAATGCCATCTTGTCCAAACCATGACTAAAGTGGTGCCACTCAACCAAACAGATTATATGTGAGTGGACTTATAAAATAAGTACATTTTGGGATTTGGAACATGCCTGAAGGCCCTACTCAGTAATCTAACATCCTTTAAATTCCATCTCTACCTTGTTCACATGTCTACGACAAGTCTGCGCAACCCTCCACCACCCTGTCACCTGCCTTTAACCCTGTCATCCATCATTCCTGGCTCCACATATCAGAGGCAGGACTGGCTTCCTACTACAAAGCAGAAACCACCTGAACTCAAATCACTATAAGCTGAAGGCATGGTCTGATCTAGCAAAAATTTTTGAAGATAGACCTCAACTGCGTAATTGTAACCACAGCATTCTTCCCTTTCTAGTACTTTGTTTGATGTGCTAATTGCAAAACTGAATTATGTATTTTAGTCATTTAGTTATGAATTCAAACTTAATTTTCATAATTTTATTTGAGGGCACAGGTAATCTATTTAAATGCTTTCCCAACGGTTCCTTCACCCCTGGATTCAGGTGCGTCAGACTTGGATTCACATTGCCCCACTAAATAAGACACTGTTCTCCAAGTTAAGATGAATTTGGAAATATTCTCACTTCTGTACTGTGGGTTTACAGAAGCCCTTGGAGCTTTTAGAGGTTTCAAAAGCCTTCTTAACAGAACATCGATCAACCAGTTTATGTGGACATCAAAATGATATCCAAATATTTCTGATTCTGGACCAAACTGAAGTGTGTCTTCATAAACTTTCTGCAGGGTGTAATGTTGCTGTCTGAACTAAACCTTGCATCTCCAATTTAGTCTTTTTAAATCAATTACATTTCAAAGCAATTAAATCAATGGAAATAGATATGGAAATAAAAATAGAATGGTATTCAAAGGTATATACAAATCTGTTTACATTAGCTTGTATTTAAAGTTCAGTAAAGTAAAGTAAAGTAAAGGTTTTTTCTTCCCACTATAAAGTTTTACATATAAAAGGTTTTGTTTGGATGGTAACGATATGGAGTCTGAGAGAATTAAAGATGACTGAAGAGTTAAAGATGAATGTACACAGGGATAATTTCTGTGTATCTCTGTTTTGGACATGAGTTGTAACCGCTGATTAAGTGTTATATTGCTGTTAAGTATTCAATATGGTCCTTTTGTGTAGGTGGTGATCATGGAGGTGCAGGGACTGAAGTCTCTGGCTCCGAACCGCATTGTGTACTGCACCATGGAGGTGGAGGGAGGGGAGAAGCTCCAAACTGACCAGGCCGAGGCCTCCAAACCAACGTAAGACATGTTTACTCCCATTGGCAACTTCTATTCATTTTCAGTCAATGATGTAGAGATGTAGAGAAGTAGATACAGCTTAGTTTGCAGAAGTGTTCATTAATCTACTCATTTTTATCCTATAATTTAAAACGAAAGCTGATGCCAAACACTAGCCCTAATCCTTATGTCTTAACATTGTGCCTAAAAGTGCATTTAATGTAGTACCGGCAAACTCTTACATTTTAACACTATAAACTACACAGCCTGTTTGTGGTCTACAATTAAATGTTTGTTCGTAACTACATAGCATATTTTTTTCTGAGTGGGTATGGAATAGCTCATAGGAGTTACTAAATAATGACTCCTAAAAAATAAAAATGCATCTATAAAATAAACTATTCTATGAATCAGGGCTAGTTGGTGCCACAGAGCTCCAGGGGTTCTCCCTCTGGTCACTGTCTGTTAGGAGTTTGGTCTGTTCTCACCGAGTCGGCACAGGTTTCCTGTTTCCTCCTACCCCCAAAAAACATCCGTATGGTGAATTAGCTATGCTAAATTGTCCCTAAGTGTGAGTGTATGAGTGAATGAGTGTGTGGGCAAGTATTCCTGCCCTGCTCCCAATGATTCCGGGCAGACTCCAGGCCCACTGTGACCTTGACCGGAAAGAAGCATTTAAGAAGATGAATGAATGTACAATGTCTAAAATACGGGCTTTGCCCTTCAAAAAAGTCTCCTAACCCAATCTCCTTACCAAAAGAGACAGCAAACATATACTATACTATACTATACTATACTATGCTATACATAGTATAGTGTATTAAAAAAAATGAATCCTGCTTTTGTTGGAGTAGCTGTCTCTACTGCCCAATGAAGGCTTTCTATTAGATTTTGGAGAATTGCTGTGAGGATTTAATTGCATTCAGCGACATAAGCATAAGTGAGGTCAGGATGATGGATAATTGCCACCCCACCTCATTTCCTAATTTCCCATCTTATCTGAAAAGTAAGGATGGAGTACCACCATTCCAAAGAATGCAGTTACAATGCCCCACAGCTCAGTGTTGCCCATGTCTGGAATAAGGCATGATGCCAAAAGGGTTCATCTACTCCAGGGAGTCCTATTCTATTGACATTACTTTTTTACTGGAACTAGACAAGGTATGTGTGTGCATTTTCACATGTGTGTCAGCAATACATTCAACGTAAAGAAACTGAATGCATTTATTAGAAGGGCTGTCCACAAACATTTGCACTTGTGTTGTTTCTTATTTAATAGTTGTTTTCCATGAAAAATATTTATACATTGTTTTTTGGCTCTTGGCCCATTTAAAAGCATTGCTCTTTGGTCTCTGAAGACAGAATCTTGTTATAATTGACAAAATCCTTTGGTAAACCCTGCAGAATACAGCTGCTATTCTTTGAGAGAAAGGAGGTGAGTGAACATCATGGCAGCGCTGCTTCAGGTGCTGTGTGTTCCAGCCTGCACTCATACGGACACACAGAGGCAGAGGCTCTGGGGAGGAGCACATGATTTTGAGCTATTTTTGGGCCCTCTCTTCCGTCACTGGATCAGGTGCCAATTTATAATGAACTAAAGAGGGGGAGGGGAAAGGGAAGGGGGGGTGAAGGAGAGAGAGAAAGAGAGAGAGAGAGAGTGAGAGAGAGAGAGAAAGAGAGAGAGAGAGAGAGAGAGAGAGAGAGAGAGAGGGAGGGTAAGATAGAGTGAGAGAGCCAGAATGGAGGAATGAAAGGGCGCACAGCCTCTGTTTCCCCTCACAAGTGCAGTCAGCTGTGAAGAAACTGATTAGAAATGTGGAGAGAGAGAGAGAGAGAGAGAGAGAGAGAGAGAGAGAAGGGGGAAGAAAGGGGTGTGAATGGCAAAGAGTGAACCAGAGAGTGAAAATGAGAGAGCCTTGAGCACTCCTGTGCTGAAGAATAATGACATCACAGGAGAATTAATGTGATCCATCATCACGCATGGAACGGATAGTTTCACATACAGCTGACTGACTGACTGACAGCCCAACCCAGAACACACACACACACACACACACACACACACACACACACACACACACACACACACACATACACATCTGTGGATTTTGCACCTTTAGGAAGCTGGATGCATAATGTCTTTCTGCCTGTCCCTGGATGCACAAGGTCACCTTCATGCTCTGCGTCATTTGTGACAAAACCCAGCATGTGGCGGCACCAAGGACGCTCTCTCCTCTAATCCACCCCCCCTTCCCCCATCTCTCTCTCTCTCTTACTCTCTCTACCTTTTCCTCTGATTCTCCTCTCCGTCCCACTCGTCTTCCCCTTTACTGCTTTACAAGTTTCTATTTCTCACCTTTGTCCTGGTCCCTGTGAAGGAGTGGCGGATGTATGCCTGCACCTTACCTATAAAGGTTTACAGCAACTATCAGGATCGGTTAAGTAAGACAGAACTAGAAAGAGTGTTATTCGCCAGGCCATTTGTATCACACACACATACACGCACCACATACACACGCGTGCGCGCACAATGTTCAGTGATGCATGGCGTAGTGCAGTGTCAGCACCCTCTCTGGCGTTTGCCCTTAGCGCTGTCAGAATGCTAACCGCCTCATCGCCGTGGGAACCAAACACACTGGACCAGGAAACAACCACCTGACCAGCTGCAACCAAGCTCCATTCATTTTCACAGGCTTCACTGGTTCAGTGGAGGCCTGGACCACTTCAGAAGCGTCTCTCCATGCCCCAGCTGTGGTGCTTAATGATTTTAACCTCTTATTATTAAGAGGTTATTAATTCATTTAGGTTAATCTTTTTTTGGAGGTTTTGCGATGTCAAAAAAATCAATGCATTTACCATCCACCTATTCAAAAGTATTGGGATGCTTGTTCATTTATTGTTTCTTCCAAAAAGCTAGGGTATTAAAAATAGTTTATCCTGGGGTTAGCTGCCCCTACTTTTTCCAGGGAAGGATTTGATTGTATTTAGCAGTAAAAGCATCAGTGAGGTCAGGATGTTGGATGCCCAGCTAATCCCAAAAGTATTAGATGTAGAACCGTCATTCCATAGAATGCATTTTAGCTGTTGTTCCAGCTCATATATCCCTCTAGCTCATACCTTACATTAGGCATGGTGCCAACAATAGGTTCATGTTTAGAACTATTCTATTGTCAGTACTCTTCTACAGGGACTAGACAAGCTGTGTGTGTGTGCATTTGCACAAGTGTGTCAGCAATGGGTGCAGCTTAAAATAGCTGAATGCATTCATTAGAAGCGTGTTATAGCCATATCTCAACCATTATTAAACAAATTGACTAGAAGTCTGTCCAGAATGTCACATTTTGCACATACTAAAATCTGTGATTTTAAGCAGAAAAACATATCTAACTTAAATTGTATTACTGTATATATATGCACAGTCATATAAGAATATTATGATCATCCTTGGCTTGGATGAAACATGTGAGATGTTGTGGCATGTACTGTATTAGGTGAAGAAAGGTGTTAATTATAGAGCCTGTTCTGTACCACTCTGCGGAGTTGTCGTTCCCTTCTGGCATCAATGGCCACTTGGGCACCACTGGTATGCTGTTTGGTGTAGACACTATGGCGGCTCTAACGTCCCATATAGTAGACTCCGGCAAGTGGTACAGAGCAATCGACATGCCAATGTTGTTAGTTAACCTCTATAATTACCATCTTTCGTGACCCAATACAATGTCACAATGTCTTTCTAGTGTCCTCTTAGCCAAGGATGCTTATTCCCACTCGTGGGTAGGTGGTCATAATGTTCTGAATATAAAAATGTAAACACTGAATGAGTAGCTGGGTAATATTCTTTTTTATTTTCAATTCTGTGTCAGTTCTGCTTCAGCTCCTGTTTAGAGCCACCCACAGCTCTGGTGTTCTTTAATCTTTTAATTTTTACGATAGCTTTTTATGGCCCTGCACGCATGTTTATGGACTTCTCCCAACTGAGTTGCTGTCACTGCTGTGCCACCATGTGGTTAGAAGTGAGAGTGGTGATATTGTCTTCTGACTGCAATTCATCCTGATTCTAAATTTGGTGCCCTCACGCTGCTCAGAGACGTTTTTTCTCTGCGTGCAAATAAAGCACAATACGCTTGCACATACACAGTTCTAGAGACACACACATATTCTCTGCCTCTTGCACTCGCTCAGTCTCATTTGACTGCCGTCTCTGACACGTGCAGCCTGTTTCCACGGCAGCGGATGATGTCACGTGTTCCTGGCTTTACTAGGCCAGCGCAGCATCTCATTGAGGCTGTGTATGTATATGCGCTTAAAGACAGAGTGATGGATGCTGGCTGAGGTAAACATATTATGTGTTTAAGCACATCAGTAGAATGTCTTTCATTGCTGTAGGTGTAACTGAATGAAAGTCCACAGGAATTGATTCACACTTCTCTTTTAAAATTGCTGCTTTGGAGAATGCAATCAGATCCTCACGGCAATGCTCCAAAATCTAGTAGAAAGACTTCCCTGGACAGTAGAGACAGTTACTCCAAAAAAAGAGGACAAACTCAGGATTTTTAAATACCCTTGATTTCAGAAGAAACAATAAAAAGATCAAGTGTCCCAATACTTTTGTCCTTATAGTGTGCGTATTAAGTGTGTGTATGAGGTTCTTACTGATACAGCCTGATATTTCTTTCATAACACAATCGATTGAAATGCGCTGTAGGTTACTGCATACTGTAGCAGTACCAGCATTTCAAAGGATTATATATGTCTCTCTCTCTCTCTCTCTTTCTCTTTTTCTCTCTCTCTCTATTACCTCTCACTCTCCTCTCTCTTCTATTTTCACATTGACTTTCTTTATTGCAGTATCTCCCTCACACACATGACTGCTCCTCATTGTTTTCCTCCCTCTAAGAAGACTTCACCCAGAATGAGGAAATATCTGCGAGGGGGAGAAGAGAACATATAGAATGAAGATATGTGAGGTAGAGAAAAGAGCACGTAGAAAGGAAAATATCTGGAGGTGGAGAGCAGATCAACCGAGGGACCTAGACATCGCAGAAAGAGAGCAGGGAAGAGGGGGAGGGCGTTGAAACAGTGGATTATCTGCACTGTGAAGACATTCTGTGAAATTCAAATGAAATTCAATATCGGCTGACGTTTCTAAACTATGAAATAATTGCGCTTATTAGATCGTAATGAACTGTACCCGGTGTTACACAATTGTGTCATTTATATCAACAAATGAGTAATACAATTATCTTTGATAGTTTGAATATAAGGGCTTACCTGGTCATCTAAAACCCCACAGGAATTCTTAATGTTTGACCTCATCTGTCCTTTGTTGCTGAAAGATTATAGGAAAAGCCTGTGACTACAGATGAAAATTTTAAATGGATTAGGTTTTTTGTGTGTTACAGATGGGGGACTCAAGGAGACTTCACGACTACACATCCTCTGCCTGCGGTCAAAGTCAAACTGTTCACTGAGAGTACGGGAGTACTGGCCCTGGAGGATAAGGAGCTGGGCAGGGTATGGGTCTGCTTCTCTTTTGTCTGCTTGTTCATCATGTGCTTCTGCTTTATCGAAATGGAACAGTCTAATCATGCTCTTAGGCCATGGCATTTGACGTAAAACAGACAACAGCACTGACAAAAGACAAAAGATGTCTTTACAAATAAAAGTAAACAGAAAAAAATATCTAATATTTCTCATTGTAATATCATGAGAATATTATTATTTTAAAAAAACATTCATTATCAAGCATTATTTCTTAAAACAAGGAAGGACCATTGCAGTAAGACAATTTCACTAACTAAAATTATATAATGCTCATAGATAAATGTGTAATTTGCTAAAATATCTTTTTTGCAGTTGGATATATTAAGAGCAAATAAAAATGTCATCACATTTTGTAGACAGTTTAATTAAATTACGTGCTAATGAGTAGGAAAATTAGAATATGTGGTTGCAACGTTTGCAAGTAATACAGATGAGGCATGTACTTAAACCACTGTTGTGATTACATTAATCTCCTCAACACATTTGAAACTTGGAATTTGTCTTTCTACACCTAATTACAAAACAAGCTCTAGAAGATAAATGTGAGGTGGTGTAAGATATAAGATATAATTTTTCCAGGCTATTTTCACATTAAGAAATGGAAAAGTCCCTGTGAGCTTGTCATAGAGAAGGAAAACACATGGCACACACAGTATGTATGTAAATGTGTTAATGTATACAGTTTCTAGTAGCATTAAATAGTAGTGTCACATATCCTTTGGTACTTAGCCATTCTTAGTTTCCCTCTTATGACTAGCAAGGAAAATCTATATTAATTAATTATTCAGATGCAGATTCAAAGATAACTGTAACAAAATACTGTAGACATACTGTGGTCAGGTGGACGTCAATGGATAAAATGTTAACACCGTGGCTACTTTGCACAAAGAAAGGCTGCTACAGAGGCCATTTCAGTAGAATTTCAGCTCCAATGATTGGGTTCCATTAGCTTGCTTTGCGATCAGAGAGCAATACGCTTTAAATATCTCATTCTGTGTAGCACTGCGTATGTATGTATATATAAAGAACTATGTAGTTCTTTGAATCAAGAGTGGTATCCTTTTTAGTGCTATAACCAACAGTTTAAGCATCCAAATAGTTCTATATACCACTGACCAGACATTTGCACCTACTCACTCCTGCAATTTAGCCAATTGTGTGGTAGCAGTGCAGTGTGTAAAATCCGGCAAATATGGGCCAGCAGCGTCAATCAATTGAGGGTTGGTATAGGACTTTTACAGTTGGTGCCAGAAGGGCTGATTTGAGTGTTTCTATAACTGCTGATCTCCTGGGATTTTTTTTCACCACAGCAGTCTCTAGAGTTTACTTAGAATGATGGGAGAGTGATGGGCAGTTCTGTGGACAGACACTTTTTTGATGAAAAAGGTCAACTGAGACTGACAAGACAGACAGAAAGGCTACTGTAACTCAGAGAACCACTCTGTACAATTGGTAGTCAGCAGAACTCATCACACCTTGAGATGGATGGGTTGCAGCAGAACATGTTAGTTTCCCCTTCTGTCAGCCAAGAACAGAAAGCTGAGGCTGCAGTGAACACTAGCCTTCCAAAACTGGACTGCTGAAGACTAGAGAAACATAGCTGGTGGAGGTGGTGTAATAATGTGGGGAATGTTTATTTGGCACAGCTACTTCCAGCATGACAATGAGTTCAGTATTATTCAGTGGTCTTCCCAGTCACCTAATCTGAATCCAGTAAAACACATTTGGGACGTGGTAGAATGGGAAATTAGCAGCAGGAAGTGCTCCTAAAAATGATTTGTGTGACATCTTGAGAAATCCATGCCACAAACATCTGAAGCTGTTTTAAGAGCAAATAGTAAAGTATTCCTAATAAAGTGCAGAACCATTGCCTTTGCTAAAGAACCTTTGAGGAACCTTTTTTGTAGGAAAAAAAAACATTCAGTTAAAAGTGAAAGACCAGCCGCCATGTCCGTTTGCTGACTTCACTCTGTCCATTTTGTGTTATCTGCTGACACACACACACACTCACATAGCAGAGTGTGTCTCAGACTCAATTAACCTCCATGTGTAGAGACAAGTACAGTTCAACCTTTAAGTCTAAACACATTCACTGCGATATGATGAAGCCACAAGCAGAAATAACTTGAACAAAATTGTGTCTCGCCGGGTCTCTAGTCATTTCTGAAATCTGAAATTGTCCTGCCAGTTGCGGATGGTGTGTATCGGATGCAGTCAGCATTTTACAATAATAGCCTTTTGTAAGGTTTTTAGCCCAAAATTTAATTTCCTAATCTCCTAATCTACATTTTGCTCTGTAAATAATGTAATTTCCCAATGCTGGTATTGCAATTGTGACTAAATATATAGAAATAGTATATGTAGATGTAGTATATGTACATAGAAATGTACTTCACACTTTCCTTTCACTGACCCTGTTTACACCTGGCCACTTCATGTTAATAGTATCTGAATTGTATCCTTATAAGATTTTAGTCACATGCTTGTGCACTGGGTAGTCAAATGCATCTCCAGTTAGTCAGACTTAAATCTGATTGCTGTATGGTAAGAAATATGCAAATTCACTCATTGTCCAGCAGTTATTACTGGTGTGTATTACTGGTGGGTTTACACTACTAAAACCTGACTCAAATGTTCCTCAGACCACCTACTAAAGTGGTTTGAGTGATCAGATTTGTATCTTGGGTGAGTTTACACTCACATTTACAGTACATCCAGATATAATCCTGATATTTAAGACACATTAAGTGATCAGGTATAAACAGGGTTATTGTTTCTCTTATGCACAGGTTTTGGACTGTGAGCCTGGAGAACCCTTACCGTGTACATTTCACACACTTTGACACACGCACTTCTTACACACTCACACTCACCTCAGTAAGGTTTTGTTCATTAACTAAGGGGATTGATCAAATGTCCTGGGAGCAAGAAAAAAAACACAGGTTTAAATATGCAAGCCATGGAGTGCTCCAAGATCAAGATTGCTGGCAGAAGTGCTCCTTATACTGTCCCAAGTATGCACACAACAATAAGGGCAGCATTGTGCTTCTTTTATAAAGCGATAAAAAGCACAGTGGCACACACACACACATCCAATTCCACGTGCTTTTATTTTGACTAATGTGTCACACTACTATTCCATTTCAAATAGGTTGTATTCAGAGTTTCTACATCTATCGCTTGAGAGAGGTTTGGTGAGATGGCTAAAAATGACCATGATACATCAGTGTTTTCAAATATGAACAACTTTATTCCACACCTGATTTCAAGTTAGCATTGATATAATCTGCAACACGTATTTGGCATCAGCCCACATACCTCAGCACAAACTAATACAAGCTGCACGAGTTGAGGAAATGCACTGCTGAAGTCTGACTAGACGCTGCCTTCTGCGTTTTGACCTTGCCTGCTGACAGGGCTGTGTGATATGTTTCCTCTGAGGCTGAAGCAGGCAGCCGTCTCAAAGCTCTTTAACTCTGCAAAGAGAAAGATTACGCCAACTCATCAGAGAGAGGGAGAGGGGAGGGGGAGCTAGAGCTGAGGGATGAAAGAGTGAGAGGAGAGACAGACAAAAAAAAGATTGTGTGGGAGAGGGAGAGAGAGAGAGAGAGAGAGAATGAGAAAGAAACTCGCTCAACTCTGATAAGGTGCCAGAGGAGCAGCAGCACATTCAGCCTCCCCGCGCTCAGGGGGGATGAGTGAAAAATTAATTGAGTGTTGAGAATTTCTCCAAAAATGCTGACTGGCAAAAGTAATATGTTCAATTCGACTTGACTCGACCCGACTCACACCCACATCCCCGGATATTCTCCTTCCCGCTTGCAACCTGTTTATCCTTTTAGTAGTGCTGCGTGCGTGAAAACAGTTTGGACAGAACATGGCAACATAATGCTCTTCCATTGTGACCCTTCATTCTGGCTTGAGCGGACGAAGTCTGATGGCACTAACCACCGTTGTTCTCTCTGATCGGTTGATTAGGTTGTCCTTCATCCAACCCCTAACAGTCCAAAGCAGTCCGAGCTGCATAAGATGACTGTGACCAAGGCCTGCCCCGACCAAGACCTGAAGATCAAACTGGCTGTTCGCATGGACAAGCCTCAGAACATGAAGGCTTGCGGGTGAGGATTGAATTGGTTTGGAGTATATTTTCATTGACAGGCTTTTCTTGAGGTATTCATTTTACTCCAAAATTATTTGGTAACTTCTGTGGAACTTATATAGAGTTATGAGTGGAGAACGAAAGTGTACATTATATGTCCAACACCCCTTTTAATGAATAAATTCAGCTTCTTTACGTTGCACCAGTTGCTGACACATACACACACACACAGCTTGTCTGGTTCCTGTAAAGAGGTATTGCCAATAGAGTAGGACTCTCAGGAGCAGATAAACATGAATCTGTGGCACCTTTTCTAATGCCAAGAGTGGGCAAGAAGAGTGTAAAGCCCCCCAGCATTGAGTGTTCTCTCTAATGATAGTGCTCCATCCAATGCTTTTAGAATTAATTGGGGAGTTGGGGATGAGATGGTGATCATCCAACATCCTAGTTCTAACGCTAAAACACTTGTCTCTGAATGCAATTAAATCCTCACAGCAATGCTCCAAAATCTAGGAGAATGCCTTTCCTAAATCCCTGAAATTATTACTCCAACAAAAGCAGGATAAACTTTACCCTTGATTACCCTTGAGTTGAGAAAAAACAACAAATGAGCAGGTGTCCCAGTACTTTTGTCCATTTGGTGTATATGAATATATTGCATGCCTTTACAAAACAAATGTTAAATGTTTACATTTAAGTGGCACGCTTGTCCTTAGGCTTCTTCTCTTATCTTGTGTTTTACTGCATAGGTACTTGTGGGCTTTTGGGAAGAACGTTTGGAAGCGCTGGAAGAAGCGATTCTTTGTACTGGTCCAGGTAAGTGAGAAGGGATTTGAGTTTCCGGCCATGTAGACAGAACAATGGGAAAGAAATAATGTCCAACAAAACAGTCTTATGTGTGTCCATGTGAGTTTTTTTTGTTTGTTTGTTTGTTTTGTTTCTTTGCAGGTGAGTCAGTACACTTTTGCCATGTGCAGCTATCGGGAGAAGAAGTCTGAGCCTCAGGAGCTGCTTCAGCTGGATGGGTATACTGTGGATTACACTGACCCACAACCAGGTACTTGCACAAACTCCAGGGGCAGCTTGTGGTTTCTACACTCTTCAACATTTCATTAGTTGCATAGTGCACTACATAGGGAGTGCGGAGCAATTTGGGATTCAGCTTGTCTTTTCGGGTTTTCGCATTAAATTAAGATGAAAAATACTGTATAGCTTCATAGCTATGACACTGGCAAACAATAATTATAGGGCTGTTTTTACAATTGTTACATTACTGGTCACATACTGCCACTTAATGACTTTATCTCCGCATGAAAGACTGGAAATGGGCTAAATAACATAGCCAACCACAGCCTGAGCTCAAAAAGCAAACACTGTACTTACCGCTGTGTTATTGTGCCCGTTATTCGGGAACACTTTCTTTGTTTTGTGAGATTCACAAAATCTCTAAATAAGTACAAGGTAGCAGTATCAAATTAGGTGTATAGCACCACCTACTGTTTGTGTCCAGTGATGCTTGCACAGTCAATCATTAGCCCAGAAAGAGACACTTAGTTTCATAGTCTGGTCAGGGAAAGAATGTAACTCCGTCATATTTTATTTTTCTCTTTCTGACATGCCTAAATGCCCACTTTGTGACGACTGGGAGACGAATCAGGTGCTTGCAGATGTAAAATAACAAGAATACTTTGATATAAGGTGTATAGCAAGACTGATAACCAACAAAGCACAAACATACAGTGAACAGAGTAGAATCAGAAATCGAGATACTAGCCACAGTCAAAACCAGAAAAGTATAACATACAAGCAACCAAGTCCAAGGGGCAAAACCAAGAATCGGAAACACAGAAAACCAAAGCGTATTGATACACGGGAAGGTAATATAGACAATGAGAAACGCTCAGTAAGCAACAGAAATGTTGGCAATACTTCGCAAGGTAAAAATGGGACTGAACAGGTATGTATACAAAGGACTCGAAGGAAATTGAGTCCAGGCGGTCAACGGGTACAGGACACACTTCATAGACTTCATAGTTTCCTTTATAGTGCTGTACCAGAACACCAGCCTCCACTGATACCCATTATATGCATACATTCACTGTATGTGTAGTGTATGCATGTTTTGCTGCTAATCACCTTAATGTCATCTTCCTGATCAGAATTCTTGCATGTTACAGGACCACTGACCCACACTTTAACTTGTCTACTCTTTCTTGTCTTGTATGTAGGTCTGGATGGAGGCCGTGCATTTTTTAATGCCGTGAAGGAAGGCGACACTGTGATCTTCGCCAGCGATGATGAGCAGGACCGCATCCTTTGGGTGCAGGCCATGTACCGGGCAACTGGCCAATCACATAAACCGGTACCGCCCACCCAGGTCCAGAAACTCAACTCCAAGGGTGGAGCTTCGGCGCAGATGGATGCGCCCATCTCTCAGTTCTGTAAGTCAACGCACTGGCAAAGCATACACTCCCTTCTCGCACACACATACACACACAGTGTATCAATTTCATTTGAACCTTTTTCATTTAAAAGTCAGAGCACACTGTTAAACTTATGTAATATAATTATGGAACAGTGGTTGATGCTTTCTGTTAACCTTGAGCCATGACAAGTTTACAGCCCATGGGGAAGCACTGACAGCAATGTCACTCAGAGTTATATGGAAACACCGGCACACATACACAATGACATTCAACCTAACACACTATGTGCCTTACTGTTTGCATTTACTTGGCACAGTGAGCATTTAATGTCACAAGGGATTCTAATGCCAGAGTTGTACTGTACCACCAGAAGTTCAATTACCAGAATCCATCGAAAGCGTACCATTTCATTTAGTCATTCGAGAAACGTTTGGTCAATGTTGAGAAACTAATACTTTTACCCATACGCCAGCTTACGCTCTTAGCAGACTGCAGTGGTAGCAAAGGGAAGGTAAGAGTGTGTAGAGTGGAACGTCTGTTCATTCTGATGTCCCCTTTTTATGTCGTACTTCTTGACCTCTGTGTTAGGTTTTAGCCTGCCCCCCAAAATTGGAAAAAGATGGAGCCACTTTCAGAACGTATTGAGAGATTTCTTAGTTTTTATGTAACATCTTCGAGAATGACCTAGTAATAAATATTTAATCTGACTCCACTGTAGCTGTAACAACCAGATTTCCCACAAAAAATAGTTTTTGACCTTGTTTTTTTAGTTGTGGTGTTTTGCATAAAGTAGTCTTCTGAGGACCTAAATCATGATGCTGTGTCAGTTTAAACCGCATGCAGTTTCTAAATCCCCGGTATACAGTTCAAACTAACCCTGTTATCTATAACAAACTGAAAGCTGCTCTATCTTTTAAACTCTGAACATGAAGTCTTATAAAAACAGTATATGAGTAAGCACCCTTTTATAATTACAGAATCACAGTCCAATCCCAACGGAATGAAATATGTTATCAATAAGACTTTAATTAACTTTTGAATTCTCAAACGTCTTTAATGTGCTTTTCCTCAAACAGGCAAAAATGAATTTTTCAAAGTGATCTTTTAAATTAAGCCCCTTCCGAGCATATTAACAAAATAGATCCTGCTATTCAGAACCAAATCCATGTTTTGGTGTGCATCTTTGTACCTCAGCATCTATCCAGAAGAATATTTTTGTGACAACCGCTTTTGAAAGCTGAGATGCTCGATTTTTTGTAACTTCCATATGAAAGGGTAAATTCAAGGCAGTCTAGCATGAAAAATTAGTGTTTTGTTATTTATCGTTGAGTGAACTCATACAAGTTGATACAATAGCAAAGGTTTATCAACAAAACAAAACTACCAACAGAGATTCTTTGTTATTTCTCCATTGATTCTTTTCGTCCAGTATGTGAATGTTTCTTGTGGTCAGTTGATTCCTTACAAAGTTCAGCTGATGCCATTCAACTTCCTCACTATAACACAGACCCTACCCGTCCCCTTCTGAAACATTATTACACAGTGTAAATGTTTCACACTCTCACCTTCTATACACCCAAGTGGTTTTGAATGGCATATTTAAAGTAACACACACCGCATACAGTACACACTTTAAGGGCACTCAACAACACTTTGAAATTGTGCTGCAGTTGGTTTTACCAGATTCTAGAATGCTATGAAGGTTCTGGGATGTTCACTTTTCTTGCAATCGGGATTTAATAAAGGGTTAAATTATAGACACACAAATATACATATAGTTGCTGTTATGCAAAAACCCCATATCTCCAAAGTGGCAGCTTTACAGGAGGAGGTAAAAACATCTTTCTATTGGTCCGTTTATCGTGAAATTTAGACACAGTGTAAAAAACAAGTGAACATTGAAATAAAAGGTTTTCCCGTGACAGCAACAATATGAACCATGCAGTAAACTTAACATAACTTTAAAAAATCGGCCTGTAAATAAGTGCTTTAGTCTTGCAGAGCACCGATTTGCATTTTGCTTCACGATAGTAAACATATGAATGTTATTGGGGCTTAAAATGCTGATACTTCCAATAACTGATTCAGTGCCTTCATAGAATCCTTGTAGTTGCTGTCACTGGCAGTAAATACACAATTTTACTCGCATTCAAATATGGATGTCTAAAGGTAAGTGTATTTGCCAGTACAGTACTAGTCACTGTTACATGTACAAGTCGAATTGCTTTGATCTTTCTCCATTTAGATGCTGTAAGTGTTCATAATCCAGTACACACATGTGGATTATAGAGCAAAGAATCCTGTAAAAAGAAAACAACTGCAGCAGAACAATGAATACAAGAAACAAAAGACACCCGACTTTACCTTTCTCCCCATCTTTCTCTCTCTTTCTCTCCCTCTTTTTCTGACTCTCTCTCTTTTCATCTCTCTCACTTTATCGCTCTCTCTTTCTCTCGCTCTCTCTCTTTTTGTCTGTCTCTCTCTCTCTCTCTGACATTGTCCCACACCAGCTCAGACTGCCTTATCATGTTGGTACAGGTCGTTGTTTTTACGTTGTGTTTTTCCTCCTTCATGCTTTGCTTGTACCCTTCTTTAGTCGTGCCAGCTGTACTGGGGTCAGGGTTTTCGTGTCTGCTTTTTTCCTTCAGCCTTGTTGCTAGTCTTTATGTTATTCTGGTTTGTCCCTTCTTACCCTGCTGTCTTCTAGCTGGACTTAAGGGTAAGTGCTTCCCTGTTAGCTAGCACCAGTCAGATAATCCTAAAACCATTATCTGACAAATGCAACATGCTTTTTTACTCTCTCTGTTCCCTCTTCCTTTTTCCTTTTCTCTTGAATCTCGCTTTTCATGCCTTAGACCAAAGTAGACTTTTTTTTTGTCGATTTAATTTATTGGTTGTAGGTCTAAAATATAAACTTCCATTTTTCTTGCCAGTTTAGGATGCATGAAATTTTAATTCTTCTCTCAGTATCATTAAGCTCCGTTATTATGATTGGTTTATTTGCATAATTGCCTTCTCTATAGTACATGATATCACTGGTGTGAGAAGACCCCTCAGAGTAAAGCTTTAATAAAAGCTAAATTCAGTGTTGAATGCTTTCAGCTATGTGAGCCTTGGACATCCAAACAAGAGATACCAACAGTCTGTACTTCTTGCTAATGCTAATTTTACATGACCTTGTATATTGACTAACTTTAGGACTCACAGTTTTCTTTAAGCTGAGTTTTAAGCTAAATTGATCAAATATTTGATTGAGTTATGGTATAGTTATAGTTATTAAATAAAAAATAAAATATAAAAAGATTGAAACATGGCTCATAGCAGCTGGATCTGAAATGCTTTACTCTTGAGGGTTCTGTTGTCTTTAGCCTTTAGCCACTGTCTTGCTGTTTTGACTTTGGTTCATAAGAGTTGGCAAATATGTAAGTGGAGTATTCTGAATGCCAATGCCAAGGACTAGGTATTGCCATCCTTCTTTACAATGAAATACTCCCGATTTTTGTAGTATTTATCAGATTTTCTGGGCCTTTTTTTGGATAGCTGCTTGGCCCAGCATAACACCTTTAGCAGCGAGAGACTCCATTTTGAATTTCTGTTTTGATTGCCCATTTATTGCTTGAGTAGATGAGCACTCAAGTGTCACGTTGTCCATTTAGGTGGTGGCAAAAGGGCAGGATTTGTTTGTTTCGTTATTCCCCCATTTTCCCAGAGAATGAATGACCTACTTTTGGCCTCTGTTGGCTTCATGCTAAACCCATGTACTTGCACCAGAACTGTAATGCTAGCCTGTTAGCGTGCCACTTTGGTGGCTTGCTTGCTAGTGTGCTCAGCAGTTGTTGTGAACACACTGATAATTTCTCAAGTATTGTCAACTTGCAAATGCTAATAGAAAATAAGGAATGCAAATAGTTAGCTTTAAATGGAAAATGTGTCAGCAATTGTTTATTTGCATGACATTGGAAAGCATAGTGGTCTTCCCGCATGCGATTGTAGATAATCATGGAGCATTTACATACACTCATGTTCAAAGAAAATGAATAGGTAAAAAATAGTCTTAAATAGTGGAATCAAAGTTTGCGATGTTTTTGTATGATCATATTCAGACTTAGTTGTTGGGAAATGAGTTGCATTAAGACACAGTTTCCACTAAGACCGCCTCTCTCAAGCCCACTTTTCTTGTTTCTTATTTTCTTCCAGCCTATTTCTTTTGTACTGTCCAACTCTGGAATTTGCTCATATATTCTTTCCCCTTCCTTTTGTGACTCACTTTCCCATTTAGCCCATTTTTATATTTCACTTACCATTCTACACCATACAGTCTGTATTTTTTGCCAACTACTGTTTTTTAAGGCTTCATTTACTATTTATTCAAGTCCATTATCTCTATTGTTCATGGTTCACTTTTCCTCATTATTGCTCTTTATATCTTTATATTTTCTGTTCCCTTTTTTCATTTTTGCTTTTACCCATAAAGAAATGTTTACTTTTTATTCCTTTTTTTGCCACCTCAGCACATTTCTTTGTTCTTGGCCCTGCTAATGGATCCTTTTACAAAAAAAAACTTTATAGGCTAGGCTGCTTGTTCTAACAGACAATCTTTAAATTCAAAAAGCCATTGACAGACACAGTAAAATTACATTTAAAAGGGGAAAAATAACTACAAGAATTACATTGTAGAGTCTTGTCTTCTTTCTATGTAAAAAGTCGTTATATTGTCCAGTCACCACTTCCTACCACATTCATAACCATTTCTACCTGTTTTTGTCAAAAACATGAGCTGCCACTCTCTCTATTAATCTCAGACACTGCACACATATTTCTCTGTATATTGTCTCTCATAAGAACACATTCATCACAGCACCAGTTTGTATTATATCACGCTTTTTGATATTTTTGCGCCAGGAAGAAGATCATGTTTAATAGTGTGGATAAGCATTTTTATGACAGGCTTCGTAAAACTTTTTTCTTTTTTCTACCAAAACAGAAATCACTTATAGGTCTGCTTTTTATATGTATATAATTGACAAATCAGTTTGGAAACACCGCTAAAACAAAAATCTAAACTATACATGAAAAAATTAATAATCTATGTTGGGGAAGAGCAACTTCACAACCTTTATAGATTTTTCACATGTGACATTAATCATTTTTATTCTTATTATAGTGTATTTCTAACCTATCAAAGGACACTGTACCTTATAATCCAAAACAAAAGCTCTTAACTTGCCAAAACTAAAAATCCTCCTGATTTTCTGACATTTCCATTTTTACAAGCACACAATCCATCCTTTCTCTCTAAGTGAGTGACATTAACCAGTTGCGAATGGCAGAATCTATTGTATTCATGTGAATGTAAAAGCATTACAATTCATCATTAAGAATTTCGCCTGTACCCACTTTCCCTCGAGCTATAATTATTGGTTTTCACAAACAAAATATGTAGTAAACGTTTGGAGAGACTGCACCCAAATCAGTCCATGCATGTCCATCCAGTTTGAATGTGGGTTGATGAGTTGAACTTGAGCATCGCCCAGTTCCATATTGCTAGGTCCGATTGATCTCTGCTTGACTTTTGCTGCAAGTTGACAATGTGAAAGCTAAAAGTCTTTGAGTTGCTGTAGAGTAGCTGAACTAGATGCTGATCTTTTGTTGAAGGTAGACGGATCTTTCTATGGACTGTTTTACTAACTTCATCTTCCTTACATCACCTCCTTTCCCTACGTCTTGCGTGATTGGCTGGATTAGATGCTGACAGGGCACAGAAGCACGGAATGGATGAGTTTATCTCGGCTAACCCCTGTAGCTTTGACCACGCCTCGCTGTTTGAGATGGTGCAGAGGCTCACACTGGACCACAGGCTCAATGACAACTTCGCATGCCTGGTAAGTATGACATGCTAGGACAAGCTGGAGTCATAAGACACAACTAGTAAATTATTGACAGGAACTACCTGATGTCCCTTTTTGCCCAGTCTCTTGTCATTTCTTTAAACTGTTCGTTCTCTAAGGGCAGGATGAATGTGCAATACCCACGCATTCTCATGTCTTTTTACTTTCCAAGGCAAGCCTAACTTCCTGTTAGTGCTTAAGATTGATCACAGCTAGCTTTTTTGTGCCCACATGAAATAGGTTTGTTTTGACAGCACACACAGTACAATAGGAAAGTCCCAGTAGCTCAGTGCATATCTAAGGATGATTCCAAACAGTTGTATGCAAGAACAAGTTATTGGGATGTGTAGCCACATTTCCACCAAGGCACCGGTTTGCCATGAATTAGGAGCTGCTGGAACACCGTCACTGGAGTCACTGTTTACTGTTCAGACTGTCATCTGAAAAAGAAGCAGCTGCTCCAAAATTGACACCTTCTGGCTCAACTAGTTTGCAGTTGACCGCTTAGGTAAAGAAAACACTGTACAGAGAAAAGGATTTGGTCAGATGAGACCAAGATTGAGTTGTCTTGTCCTAATCACCAGAGGTATGTTGGACAAAGTAAAGGCATTCAGCCCTAAGAACACTGTACTAGTGGTGGCGGTGGTAGCATCATGCTTAGGTTACTTTCCCAATCTCTGATTCTTGCATATAATTATGGCCTTTCCAACTACTGCCGTCATCCTGAGAGGAAGAAATTTTCACAATGTTATCTTACCATCAGAGTTCCAACTTATTTGGAGAAGTGTACTAACCACCTCAAATACTTGGTATTTGCCTTAGTGACCACTACTTCCAAGGCCATTTCATCTGGGAATAAAGTCATGAAAAGTCCATTGCGTGCTTTTGCTTTACAGGCACTATGTCTGCTGGTACCCACCTTCAACCTCTTTATTGCTTTGCTGTTTTGTTTGCAGGGATGGTTTAGCCCGGGGCAGGTTTTTGTCCTGGATGAGTACTGCGCTCGAAATGGAGTGAGGGGATGTCACAGACACTTGTGTTACCTTGGTGACCTGCTGGAGAGAGCCGATGCGGGCAACATGATTGACCCGACGCTGCTGCACTACAGCTTTGCTTTCTGTGCCTCGCATGTCCATGGGAACAGGTACACTTACACTTTCCTTGCAAAATGCGGTAGGCCACACAGTAGTCTACAAACACATGGCCACGGGGGTGCTTGAGGGAAAGAATAAAGTGCCAGAGGCTTGTTAGAGCTTTTTTGTCATCATTTGCTTCGGCTTTTGTCTGTTGAGTTGTTTTCTTTCTCCTTTTAAATGTCATGTTTTTCTTTTGTTGTATGGCATTTCACATTATTAATTTTGGCTTGTTTTTTCTTCTCCCTCACCTTAATCCATGTCTTCCCGTGTATTTCAGCAGCGTTCATTAAACCTTAAAGACTTACTTCCTTCCTTTTTCTCATTGCTTCGCTCCCTGAATCTCTTTGTTTTAATATCACTCACCTCATCATATGTTCCTGATAGTCAGAGGGGGTCTGAGTTACAGGGGTGTGGCTCTAAGCCAGGAGGGAGAAAGGAGTCTAAAAAAAAGAGGAACTGTAAGGCTCAGCCAGTCCCTGAATGCCAAAGGTAAGAGGGCTTTAAATGCAGAGAAGTAACCCAGTATTTGATAACTGTTTTTAACCTTTGTGCAAGTGAAGGTTCAGTGGAGATTCCTGACAACAGACTCAGAAATATGGCAGATTATAAAAAGTCAGAATTATAAAAATAATTAGAGACTGCACTTAGCAGTCTAATGTGGGACTCTATCACTGTGCATTGTCATGCAGCAACGTGGCAAAGCAATGTGTGGAGATATCAGCTGCAGTGTAAAATGTGCCATCTAACACAGTTGCATTGTTTTAACACCAAAGATTGCAAAGGACTTTACCCACACCAGTACATTTGGTGCCATACTCCCAGTTTAAGGCCTCATTAGTAGGTTGTGTTCATTTAAATTTTGATCAAAAAATTTAGAATATTGAGTCGTAAACCCAGAATGCTGACTCAGATTGAATGGTGATCTAAGTAGTACGCTAGATCATTAACAGGATGCATGTCTAAAGCAGCCTCAGTTTTGAACAACAGAGAAATTGCGCTGTTCTTAAAATAGGACAGATTTATTTTTAGGTTGAGCTCTTGGGAGAGGGCAAGGAGGGTGGAAAGCTCCCTCTAGCTTTCATAATGGAAAATAGAGAGTCACTCTAGATGTGTTTCTAGATGACACTATGGCACTAACAGAATATAGTTGTGGTTTAAACTGGTCAGAGAGGTTTAAGAACTATGAACTGGACCTTCAAACCTCTGTTGCAACATTTTATGATACTTTATGATTATGATTTTATGATTATTATACCTTCTTATCTCTCTTGATTCATTACAATTAAAATTTGTGTTTTGTAAGAAATGCATTCATATTTCTTTTAAGTCACTTTAAAGAACATCCCCTTTTTGTTATTCCCATTATTTTTATTCCTGCACACCAAGAGATAACCAGAAATGATTAAATAATCAATAATTCCTCTGCCTTCACAGTCAAACTTTGACAAGGATAAGCCTTTGCTGCCACCTCGAGGATATGTTTTCCAGAGTCCATTTTAAAGTGAAAGCACCATTCATGCATTTGCAATCCAAAATATGTAATTAATTAAAAATGTGACCTTTAAAAGCTTTAATGCTGCTAGCTGACCTATCAAAAACTCTGTGTGGGCTTGCAATAGTAGCTGTGTTGCAAACAAATGATTTGCGCAAAGCCAGTGACAGGCACAAGAGGTATGAAAATGAATAATAATAATTAATGAATCACAGGATTAGCTCTTCGAATGAGCTAATTGAAAAGTGACTGAGCTGTGGTCAAATCCCAGAGGGTGCATTAAGTGAAGTGTGCATTAATATTGCATAAACTACAAGCTGAAAATTGTCACCTTGATAGCTGTAACTGAGGTACAACTCAAAGTATCTCAGTGAGGAATCTTCCCTGCTGTGTCATATAGAATGAACAAAGTGTTACAGTCATGTGCAAAAAATTGGGACATGTCATGAAAACCTTTTTATTTTTTGTTGGTTAAACATATTTAAACATTTGATGAACATTTGGTCTTCACTTTATGAAGTGACAATATTATTATATTTATAGTTAAAGTTATGTCCATTTTTAACGTTGAATATGTTAAAAAAAAAAAGTTTGCCCTAATTTTTCTTACTTGCAGTTCTAGAGGTAAGAAAACAGCTGATTTCTGCATACATCAGATTATGCAGTATGATATCTGATAAACATAACTGATAATTTACTGTGAGAATAATTTCATTATAGAATTTTAATTTTAATATTAAACAAATCTATTAAATATTTCTGCAAAGGCGCCCAAAATATCTTTTTTCTGAGGTCATAGAAAAGTAGTGCTGAAATAAATGGATCCTTTTACTCTAATGGCCCGATTATTGTGTTGTAACAGTAAACCTTGGTGGTATCTAAGCAGTGTGAATAGCCTTTTTTGTTCTAAAATAGGCCTGATGGTCTCGGAACCGTAACTGTGGAGGAAAAGGAGCGCTTTGAAGAAATCAAAGAACGATTACGTGTTCTGCTGGAGAACCAGATCACAAACTTTAGGTGAGTAGATGCTATTAAGTCACATACTGTGATTTTAGTGTACTTTTTTTCCATATCTAATGTTTTTCTTAGCCCTGTATCTCAAAACTATACAGCCTGTAGCATTGCTCATTGTGGTTTTGTTCCTGACATAGGTATTGTTTTCCTTTTGGGCGCCCAGAAGGAGCACTGAAAGCCACTCTGTCTCTGCTGGAGAGGGTAATGACATCATTGTTTTCTATAGAGAGAGTGTGTGTGTGTGTGTGTGAATCTGTGTCAGAAAAGTGGAGTGAGAGAAAAGACACTCAAAGCTTCGAGGCTCATGCTTCCGTGTTAAATATGCAGACAGTAACAGTTTTGTGTTCTGTTTATTCACAGGTTCTTATGAAGGACATTGTGACCCCAGTCCCACAGGAAGAAGTAAAGGGCGTGATCCGTAAATGCCTGGAGCAGGCAGCTCAGATCAACTACGAGCACATTACTGACTACGCTAGAGTGGAAGGTGACTACAATCGCCCTTTTATTTCACACTAAGCCGTTAACCTTCTCATTCACCAGTTTGATCTGAGCTGTAGAAAGAGCTGTGATTTGCCTTCAATCTGACTCATGTCTTCACATTGTCAAACTATTGTGGATCTTGAAGCTGTTCATAGCTGTTTAGAACTCATAATAATGTCACCAAGTCATATTATAACTTTTGCCTTTTTTGCCGGCTTGATAATGACCACATGAGTGACTTCCAAGGCCATCAGTGGAATTAACAGTATGTGTGTCTTGTGATGATCAGGTGGAGTGTATAATTGCATGTAAATTTGTCTTCAAATGTAGCTATAAATGTGTTGCTTATCTAGTTAAGTCTAGTTAGTAGTTTCCACAAAGCTAAACTGTAAAGTGGGAAAGAGAAAATTCCTTCGTGTACAGAAATAGTGTAAGATTAATTGATACTATTTTTACTTAGTATTCATCAGTTTTACTTTAAATACTACTTACTGGACTTGTATCTTTTGTATTTCAATTAATTTTGAGGTTGATTAACATGTTATAACATGTTATGGCTCAAATGCTTGTGTGTGTATCCTCTTGTTGTAGACTTGTGAGTGAAAATGCATTCAAATTCATAGTGAAGAGCTTCTGACCTTCCATTCACTTGAGGTGACATGGAAAATGGAACATAAGGACTTGACATGAAGACGTAAAATGTCCTCCATTACCCTGCACCTTTCTGTTTTTTTTGTATACAGTTCTGCCCAATTCTAAAACCAAGATCTATCCTTACGACTGTTCTTGCAATGGATGGATTATAGACCTCTCTTTGGCCTTATGGAGTTTCCTTCCATTCAGGTCTTCAGACCATGTGAAAGGCTAGTGAATTGGGAACATGAGGAAGGGACTGAAGGTAAGCAAGGAAGTTACAGGAGAAGGAACCATTCTGAAAGGAAAGTGGTGATGCAGCATTTAAGGACTATGCTTATCTATCTAAGAGTTAGATTATCGTTTGGTGGAAAAAAAGGCGGAACAGGGGATATCTGTTGATCCGACCCAGGGAATAGGACAAATCCCAGAGATGAAAACCCAGTGAGTAATAGCTACCAGCTACCTACAAGTACCTCAATGGAAGGACCTAAAAGAGAAAAGACAGGGATCAATGTGTTGCTTTCAAGTGTACCTGTGTCAGAAAAAAATACAGGACTGTTGTGATGGTCTGGTTAGAATTGGGCTCCCCCTCCTCCTCCTCCTCCTCCCCCCCCCCTCCCCCCCCCCCCCCAAAAGAAAAAAGAAAAAGACAGGGGACCTTTCTCAATTGGGTTCTCTCCTGTCTTTCAACTATCCCTTATAAGGGCTCTGTCCCTTATAATGTTTTATCCCTTATAATCTGTGATCCCCAAGGGTCACAAATGGTGAACGAAACAGTATTTATTACAATTTTATTCTTCAGGGGCATTGTCTGCTTCTTTCCTGTTAAAATTAATTTGAATTTCAAGTTTCTTAAAATTGCACAAGTTTGCACACGTGACCGCCAGACATGCCCTTCACCATCTTGAACCCTTAACCCCCTGACTTCTGACCCCGAACTCTTGCATGCCGAAATCCTCTTTTTCTTCAGGAAAAAAGAGGGAAATGTATGATCACCCTGTCTACTCCTTGGCTACACAAGTGATGGATTTAACCATCCGTGAGTAATTTCCTCATCCTTTTCATCCCTTACCCTCTTTCTTCAGTCTTGTCCACGCCATCTGTCATAGGATTGTCAATCCCTTTTACTTTCATTTATATTTTTTGAAAGGGAAAGGAGCAATTAATTAAATCTGATGAATCTGTGTCTCCCAGACAAATTGTTATTGTTTATAGGTTTACAAGCATCATATCTTTAGCTTTACAGCCAGAAACACTAGTGTTAATTATAAACTAGCTTGCAAACCTGATTTATTAACCAGATTAACATTTTAATGAAGAAGTGTGAAAAGGTGACCTGACCGGCTCATGATTCTTTGATACATAAATTGTCAGAACAACAGGAGATAACACTTACTATGTTTTTCACCATCATCCGTTGTGTATTAAGTCACCCAGAAGGTTTTGTCCCTTTTATTCACTGCAATTTCATGGAGTGGACAGGAAAATGTGTCAGATGTTATGGCCACATCTGTTTGTGACATAACATGATCAAACATCTGTTCAGCTTCTTCTTGTCCTTTTTTTTTTGGTTTGAAGCTCATGCTCATGACTTGAATGCATTTTTGCTTTTCACTTATCTCTCTCAGTTGTCTGCTTGTGTGTCTGTGCTGTAGTGTGCTAGCTGGTTTCACTGGGGATTCCAGAGCACTTCAGCAGGTGACTCAGCTGCCAGGAGAACTGAAATAGAGCAACGGAGAAATGAGTCATATGTGTTAGATCCGGTATCATAAGTTTGTTCACGACTAGCTGTTGTCACTGTTCTGTCGGGGCGAACAACTCTGTGGTCTCTTTGTTGACTGTGTCATGTTGCTTCTTCACTGTGATTTTTTTTTCTGCCAGGTAAAAGTCTGTGTCTTTGTCGCTGGATGTTTTAGTTATTTTATTAAAAGATATGTCTGCCTACTAACGCCCCAAAACTTCTCCTGACGCACAGTCAGGTCAGAAATTTCAAGGAGTGACGTCCGTCCCTGACTTTGGGACTTAAACCTCGCTATGCGAAATAATTCCTAATAATTACTCTTTGTTTCTCTCTTTTCTTTTCTTTTCTTTTCTCTTCATTTTCTTTCTTTTTCTTCCTCTCTCTCTCTCAAGTTGAGAAAACTCTAAAGGATCAAAGGGATCCAGGTGAAGCCATATTTGACATCAACCTCTGTCCCCTCCAACAAATAACCCAGTACACTCAGACACAAACATGCTCTCCCTCACAAACTCATCTACAGTTTAATGAGGCCTAACATAACCACACTAAATTAAAACCCTTCACCCCTTGACACAAGAATTCCCCCCCTGTGCAATTTTGGCATGGTCTGTCCTCCCTCCCCTTCAGTAATACATGCTAAAGATTGTTTGTGAAGATAGTATACTTCCAAAAACCTTGCCTAGCAAATATGGCCAGCTATGACCATGAATTATTTGTGACTGGCCAGCTGTGCAATACTATCTATCACAAATATCTCAGTGGCTGCATTTTCAGTGTGTTAAACTGTAAAATGATAAGAACACCATGTTTCGTAAATTGCCCACAATGTGTCCCTTGGCCATTAGATTACTAGTATGGTACTCCGGGCGGTAGGGAATTCATAGTTAGATGTCTTTGTTCCATTTTGTTTCTAATTTGCAGAAGCCCATACATCTCAACAGAGGGAAATGTAGCATTGAGAAAAGTTTAACACACTGAAAATAGATGAAGTATGAAAAATGGATGATTGTAGTCATCCATTATGGCCTGTCATTACTTCATCATGTTGTGTTGATGACATCTTGACTTGACTAAGAGCCAATCAATAGTGTTTTTAAGAGCAAACCTTTAACAGATATCATCAGCATACCAGTGTTGCGTATCCCAAACATTCATTAACGTTCAACTCTTATTTTAAGAATTCAAGCAGTCTTCAAAAGGCCTATGATCTGACATTTCAGTTGAGCAGTGTTTGCAACTTTACATAATTAGTGCTAACCCATGTTTCAATGGAAACATCAACCTTTGCTGCTTATCATTATTATGTATTTTGTTATCTGTCTTATTCCAATTCTTGTCTTGTCGAGAAAATGTTATATTATGTGTTAAAACCAAAAGCATTATATGTCCTGCATTCATTTCATTGAATCAAGTGTCTCACAGTCTGATCTGCTGTTTGTCTTATGTGTGGCATTTCCACAGATTTTGCAACCGGTTCTTTGCCAGTTAATTAACGTGCTGTTCGAAATTATCTGGAATTGGATTCTGTTTTGTTTTTGTTTGTTTTTTTAATGGCCAATCTTTAGGAATTCTCTGTGAAAAGGTTTTGCCAATAGATTTATAAACCCACAACCATTTTAAAAATATTTCTATTTTGACTTCTAAAATCACTTCATAACTGAAACCATGCACCAAAGCACCTAATTAAAGTGCACCCTCAGATCAGCTAATTTTTGGAAACAAGAAGGTCACTATTTGATTTGACCAATCTCCAAACATTACAGTGATTATGCACCACTGTTTTCAGGATAACTTCCTGATGTAAGATTAAGGTTAAAATAAGTGTCATCAACCACATTACTGTTTCTGCATGCAAAATGGGGTTGTTTAATATTAGCTGCTTAGGTCCCTTCCCAACAAATGTAACTGCTTTTGACCTCTGTTCTTACATACTTTTCTGATCCAGAGAATGTAGCCAACCTAGCTACACCTGCCAAAAAACTGGAGCATGTCATCCGTCTGGCAGAGTTAGTCATAGAGGTTCTCCAGCAGAATCAGGATCATCATGCTGAGGTGAGCAAGGCTTCCATTTCTCTCTTTATTGTCCCTCTTTCTCTCTTTCCATCCAGTGTCTCAGGCCTTATGCTGTGTAGAGTGTCTTGCTTTAAAAGATGTAGATTTCCTCTTAATAGCAACTGCACCGTCTGTAACAGGACGGTGTGTTAAATTGTAGTTGATGGAGATGCTTTCTTGTAATCCAGTCTCTTTCATCCTCTGTTTCTGGATCTTTCTTCTAAAACAAGCTCAAAATACAGAACGATTGTTTGTCTTCACAAATACAGGATTAAAGGATTTTTTTACCTGGACAACCACAAATCATAGACATGTAAAGTGGAAAAAAGAGCAAATGGGGTTGACAGGAATTCTAAAATTAGTGCATTATAATAATTAGCCAGTCTGCATGATTCAGTAGTTTACATCCACCAACTGGTCAGAAATATCCATGGTTGGCATGACTACAGTACATGCAGTTTATATTTAGATAACCCGTGGTCTTCCTGGGCTCTACAGATTTACTCTATTTTTTTGAATATGCTTAACAGGCTGCGGTCACAAGTACAGGAGACCAGTCGGTACAGTATCCATGTTTCCTTCCTTCTCAAGTCCTCATCACATAGTGTATCTTTCCCCTCAAGCATGTCAAGTCACGCTAGGGGCTTTACTGTCATTCTTGGGGTGGGTGGATGGGGCAGTTACATAAAGAAGGTTGAGCATGGAAGGGAACTGATGAGATGACATCAAGTATCTAATATGTCTATAGAGGTTCGAACCCCCTACACGGCTTTACTATGAATCTTGATTGTATAAAGCATGGAAGCTTAAGAAGCTTACATTTAAGGAATGTCTATACCAGAATAACAAGGTGTGAACAGAGGTCCTCCAAGGAAGAATCCAAAATCTTTCTAATGCCCAAAGTTCATCTCAGTATCTCATGTTCTAAGCAGTTTGCACATACATCACTGAATATTTCCCATGTCTTTCTCACCGCTCAATCCGTCCTATGGGCTTGGGCAGGGAAAAGAGGTACGTGAGCAAACTGAATGCAATAAATGAGCTCCTTTGTTCCCTAATAATGGTTTGTGCATGAGATATGTGGGGCTTCTATCCCTGTAATTCCCTATTCTTCCCAGTATGGGGAATTGTAGCGTCCCAGTTTGCTAGCACAGTTTGTCTCTGTCCAGTCTCTCTTGAAGAAACTGACTGTAAGACTTGCATCCCATGTTGCAGGGGTTGGTCAAGAGAAAAGTTTTTCTTTTTATAGAGAGAATGTATATATAGTTGCACCACCCCATCCCCTAGTTTTGTCATCCGAGCCTTGTCCCAGTTTGCCTTGTCAGTTTCCCCCTCTCTGCTAGTGTTTCTCTGGCCCCCTTCCAAAGTTGGTCTACTTTCTTCCTATACACTATAATCCAAAATCACAGCCTTGCTACTTCCATTGGACCTTTCTAGTCAATTGCAAATAAATAAACTAAAATATGATGTTGTGTTAAAGGGCAACATTGTTCCATATTGCAAGAAAGGTCTTGGGGAAGGATCTTGGAGTTGATTGGATTTGACATCTCAACCCTCTTTCTATCTCTACTCTTTTCCTATTTGTGTGTCTGGTTGAGCTCGGCCATATGCGATGCCCTGCTGCCCTGGCGAATGCTTTGTTTTCTGTTCAACATTTGAGATGTTGTGGTCAATGTAGTGTATTCAAAGCTTAATGGTGGGTAGGCCAGGTAAGTGAAATGGTAAGTTTAGACCCAGTTTGTAACCCAGTTCCAACTGTTCCTTGGGGGGAAATGTGGAAGCTTTGGAGTGGGTTGGCAGGATTTAATGACTAAACAGCATGCTGCCAAGGGGAAGGGAAGGATTAACCTTCTCAAAGGCTGATCAGTTCCCTGAATGACTTTGCCACTGGTCAGGTGTTTTTTTTTTGTTTTTCTTTTAGCAAGGAGAAAAATATAACTGATGCCAAGACTGCACGCAAGTTGATCCAACTGAGAGAGCATACGAGAGCTTTTTTTCCTCAGCCCTCCACCACATTTCCAAAGCAGATCAGTGTTCTTGGTGATCAGACCAAAAAGAACTATTTGTTCATACCAAGAAAAACCTACTCTGCTCTCAAACCCTTTTAAGAAGCTTGCTGCATGCTTGCAGTCTTAGGCATGGGAAGTATTGCAAGGTTGCATGATGACGAAACACATCCCCATCCTAATGGCAGGGATGCAGTGATGTGAATGGTTGAACGACTACATCTTCCATCTGGAGAGCGAAAGCATGCAGCGATTTCTACTTCACCTGCATGAGAAATGCACCTCTTATGGCATCTTGACTCCACTGATTAGAGATTTACTGTAAATAAGAAAAGGTTCTCATGAAAAGCAGTAGTAGTAGTTCTGTTCATACATTAGCACATTTGCAACACAAGACTAAAGCTTTTTGTTCTATATTTGGTCATTGTAATATGTGCAGACACAGGCTGTTAAAAGTTACAAATAAAACAATAATAGCTACCTTTACAATTAGTCTTGAAGGGCCACATGTAATATTTATGATTGGCAGCATAGCTAACATAATGTGAATCGTCTTTCATTGAATCATTAGGTCAGTGTCTCTTTAAGCCAGTGTATGTTCACTTCATAAAAGTATATGAAACATTTTGTTTTCTGTGTTGCAAATTCACTGAAAATTGACTGTAGATTTTGAGGTGCCTTAGCCTAAATCTTTACTAATCTTTATAAATCCATGTCTACTGGTGTAAACTGGTTAAAAGAGTGCCATACATTTACAAGAAGATGAGATTCATTTTGTCTTCATCCAAAATCATTATGAATAACATTATAATATTGATTTACAATTGTACAGCACAAGCACAATAGGTTAAGCGTCCTATAGGGGTTAATTTTATGCAGATGGTTTTTGGTGACATCATTTTGGTGACAAGTAGCACCAACACTGGCTTGGAATGTGACCACAAATCTGTTAGCAATTCCTAGTGTTCAGCCATTCTGTCAAAAAATGGGCTGGACTCCGTAACTCTTTCATTTTGTGCATCGTACACACCACATGGCAAAAACCAGTTTACTCCCCTTCCCTTTGGTTAGATCATCCCATCTCTGCTCTAACTCTAACTGTCTCTCCCTCTGTCCTTTTCTCCCTCTTCTCATGGTCCTTTGCTGGTAAACAAGGCCTTTGCATGGTGGTCAGATCTGATGGTGGAGCATGCTGAGCACTTCCTGTCCCTCTACGGCGTGGACATGGACGCCGCTCTAGAAATCCAGTCTCCTGAAAGCTGGGACAGTTTCCCTCTCTTCCAGCTCCTGAATGACTTCCTACGTACCGACTGTAAGCATCCAAGGTCCCAAAGGCAATTAAGTGACCAAAGACAGTGACCAAATGTATATGGGTAAATAAACCTTAAACTTACTCACTGATGTCTGTCCCTCTCTTTGCAGACCATCTGTGTAATGGGAAATTTCACAAGCACCTGCAAGACCTTTATGCCCCCCTAGTGGTGCGATATGTCGATCTAATGGAGTCCTCCATCTCTCAGTCCATTCACAGGGGCTTTGAGCGCGAGTCATGGGAGCCTGTGAAGTAAGATACTACTTCCTGCCCACTCTGCAGTGCTGGGTGTGATTGTGAGCCAGGGTCTTTCTTGACACAAACTTCATTTAGAGATGCTTATGTCCCAGCGAGCAATGTGTGCAAATATAAGGTGACAGGTATCATCCAGTGTATCATCCAGGTATCATCCAGCATTAGGCAACTTCAGTCTGCTGAAGTTTTCCATGTTTGGCCGCCCGGGTGTTCCTGACTCTTTAGCAGATGGCTTTAGGATATGTTTAAAGGATTTTAATACAACAATACAGTACTGATAATCAGAGAATCTAAGCTACTCCAGGCAATTTGACCTCTTTCATTGATCTCATAAGCAGTGAGTTGCTATAGAGCAAGGTTCATTTTGGACTTTAGCTTGCTGTCAGGCTAGACTCCAGTCAGTGCCTTTCATGTTTTCATCTTTTTGTTTTCGTAAACTAACCCTCATAAGCGTGCTTGAATGAAATTAGATGTCTTTTATGTGCTAATCAGTTCTTCTGTCCTCCCTGCCTCTCTGATTTTGCTTTGCATATTGATTTACTAGCTATAGATAATGCTATTGAGATGAGGGGTTGGCAAGCATTCATTTTAACCATATCCCATCAATATTTTTGAGCTAAATATACAGATGCTCTTCTGAACTGTAATGTGATGAATGGCTATAGAATAAGCTTATGTAAAAGGGGTTATACCCTTTTAAACAAGCCATAGAACGCAGCTTACTTATTTCTTTGTCTTCTACTTGTGTGTTTTAATTGTCACCGCTGGCTGTTTTACCTGTCGATTTGCTGTTTGTGCCTGCTACTGAAAGATGCTGCTTCTGTTTCTTTATTTATCTGTATGTATGTGTGTATGTATGTGTGTGTGTGTGCTTTTGTCTATATTATCAGCCATGTTTTGTTTTACTGTAGGTCTTCTGTTTCAATGTTTTAGAGACCTTCCCTACATTTAACTGATTCTTTACGTCTGCTACTTTCAGATGTCTAAAAATGGCTTTTTCCTTTATATAGTTTTTCTTACTTCTTGTTACTTTCTTACTGTATGTCTTACATTGCTTTTTTGCAGCATTCCACATTGCCACTGTTATGGATTTTTTGTTTCTTTTTGTCTGTTTCTGCAGGAGTTTAACAAGTAATCTGCCCAATGTGAATCTACCAAATGTGAACCTCCAAATTCCCAAAGTACCAAATCTTCCCGTGCCAGTAGCAGGACTATCTGTTAACCTTCCACAAATGCCTAGCTTTTCCACTCCATCCTGGATGGCTGCTATTTATGACTCTGAGTGTGTATTCAATGAGTTTACATCAGATCTGATGCATTTAAAATGTGGCCCCTTGGCATGAAGGTGTTCTCTTAAGGCGGGTTGTTAACTTTGGATAAAAAGTAGAAATGGGAAAGGAAGCAAATTAATGAAATCAAATATTGTACTGGCTTGACAAACATGGTTCAATCCATTTTATTTGGTTTGATTATTTTTAAGTGCTTCAGCCCTAGGGTAGGACCTTAGCATTCTGAACAAATGGCTCTATATCACGACTAGTTCAAGGGAGTGCAGGTAAAATGTGACAAATAAGCCTTGCTCTTTGTTACTCATTCAGTGTCCAGAGTGAGTTGCAGATACACTATATGGACAAAAATATTGGCACACCTGCTCATTCATTGTTTCTTTCAAAATCAAGGTTATCCTGCAAGCTTTCTAATAGATTTTTTAAGCATTGCTGTGATGATTTGATTACATTCAGCAACAAGACCATGGACAATTCCCAGCTCATCCCAGAAGAATTGGACATTCTAGAGAACACAGTTCTACTGCTCCACAGCTCAATGCTGTGGGCTTTATTCCCCTCTTAGCCCACGGCAGTAGGTTCATGTTTATCAGCTCCAGAGGTTCCAAATCTATTGCCAATACTTCTCTGCAGGGACCATACAAGCTGTGTGTGTGCATTTGCACATCTGTGTCAACAATGGGGGCAACTTAAAGTAGCTAAATTTATTAATTAACAGGGGTGTCCACAAATATTTGGACATATAGTGTAATTAATGGTGCCTGTCAGTCAGCCATCATTGTTTTGGGCATGATCATACTTTGAACTTCCGGTGAATTTACCAAACATAGCACACTTTGGATTAGTTCATTCGTAACTGAATCTGCTTGAGTTAACATACAGTGGCATTGTTGAAAAAAAGAGAAACATTAATTTAGGCTGACTTAACTCTTAAGCTTAGAGAGTTGAAGGTTTGCAAAGCTCTAAGGTTTGGGGTAAAGGCATTTAAATTATGATGAACACACCATGCCTTTTTTCATGCCTTACATAACCTTATGGTAAAACACTGGCATATTGCTGTGAGTGGGGTGGCAGAACAGGGGTTGTAACAGTTAAAATCCTGGCACAATTTTGAATCCACATTGGCCTAAAATTGTGCTTATGCTACCATATCCTGTGTGATGCACTCTTAGCACAGACACAAGGCCAAAATAGCATCTACCTGACTTTAAGCAAAAGCTCTAAAGTCCTGTCCCATTTCTTACATCCCAGTTCTGTGGATGTAGACTATTTTTGCCACCCCACTTCAGCATAAATAGGCTACTTTACATAACTAACAACTAAATGCAGTGGACAGACATGTTTGTCAAGCCAGCATAATTCACTATAGCACGTTGTAGCATGATCAGACACAATTGCAATGTGTTGCAGTCTTAACAATAAGGAAATAAGTATAATAAAAGGCAGACAAACAATCTTAATGTGAAGAGAAGTTCAGCAATTACGGCCTTTCTTGTCATTTTCATGCCAAGCAGATTGCAAGGGGTTTGGGTCAAGCCCGTGTCGTTTGTTTATTTGAAATGAGAACTGAAAAGCTTTTCATTTTCCTCAATGTGCATGCCATTGAGGTGGGACTGAGGTGGTGAGATCTGGATTGCAACCCAAACCTACGAACAGTCAGCCCTAAGTCTCCCTGCTTTCAACTAAGGAATATTTCCCCTAATAAGCATAAGGTTAGGACTGCAGATTAAATCATTTGTGTTCTTCCAGAACCTTCTTGAGTTATTGACGCCCTGCTGGCCATAAGGCTGTTTTTAGGTCTTTTTCAGAATGTTTGCTCACATAACATTTAATACAACCCAAAAATCTGTACATTTGAATCATGTGGAGACATTAGGGTGTAGGTGGTCCTTGACTATTAGTAACTTGTAACCTTTGACATCTGTGGTAAGAAATCCATTTTTAGAAGGACCCATCCAGACTTTGAGGTGGAGGGGTTTGTTAGAGGGTCATTGGGTTTGTTTGAAAGGTGTCAGTGGGTGTGGGTTGGTGGAACTCCCTGCCTGGTCATAGACTCCCTGCTTGATATTTTTGTATTTGAAGAAGATGCTCTGAAGCAGTCTTCATGTCAGCCTGCAGCTGGCATCCAAGGCAGTAGAAATTAGCTGTCATGGAGTTTAAACATGAGAGTGGCTTTCAGATTTCCATACCTGTATGCCACAAACATTCACCCCATTATGTGGTGTCTGTCATAAAATCAACAAAGTCTTAGTAAATGTATGACTTTATATCTCTTGTGTATTGTTGCTAAGCCCTGTGGACCAAGATATTGCATTGACTGTTCATATTCTGTCCCATGGGTCTATCCCACCAAGAAATCAGCAGCCCCGTTCTCTCAGAAACCACAAACACTCTTATGTTTGAACTCTATGGTAGCCTACCACCCCCTCCCTGACCCTTACAACACTCCTCCTCCTCCTCCCGTCCCATCTATCTTCACTCAGGATGGCAGCGTCTTCAGAGTTGACTGCATGGTGTGTGTTGACCTCTGGAACTCCGTCAGCCTCGTCGGGCATGGGTGGTGAGAGAGAGCCTGATCTTTGTGTCTCTGTCCCTCTTCTGGCCTTTGTGCTCTTCCTATTCAGTCAATGTAGCCTTCTGAAGTATTAGCATTGCTAACGAGTAATGTCTGCAGCACTAATGAGACAATAGTTGGCTTCTATAGCACTGACCTGGCTCACTCTTAAAGCACTTTCTTGGCCAGCATGCGTAGATACTGATGTGTACGAAAGGTGAAAATCCATTAGAAAAGGGCTTAGTGACCCACCCTCTTTACATGCCTTCTCTCACCATGACATTCCCAAGCCCCTCACTCCCTTTCCTTTAGAGAAATATGACCAACCACAGTGTGCATGATACCAGGCCCTCTCAAGGGTGAATAACCACGCAGCCGTGCGAGGTTATTGATGTGTTTTGGAAACACACCTGTCTATTTTACCATACACTGACTGACCATGTGAAAGATTTCCCTGTGAATTAAACACACCCATAAGATTCACCAGGTGTCTGGGCCACTTGTCAGTGTATGGTTAAAATAATCTGGGGAAAAAAAAGAACTAATGAGTAGAGTCCTAGATATAGCTCTACCTTTCTGTTGCTGCTTTCACTGAGCAGCCTGTTGTTGAACACTGATCTCTGACATGCTACTGTGCCTGGCAGTAATGGCTCGGGAACATCAGAAGATCTTTTCTGGAAGTTGGATGCCCTTCAGACGTTCATCAGAGACCTGCACTGGCCGGAGGAAGAGTTTGCCAAGCACCTTGACAACCGCATGAAGCTCATGTCTAGCGACATGATCGAGTCCTGTGTTAAACGGTATGTGTGTTTGGTGAGAGAGTTAAATGGGCAAATCTCACTCAAGTGCTAACTCAGCTAGTGCATATGAAGGTTTGAACACTTCCTACATAAAATCTTCATATATCCCACCATCCACTGTGTTTAACCTAATATAAAACCCAATCTCAATGATGATCAGGATCACTCAGACTCTTCATTTTTGACATTTTTGACATCTACTAACGACTTTTTGGTTGACTTTTTGCTTCAGCACAAGGGCAGCATTTGAGTCCAAGCTGACCAAGAGTAGCCGTTCAACAGACTTCCGCATCCCACTGTCCTTATGCACCATGTTTAACGTGATGGTGGACGCCAAGGACCAGTCAGCTAAACTGTGTGCCATGGAGATGGGCCAGGAGGTAATCAGAAGATCTGTGTAGTCTGTATTTTTTGAGGAAATTCAAAAAGACAAATAATTAAGATATGCAAATCTATAAAGGCTTATTTATTCTCCCTTTATGTCCGAAAAGGAACATGTCTTGCCCACATACTTCCATGTGTCCTTTATGTTGGCATGAATATTAAGCAATGCATGCACTAGAGGGCAGTTCAGCATCAAGAATTTCTGGGAACAACAACCATGGCGAGAAAAAGGCGGCTGTGTAAGCGGCATAAAAACACTAAGAAAGAGTAAAAAGGTGTAAGAAGAGTTTCTTCTTTGCTGTGTCCATATGTCAGTGGCCCTGTCTCATTTGAACTACTAGCTACTCTGCCACCCCCAATTTCCAATTGTACTGTTCAGTCCATATTTGTATTAGTATTTAATGTTGAGCATAAATGAGCCTTTAAATGTTTCCTTTCTGAGAATACCCAATACCCAGAGTTGGCAGTCATTCATCTGTTCATCATTCATCATTACAGGCCACAAAGATAGGAACCAGTTACACTTAGGCCGTACTGCTCATTATTCTGACACACTATCACCATCTCAATGCTGGCTTACTTGTGTCAGCACTTAATCTAAATGTTCAAGCCACAAAACGACATATAAGTGCTTTAAGATCAGCATAACCTTTCTAGTGTAACACCATATCACAGTTTTTCCTGGTACTTAGTATTAGACATTTTTCTGGGTTTTTTACTTTTAAGTTCTGCTCGTTGGTCCTTTCATGATTAGCTAAAAAAATGGATTCTAAAAAGAGATCAGTTTGTTTGAAATATGTTTAGCATAAACCCTGTTATCCTTTTACTAATGAACTAGTAGAAATGCTCTAAGATGGAAATTAGAATAAAATGTTTTTTGAAAGTTAATAAGTTTTTTTTATTCTGTATCACATCAATGATATTTGCAGTGTAGGGATTTATTGTTACATGTGTATTTTTTGTTTGTTTGTTTAGAAACAGTATCACTCTAAAATTGATGACCTGATTGAAGAGAGTGTGAAGGACATGATTGCCCTTTTGGTGGCTAAGGTACATTTTTAGTAACCATGTTTTGAGTTGGGTTGGTGTCTGGCCATTGACCTGTTTTTAATTCTGTGGTATATTTTTTATCACCTGCACAGTTTGTGGTGATCCTGGAAAGTGTTCTAGCCAAGATCTCCAGATATGATGAGGGAACTCTTTTCTCATCCTTCCTCTCATTCACGGTGAGATTGAATGGCATTTTCAGATATTCTTATTCTTTTTAGTAAACTCGTCCCCTTAAACCCTTTTAAAACTTATGTTTGCAGGTGAAAGCGGCATCAAAGTATGTGGATGTCCCTGTAAGTATTAAACGGATCAGTTCTGTTGACTTCGATAGCTGGTAGCTTTTTGTTGTTGTTAGTGTTTGAATAGAATATACAGTAGATTAGCTAACTCTTTCTGTGATCTCTATCTCTCTCTCTCCCTCCTACAGAAACCGGGAATGGACGTTGCTGATGGCTATGTGACCTTTGTTCGTCACTCTCAGGACATACTGCGAGATAAGGTCAATGAGGAGGTGTATATAGAGAGGTTATTTGATGTAAGTAAGATGCCGTCTCCTCCACGCCTAACAGGGGAGGTTCCATCCAAAATGTGGCGAAACAATGGGGCATATGAGGGATAAGTCACATTTTGAGTGCTGTGCTCTGAATCCTTCCATCCTGACAGATAAGGCCAGTCTTATCCCAAGGCTCTCGCTCTCTCACTCCTCAGTGTCTCATTGATGTGAATTCACGTTCAGCCCTCTGTGCTCTGGTGTTGCTTTAGCCACAATGAGTTGCACCTTTGTGCTCTGATGTTGCGTTAGCTACTGTTTGTCGGACCTTTGTGCTCAGAGCTCACGAGGCAAAGCGTCACTACCACCACCAAGTGGATTATTTAAGACAGTGCTCTCAAAGACAGTGAATGAAGTGCTCGTGGATAATTGTTTACTGACATATTTTTTCAGTATTATTAAATATTAGCATAGAAATCAGGATTCGCCTGCAGTCTAAATACAGTATATACCAAATTAGGTATTACAGACCAACAGTATAAATGCCATAAATGATGACACACACTGGAGAGCACTGTTACATTTAGAAATAATCCTTTGTGAATCATTCTGTGACTTTTGGTGTTGCACAAATGTGTACATGTGTGTGTGTGTGTAGAGGGAGGTGATTTATTCTGTGTAGATTTGTGCTGTTTTTATGTGTGTGTATGTGTAAGACAGAAAGAGTGGGTGTGTGGCCATTGTGAGATTGTGGTTGCAGCACAGTGTGGTAAGGTATATGCAGTGTGTGTCCGTGCTGGAGAGCGGTGTGTGTGAAATTTGTCAGAGAAATGCAGTGTGCAAAGCCTGCTGCTTTTCCTTTTTGTGTTTTGAACGAGTGATAAGCATTTTGATGCATGACTGTTGGATCTGTTTGTGTTTCCTGCTCCTTTTAAAGAACACTTGCAATCCATTGCATCATTTAACTGTTCTGTTACATTCAGATGAGAGGTTGTATGTCCTAGGTACGTTCTCTAACCTAGAGCATTTTCAATTCAGCTACTTTGTTGTGGTGGAGCAGCATCCAGCACCTTTGGCATGAACTGGTGTTTTACCTTACTAATGCTATTATAGCTAAATGCAATCAAATTCTTATTTTAATGTTCCATCATCTAGTGTAAAGCCTTACCAGAAAGGTAGAGGCTGTTACTGCAGCGAAAGTCTTCAAATTCCTAATTAATAATCTTACCCTCATAGCCATGACATTAACACCACTGATGTTAAGAGGAAAAATGTATTGTCTTCATCCACAGGCAGCAGGTGAACAGGCAGTTTTTGAAGGTGATGTCTTAAAAGCAGGACAAATGGCAAGCTTAAGGATCTGAGCCACTTTGACCAAGAGCAAAGAGCATATACCAGTAAAATAACCGTCTGTGAATGGTCAACAGGGTCATGGGCACTAAAGGCTCATTGATCCATGGAGGCTCCACCTTACAACTTGCAGGATTTAAAGGACCTGCAGCCAACATCTTGGTGCCAGAAATCACACGCCTCGAATGCTCAGCTCTGTTGTAGTAGTACATGGGGTACCATCTCTCAGTATTAGGCAGGTGGTGTTGATGTCATGGCTAAACGGTGTATAGTGTATGTCCAAATGAGTGAATAGCCACACATTGGCAATCCTTTCATTGATAGGATAAATTAAAGGACATACAGCCTTCCATTTCAATGAACATCACATTAATCCTTTAATACATACAAGCGGTTTCTCAATCTGTGCACTTGCATACTTGAAAGACAGGGTGTGTCTCATTTTGTGCTGTTTTAACTTTCATCTGAAGGATAATGACAGCTACAACATGGGACTATATAGCAAGATAAAAAATGCATTCATATGGGTTATGGTTGCAGTAATAAGGTAAACAAAAATGTTCATTGCTATTTTGAAATTTGTGATTATATAAGGTGGCAAGTCAAAACAGAGGCTGTATCAGTCTTCAAGGCAAAAAACAGCCTGTTTAATTCTAAAGGATAAAAATGAACTATGGCATGGCACATAAGAACTCACAAGTGCCATAAGTTGTAAAAACAACAAAAAGTGAAATGTCAAATGCGAGCAACTGTTCATTCTTGCCTTAGGGACATTTTGTACACTATTTCCCAGTACATAAAAAATCCATCAGTTCAGCTAAACCAAACCCAATAAAAAGACTGATAGATATGCAGAACTAAAGGATGCAAGCACACACGGTTGAGAAATGGCTATCGTCTCACAGACAGGTCTAGTCATATTCATATTCAACTTTTCAGGTTGTCTCTGTCTCTGCTCTTCATATTTTAACATCACCCTCTGTTGATCACCATCTACTCTACTCTATTCTACTCTATTCTGCCCTAATACCACCACACTCTCCTCTTATAACAAAGTGGAACTTATCTCTAGATGTCCTACTGTTTGATCACATTCTGTTGAGTGGCATGATTTCTAATCAAATAATCTTCCTGTGTACATCTACTAGCATGACCCACCTCCTAAAGTTCCCACGTCATACACACACATATACACACAGCTCTCTGCCCCACCCACTCACCTGCTCCTTCTGCATGCACTGCACGCTCCGACCAATCAACTGTTTGAAGTGGACATGCAAGCAAACAAATCAGCCAATCACCAACCAAATCACCAAAAAGGCAAACGACTCAGCCAATTACTTTTAAAACAAGCAAATCACAACGTTGGTTTGTCAGAGGCTAGTCGAAGCACTCAGCAATCACTCCAATCATTCATTGATTGAAACTGCAGCTGATTTCTGATGTTGTTGGAATCAGCAGAAATACAAGTCTGCAATTTTTTAAAACTAGAAATTGGAAGATTTCGCTCAGTTTTACAGGCTGTAATGAGTAATGGCTGATGCCAATCAAACACCAGTAAAATAACGGAAAGTCGTATTTGAGAAGGTGCATTTATAATTTTGTATATATGGAATACATCACCTCAGATTTAACCTAGTAAATCATCCGTCACACTTTGACATGAATCTGGCATTTGTTCTGTACATCGTGCCAACATTCATGATTAATGGACAGATAGAAATGCTCTAGTCAAGAAGTTTCTTTTGGAGATTTTTGCGCAATGGTGATAAAATATAAAAACACAAGTTTCCAAAAGTCTGAAATGCAGCAAAAGTCTGGAAAACGACCTACAGATGTGTTGGCAGATGTGATTTCAGCCAGAAAACACAGGATGCTAGATGATTTCCAAGCCTTCATAGCTTGAATAGATAATCCTAACCCACTTCAAAATGCTCCAATATGCTGAGTCACTCCACAGAATCCTGTTACTATTTATTTCTCTATAACAGATTACATCACCCATTACACAACACATGTGCTGTTCTCTTTGAACTATAAGTAGAAAGTATGGCATTTTGAGATTTAAGACTTCCCAATGCACTTTGTCTTCAGATTTGTATATAGATATGTGTATTTTGGATACAATATCGAACACAAATGGTTTAAGATAACAGTACAAAACCTCCTTGCCTGCAGATTCCTCTCACTCTCACGTTTATACATTGATTTATGGTTATGATCATTCTAAAGTTTGCTGCTTTGACTTGAAAATGTTTTGTTGGATTTGGGGATGTTTGTCAAATCTTTGCGTTTAAAGGTTAATAGCATGGGTAAATGCTTTCATTTCAAGGTTTGATCACATTCAGCATAGTTCTGTTAACGTTAATGACAAATGGCCAAAAAAAAAAGATCAGACAGCATTTGGAAAACATCTGATTCATCAGATTTCATCTATTATTACAATTTATCCATTTTGTTGTTGGATTTAGGCCTACCTTTGCGATAATCTTAAGAGCATGCTCCTTTTAACTCTCAGACTATGCTGTATATACATGTAAAGAAAACTACAACTCAGGTGTTTATTTTGTTGATAATTATGCAACTCATTAATGCATGGTTTATGTACTTTTTTGCAGATGGTCATATTGCTGGCTCTGTAAATTAATTTTAAATGGCCTGACTAACCTAGTGCTAAGTGAGGGTGTGATTGAGTCTTTGTTGGTATGCATTTTGTGTTGTTTGTGTGTGTGTGTGTGTGTGTGTGTGTGTGTGTGTGTGTGTGTGTGTGTGTGTGTGCTTGTCCCTGCATGTCTAAGAGTATATGTGAGTATGTGTATGTATGTGTGTGCACAGATTTGTATGTGCATGTGTGTACGAGAGTGGACATACGTGTGTGACTGTGAGTATGTTACTGTGACTACAAATGCGCGGATGTATGGAGTATTCATTAATATTTATGTCTACATGTACGTCTAGACACTCTGGTCTCTTGCATGGGTTTGTTTGTGCGTGTGTGAGTGTGTGTTGCTGGAGAACGCTATGTTTGTGTGCATTGCAGCAATGGTATACAGCCACCATGAATCTGCTGGGGACTTGGCTCACTGACCGAATGGACCAACAGCTCCACGTCTACCAACTCAAAATCCTCATCAGGATTGTAAAGGTACTGCGTAGGGGGGTGATAGCAGATATGCTGTATATTCCGGAAGCTAATTATCCAGTTGTCATGGTCCTAGTTTTGGGATTTTGGGTTTCTGTTTTGTTTCCCCAAGGTTTATTTGTCATTTGCTTAGCATGTCAGGACATTCATGCATTAAAATGCTTGAGGTAATCACTCTACTGTAGGATAACACTAAATATAGTAAATACATAGCATACTAGTGGAACTCCATACCATGTACAAAATATATCTACCAAATGTTACATTTAAAGAAAAGGAAAAAGCGAAACAGAACACTGAGGACCGAAAGGAGATTATTTGGTCATATAGGCTATTAAGGCTATTTATTGGACTTGCTAAATGAGTAAATATGTATGTATTAATGTACATTAACATACTGTAGTTGCATAATTTGAGACATATTTTCACCCTCACACATACACATTGCCACAGTCCTACAATTTAGGCCTTCTTGAGACCCTCCAGCCACAGCATCCTAACCACAGTGGATACCTGTGTGTCCCCAGTGTCCTCTTTCACACACACACACACACACACACACACACACACACATATATATATATATTATAATAATATAATAAATATAATATCATATAATATTATAATAATAACTATATGATATAATATATATAAATTATTATTATTATATATATATAATTTAAGAGACATTAAACAGTTAGATCAGTGTCAGGTTTGTGAAACCTTTCTGTAGTTCTCAGTATGTATGGGTTCATGTAAGTTCATTAATTCTAACTTAAATATCATGAAACATATTTGAACATTACCACCCCACATTAGTATGCTGCTCTGTGCATACTCTGAGTGAGTTCAGTACAATTTGACTTTTCTTGCACTTTGTAGAAAAAATACCGAGACTTTAGGCTGCAAGGCGTTCTTGACTCCACACTGAACAGCAAGATGTATGATACGGTACGGAACCGGCTCACCCTGGAAGAGGCCACTGCCTCGGTCCGAGAAGGCGGCATGCAGGGCATTACCATGAAGGACAGCGACGAAGAAGATGAGGAGGATGATTAAAGCACCAACCCATCCCGGTGCCCCACCCCAGCCACCTGGAACCTTCCCCGTCCACACCGCCCTCCCTGCCCTATCCCAACTTAGCCTGGTAACAGAAGATGCATGTACCAACTCTGAATACTCCAGTTAGCCACTCTAGGACCTCCCCCATCAGCTCGAAATGCCCACAAACAGAGCTAAAGTCGAGAAAAATCTAGTAATTATACTAAGTAAAAAGAAACTTTAAAAGAGTTACAAGAACATGATTGACAATTTTAGATGTGTGATGATATAATAAAGAATAAAAAAAAAACACTAACAGATTTTTGGACTGATTTATTTGGGAATTTCTTTCTATGTGTTCCTAAGCAATATGGAGTACCATTTGTTTGACAATGTCGAGTGAGATTATTAGGTGTGTCCCTGTCCAATGCGATAACATATATGGCGCTTCTTTGACGTACTCTTACATACATTAATGGTACATTGTCGTGAAGATGAGTGTATGGATCCTTTTCTTTGTCTTGTCTGTTTATAAAGTGGATGCCAACTGCTTCAAAACTGAAAATGAACTTCTGTATTTAAGTTAAAAGCTGTTAACTGTAAATGTCCTCTGTGTCTGCACACTCTCATAAAAAAAATGTACCAACTTTAGTTTTTATTTGATTTGTATGTTCTTTATTTGTGCTAAGGCTCTGTGACTCTTTTGAGGCTCTTATGTTGCAACTCAACAAGGCATTGTCTCACATTCATCTTAAAACTAAAAATGAATTGGTATTCTAGAAAGGCAATATTAGCTCCATTTTGATATCTTATTGGAGACGTCTTTTCTTTAGATGTCAGAAATGACCACAAAATAATATATTTTTCTTTAGTTTCACTTTTACAAAGAGAAAAAAGAAAAAAAAGATTTCTTGCTTTTCTTATGTTGTATTAGAGACATTTTTCTTTCTTTTGTTATTTCCGTAGCCAGAGATACGTGCCATTTTTGGGGGGTCTCACTATTGTTTTGTATATATGAAGCTGTATATTGCATTCTGAGCCATCGCTGCATGCCTGTGGGTTCCACCTTCTCCAAAAGCTTTTTGGGTTTTTTTCTGTGTCAGTTAGCTGGTGGATTCATTCTTGCGTTTGCCTTATCAAAGCCAACAGTTGTTATATGCAAGAGCTGTGGCCTCTCAATAAAGATAACTGTACAAATAAATCGGTTTCCTACGTTTGATTTAAACAGATGTTGAGTGTTGCTAATGAATCAATGCAATCATTTCTGATATCTCCTTGACACTCTGATTAGGTATTGTAATAAAGTATTAGTAAGCCAAGTATCTGTACTTAACTCGAGTACATCTTTCCCTTGATACTTTTTACTCTTACACTTTTTTTTTATCTACTCTTTACCTGTAGCAAGTTAATGTTTGTTTTGTGCTCCCAATTAAGCAGCCAAATGATTTGAAAGAGCCAATTTGAAAGTGAAAGACCTGAATTTTGGCACTGCGATCTGGGGAAAATGTTAATCTCAGTGAACACCATTTAACTGAGCAGCGTGATAACCCCACTGACAGATCCTCTGTAGCCGATATCTGTTATACACTGTTATACATTCAAAGGCGCCTACACATAGCCAACTATAGCTATATAATGTAACACTATATAATTAAACAGCAAATGACCAACTAGAGCAGTGCAGTGGTTTGTGTGTGTGTGTGTTTTTCTTCAGATACAGTTGTGGTCAGAGGTTTACAATACATGGACTTTTTAATTTCATTTTGGGAACACACACACACACACACACACACAGGTTGTGTGGGGCCTTTTCTCCCCTCTCTTTTTACAACAGCTTCACTCCAGGACAGTGTACAGTGAACAAAAACCTGAACTGTAAAACTAGCAAACTAACTTACACCAAAAATACAGGGGTTGACCTATAACCCGGTGTGTCCAGACAGCAGATGTAGCTACCTTTTTAAGTTTAAGTGCAGTCTAACCTGTTCAGGAGCTCCAGGAGGGACTAGTGAGAGGAAGAGCTAGCTGACTGACCGGAAACAACAGAAGCCACTAGAGTTCACACAACATCTTTAACAGCACTAGCAGACTCCCAACAAAGGCCAGAGCAGACAGACCATCAAAACGAGATTTAAACGAGAAGCCCCGCCTTTTTTGTGTCTCTGTATTTGATTGATGGCAGACTAGTGACGTGTTTGTCGGTGATTGACAGCTCAGAAGAAAAGAGCGAGCACGCACGTAACTGACATTACCATAGTCTCCCCACGTTGTTGGCTTTGTGTTTTTATTAATGTCACTTTTTTTTTTTTGCTCTACAAAAAAGCTGATTTTAAAATGTGATTTTTGCAAATATATGCAGTTATAGCATTATTTATGCACAGTGTACATCTAGCGTTAAAAACATTTTACATTTGTATGAACATTTACATATTTAGTACATTTAGCAGCGTGTGCTTTATACCTGTGCTTAAAAAATGTAAACCAAAAACATTTAGCAGAGTATTTGTACCTTAATTTGTAGTCTGATTCCTAATTTAATCAATGTAACTCTAAAAATTGATTTAATGCATCTAATGCAAAAAAAGGCCAAAAAAGCAGTGCACATTTCAGATGTCATTTAATGTTAACTTTTAATTTGTCTAAATGTCTCATTTTTATTTCAGAGGCAAACTGTTTAGTGTGACCTGAACGAACGATTTCTTCCTGGGGTTTTTTGTTGTTTGTTTGTTTGTTTGTGGGGTTTTTTTTTTTGTAGCTAATGATAATATAGACTTTTATTTTGAAGTGTTTGAAAGGTCGTAGCGGTGGCTACTTTCACGGCTGATGGCTTTGGAAAGCGTCCTCGGGCCCCTGGCTGAGGGGATAGTTTAGTCTGGTTTATGAGCGGTTTAATCAGAGCACAGAAATGGAGGCTGTGCCTCCCGGATCAGTCATTGTAGCGGACTGGCACCGAAGTCCAGAAAGCAGAGAGTTTTTCAGTAAGATTCTGCACAAGAAGAAACGGCGACTGTTTGGTACGGTTCGTCACTATGGAGACGGCGCGGTTGCCTAGCTCTGTGATCAGCCGCGCTGTGCTGATCTGAGATCAGGGGTCGGAATCACACTAATGGCAGAAGGAAATAGTCCTACAATGCTTTATTTTACTCATAAATTGTTATTGTTATTATATCAAATTTCTTTCTTAATTGTACTATATAAATGTCCATATTATTTTAGCTGGTGCTATATAGTATATATTTATATTTCTTACATCTGCAAAACTTGTAAACCGGTCAGTGTTGTTGCTCTGACCCTGATTTAAGCAATAATGTCATGTCATGTGCCTTTATTGTGTTTTTAGTGTATATACTTTTACAATACGATGGAACTCTTATCTTTGCGTATCCCCTGGGGTCAGAATGAGGGGTCAGTCATGCTGTGGTGCCCCTATAGCTGAGAGGTTGAGGATCTTGCTCAAGGGTCCAACAGTGGCAGCTTAGTGGACGTCAAACCCAGAACCTTGTGTTTTTAATAATTAGGCGCTCTCTGACCACTGAGCAACGTTAAGCAGTTCCTTAAGCCCTCAAAGCACAGTGGGCCTTATGAGTGTGCAGTTTCTGTTTATTTGTTGTTGTTGTTTTTTTTCTTCAGACACAGAAATCTTTATTAGATGACATTATTTGACATTTCCAAAATGGAAAAGACTGATGCACATGCAACCTAAACATACGCTAGCTTTAATCTCTACTATTACATAAGCATTAATGCATCATTTACTCAATTGGTACATTATTAATAATAATGGGTTTAATTTGGGTCAACAGAGCACTTCCACTAAGATGTCGCGTAGGACCCTCAAAGGTTCAGAAGTTTAGCTTGCTTTTAAAGTGAATGTCTTGCATTGTCACATTTTATATTAGGTCTCCTCGAGGCACCAGTGATGCCTCCTCATTTGAAAGCAGACATCGTTCGGTACAAAGTGTTCATCTCAGGCAAAAGTGGAGTGGGAAAGACTGCTCTAGCTGCTCGGCTCACTGGCCATCATATTCCAAACATGCACTATGAAACCACAGGTAAATGTCTTGTGTTGTAGTGGATTGTAGTGGACCCCACATGTTGAATAATTATTTTAAGGTAGTCCAATTTTGTAGAGAATACACTGCTGTAGTACAGGACCTGATACATATTTAATAACTTCCACCATATTAAGACACTGTTTCAGTAGATTCACTGGTTCCAGTAACAGTACCACTGCTCTGATCCCCACAGGCATGGAGACGTCCCTAGTGTTTTGGCCTGTGAAGCTGAAAGAGAGCGGCCGTGTGTTGTTCTTTCACTACCAGCTTTGGGACTGTGGGGAGAACGCCATGCGTAGATTCGACCACATGCTAACGGTGACAGCATCTCCTAGTACACACTTTGCATAAGCCCTATAGAGTAATTCTATACAGAGCCATCCACAAAAGGTTTTTCACCAATCTGAAGAACACCTTAACCTGGCACAGCAGGATCACAGTAGTCAGGTTGTTCTATACAGAACCACGTTTTTAAGAGTCTAGTCAGCTTCTCACACCTGTTCTTTGACATGTTCTGCATACCTCAACGATTTCCAACAATCTTTCTACAGTCTTGCAAGGAACAGGTTGATGCCATACTCTTCCTGTTCTCCTTCACTGACCACGGCTCTTTCGAAGACATCTCAAATCAGATGTCTCGGATCACAGACCCCTCAGACAGAGTTGTCAGACTGGTGGTTGGTACAAAGTATCCTTCAGTCAAAGCTGATACGAGCACATGTTCACGCTCTGTGCTTGAAAGTGTTTCAGTGTGTACTGACAGTGTGTGTCCTTATTCACACCCATCAGTCTGAATTGTAGTGTTTTTTGGTTTTGATACATGACATTTATGTTTGCATCTTATGCTTATGATATGTTATGTTTGCTGGGTCATTTCTTGAATGGACAGGGGGAAAAAGGCCAAAAAAGCATTGGTAAAACCCACACAATGTTAATTTAATGAAAGTCACAATGCATAAACTTCTCATTATAATTAGTAAAACACTGTGTGAGAGGAACAGCTACACCACTGCACGTTTGTATGTGGTCTGGATTGAGAGCATTGACCTTAACTGCACAGATTTGACTTGTTCATGCACACAGATGTGACAGAGAGTGAGATCACACGCTTTCAGAAGGTGTGGGGTGTGCCAGTATTTCGTGTGGGAGGTGATGTGAGTGGAGGGTTCGGTGAGATTGCACCCCTGCTTAATGCCTTGGCCGAAAACCTGTGGCATCAGGACTGCATTAATGCCTCGTCTGCCTCCCTGCTCCCACAGTCTCAACCAGAGGATACAAACCGAGAGGTCATTGTGTAGCTGTACAGTTTAACATCACCATGGTTGCCTGTTTGTATCACAACATAACATGAGATGTGTCTGCCATGTTTTTATTCTTTTGTAAAGAATTTTACTCAGTGTAAAGCAACAGTCCTATCCTGGCCATTAATGCCTGGCACCACCTGTGTAATTTAAATGTAGCTTCTGAATATCAATTACACCACCAGTGTAATCGGGTACTGTGCTTCAACTAGTGTTAAAGTATGGGTAAAGGGCCTGTGTTTTGCGTCTGAGGGTTACTAAGTGGAAATAACTACATTTAGGGAGGTGGAACATGCCTAAAGTCTCTCCTACCTAATGTAATAACCCATCAAAATCCATCTCTACCTTGTGCAGCTGTCATTAATTTGACATTTTCCAACTTCACTGTATCCCTTAAGTTTTGTTACTGTGCCTTTAAGACTGCTAAATGTAAATGAGCTCTGTTCCGATTGGCTGCCCTGGTTTGGGCGACATTTAGAAAGCAGTTCAGGGTGAAATGCACACTAGAACTGCAGGATTAATTAATAGAGGCTGAATGGGTGGATATGCGTAAATGCGTTGGCTTTTGTGACATCACAAAAATAATAATTTCACAAAGTTTCCATATATGGATTATATGTTCCGGAGAAACTTTGAAACTTGTTTACATACTGTATGAAAAAATGACAAACATTTTTGCATGATATGAGCAAAAACTGATATGAGTTAGTATAGTCTTTCAAAAATAATACAGCTCTCATAACCCATTCTGCCATCGGTTATGAGCATTATTAATAAACGGATGTACACAGTTTCCCTACTTATACAGTGAGTCCAAGAAGTATTTGATCCCTTGCTGATTTTCTTCGTTGGCCCACTAATAAAGACATGATCATTCTATACTTTTAATGGTAGATGTATTCTTACATGGAGAGACAGAATATTAAAAAGAAAATCCAGAAAATAAATCTAAGGAATATATATTAATTGATTTGTATTTCATGGAGTGAAATAAGTATTTGATCCCTTAGTATTCATTAGCAGTTCTGGCTTTTACAGACCAGTTAGACACTCCCAATCAACTTGTTACCTGACCTGAAGCCACCTGTTCTCACTAATCACTTGTGTGAAAAACACCTGTCCACAGAATCAGACAGATCACACAGATTTCAAGTCTCCAACATGGGTAAAACCAAAGAGCTGTCACAGGACCTCAGAGTCAGAATTGTTGACCTTCACAAAGCTGGAATGGGCTACAAAAAGATTAGTAAGGTGTTGGATGTGAAAGTAACAACTATTGGTGCAATTATCAGAAAGTTTAAAGAGTATAACATGACAATCAACAGACCTCGGCCCGGTGCTCCAAAGAAGATTTCGCCTCGTGGGGTGGCAATGATGCTGAGAACAGTCAGAAATCGTCCTGCAACCACTCGGCAGGAGTTAGCAAATGACCTGAAGGCAGCTGGGACCACAGTTTGCAAGGAAACAATTGGCAACACTTTGCGCAACAATGGATTCACATCCTGCAGTGCCCGAAAGGTACCCCTGCTGAAGAGAGCACATGTGGAGGCGCGCCTCAAGTATGCCAATGATCATTTGAAAGATGAACCAAGTTATTGGGAGAAGGTTTTGTGGTCAGACGAGACCAAAATTGAACTTTTTGGCCTCAACTCCACCCGCCATGTGTGGAGGAAGAAAAATGCTGCCTATGACCCCAAGAACACTGTGCCCACCGTCAAGCATGGAGGTGGAAGCATAATGTTTTGGGGGTGTTTCTCTGCCAAGGGTACAGGGCTACTTCACCGCATCACTGGGAAGATGGATGGAGCCATGTACCGCACAATCCTGAGGGACAACCTCCTCCCCTCTGCCAGGGATCTGAAAATGGGCCGTGGTTGGGTCTTCCAACATGATAACGACCCTAAACATACAGCAAAGGCAACAAAGGATTGGCTCAAGAAAAATCACATTAAGGTCATGGAGTGGCCCAGCCAGTCGCCAGACCTCAATCCGATCGAAAATCTATGGAGGGAGCTGAAGGTCAGAGTTGCCAAGCGACAGCCCACCAACCTTCATGATTTAGAGAGGATCTGCAAAGAAGAGTGGGCCAAAATTCCCCCTGGTGTGTGTGCTAAACTTGTGGTTAACTACAACAAACGTCTCACCGCTGTGCTTGCAAACAAAGGCTTTGCCACTAAGTATTGAGTGTGTTTGGCAAGAGGGATCAAATACTTATTTTCCTCATTGAAATACAAATTAATTAAAATATATTCTTTAAAATTATATTCTGGATTTTTGTCTTGATATTCTGTCTCTCCATGTTAGAATATATCTACCATTAAAAGTGCAGAAGGATAGTGTCTTTATTAGTGGGCAAACAAAGAAAATCAGCAAGGGATCAAATACTTCTTGGACTCACTGTAAATCAACAGCATTAACAAAGCACTCAAAGTAAAAACATTGTTTTTTTTAGTTTACTGATTTTTCATCAAATAATATGCACAAAAGTAATCTCCATATCAAAATGAAGTGTCTTAAAATGCTGGTATTTAATTACCAGCAAAACAGAACAATACTAGGACAGAAATATAGAAATCTGTTTATAATCAACTTAATGCTATCGAACTACACACCACTTATAAAGAAATAACTGATGGAAATAAAAAGTGCCTTTTAATGAAGGTTTTTTTTTCTTCAGTCTAGGTCAAAGGTGGATGGATCACTTAACTGTAATCATACAGAGAAAAAAATAGTTAATTTCACAAAAGATGAAGAGATTTGTGTAATAAGACTACATTCCTACAGTCTTAACTTCATACAGTCTTAACTTTTGTCTTGTGTTTGAAAGCTGTAACTGTAAGGGCACCCCCTTCCCCCAAGGATGAAGTCACTGACATGGGGTCCGCATCTGGTGGAAACTGACATTTGTGGAAAAATGTGTCTATGATTGTGCCATCTGATGCCAGCTGATGAGAAATAATGAAGAAACAAAAGCAACATATTAGAATAACACAGTGAATGTATACATCTCAGCAAAATCTGCAAATCTAAGATGAAACACCATCCTTTATAAGCCACATGTCCACAGTTTTATTTTTTTTTCATGTCTCCTACTCTTAAGAATCAGTGCTGCTCTCTTTAAGCAGTAAACAACTGTCATTTTATCAGATTGTCTTCGATGTTTAAAGAACTGGAGCAGTGGTAACACGTGTTAGTAAAGGCTCAAAATGGCTATGAATAATGAATTTATTCAGTACTAATTCAGAGGTTAATACCCCCCCCCCCCCCCCCCCAATATTAGCCTAGGTATAACATGGTATCGAATCACAAAGAAGAATCAGTGTTACTGCCCCTCCATACTGTGCAGGTAGCCCACTCTATGCTTTTGCTTACCTTTTCAGCAGAAACCTGTATGAGGTTATGTGACGAGGTGACAATCACTTGCTCTGGTGAGAACGCACTCACATCCACTGTGAACATGTATGTGTCTCCAAGAGTGCACATGTCCCCCTTTAAAGAACAGATATGAGCACAGTTCTGCTGTGACAGTGCAAATCACACACTGCTGTGTACCTGACTTGCAGCTCTATTACTGTATTGTATGTCCAGTGTTAAACGTTTGCTGAACAAGCAAAAACTGAAGGCAGTCTACATAGCAGTAAGCAGCATACATGTTTAGTAAGCTGTGGAAAGATTCCTTTAACTCACCTTTGGATCATCTCTTGACATCATGGTATTTTTTTTCTTATTAGTTGAACAAATGAAATATTGTTTTTCTCCTTGTATCACAAAATACCACACAACAACAGCCTAATGCTTCATTAGTAGCTTCACACAAGGCCTTCTCCAAAAACCCATCGCTGAGCCACACATGTCCCTTTATGTCCCTTATATAGTAGACTGCTGCTTGAGTGGCATAGCTGTGAATATGGGTGAGGTTATGATGTCTGGGTGTAGTATTTGTCACACACAAGGGAGATCAACTTGTACAACTAATAATATCCCAGGTCAGAAGATTGACAAGAATGAGATACTGGATTAGAAACTACAAATTACAAATAAAAGGGGGGGAAATGTCTTCAGGGGATATTTTGCAAAACAGGTGTTCTCAGTTCGCCAGTTGAGAGCTGAGCACTGCCCAGCCAAAAAAAAAAAAAAGCCCATCTCTCGTTGAACAGGGGAGAGAGAGTTTGGCCTTATCTGGCTAGCTAAGAAATCCTGCTTTATGAAATAGCCTCAAGCTTAGCAACACAACAAAAATAGAGTTGTGTATTAGCTGGAGAACTGACGTGACATTCTAGGCCTTCTCTAACCACAAGTGTTAATCATCACATCTCCTCTAATTAAGCTTAAGTTGTTGGACCACTTTCATAAACAGATAGGAATGATTATGCATGGTGTTTCCATTATTCCACTATGATATTCTGGATGGCATTTCTAGCATGATTTTACAAAGTTCATAAAGTATTTATGCTGAAAAATTATATTTCCCTCGATTTAATAAATTGTTCCCTCAAATTGCCAATCTGATCAATGCATTGTTTATTTTTTGCTTAGCCGCTTTTTACACTGAATGAACAATTTATTAAATTGAGGGAACCGATTTTTAAATCAAGTAAATTAATTATTTTTAGCTAGTTATTTAAATGAGGGGATTGATAAGTCTCTAAATATCATTTTTGGATTTTTTGGGGGGCTCCGGGAAATGTATGTTCTATGAGGACTTTTATTATGAAGGGTCGTTGTGGGAGTAACGGCCATTTTGTAGAAGGAGTGACTTCTAACTTCACCACCGATAGGAAACACCTTCCGTTACCGAGTTCACCGGATCGCTCAGGCGGGCTTTTCTTTATGTGACAGAAGCGCAGATTTAAACACGCTTTCATCCACTAAACACACACACACACACACACACACACACACACATTCTCTAACGTCACCTAAAGACACCCTCGTCTATTTGACCTTGTGCTGAGAGGAGCCTGCGCCTGGCCAGGCACAAAGCAAGGCCGCCAGCATGAAGCTCACTGACAATGTTCTGCGGAGCTTCAGGGTCGCGAAGGTTTTCCGAGAGAATTCCGACAAGATCAACTGCTTCGACTTCAGCTCGAACGGCGAGACGGTGATCTCGAGCAGCGACGACGACTCGATAGTCTTATACGACTGCCAGGAGGGAAAGTGAGTGAACGGCGGTGTCCGTGCCCTGTTTATAGGCAGGCTGGTGGGCGGATTTCCGCGCTGCGGGTCCCTGAGGCCTGCTGCTGCTGCTGCTGCTGCTGCATAGAGCCTCGGCATCGAGTAGATTAGCTACACGACGTGCTCCTGCTAACGGCGGGCTATCTAACATGCTGTGGAGGCGTGGCTGGAAAGCCTACACTAAATTCAGTGTGGAGTGACATGCAGTTGGCGTTTGTTTAAAAAGACCCTCAGTGAAACTCTTAAACCAGTTTAATCGGACTTGTTATTTTTAACATTATCTAGCTGGCTAATGCTAGCGGAGACAGACGCTTCTGCCGGCCTCCTGACCCGCCTCAACTACGAGCGCCTGCTGTTGGTTCAGGCATGGAGTCCTTCTCCCTGATCACTGCTCTGTTTACCACGAGGAGAGCATGTCCATACCTAGTTCATGCAGAGTGGTATCCTAGGGCAGGCAGCTTGTAGGGCTTTCTAGATGATGGGATGGTTTTACTACAGAAATACTGTAGACAGATTAATATGCTATATAGCTAATATAGATATAGAAATATTATTTGTGTGTGTGTGTGTGGGGGGGTAGATGTAATATGATCAGTGTACTCAGCATGTTTGTAAACTTTATGAACTCTATGTTTTTATAGATGCCTTGATCAAAGTTGGTGCTGTCAGTTTGTTGTCATTTACCTAAACAAGCCTTTTTCTTCTCAAACAGACCCAAACGGACACTGTACAGTAAAAAGTACGGCGTGGACCTCATCAGATACACGCATGCTGCCAATACAGTCGTCTACAGCTCCAACAAGATAGATGGTATACCGTTCTCTTGAAGCCGCTCGTGTCTTGTTGTGCATTGCATTGACTTGCTTTCTGCTTATAATGATAATCTTGCTTGCTGGTAATGCTCCCCCCCCTCAAAAATATGTTAAGCTCTTTGCCTTCTGTATGGTTGTATTCATGTTTACAGACCTGTCTGTTGTGGTGTGTGGTTTGTGTGGAAGTGTAGATAGGGTAAGTATTTGGGAACCCTTCTGTCACCGCTGTAATCAGTGACTGATCGGAGCTACCTGACTGTGCCCACTCTGGCTTGAGGTAGTTGTTTGTACAGTTTGAGGGTCTGTGATTCTGCCCTTTCAAGGAGCTAACTGTACAGACTACTGCCTTGCCCAGGGTGGTGCCAACTCGTCTAAAACTCAGCCTGGAGATTTGGAATTGTGATTGTGGTTCACATTTAGTCTTTGTTGTTAAAATGCACCTGTTTTTTGAATGCCATAAGCATGAGCAGTTTTCTCTGCAGCAGTATAAAAACCTGAAAATGTTTAACAGACTTTGCTGCATGATTTAACATTTGTTTAAGTGTACATTTTCTAACACTGATCTCCTCACTGTTACTTTGTTACTGCAGACACTATACGGTACCTGTCTCTACACGACAATAAGTACATTCGTTACTTTCCTGGACACAATAAGAGGTAAGGATTGTTAACATTAAATTAAAGCTGCTTTTATTAATCAGACTGTTCGGCTCAAGGACTCAAGACTATTCTACGGCAAGGGAGTGGGTGAAACTTACCATAGGGCAGACACTGGGCTGTTTACTACAACAGCTTTGGATATTCTGCCCATGCAGATGCTCAGCTCTATGTATTCTCTGCTTTGCAAAATTGCAAATTTACAGAACATGGTCCACCATCTGAACACACAGCTTTAATAAACATCATCTGTGAGCTAGAAGGTTAATTCTCAATGGTTGAACGTCAGAATTGTAGATTGTAAACAGACTGGATGATGTTAGCATGTAAGTTCTATAATAAACTAGCAGCTTTTGGACTTTTGACACTCTTGGAGATATATATAATATAAACACAGGCATCTGGACAGGTATTGTACGTTATGCAAAGGTGCAAAAAGGTGCATTATGGGCATAGATAATATATTACAGATGAAACGGTTGTATTTTTAAGATATTTTTAGATTTCTGCTCATTTAAAATGATATAGTAAATTCTCACAGCAATGCTCCAGAATCTATTAGAAAGCCTTCCCTGGACAGTAGACGCAGTCGCTCCAACAAAAGCTGGATAAATGCTCTTTAATTCCCTTGATTTAAGAAGAAACAATGTAGTAGCAGAAGATGCAATGTATTAGTGTCCCAATACTTTTGTCCATGTAGTGTATTTAATACTTTCATGACCTGCTTGCCTCATGTAGTCGGTGCAAAGTAGCAGTTGAGGTTGGATAATTGCCTTAATGCTTGTTATTCTAGTCAACAAACAGGCAGTATAGCGTAGCCAGTAAATGAGGATGAATTTATTTCACAGTGAAATATCTTTAAATATGATATTTATGTTTTACTCTGATGCAAGACAGTAGTTCATGTACCTTCCAGCATGTCTTTAAAAACAACAAATAATGTGCATTGAATTTTGCAGAGTTGTTGCACTCTCTATGTCCCCTGTTGATGATACGTTCATCTCTGGCTCGTTGGATAAAACGATTCGGCTATGGGATCTTCGGTCCCCCAACTGTCAGGTAAGCCTCATATTACCTCTGTTGTAAATACTGTGGATTTCCGTCTGTTTTATGTTGTAATGTAACATATAAGGCTGATCACAATCCTTTTTTTTTGGTCACAGGGACTGATGCATCTGCAGGGGAAGCCAGTGTGCTCTTTTGATCCTGAGGGCCTGATATTTGCTGCTGGGGTCAATTCAGAGATGGTCAAACTATATGACCTGCGGTCCTTTGACAAAGTAAGAGAGATGCATAGATATTTAGGGTGTATAAAGGGCTGTTGTAGAAACATGCCTGGTTAAAATCTGCTTCCATATTGCTTGAGATAAGGATTTTTCTTTTGAATAGCCAATATATATACAAACACAAATGTTCTTGTAATAAGTGTGGTAAAAGATTGTAAGAACATTAAAACAACATGCTCATTCTGTTAGTGTACAGTTCAATTTGCCTTTGTTAAAATTGTTCTAAAATGTCATTTTTTTTTTTTCCTCCTTAGGGACCCTTTGCTACGTTTAAGTTGCAGTATGAACGCACATGTGAGTGGACTGGCCTTAAGTTCAGCAATGATGGCAAACTCATCCTGGTCTCCAGCAATGGAGGAACACTTAGACTTCTTGATGCATTCAAAGGCGCTGTACTACATTCATTTGGGGTGAGTGCTGCAAACGTTTGCTTCAACTCCGACAGACCCACCTGATTTGTTAGATTACTCCTTTATGAAGTGCTTGATTAGCTGAATGGTGTGTGTTCAATTTTCAGTTCCAGTGTACTGGAAATGGTGATCCTTGATCCAGTTACCTTCCAGACCTGGAAGTGATCCCTGGTTTAAACCGTTGGTGTGTTACCTCTTTGCTGCCTCTGTCAAGCTCATTTGTTTATTCTGATTTATAGGGATACAACAACAGTAAAGGTGTAGTTCTGGAAGCTTCCTTCACCCCAGATTCTCAGTTCATCATGATAGGTAAGTTAAAACCTAGTGGTTATTATTTAAGAATGTTGAAGTTGCGACTCATGTTGTAGCTGTCTGTTTCATACTGTTTATACTAAATCTGTATTTGCAATGGTTCTCCAGGTTCAGAGGATGGGAAGATCCACGTGTGGAATGCTGAGAGTGGAATGAAGGTGGCGCTATTGGATGGGAAACATACAGGGCCTGTCACCTGTCTACAGTTTAACCCCAAATTCATGACATTTGCCAGCGCCTGTTCTAACATGGTGAGATGCTACCATATTACATCGTATTAGATTTGAACGTTGGCCATTGTGCCTTTTATAGTGAATTATAAGTTCTCTCATTTTTGGCATCAGTGTCATGCTCAAGATTGACTGACTACTGCAGTTGTGTGCCTTTGGACAGCCTTAAGTGGTTCCTCAATTTATAACATTTAAGGTTTGCATTTTTCTGTATTAAAAAAATAACTATAATATAAAAATAAAATATATCCACACATCATCAATCCTATTGTATGAAGAAGTCATACAAATTGTGTACAGTACAAGATACACTGTTGCTTGACTGATGCCAAAAAACTAAATTCCAACCAGTTTACTGTATGATGTTTGTATTTTATATAAAGCCATAAATCAAGTTACTCTACAAAGCAGATTTAGTTGCTTTGTAGAGTAACCCCCCCTCTTTCTGACTAACCTCACTTCTTACTTTTGCAGGCATTCTGGTTACCCACTATTGATGACTGAGGAGCTGAGCTCTTATCTCCATTTTCAGTTTGAGCAGTTGCTCCACTCCAGCAGAGGGCAGCACTGCCTCTAGCTTTTTGGAGTAATTGTGGGACGTGTGTATTGTAAATAGGTTGACCATGAGGTCAAATTGTATTCTTTGTTCATTTTATACTTATTAAACAATGTTCTTTTGTACATCTGTGTAATTTTGTTTGTAATGTTTGATTGCCCTTAGAAGCTTTAGCTGTCAAATGGCAGAAGACAAGAATATGCAGCCTGTTGAACGGTCTGTGAGACAAGCTTGATGTTATGTATACAGCTCCTGCTTAACTGGAAATACAATCAAAAAGCTGCTTTTATTAAACCCACCCCTGCCTGAATAAATGAGCGGTTGATCGTAGGTTTAGTGTTACTCTTCTGTATCAGTGATGTTATGAGAATGTCATGTCCTGTTATGAACAAAACTGTTTAACAGTACATGGTCCAACAATCAGCACTATACAGATATTTATACTGAATCAGTTTTTAGTTTCTATTTGAATCTGAATCATCAAATCAAAACAATCTGATCTTTTGAAAATGTATTGTTTTATTGTATTTTTCTGATAAATTCTAATCCATCAAACAATGATTTGAAACGAGCACTTCAGTGAAAAGGTCTGAGTGTGAGGTGGGGGGTTGTCCTAGTTCCTGTCCTGGTTAAAAAAGCCCAAATGTCCTCACATCCTTTCTGTATTTACATTCAGAGCAAAAGCATTTTCTTGACCGCAACAGCGAGCAGAGATCCAGGCAAAGGAGCCAAATTCAAAACCCTGGCGCTGGCCTACAAGGCCAAGAACAGACCAGCCCCTCCGGACTTGATGGTGATGGTCTAAAGCCGATCTGCACAAGGAGCCCCTCGAGCTTCAGGTACAGCTCGGCTCGACCCGCCATCCTTTAAGATCCACGTTAGACAAGCGTCCAGGCTTTTTTCTGTCCTGGTACTGAAGTGGTTGGACAAACTTTCCCTGGGGGTCCTTCACTTCGTCTTTAAACGCGGACTGAAGACCCTCCTCTTCCGAGAGCACTTGACTAGGATGACGGACGAATGACTTTATTAAGGTTAATTAAGGTTTATTAACATGTACTAACGTTTTGCCTGGCACAATCCGATCACATTAAACCACTCTCCTTATACTTTTATTAAATGTAAATAAACTCCGATCGCAATGCATCGTGTTGCTCTCTGTGGATCAACCCTCCACACAGAGCAAGGCAGCTGAGAGCTCATAATGGAGCTGAGATTGAGTGCAGGTGAGAACAGTTAGTAATTAGGGGACATGGGGAAGTGGCTTGTGATTGGAGGACTGACGAGACGTTAATATCATGTGGTCTTCCGTGGAATTCTGGGAGATGGAGTCCAAACGGGTCAACAGGGTCGGCAGGTGAAAGAGCGTGATAAATAACTTTGAATATCCCTGAAATTCCCTGTCTGGATTAACTGGGATGTTTGTGGAGAATTAACATTACATTTACAGAGACATGTTGATTAATATAAATATTAATATTCTTCAATATTAAATATGATTTGACCTTTTTTATCTTTTTTATCACCAGGAACAGTAAACCCCAGAACATTTAAATGCAGCAGGTGGTATCAGAACCAAGGAAAGGGGCTAGGAGGAATACAGTAGAAATCAATGTAATAAGGAGCTTCTTTCTGTGTTGAATCTGATCCAGGTCTTCCAGTAGGTTCTGTGACTGCGGCACAATTATCATACTAGTAAACATAGGACAACTACCAGGACTGCCTACAATGTCCAGGATTAGGCTTGCTCCCCCTCTCTGAAACTGGTCCAAAGACTAATGAGCTTGAAAAAGATACATAGGCAGTACTGTATACAGCCCTTTATCATAAGAGTGAATAACAAAGAATAGTAGGGTTATTAAACGGTCACATTCTTTACTAAGGTACATGAGGGAAAACAAAGGGCCGAGGGGCACATTTCCTCAAGTACTACCAATACCCCTGAAGGTAAGCGTCTGTGTGACATCTTTTACCTCATATTGAACCTGCAAATATGTGCATCTTGACTCCTCTACAGCACTCGCAAGTTAGCTGTGTGAATTCTCAACTTTGTCTACTCTCACACCCTCTCACACCCTGCTGGTGTTTGTTGGAGAACACTGGGTCAGTATGCTCTGAGCTTTCAGCAGTGTTAACACATTTGCATTCCGATGTAATCTTAGGATGTGCTTAGGAGTTTGCCCGGCTGAGGCCTTGGACTCATGATCCAGGTCCCAGGTGAGTGTTCAGCGCAGTTCCCTAACGTCTCTTGGTGGCTCCTTGTGTAAAAGGCTGGGGTGGTGGTGGCAGTGGCAGTGGGGGGAGGGAAAGCTGTTACCCAAGGCCAGGCACACCAAGCCTGTGGCTGCTAAATTTGGGGCAAGCGGGATCGGGTTCCTTCAGCAGGCACACACAATCCTGCCCTAGTTACAGGACCTCTCTCTCTCTCTCACACACACACACACACACACACACACATACACGCACACATAGATAGGTCTCACATGTTGCCTTGTCTTAAAAGGTGCAATCACCCCAGCTCTCTTGCTTCATACTGTTACCTCAAGTCCTTATCCCACCCCGGAAAGCCTTGATCTAGTTCTTACCTTTGCTTTTGGACGTCATTAGTGCGGTGAAGATCTTCCAGGTGACCCTCATCTGCCTCTACGCCAGGCTTCAGCTTTTTATCCCCAGACTGAGTGCTCCTGGGCGGGTAGACATACGGACCCGCCATGTTTCTGGTTCTGGTGGTGACGGATGAGCTGAGGCAGTTCCTGGTGAAGGCGAGGAGCGGCACAGGCCGTCTTATCCAGGTGCTGATCCGGGACGGTGAGTAAGCCCCAGCGCCCCTACAGGGGCAGGCAGCTATCAGCTTCAGTGATAACCTAATCATAATAATAATAACAATTATAATTACACATTCTTTTGTGCATTTCTTAAACCCATTGATGTATTTGTTTTATTTAACCTTTCGTTGACCCTTTTAGACTGCAATGATCTGTACGGGCCCGCATTCTCATAACTGTGCATAACTCATATACTGTCACTGTCCAATGAAACCATGTATGTCTATTTTTGTTTTTTATACATTATTAGAAGGCAGATGCTGCCCTTTACATTGTGAAAGCTGACCAATAGAAACGACCTACAAATTATTCAGAATATTGAAAGTTACCAACTATTTTTGACCTTCTCCTGTAAAGAAAATTATTTTTAATTGCTTTAAATAAATAAATAAATACAGTTCAAAGGTGAATGGACACTAAAAATATTAAAATAAATCTGAACAAATAATAAAACTAAATAAAATCAGGAGATAAAGGTCAAACAGAGAAGGGAGAATAGTGTGGAGTAAAGGAGAAGGACTGGAGATTCAGATGATGAAATTGAGAGAGAGATTGCAGTTAGTTACAGAGTTTGGAAGCTGGAGCATTGAATGACTGGTCGCCCTGTGAGAAAGACAGTTGTGTGCCAAAGGATCTAATAGTGCAGCTGGGGGGTGCAGGGATGAACGGGTTCAGTGAGGTACGCAGGGCCGACACCATGAAGGGCTTTAAATGTTAGAATGAGCGGTTTGTACTTCAGAGTGGTTTAAAGGCAGGAGGTACAGACATGACGAATGGGGTGCTGCAAAGTGAAAGGCAGTCGAGACGGAGTTGAACTTTATTGTTGTTTACTGTCATCAGGTTAAAATGAGAATCTTAAGACCTCCAGCACTGTGGGAACAGATGACTGAGGCGTGTCAGAGTGGCTGTAAGTCAAATCAAGTCAAGTCAAGTCAAGTCAAGTGGGTTTATTGTCATTTCAACTACATACAGATTACACAGTGAAACGAAACAACGTTCCTCCAGGACCATGGTGCAACAAAGACAGTGCATACAAAACACAAGTGCAACACAATACAAGTGCGGACAGACAACACAACACAGTAAAGACAGAGGATAATAAATAATGACGGTAGTGTGCAAGTTGTGCGATGTGCAATAAATAGAGTCCAGTGAGGTTGTAAAGTTATTAGTGCAAATGCTTGTGCAAAAAATGCTTCCCATGTTATCTGGGGTAAATGGTTGGAAAGAGAGAGAGAGGGAGAGTGTACATGTACCAGAAAGATATCAGTTCAGAAGTTGAGTTGTGTTGAGGAGTCTGATGGCTTGGGGGAAGAAGCTGTTGCAGAGTCTGGTCGTGTTGGACCGGTAGTGAATGCCTTGAGGACGTACACTGTGGTTGCACTTGGGAAACTGCTGCTTTCATGTCAATCCAAAGGTTTTGTTGACGTGTGATCCAAGCGTGTCCTTGAGTACAGCTTTTCAGTAAACATGACACAGCACTGACACACACACAGACACACACACACTGTTTGAAGTCCATTATCAGTAAATGAAACCAAGCCTGAAAAACAATAACTTGTATATCACTGCTGTCATGCAAAACCTTGTATTTCCAAAACAGCAACTTTACAGGAGAAGTAAAAATCTTCTTACCATTCAAATGAAGTCAAAGTAAAAGTCATTTAGGAGCATTTCTATTGGTTCTTTCGTCATGAAATTTTAATACAATATAAAGATCAGACAATTTTAAAATGTCATGGTTAAAAAACAACAAAAATGGAAATACAAGGTTTTGGCGAGAGTGAAAAAATTCTCAACTTATCATTTACTGAAAAAACACCCTTATTAGTTAAGAGCACGATGGGAGCCCCGTTTCTTATTTCTAACATGTCATTATTGATTAATTTGATAATGTTGTAATGTGCATTCAGGCCCACAGGTATGAAAAAGCCGGCCTGTTTTCTGCAGTGTAATGTTTGAGTTTCAACATGGCTGAGATGAAGCAATACACAGGAAAGGGGAAAAATATATTTCACAATATATTTTGACCTGATGATCATGAGGGAAGTCAGGTGATGCATTAGTTGACACTGAAGCTGATTGGCCCATAAGGAATTTACTTTATACAGGAGTGTCTGTAGTATGACAGATTTACTGTTGCAATGTGTGTGACTCTGTGTGTGTGTGTGTGTGTGTGTGTGTGTGTGTGTGTGTGTGTGTGTGTGTGTGAGGGTTTCCAGTATCCAGTGAAATGTTAGCCTACTATCAGATGACATGACTCAGTTGCTAGGACAGGATAGGACAGAACAGACAATTACATTTGAGTGAGCTCAGCTTACCTTACAGCCGAGTCATTTCTGTTTATGTGAGCCTGATTGGTCGTGTTTTTATGTGCAATGATTCACGTGTATAATTATAACAGTGGATCTGACCACTGATCTGATCTGTCTGTCACCTCTCACTCTGTGTATATGCCTGTGTGTGAGTTTGTGTGTAAATATCTGTATGTATAATTAGTTCCGTTCTGTGTAGAAGAGGTATATACTACCAATGGTGAGTTTTTAGGATCAGGCTGATATCGGCCCAAACCTAAAGCCAGACAGGATACAGTCCTGTAGCAAATCTAGTCTGAAATAGTACACACTCACGACCCTGTATGATGTCATGATGTTGGCAGTGTTAGAGACAGTCATGTTTCAGAATAGTGCTACAGCGAAAACAGACCCACAGGGGACAAAGTGGTATCAGCCAGAACAATAGTACCACTGACAGGTGAAGTGAAATACACTGATTATCTTCATCTACAGTGCCATCTGTCGAGGGTTGGGATATATTAGGGAGCAAATAAACAGTCAGTTCTTGAAGGTGATGTGTTAAAAGCAGGACAAATGGGCAAGCACAGGGATCTGAGACACTTTGACAAGGGACACATTGTGGTGGCTAGATAACAGCAGGCATTGGGTCTTGTGGGTTTTTTCTGGTATGCAGTGGTCAGTACCTATCAAAAGTTGTCCAAGAACCACACCACAGGGTGCCATCCATGGAGGCCCCACCTCACAACTTACAGGACTTAAAGTATCTGCTGCTAACATATTGGTGCCAGATACCACAGGACACCTTCAGAGGTTTTGTGGAGTCCATGCCTCAAATGGTCAGCTCTGTTGTGGTGGCACATGGGAGACCTACTCAATATTTAAAAAGGGGGGTGCTAATGTTCTGGCTGATCGGTGTGCTGTTTACTTGGTTCTAAATGTTAAAAACATGATGTGAACTCTTTAAACCAATCGGCTATATTGTAAACCAACGTGTGTCTCCTGTTGGACTGATAAACAGTGCATGGATGTGAGCACACACAGCCTTGCGGATGGCCATTTACAGTGTAACTGACAGAAATCCACTAGCTAATAGTGATGTTAGCGATTTGTGGACGAAGCATCTGAGACTTAGAATGGTTTCATGTTCTGGCTACTCACATGCTAGTCAAACAGAGTGTAAAGGGGTAAAATGTCTCTCTGACAGGATGCCAGACAGAGTGTCAGACTTTTGCATTATCATATTGCACACACAGTGATGGTCAGACATTTAATTCAGTGCTATCAGATGATCTGCTGCTGAAATAGGAAATGCCCAAATTTGTGCTCTATTCTGTATGTAATACACTATTTTGGGAGTCTGCTATTGTGTAATGCTGTCTGAAATATACACTATATCATGGTTCACTCCTTAGCTTGTTTGCTGTATAGTGAGCAGATTGAGCAGATGAAATGTAGGGAAAATAGTAGCTTCACAGACCTATTTTCATGTATTTAGTTACAAAAGGTAACTACTGTTATAGAGTGGTGAGCAAGCCTGTGTAATATCAGTGTACTAGTGTGGAAGAAAAAAACATTAACTTTCAGTGGAAGTCAAGGTAAAGGATTCTACTTCATTTAGGAGCATTCTATTGGTCCATTTATCACAGTATTTTGACACAATATGAATATTCATAACATTAGTACCACCTGTCTAATACTGAGTAGGTCCCCCTTGTGCCACCACAACAGATCTGACCATTCAATGCATGTCAGCAGCAGGTCCATTAAGTCCTGTAAGGTGTGAGGTGGTGCTCTGTGTGCTACTTTAGACTCTCTTTCTACATCTTGTGTGTGTATATGTGTGTGTATGTGTGTGTGTGAGAGAGAGATGTCTGGGCTTGTTTTGGTTGTCTCCTGTTCGATGCATGTCGGCCAGTGGGCTGCCATTTGGACGCAGATATTTTCAGCGTGATTCAGTCAGAGAAGCTGGCCAAAGCGGTCATAAGTCTTACAAATGGTCGAGCTCATCAGTCACATGCATAACTGGTAGCTGATTGGCTGGAGACATGGGGAATGTGGTCTACCGTTGTTTGGGGTCCATATACCAGCACTTTGGTGAACAGTAACATAGAAAGAATGGCCAGTCACTCTGAGCACCCTGGATTAGTCGGTAGTTTTATTATAGCTGCTATAGGCCATATATGTCTTTGTGCCGATCACTTTCTGCATGTTTGTCTGCATGTGTGTGTAGTTAAATAAATGGCTAATGGAAAGTATGCATCTGTGCTGATAGCCGGAATGTGGGCAGGCCTAGAATAGCCTTTGCTGCAAAAGACAGTCAGGAAATCCCCCACCAAGGTCATATTGGTGTGTGTGTGTGCTCATGATGTGCACACTATTGACACATCTTGTCCTCATTCAGTGGCTATTTTGGTGAAGTGTAAATTCTCACAATCAATCTACACAATTTTAAGATGCTTTAAATCATCAGGCCTCGGCAACAGCAGCACTGGTCTGTTGCAACCTCATAACAAGTTATTACCCAATATAGACATTGGGGTAATGACAAATAAAATGTAAGGGTTTTTTTTGGTAGAGGGGTTTACACAATTGCAAGAACACAAATCACTTTGAATCAACATTAATTCAGTTCAAGCCAAATGAAAACCAGGACAGATTTTTAAACATGAGGTGCTGAAGAGATAGGTTGGTGGGTAGGTAGGTAGGTCACAGTAATACAATACAATAATTACAATAATAACAATAAATAGAATAAATGTAAAAAAAAATATGCATTTGAACCAACTGGAGATGAAAAGCAGTGCAGTTATAAAGAATAAATAAATGAATAATGTACAGGAGGAGATTAATAGAGGAATTAACAGATTAATAGAGGGAATTTAACTGAATGAAGGTTCTTCTAACAGACTGTTTGGTCTATGAGTCTATGATTCTGATCCCTTCCCTTCTTTTGCTTTTGCCTGTCCCCTAAAACATCTACCCTAAGCATGAATCCCCTTTAATCTCCCAATTGCCCCATCTATACAAGTACATGCATTGTACTGATTGATACATCTGATCTGACTGACACATCATACATATGTATGACCTTTCAAAAACAGTAAATGTTAATATTATGCTCTCAAAAATCAAGGTACTACAAAAAGGTATATGGCTTTCAACGCACTTAAAGAACCATGTTTGTAAAAAAGAAATTGTGTGTTTAAACATTTAAACTGGTCAGGAACCTTTACATCAATTTTCACATACACATACATCTCCTTTTCAAAAAAGGTTCTGAAGGGAACCAAACCTGTGAATTGCTAGACTAGAAAGACAATCACCTCTACCAAACATTTCCTGTCACAGCAAATAAGATTAGCACAACATCAGGGAGGAATTCTGAAAAATTCTTTCCTGCAATTGTGTTTAGTTTCATCAGTATTTCTGGGATGTCTTGTGCGCACAGTGCTTTTCAGGTCAGGCCACAGCATCTTGATAAGGTTAAGGTCAGGACTTTGACTAGGCTATTCCAAAACACAAATGCTCTTCTTTTTCAACCATTCTTTAGATGATTTGCTTGTGTGCTTTGGCTCGTTGTCTTGTTGCCTCTTCAGCTTGGGGTCATGGGCTGCTGCCCTTTTAATCTCCAGTAAACTGTTTTAATACACCTTTGAATTCATTGTTCCCTCAATGATCACAAGGAGTCACAAGGTTCTGAGGCAGCAAAGCAGTGCTAAACCATGATGCTCACTTTGTCATGACATAAACAGTACAACTCTCTGTGTGTTAATAGTTTAGTTAGACTGTGTTTGTCTGTAATTGCATATTAAACAATATAAATGACAAAAGATCAACCCTGAAAAAACAGAGGCAGCAGACTAGACATGGTAGTGTGCTAGCATGTTCTAAACAAGCTAAATATTAAGGAAACATCATAGCTATCAACAACTAATGTGAGCCACTGCATTATCTCACCAGTCACAGCTGTGACCATTCACACATTTACACCTCCTGTGAGCATGCTATAACGTAGCTGTACTGTCCTGTTAGGATATTAAATATGGACCCTTATGTGTCCCAAATATGGCAGTTGTGTCTGTATTACAAAACGTTTCGAGACTTTATTTAGGAACAGCTTTGATTCAAATGGCTCTAGACCATTTAGACCACCCAAATACCAACTTTCATATAAAATCCAGACAACCTATAATGTCATGTAAGCATGGCTGTGACCTACTGTGACCAGTAGGACTAGGTTGAAGGTTGACTAAAAGGCATCAAGCTTAGGGGTGTCCACAGACTGAAAAGCAGGGAATAGGAGCTTGTGATGATTTCAGGAAAGAATTACTTTTAATAGGCTGCAGGAGTTAATTAGTGCCTGCAGACAACTTGTGTACGTGCATGCACATATAATCTCTGTGAAGAGTGTAAAATGAGACAGAGGACATGAAGTGACTGTCAGAACTAGTATATTATGTCACTTTAGATGTGATAATCTGTGCCACATGATTTGAGCTTAACATTTTCTGTTGATTTTTCTAAATATAAACAGTATGCTATATGACTTCCAAATGTGTCAACTGCTTGAAAAATGATAAAAGAAGAAATGACAAAAAGAAGTGTAGACAAAAACAGTGCAGTATATCCAGGAGGGTCCTACATTCATTTAATTTCTTTATTAATTTATTTGAAATTTATTTATATATTTACTTATATTTATTGTAAATAGAGGCAGTGTATAGCTGTATCCTAAAGCTAATTATCTGGGGCACAAATCCTTGTTTGACTGTGAGTATTTTCAAACCTCTTCTTAAATAAGCTCAATATTTACAGTTAACATCCAGTAACTGTACGTACTAGCATATCTAATCAGTCCTTCATTAAATGATATCAGGAGAGCTGCTGGTGACATTGAACTAATCAATACAGTGGCCAGAGTTCACAGATAAGTCCGCAATCAGATCTGTGTTCTTCCTAACTGTGTTGTTCTAACCAACATATCAGCAGCTTCACAGAAAACAGCACATTGTTGTTAATTTTTACTGTTGATGGAACTTAACCCTTTGCAGAGAATAGCAATGGCCTAAAAGCTGCCCCTCTGATGGTAATATAGAGAGAATAGCATCTCTGTCATTGCTGCTAAAAGCCGCATCACTGCTACTGCACTATGTAACTTTGCTGAAGTGTGTACAAGACCTCTCACGAGAGCAAATCGAATCAAATCGGCTTAAAGTGTAACCTGTAATATTATTCTATCAGGCCAGTCCAATCTCAAGTCCGAGTTATATGGGATATTGTTGAGGTATGGCAGCAGTATAAATAGGATGTTTTAAATAGTGTGTGACTGTGTTAGCAATTAGCCTTTGATATGTGCATTATGACTCGGTTTGGCTTAAAGATGCCCAGGTTTTTCTTCTTTTATTTATTTTAAATGTATTATTCATAACTGATGATGTTTTATTGTTGGGACTATAGGGGGCCCCCAAAATGCCTGTTCCCAGGTATCACTCTTCAATTTATTTGAATAGTTTGCACTTTGAAGAGTATAGAGTGAACGGCCTCTTGGACTGCGTGTGTAATATGAGCTGTTCTGTGTGTTTCAGAGCAGCTGGTGCTGGGGGCGTACCGAGATCCGTCTCAGTCCTGGGAGAAAGATTATGACCACTTCCTGCTTCCTCTGTTGGACCCTCAGGAGCCCTGCTACATCCTCTATCGCCTCGACTCCCAGAATGCACAGGGCTATGAGTGGCTCTTCATTTCCTGGTCACCTGACCAGTCTCCAGTGCGTGATGCATCTATGCCTAAACAAAACACACAGTAACGAAATCTGCTTACGAAAACATACAAGAATCTAAAATGTCCAAAGACACTATTTTTCTGTCTGTGGGTATCTTTTGCTCTTTGTAGGTCAGACAGAAGATGCTGTATGCTGCCACTCGAGCAACAGTGAAGAAAGAATTTGGAGGAGGCCATGTCAAAGATGAAATTTTTGGCAATGTAGAGGTATTTCCCAAGACTTCATTGCTCTTAACAAAATACGTATAATGAACCACCAAGATTACTGATGCAGTCTGGTACACTCAGGCCCTTTTACACATATATAGGTCCACTTACAATGTTTGCTGGACTTTATGTTCCAAAAATGTTATAGTTTTAAACAACAATTATCCAATCCTCCTAAAAACTGCAACATGCAGGACAGGGCTAAACTGTGATAGACTGAATATGTGGCGATATGTAGGGAGTTTTGTTTTGTTTTGGATTAATTGGATTGTTTTTTTTATTATGTTTTGAAACTTGAACAATATTGACCCATTATTTCACACTACTTCAATAATGAGAGCCCTTTAATGGTACCATATTTACTACTCTGTGAGTACTGTAGTGTTGCACTTTCTCTATTGTCTTATTAAATTGTGTCTGGATACAAAAGTATTAAGATCATAATGGTCAAAAGAAGATTGGTCAAAAGAAAAACGTCCCATGTGCAGAGTGAGTGCTTCCAACATTTAGAACCTGGACAAAAAATGTTGCATGTCAGAGTCAGACTAACTGTCATCATTGGAAAGTGACAAAGAAACCACCTATTGGGCTGCTGCTGTCTGTTCTTAGAAAAACAAATCAATGAATTTATTTAATATGACAAATAATATTAATGTATTCGTAAGACAGCACCCACAGAATCCAGCTCTGCTATAGTGTAAAACTGTCTTTGGAAAGATTCACATATCTGTGTTTACTCTAGAACAGCAACAGTGTGTGCTCACTGATGACATACTATAAGGGAACTCTTCCAAATGCTAACAGCATCATAGATGTGTATATTCATGTTTTTTTGAGTCTGTACACTTATGGTCTGAATTGAAAGTCCAGCTTTAGTAGTCCTGGTTCGCTTCAGTTCACTCTGTGGGCCTTTTCTGCAGCCTTATAAATTAAATTATATATTTAGTGAGTTCACTTCCTCTGTGTACCAATGCAGCGTAATTTCTAAGACTACAGTAATAATGCTAAGTCTAAATAGTTAGTCTATTATAACACGTCATAAGAGCCATAACTCTCTGTTGTGTATTTCTATCCCCATTAGGATGATGTGAGTCTTCAGGGTTACCTGCGCCATATTTCCTCTTGCTCCGGCCCTGCTCCACTCACAGCTGCTGAACAAGAGCTACAGCGAATCAAAATCACTGAGGTGATAATCCTTCCTCTTTAAGTGAATCCTCACACATCACTTAATAACAACACTGTATTAGTGACTGTAGTTCTTTAGCAGAATAGTTTGATATTAATATGTTTTAATACATCAGACCATTTAGATTGTAATGTTTCCAATATTCTGTCTTTGCAGGGCAGAGTTAAGCAGGTGAGTGTCCATTAGGTCTTGACAGGCTTTGATACTGTGTGTGTCTTCAGTTCACTTTATGCACTCCCCAGTGTAAATAACTGTGTGTCTGATCAACACTGTGTCACACTTAATTTGAAGGACAATCAATGCATTGATATAAATATTTCACATCAGAATAAAAAAAAAATCAAATTCTCTGTGTAATTAGCCAGGACATATTCTGTGTTTTAGTTACTTTTTCTCTAAAAGCACATAATATGGTAAATCATATGATGAAATACATATGATGAAATCTATGACTAACTCATTACAGAAACAGAGGAGGAAAAATACATAGGAAACATGTTTTCTTTGGGCTTTACCTGGATGGGCTTCTACAGATACAAGATTTGGGTGATCTATAGTAGATGTTTATAGTTTACAGTGTACATCATATTACTATGATTTAATAAAGCAACAGAATATGAGAGGGAGTGTGTCATCGTGAAATAACAGCACAGGCGTCTGTTAGCTGTTGTATTGGAGCTGGGGAGCCTCCGAGCATGCTAGCTATCAAGCGATGCTGCATCTGCTGCAGTTTGAAAAAAGGTGGTAGCTGGCTTTACATGTGTCAGAGGAGATATGCTAGTTTTTGCTCCTACTTTAGAGGACATTGTGATAGGGGGAGTTCACATAAACAGGGATTGGGCAATTGGCCTTTCAAATTGGGGTAAAATTATAAATAAATGATAAATAATCTGATATAAGACAAGACTGTGCAACTGTATTTCTGAACTGTGCTTATGACATGCTGGATTTGCTACTACACAACCAGCAACACACTGAGGCTTTATTATTGATGTTAATCAAATCTTACTATAGTGTCCTTCAAATAAAGTGACCTAGGAGGTGTTTGTGAGCACACAGGCTAGTATGTGAGCATGTGTGGAATGTAAGCACAGACAGCTCATCACTCTTTCAGCTTCCATAGTCTAGCATCTTTAAAGATCTGCGTGTCTCCCAGTCCTTACATCTGCTTGTGTGTGTGTGTCTCCCCCTGCAGGTGAAAACAGAGATCAATGTGGAAAGTAAGCATCAGACTTTGCAGGGCCTGGCCTTTCCCCTACAGTCAGAGGCGAAGCGCGCTCTGCAGCAGCTTAAAGAGAGATGCATTAACTACATCCAGCTGGTGAGACCACAACACACTCTAACACACTTTCTAGGAAACTCCTTGAACCCAACCAAACAATGAACTGTTAGACTTGTTGTCCAATACCGATTTTAGGGTAAAAAATGCAATCATTGATAATATACCAGCTAATATATTTTATTAATGGTAACATTTTTTACAGACCCCAGTAATTTTAGGTAAACAGTGCTTTACTCACTGACACAACCGTAGTAACTGCTATTACTGTGTATTAGACTCAGATATTTAAGCACAATGACATAAATTTTAAAATTAGTAACATTAGCCTACTGACCTCAACTCAGAATGCAAACAGCTTTTATCTTTATGGGATGTCTGGTATGTGTTCATGTGACGGTCAGGCAATGACCCCCTGGCGCTTGACACTAGTATGCTATGTTGTTGTTAGAAATAGCCCACACTACATAGACAAAAGTATTGCGACACCTGCTCACTCATTGTTACTGGAGCACCAGTGCTGGGGGGGGGGGGGGGGGGGGTGTTAATACACTTCTAGCCCTCACCACCATCTGCTCCAGACAGTCCTATTGACAATTCTTCTCTACAAGGACTAGACAAGCTGTGTTTGTAATGAGTGCAACTCAAAGTAGCTAAATGCATTTATTAGAAAGGGGTGTCCAAAAACATTTGGATATATTTTGTATTATTATTATTATTTTTGGGGTTAAACCTTTAACCCTATGTATTTCCATCATGAGGTTTATTATTCTGTAAATGCCTAGAGTTAATCTTAAATCCTAAGCATGATCTTAACTCTCATATCTACTGCTCTGCGTGCTTGTGCATACTGCATCAGAGGTTGGACACAGAGAAGGAGACGATTGAGCTGGTTCACACTCGGCCCACAGAGACGCGCGACCTGCCCTGCAGGATCCCCACAGACACTCCCCGCTACCACTTCTTTCTCTACAAACACACCCACGAGGGAGACTACCTTGAGTTTGTGGGTACGAACCAGAGCCCTCAATGCAGCCTCATATACTACCTCACAAACTATCATTCAAAAGTCTGCAATCAGTGTTTTCTCATATAAAAGCAATTTGTACAACTTCACAAGAGTGTCATCTGTAATCAGCTGTATAACAAAAGTGATTATTCCAACGACCCTCTCTCTCACTCACACATACTCTGATCTTAGTGTTCATCTACTCGATGCCGGGCTACAGCTGCAGCGTTAAGGAAAGGATGCTGTATTCCAGCTGCAAGAGTCGGCTGTTGGACGAGGTGGAGCGGGACTACCACTTAGAGGTGGTCAAAAAGGTACAAAAACACTGCCTGCACTGTACTGCTCACTCTGTATCTCACTTCTGGTCCTTAAGCTTCTAAATATGGTGGCCTAATAGGCCCTGAAGATGAGGGGAGCGCACTGAACTGATATTCTGACACAAAAGAAGAGGATAAAGTATGCAGTGTGTTAACATTCAAATCAGAGAAGCAGCACTGTGGTGAAGAATCTACCTTAAATTCACTTCATTGGAGCTTGTTATCACAGACAGTACACAACTGTTGCATGTGTTTCTCAGCAAATCAGCCACAGAAAGTTAAGAGAACTGATTAAACAGTTGGAAAAAAGTTGGATCAGGGAGGTAACAGGAAGACAAACAGTAAAGAAACCCGCTGATAAGTATGTATCTTTACTGTCAACGAAGCAAATGCGACCTGTACTGTTATTACTTGTTGGCAGCTGTTTATAGAAGACATAATAAGACCGCAGCTCTGGAAAGCTGTGAGGAAAACTCCAACACAAAGTTACAGTGAAGTAACAAAGTAACATATCTCATTAGAGAGAGAGGTATTCCCCGCACAGCTGTTCCTCCTCTACAATCTGCAGTGCACTAAGTCAGATAAACTTTTGGTTTAAAAGGTTTTTACACACTAAACTCTAAACCTTGCATGTGTCATGTGTACTTTGTCCATGTCAGAACAAAATGTTTCCATGATGATAGGAAATTATGAACAGTCTGATTTTGTGGGAACATTCTCTGGTCCCCACGAGGGAAAACTCTAGCAGCTTTCTAAAAGTGGACAAAAATGTCTGTTTCCAGCTCAGTTTAGTTTTAGAGTCTAGAGTAAATACAAATGAGCATGTTTTTTTAATAGGTTGCAAAAATGTTCACATTAAACATAAAGACAATAAAGACTAACCAAGTTCATTATTTACCTTCATAGACGTCAGGCTCGTATCCAGAGTTTTTAGTTCCATTATTAAAGTGAATGTAGCATTAGAAGTCTTGGCTAAAGTCTCTTGTTGGTATTGTTTGATTCCCAGTCTGCCACATAGAAGGGAATATGATATATGAGGGTATATCAGTATCAAGTATTTGTGACAGTGCTACTTTGAGAATAATGTCCACATGTTTGTGATGTCAGCACTGATCAGCACTAGGGCAGCACGATATTGGGGAAAAAACAATATATATATATTCTGTTTATGGATTTGGTCATATAAAAAATATAGGAATTTTCATCAGAAGACAATGAGCCAACCTGTCACAATGTTAATAAACCACTTTGTGTATCCAAGTCTGGAGTATAATATATATAAATAAATAAATAGACAGTGCCTCTGGTAGACTTGTCATTGAAAATGTTCCTTTCGCATCAAGCAGCAATACAGTCCTAATATTAAATTTAACTTGCCCTTCATGACATTGCATGTCAAATCACTACTTTGTGTATGAATATTATTTGTATTGATTCTAATATGTTTTTTTCCTGAGCTAATAAAACTGCTCAAGATAATGAGCAAATTTTTACAGATGGATGAAATATTTGGATAACCCAGGTCACGTTATATGTGTTGTTGATTTTCTAATTGTATCTTATTTCACAGCATGTTAACTTTAGAACATTATGAGATTTGTGCTCTAAAACATGCATGTTACTAAATTGTAGTTTGTCTCCTATACTTACATGTATAGTATACCTCATTTACATTCACTCAGTAAATCAACCAAAAGTTAATTTGACCAGAGGCACTCAAACCGTTGCATGAGACACTTTTGGTCCAAGGTTGTTTTGAAACAATTCAAGTGATGGAGTGCTGATGGAGCGCTCACATCAACATAAGTTCTTTTTTTTTACACAAAATTACACATATGCCATATGAAGTGTCATTTAACTTTTGTCTTTAAACTTTTAGTGTGGATAAATGCTAAAATGATAATGCAATAGCATAGCAATAGCAACACCTGTGTGTGTGTGTGTGTGTGTGTGTGTGTGTTTCTCTTTCTCTGTGCAGTTGGAGATAGACAGTGGCGATGAGTTGACGGAGGAGTACCTGTATGATGAGGTTCATCCTAAGCAGCACGCTCACAAGCAGGCCTTTGCCAAACCCCGCGGCCCTGCAGGCAAGAGAGGAAACAAACGGCTCATTAAAGGAGGAGGAGAAAACGGAGAGAATAGCTAGAGAGAGATAGAGAGAGAAAGAACGAGAGCAGATTGTTCTCTCTGTGAATCTGGGGCTGTTTGCTGAAGCAGAACAGTCTGTCGGCTTGTGAGGAACAGGCTGGAACAGGCTGGGATTTCGTCTCCTGTTGTTTTTATTCTTTGTGATTGTGATTTTTGATTTGTACTTCTTTGGCTTGTCTTTAAGTTGTATTGAGATGACTTTCTTTGTGGCAGACTCCAATGATGCACACATCAATGAGGAAACGAGAAAACTCAGGAATTCATCATGTATTCATTCGTCTCTGTAAATTGTCCACATTCTGTCATGTATTCAGAAATATTGAGATATCGAGGTTGACAGTGAAATACCCACAAATATACTCACCTCGATCCGAGAATAAAAACCTGACACCTGCAGCCGAATCGCAGTCAGAGAGCTGGTAAACAGACAAAGTTTTTCATGGGTTTGTTGATATTTTCATGACATTTTCTATAGAAAAAGACATTTTAAGACACTTAAGACATAGAAAGTCGCTCTCTCTTCTTTCTCTCTTTTTCAAGGATGCACACACACACAACTACACACCCACATAACAGCCAAGTGAACAAATTACAATGTCAGTAGATTATTTGTGAGTTGACCAATTGGTTAAAGAGTGGACACAGCAATCCTGAACATGTCGCACTCTTGTGTATGAGTAAGACATAAGTGCTGTTTTTGATCTGTGCTACATGGCAGGTCTAATGGCATTGAAGGTCTAATCATGTGTGTACATGCTCCATTCACTCTCCTGCTGAACTCAGTTTTCTGTGTCAAACTGTGTCATTTTCTGCAAATAGCTGTTACTAATCAGTGAATTCCCAATAAAATATTTATTTATTGTTTTTCTGGATGGTGTGTATCATTGTTTTCCACATGCACAGGCATCATAGACTGATTAAAAAATCATTTACTATCTAGACACACCTTTCAGGTGCTCTCATTGCTGTTTAGTTGCATTGGCTAGAGGGATACAAAGCCCCTCAGTGTTGGGCTGTGGAGCAGTGGAACCTTCTTTGGAGAGATGGAACTCTATCCAGTACTTTTAGGCTGAGCTGGAGAGGAGTTCGTGATCTAGAACTAAACATTAAACATCAATTCCTGATCACACTAATGCTCTTGTGGCTAAATGCATTCACATCCTCACAATGATGTTCTTACATCTAGTATAAGGCCTTCTCCGAAGAGCAGAGGCTGTGACAGTGTGTTCTTTAAGCAATAGAGACATTTTTGTGAAGTACCATGTGTGAAGAACCCTTTAAATATTTTGAGTCAATGTAACGGTTCTTCGCCAATTTTAACGCTGTTCACACTCCAGCTCCTTTACAAAAACGGTTCATAATGGAACCAAAAGTGGTTGTTCTATAGGATTGCTCAAAGATCCCTATGTAGCACATTTTTAGGATTGTGCAGCAAAGGACAGGCCAGCTCCCACTCAATACCATTTTGACTTGATACCTACCCATTGTTTTCCATGTACCGCAGGTGCACGATTTCTAAGAATGCAAACTGAAGGGAATCAAGATTAAAGATGTGCACAATTCTTAAAATGTGAACTGGATCACATATGCACCATTTCCAGGCAAGCAGGATGAACTCTCCTGGGTTCAAGAGGTAAAAACAGCAGATGACAGACTAGTCAAACATTGTTTGAGATCAGAGGTGAGCAGAGCAGCCTGATCTACAGTCAAGTTAAAGTGCTGATAAATCTACAACATAATGTTCGATATCTGAAGAAATATAAATGCACTTTTATAAAACAATGTTGTTTAATGTTTAAGAACATTTGATTTTAAGTTTATTAGGTATGTTTTTTGTCTTTAGCTCAGAGCTTAAAAGTGTAAAAGTGTAGCCAACTTAAACTAGGAGCTGCCAGTGGCACAGTACGATGATATTAACCAATAAAATAATTACTAATTAATATTACTATTTATCAGATCTTGTAAATATGACCTACTGATATTTCTGCTCAGAAAAGTATAAATTCATCACAACAATTACATAACTGCACAAGTACATGTTTCTACATGAATGTCACCCACCTCTGTTTGGGAGATAGGCTATAGCCTGACCCGGGACATCATGACCAATTTTGTAGACCCTCAATGACCTCCAGATGGCAACCGACAAGCGCGTTATACGCATGCTCAGGGTTGAGCACGTGCTGCCTATGGGGAGTTGAACAGGTCACAGAGCACCGCTGGGGCATTTGCTCTGACCATATCATATGTTCATAAATCCCCTCATGCATTTAAAACACGTTTTCTACTTTAGGAAATATTTTATTTACATTGTGGAAAATAAACATGATTACTGACCAGTCGAAATGATCCCAAATCACGTGTAATAAAAGAGTTTTACCACTGACTTCCATTCAAAGTTACGTTTTGCCTTTCTCAGGTAACGTTTCCAGTTTGGAGATACAAGGGTTTTTGCTTCACAGCGTCGATGCTGCCATCAAGTCTTCCTTAACAGTTCCTACTTAACAACATTAGAAAATGACATTTTGTTCACTGCAGTAAAGTAAGAAAAAACGAGCAGATTTTGAACATTAAGCAAAGATTTTATCCAGCATCAGTCGCGTTTTCTGCATGTCCGTTTTTGCGCGTGGAGAAAAATCCATACACCTTTAGCTTGCTGCTGTGAGCTTCACCCACTGCTCCACTGGACTGGATTTAAGCCCAGTGAGAAGCTGCGGGACTTTTCTCACTAGAGCTTTCACGGTGGTCGTGCTCAGAGGTCTCACATTTGATAGGAAAACAGTCTTAATAAGATCAGGCTTACAAATCAGCCAATAACGTCTTTAATCTGTTCTGCAGATAGTTGAGCTCATTCACAGCAGCTATGTGGTAGTACAGGATAATAACGGAGTCCTATTCTGAGTATATTCAAATATCAGCCAAATACTGTCACCAATCAAGCCTATTTTATTTAGTTCAGTGCTAGACAATCACATTTAGCTTAGGGTTTACTTTATTTCAGCTGTTGCTCAAACTTCTTATTCTTTAAGGTTTTATAGTTCCCTTTCAGACCAAAAGCATCTTTTAGGCCAAACCATGGCCAGTTCTACATCAGTTTTTACTAATAGTTACTAATAAGCTTCTTTGTTTGTGTTTGTGAGACATTTTCATTTTATGTCAGTCTGAGTCTGAGACTGGCTTTAGTACTGCTCTGCCTTCCTCTGGTAGTCCCTTTACCTCACGGTTCTCTATTTGGTTCTCTGTGGTGAAATCCACCACTTTTTTGTTTTGCTTTCAAATTTCAGTTGAGAAGTGGACCGCTGACACAAAACCAACGTCATACAGACTTCTTATGAAGGTGTTTAGTAGAAAATACTTCATTCTACAGAAACCTATCAAGCTGGACTTCCTTACAATGTTAGCAGCAGGAAACAGGGGCTATAATGTCAACAAGGCAAAGATAGCAGTTTTGTTTGTTATCTAAACAGTCGGTGAGGCTGGCTTTTATACATAAATCTGAGAGTTAAAATAGTGGTAAGTCGTAAAAAAGTGATTTTTTTTCCGGACTGTCAGTGTTCCTTATAATGCCCTTCATGTAGTCCAGGAAGGATACAAGTTTAAACAAAAAATGTTTAGGTCCAAAGCTCATTATATATTACAGTAAATAAGGGCACACTGCTACTGCATTTTCATGGATGACCCTCCACAGACAAACTTGCCAACGGTCGTTTTTCCTTTCTTCTTCTTCTTTTTTTTTTTTTTGGGGGGGGGGGGGGGGGTGTATTTAGAACAACAGTATTTAAGCTGTCACTTAAAAAATTACTGAAGAATTTGCTTTAAAATTGTATCAAAGTGAAGAATGTGTTACATTAATTTGTCTTACAAGCTTCAAAAGTCAAAACTGCCATAAATATAAAAAATATTGTAAAAAACACTGAATAAAAAACGCACCAGTTTATCTCGGCCTTGGGGTGCAGAAGACTTTTTATATATATAAAAAACAGTCACGTTAAAGGCCTAACCTATTTTAGATTACAATTAAAGCAAATTTTAAAGCCAAAAGGAGCTACCCACTGTGTAAAAAAGGTAAAGCAGACCCTTTAATTTACTGCTTGTAAAACAAGCTTGCAATAATCCAATATAAACCGTAAATATATTATTATTATTTTATATTATTATACAAATATACTGACATTTATTATCAACCTATTGACATTAAAAGCAAAATAGTTCTTGTTTAGTATCCAATTACTGAACATGTTTGATTTTCTACAAACCAATATTAGTCTGCATAAAGAAAAGATTAATATCAATAAACTAAGAGAGATCATTGACAATGTCATTCATTTACTTAATTCTGATGAATGATGGCAGTTTTCTTGAACATCTGAATGACTTTGTTTACCTCTAAGCACATGAACTAACTTTTCTGGAATTCTAAAAAAATGGGTGGAACTCCCCTTTAAGCCAGGCGCGAGGCTGAATTGGGCGGGGCTACAGAGACGCAGCTCTCGCGCCGATTGGTCGTGGCCGGCTGCACGCTGCTTTTTCCTGGAAAGTTCTGAGAAAGCCCTGTAACGCAAACAGCGCTGAGGGAGCAATGTCAGGTCTGTCTGACTAAACCGCAAACGCTGTCCCGCATTGAAAGAAACCTCGTTACGACGCACGGCAGAACTAGTCTGAAGACTTTGTGAGAACTGGGTAAACGAAGAAGAGGAAGAAAAAAAAAAGACGACAACAACAACTGATAACAAAACCTGGTCGCCTACTGGAAATGATTCACCCAGGGCGAGTGTGTGTGTGAGGGAGAGGCTCACGTCAGAGAGGCGATTCCAAGAAAAAGCCTTCCTGGAAGTGAGGTGAGCTCCGGCGGCCAAACCATACAGTGTTTCGTCTGTTCACTTTTAGGATATTAACGGGAGCAGCACCTTTCATTTCCACAAGCCATGTCCACAGCAGCCGCTTCACGGACAGCTCCTCTTCAGCTTCGTTCATTTTAACATCGGTCCTTTCCTCCTTCACAAGGGTGGGAGAGTAGAGACAGTACTGCCGAGGATCCGGTTTTAGAGCCCTCAGGGTTGGACTTGAGTTACATTTTGCTTTTGTTCTTTTGGAAACACGGCAAAGCAGACCCCTCGGGAGAGGACGAGAAACTTTCCGAGGTCGTTCAGGATTCAAGACTTTAGCTTTAGCCTTCAAGATCAACGATGATTCTCTGCGTTCAAGGGTGAGTTCAGTCGGATTGTACGCGGTGTGAATGGGAACAGGTGTGATGTTGGGTTTAATAGTCTTTTATTGAGTCGATAGTCTCATTAATTGAGTCTTTTCACACATTAGATGCTGGTATAGGATATTTGGAGCAAAAGACCTGAGTTAACTTTAGTGTGCCACCTTCTTTTTTTGTGAGTGTCCGTTCCACCTTAAATAGTGCAGCAGTTACATTCAGGCGCCTGTAGGCGCCTGAATGTAACTGCTGCACTATTTAAGGTGGAACGGACAATTCGTACGTATGTGTTTTTTTTCCATTTATTATTTTTATTAAAGGGTAATATCACATTCCTTTGCTCCCATCCTCATCCCTCATGTTTAATATTCATATTTAGAGCTGAAACCATTGAATAAAAAAACAAAAAAACATGTAAGTCGATATTGTTAGAGCTGGAAATGCCAGTGAGGTCGCGCTCATAAGCATCATCACATAGAAATCCATTGCTTTCAGCGACAGAAATAAAACGGCAACAAAACCTATAGGCTTGACCTAAAAAAAAAAAAAACCCTCAGCTCACCTAGACTGCAGCTTAACCCAGTGTAGTAGTGGAGTCTTTCATCATAGTAATAAACCTAATAATTTTTTTTCCTAGTATTAATGTATTGAATTTGCTCATTAAATTGGGTCCTGCCAATGGTTATGTCATATATATCAACATATACTGTAGGTCATTCTAGCTTGTCCCAGATTGAGTAGCCTGTTTGACGCAGTAAATCAATAGACAGGGACAGGCTTTCCAAGCCCAGAACAAAGAGGGGAACAATAATGTATTGTTCTGGGTAACGTGGTTCTCTGATAATCCGCTTGTGAGTTTTTGATTCTTCTTAGTCATGTAAAACATACTGACGTAAGAGAGAACAACAGTGTTGGGCCTTTATACTAATATATATTTTATGTATAAGAGCTATTTTTGGACTCTTGTTTAATTAATACTTTATTTTCTGTGTTTATCTTTTTTTCTGTCCAGTCCAAGAGCACTCTTGCCTGACTCACAAACTCCGGTAGTTCCACTTGGGGTGTCCGTCCTTTCTTCCTCTTCTCCGCGATGTCTTCACAGTACCACGAAGATATGGGATCCCACCAAAGATCTGCGTGCCATTGCCAGCACATTCTGTTATCTAGATGCATCAGGTAAAAAAAATAAAATGAAAAAAGAGCTTATTAGTGGGTGGGGATTGGCTTTCAAAACAGACTAATACTTATAAGCCATATGTGTGACAAAAGTAACCTGAACATATGCAGCACCTAGATTAGTGTTCACAGCTTGATTACAGCCACGTCTTGAATCTGATATTTGGGATTTTTTTTTTTTGATATTTGCTCATAGGCAAGGGCACGAGGCACACTGGGTTACTGTGTTCATCAAGGGAAATATTTAGAGCTTCATGTTTCTTAAATCAAAGACAAAATGAGAACTGCAGAGGAAGTTCTTTAGACCACAGCTTAGATACGACGTAGGCGTGCAGAGATACAGAAACTGTACTAGATGTTTAAAGGTCCTATCACTGATGTCTATGTAAGAGGTTCTCTGTGCTTTTTTTTTAAATTTAGGGTGGTACTGGGGCGCCATCACTGCTGGCGAGGCCCATTCTGTCCTTCAGGGGGCAATGGAAGGAACGTTCCTGGTGCGGGACAGCAGCCATCCACGTTACATGTTGACCTTGTCCGTCAAAACGAGGCAAGGGCCCACCAATGTTCGCATCGAGTACAGCCACGGACGCTTCCGGCTAGACTCCAGCTCTCCGGCCCGAACCAGGCTGCTCTCCTTCCCAGATGTACCCAGTCTCGTCCAGCACTATGTGGGCTCCGGAAAAGCAAAGGAAGCGTCCGAGAAGGACGAGAAAGACTCCAGTGCACCCCTGGTGCCTAAGGAATGTGGGGTGTTGTTAAAGCTGAAACGTCCACTCCATCGGTCTCAAGCGTTTCCCTCCTTGCAACATCTCACACGCTTGGCCATCAACAAATGCACAACCTGCCCGGAAACGCTGCCTCTACCAAGGCCACTACTCCAGTACCTTCAGGACTACCCTTTCCAACTCTGAAGACACTATGAGAACACAAGCCAGGCTGAAAGCAAAAGAGAGGGTGCTGACATCATGCCAGAAAGCTCACAGGCATGGAAATCGGAGGGAAGCTCACTTCCAGAAAAAATGGGGCTTTGGCTCGTCGTTTAGTGGTGGCAACCTGTAACGTTCTAGAACATTCTGTCCTTTGATTGTTAAGCCTAATTTATGCTTTGGCCAACACATTTCTTTAGAAAGTAAAATTGGGCTTTATGTTCCAAGAACCCACTGTCTGGAATATAACCGAGCCTAACAGCCAAGCAAGCAAGGCCAGTGTCCTAAAGTTGTTTAATGGAAGCATTCTGCTTCCTCAAAGAAGTGTCATCAGACCACAGACTTTGGGTGGGCTTCATAAAAAGAAAAAGAAAAAAGACTTGAAGTTTACCATGGGTCTCTTGCTCCCAGAAATGTAGCCTTTTCATAGGATCACGTCACATATTTAAGAGATTCTTAAAGAGGCAGGACGGCGTGTGAAGCAGTCAGTGAGCTATACAGCTCGGTACGTGACGGCTTGGTAGTTACACTATCGTGGCACATTCAGTCAAAGCCCTGCCCTGTCTCGTTCCTTCCATTTTACTTTTTCTTGGTGAAATACATTCTGGTATATGACTATATTAATCAGTCCAGATTAATTTATTTTTTCCTATCCCCACAATGTGGGTGTTGTGTATATATTTATGGACTAAGATCCTTGTCATTTTGTAATAAAATTACTTTATTGAGCCATCCGAGTCCCATCAGTTTATCTGATTTTATTTTTAAAATTATTATATACATACAGACAATTACTGAACTTTTATTGTTAATATTTCTTATTTTGCTAGACAGTTTGTATTTGTGATTTAAGAATGTAGTGAGGTTGAATTATATATATATATATAAAAAAAAAAAAAAGAGCCATGTCTGAGGCCGAGAAGTAAAACATATGGACATGGGGAACGACATGGTGATAAACCAGTCAGGGAGTTTTTTTTAGATCTGCCACAGAGCTCCGGGAAAACAAAGACAATGTTCTGGGAAAGAGAATGGCCTGAAATGCATTAATACGTAAGAGAATCAGGCGAGTCCCTCGTCTTCCAGGTACTGGCTTTTCAGTAAATGCATACGTGGATGAGCAGAACTGCTCGGCACTTGCAGAGCAATCACGGCCGAATACATTAACACAGGTGTCTTGGAAAGTTCACCAGATTAAAAGCATTTTTTGAGAAATAAGAGAACTAAACACTGCAAGGCAGAAAAAGACATTTTGTTCAAGTAATCTGATTTCATAAAAATATGAAGAAACAGTTTTACAGGTGTGCTTTACTTTAAGCAGTTTGTTTTAATGAAACACAACAAAGGACTGTGGCAGAGCCGCAGTGCTATTCACTTGCCTGTTCACAAACGGCCCGGATTTTGTGGCTGTCAAAGCCGATTACTTTGGAAAAAGTAAATGTGGCAATCAAGTTCATGGAAGAGAGTGGGACAGTGATGCGTTAGTAACAGGAAAAAGAGGGAGAGAATGATCATTTCCCCCCACTTCCCGACTGCAGGTCTTTCTCTTGGCAAAAACATGATTAATGTTTCCAAGAAACTGAAGCGTGGCTTTTCTGAGATTTTATACATCTGAGTGGCGGCGCAAGCTTTCATAAATGTGCTGGCAACGTAAATATGGGTAAAACCATAAAGACAGATTTTAACTGTGTATATATACTACTAACATCACTCACTGAACAAAGCTGCAGTATATATACATATATACACACAATATATACATGTAATATATACACACACTAAAACCGCTTTCTTTAGCTATTGCTTTTTTCTTACAAAAACGTTCCTGAGACTTGACCATAATGCAATTATATTTGATATATATATATATATAGATATATATATATATATATATATATATATATATATATATATATATATATATATATATGCTTTTCCAAATGTACTTTTAAATTTGTTTTTTTTTACATCAGATACATTGACTTCAATGGGCCTCAAACTGCTTCCTTTCAAATTACAAGTTGCTACAACCCATTTTATAAGTGATTACATCTCACCTGCATGTAAATGATTCACAGTAACAGTTAAACAAAATTCAGTGTACACTTTCAACAGTATTGTCGGGAATATGTGTTTTCGCCTGTGTGTACGGTCTGTGTGTGTTTGTTCGCTAGCAAGTGAGTGTGCGGCAGGCCGCCAGCTGTTTCGCAGAATGCACACACTGCTTCCAGGGAGAGGCTAGTGCAGCATCGGGAGGGGGAGTTCTCAGAAAAGGCCTCAATAATTACCTTCAGCCTACTGCACCCTGCCACACACACACACACACACACACACACACACACACACACACACACACACATATACACACACTGACTCTCTCTCTCTCTTTTTCTCTCTCACACAGACACGCACACACAAAAGCACTATATGCAGTCTCACCACAATAAACCGCAGCCACATACAAGAAGCCATAGCCAGATATACATGTGTAGGAGGCACTGCGCTAGCTGTAAAGGAAACAAAAAAAAAATCACAACAACAAAACAATAACAGAACAGGGTTGCCAGGTATTCTACATCAGGGGAATTTCACAAAAAAAGATTTCCAGAGTGTTGAATGAGGTCTTTTAAAAATCCTGATTTAATCAAGCTAAGACCTTTCAGCAGTGATATTAAATTCAAAGGGTCAGCACTTGGCATGTTGCAAGCAATGGAAGTGTGCCCAAGCCTCTTGCTGCTTAGCTCAGTCACTGAAAGTGACGCAAAATGAATCACTCCCATAGAGATCCATTCATTCTGTGTCACTTTCAGTGATGCAACACGCGTTGCTGACATGCTTTATGAGCTCAAACGGCATGACATGCCAGCTTTAAGAATGTGATTTCCTAAAGGGCGCACCTGTTAAAAGCAATGTTAAGCAATGCTGAGGTGTGTCCGGAAGCCGTAATTCTGGCTGACTACACTGGGAATTGGCTAGGAAGAAAATAGAGCAGGAAATAGAAAATAAACCTCTTACAAAAGTAATCATTCTTGAACAGCCATACAGTTATCCATTTTTAAAGACATAATAACACCTGTGCACCTGTTGCAACTAGAAAAGTCATGCCTTTCATAGCCCACCTGCAGCAATTTAAGGTTTATGTGTCTTGCCGAAGAGCACAGCTGCTGTAGTCAGAGGAAACGTACAATCTTCAGTCCTCCAAACCTGCCTGGAACTGAAACCAACTCTATGGTTCCTTAGAGACAGTGTGGAAACGCCCTTAGATTATTTTAGGGTTTCACACTGCTTGCAAATCAAACCATTGTAGCACAACAGATAAAGTTAATGTGAGGTCACATGCTTTTATAGTTTCCAAGTATCAAAACAACAATTAGTTCCATGAAATCATTGCAGATCTGCGGTCTGTGTGAAGAAGAGTAATTAGTCTAAAAGTCAAGGCACTTCACTGTGATAAGTCTGCCTTTCATTTGTAATTTGTAATGATTTTCTAGATTATAAACCACAGTATAAGCCACTTTACAGAGACCATGGCCTACACTTTCCTGGATTTTATTTGTTGCTATGGTTATAAGGTTTCCAAAGATGGGTCTGCATATGACCTCGTGCAAGAGTCACATTTGTCTGCATATGACCTTGTGTAAGAGTCACATTTGTCTAAAGTCCAGTAATATTACTCTACTGTGTCAGTCCACATGCTTCTTTCACTATCTCTCAGCTCCTCAACAAATGCACGTTTATAGCTGTCCACAAGGGGGAGCTCAAAGAGCGAACTGTATTTACAGCAGTGGTGTAAAAGTGAATCACACCCGCAGCTGTAGGGAAGGCCCAGGAGCAAAAAACAACAATTGTTGCATAATGCTGCTTTAAAGCACTTACCTCATGTATGTACATGGGCTCATGTTCTGAATCACAACTATAAATTCATGTGGTTTTTCTCCAGTTTTGCACAGTGTAGTGAAGGGTGCATTTAATAATGCTAACTTTTAACTGACAGACACCCATTACCAGTGTTTCCAAGTACATCAAACTGTTTTATTCATAAGAAAAAAAAAGAAAAAAGGAAGTAGAAATTTGGATTTCAATGATATGGGTCCTTTAACTTAGCTCAAACATCAGTACGTGCCGAGAAGAGGGAAGCTCATGATGGGAGCTGAGGTGCAAGCAATGCACTTTGGCAGGAGGCCACAGAAACAGATCCTTCATAACGGTGGCTCCATCCACCGCCTCCATATCAGCTTTCTTCCAAGTTATGTGCTCCATCCATCCGTCCATCTCCCCCTCTTTCTCAACCTGTATCTCAACTGACGTTCTTACACAATCTGTACCTGTTAGTCACACAGAAACCCTCTCTCTATCTCTCCTACTCATCATCTTCTCTGTAGAACGCAGAATCGTGGCCTGTAAAACCAACAGACAAGTGAAGCAGTGGTGCTCGTTAGAACAGAATGTACTGCAAGTTGCTTATTTGATGCTTAGAGATATTATCTAATAAAAATGTTACGAGATAACATGGCATTTGGCATGGCTCTGAATGTGCTTAATTCTTTCAATTTAACTCCATTCATTACTTTGTGGTTTTGGCTAGACAAAGCATGGCTGTGATTGTCTGGTGGAATCACGCGCATATAATTGTATCATGCGACTGGTGTGATGTCTAGAATACATCTGAAAGATGCTCTGCAGTGCTCTGAAACATGCTGCACACTGAGGCTGCTACCTCCAGCCTGACTGCTAAATCCAGCCTTATTTGACTGTCATACATAAAATAATGGGTTTATAATTGATATTATTGAATGTGCAAAGATTATGCAAATGTCTGTACTTTTGCCCTATTTCTTATATCGTTTGCCTTTATTTAACCATTGCCTTTGTACATTCACTCACAAATGTATACACATATAACAAAAAAAGAAGACGAGTGTTGATCAAACAAACACGAGAAGAACTACTGGATGTTAACAGTGCTGCAGAATATAGTTATTACTATACATTTTTGTGTAATATTAGAACCTAGCCCAGCTGGTAATTATAATATGCTAATGTTATTATTATAATTATATGCTAATATTATTATGTTGTGCTTCGTATACTTATTATTGTTGCATGCTAATTATTTTATGCAAATGGAAATTTGCCAAAACTGTATGTATGTCCACTGTGAGTGTGTCCACTGGGCTCTATTTCTTAGACAGACCAGTAGGAGAAGATGCACCTACCACTACAAGTGTTTAGTTACACACACACAGCTTGTATAATGTCCAAAGAAAAACACTGCAAATAGAATGTGATGCTCTGGAGCAGCCTCACATGAACCTAAGGTCACTGTGCTTAATGCCAAGCATCGACGGGTATAAACAGTGGAGCTGTGGAAAGGAGCTCCATCCAATACCTTTTGGATTAGCTGGAGTGGTGTTTGTGATTCAGAACTAATCATCCAAAATCAGTACCCTAGTGCCCTTGGGACTGAATGCAATCAAACCCTAACATCAATGTTTAATCACTGAGTGCAAAGCCTTCCTAGAAGCCTTCCTAGAAGATTAGAGGCTATTTCTGCAGGGGAAACAAATACCCTACTAATACTCTTAATTTTAGGAGAAATGTTGGATGAGCAGGTGTCTACAAATGTTTAGACATACAGTGTGTAGTGTGTGGTGCCAGGTTGACCTCACCACCTACACAGTTTCCCATTTACCTCAAAATCCAGTGTATACTTAAAAGAAAGACCCAGTCTTTTGGGGGTAAGACCCAGTGATTTGGGGTAAGTGGAAAAGTGTAGAACTTTAAATAGTGTTCCACTAGCTTAGAAAGTATTATTTGATCGTTTAATTTAATTATTTTAATTCATTAAGTCTTTTGTGTCTTATGGAAATTCTGACCTGTTTGTGAAATCACAGTGCGTTTCCAAATACTGCAGTCCCAGCATACCCTGATCTGCCAGATGCTTTAGCAGGGGAGGATGCCGTGGATCCACCTCCAAATACACACGACTGAAAGCGAGCCAGAGACAGAAATCAATGAGTACAGGACAGAAGATAAAGCAGAGGGGAAGATTTTATCACAGTAGCAGCTAGAAAAGACATAAACAGATTACAGGATCACAAAACCAGAAAGACTGTTAAGCAAGAAAGAGGTCATTCATAAATGAAAATTGCTTTCCAGTAAATTCACTAGGTTCAAGTAGGCCCTTTCACCTTTATACTTTTACCTGGGTATTTACTGGTAAAGGAGTTACGTGTGAATGCAAGCCAAGTCAAAATCCCAGGAGAATGAAGCTCTCAACCTACTTGCATGAGACACACTGCAGGAAAATACTGGCAGGGAGGGCTCATGTGTCAACAGAAAATTACACGTCACCAGTAAATACTGAGATGTCCACTTTTATGGCTGGCAAAGTGGAGCGATGTAGTTCAACAGTTGATTTTCTTATGTGTTTATTTTGTTTATTGTATTTTGTGAGTGAAAACGCCATGGGAGTGTATTTTGTACAAGATTATGAAGAGAAGCATCAAATATCTCCCCTGCTTGTGAGCTTGGTCATTTCTGTACAAGAGCAAAATAAAAAAAAATAATAACGTGCCTTTATTGTGATGGGTGGGCAACATGACGCAATTTTATCATATTGTGATATATTTACTGTGATACACAATATGCTTTTCTAATCACATCTAGGATATCGTCACTACAAACAATGTAATTAGTCATGTTTCATTGGATAACGGTACATCATTTACATTTACGGCATTTAGAACACACTCTTATACAAAGCGACTTACAAAAGTGCTTCGCTGTGTACTCAAAAATACCCTTACAAACAAAAAAAAACGAGCGACTCTGTCGTTCGGACACCCAGGGAAAGTTCATTTCACCACTTCGGACCAGGACAGAAAAAAAGCTTGTCTTGAAGCTATACTTTAAGCTTTACTTGAAGCTCGAAGGACTCTTGGTACTCATTGGCTTTTGACCGCTGCCATTAAGTATGGAGGGGCTGGTCCATTCTTGGTTTTGTAGGCCAGCATCAGAGTTTTGAATCTGATGTGGGCAGCTACAGGAAGCCAGTGAAGAGAATTTTAAATGAAAATCTTTGTTCTCTTTATGGTAATGTATTTAAGAATCTGTCACTACTGGTACATTATTTCTGCAATCATGTGCATTGCGATAAAATAGGGTGTATTGTGAAAATGTCTTTTAATATTATGATATAATATTTTTTATCTTATCGCCCACCCTCACCCTTACTGTCATTATACATTATGTACAATAAAAACTCTTCTCTTCCTATATCCCAGCCTAGAAAGTCAGGGTCAGAGCACAGGGTATGTAATGGCACCCCTGGAGCAGAGCGGTTAAGGGCCTTGCTCAAGGGCAAGGGAATCGAACCCACAACCTTATGATGAACAGTGTAAAAAGAACTATTGACAAGACTTATATGAAACAGAAGGCATGCAAAATACTTAAAACCAGAATACTCACACAGTGAGTGCTGAGTCATAAAACACACATACATACATACATACACACTCTTTCTTTCTCTCTCTCTCAAGCATGATCTGTTAATTCTAGGCTTTTAAAACAGTAGGTTAGCCATTCTTCAAATGTGTAATTTCACAAGAAACAGAAAACGCTTTACAAGAACCAGACTTTCTAACTATCATTACCACAGGCCAATGATTCCATGTGCAATTGTGTGCATTGTGGGCTAATTACTGGGAGAAAGCCCTGGTCCCTGGAACGCTGTTATCTGCTTCCATGAAAGTGTGGAGAAGTGTGAGCAGCACGGATTCCCTGAAGTGCTTAAGAAGTGCTGGGAAAGCTCCTTAGCTAGATTAGAGCACGCTATTTATACTCCACTGCTCTTCTAGGCCACAGACACAAGATCATATTCACTGAGCAACAGACACCCTGCAGACATGCATGCATGCGCGCACACACACACACACACACACACACACACACACACACACACACACACACAAATGCTTACATTCACATACCAACCCTCCATCTTACCCTTTGTCTGTTAGGAGCTTTGGTGCCAGAGCTAGAATCTGACTGATTACCGACAAGCCATCTGAGCCACCGTCCAGCGCTGCGTGGTCTTCAAATCTGCAGAGGGGAAGGCCAATCAATCAAAAGTTTGGACATAACCTTCCGTTTGAAATGTACATCATCTTTGTATATTCTGCTGCAGCACTCAGATTTATGTTCATCAAAGTGTCTCTTGCTTCATGATTGGTTTAAACACCTGAAAAGTGTTAATAAAGGCTGACAAGCAAATTAAAGAGGAGCTTCACATCTCTCAAAAGTTTGTGTTAAAATAAAAGTCCTTCAGAGAGTTCTAACATGAAATGACTTATCATGCAGAAAACATACTGACTCATACCATTTACAGTGGTGGTAATAGGAACCAGCGCTTGCAATGTCTGCTAGCTTTTATGATTATTTACTTATATATGTGATATCAATGATGGTAAAACAGTGATACAACTAAAACATAGGTTTTCTAGTGAACTGTTTATGTATAAATATAATATAAATATAAATATATATTACAAAGGATTTTTTAGAGCAAAATGTTGCAATTGTACAACAACAGCAGAACAATGTCTCAGGCATCAGGCAACTCTTTCAGGCAAGTTTCCCATCACCACTACTGTGATCAATGCTGACTTGGTAAGCTTCTCTAGAACAGAGCATTTCACACCAAATCACTCTGAATGACTCTGTTTATCTCTTATTTCAATCAATCAACCTTTAGTTAATCTCGGGAGTACTCTGAGGGGGACTCTCAATTACAATGTAGTCAAGCAATGATTACAAATCAAGACTGAATGAAACGGATAAGACAGATCTATAAAATTAGCCAAGAAGAAAAAAGCAAAATAGAAAAAGATTTAGCAAGAAAATAAATATACAATCTATTAAAAAAAAAATCTAAAAGTAAGTAAAATAACTTATATCAGAACTATATCAGACAGGACAACCAAATTTGACAAGTGATATAAGTAAAAAGGAAGATTTTTATTCAATTAAAAAAAAAAAAAAAAAAAAAAAAAAAATATATATATATATATATATATATATATATATATATATATATATATATATATATATATACATATATAAAATACATATTACATAATAGAAATAATAGAAAATAATAACAAAAACAGTAAAATAATAATTCATGATAAAACTATATCTAAACCAAATAAAACCACTGGAGTTGCAGAGAGGAGGTGGTTACATGAGTAAAACTTTAAAAGCATGGAGTGACACCAGTGACTGTAGCTTTAGAGTATCCTATAGTAAACTGCAGATCTCTGGTGCGCTATGGCTAAAAGCAGATTCTCCCACTTTAGTAAATGTTCTGAGATTCTGAAAGGTTCAGCTCATTAGAATAAACTTGATCATTTGTATTGTTTACAGAAGCACAGAAGTGATGTTTATTTATTTTTGCAGACATTTAGAATTATTGGTTTAAATTGATATAAGTTCCCTTTACCCTTTTAACTCTCCAAGGCTTATTACACACTAAGATGTATTACTCAGTAACTACAGGGACTTCTGTATAGACTGGGGCTATTTTTTGGTAATAGAAGTTTGTAATAACGCTGGTGAGCCATAGGCTTTTTAAGGGGTTGAATATATAGCACAATATCATTCCCAAGGTAATACTGTAAAATCAGTGTAATGTATATGCGTAAAATAGTGTCCTATACAGTTTTAGTTATTCTTTAACATGATTAAGTATGTTTTGTGATCTGTCAAAAAGGGGTATGTGCAACAGAGAAAACATGCTTGTTTGTAGATAAAAATCTTGACACATGACTGGAGAAAAGTAACAGTCTACTACCTCTGTGACAGAGACGAACAAAGTGCTGACGAGTTTAAAAGAGTTAAAAGTAGACAGAGGCCCGGCAGCACTTGTACAGTTTTATGTATTATGTATTATGTGTTTAAATGCAATACACAGCTAAACTAATCTTTAAAATGAGACAGTGACGGGTAACTTATGTGGGTACAGCACCTATGTGTGTGTGTATGTGACTGTGTATGAGTGTTTTTCAAGTACCTGACTACCTCTGCTTGCAGAGACTCCATATCCTGTGTGAACAGGTAGGGGGGGTTGCTGACCAGCACATCAAAAGCACCGCAGTCTCGCACTATCAAATATTCATCTAAGAATAGGACACACACACACACACTTTCCTGAATACAATATCAGCACACTAGTGCTAAAGCACCCCCGCTAACATGCCAACTGGCCCTGGAGGCCCTGGCAACACACTCAGCTTCAGCTTCCCACTAATAGAGGCATTACGCTGGTGGAACTGAGACTGCAAGAACAATATTCAACAGCAGTCACACGAAGCCATGTGGAGGTCAACCAATCAGGAGCAAGTATCCAGCACAGATTAAATACAACCACAGTAGAGTCAATGTTCAGATATGACAAGTTATGTATTCAGTTTGACAATGCTAATATGTCCAAAAGGTATATATGCTTTGTTATGAATGAAATGGTGTGTTTCAGAATCTTGAAAGTCTAGATATTAACGTATGCAACTGCTCTTTGGATCAAAAGAAACGCAGCAGTTCATCTCAATACTGAATGAGCTGAGGTATGTTCTTATCAAAGTGTTGAAGAGCATACAGTCCCTGTATTACATATAAATTCCATCTCTCTCATATAAGCCAGTATTAACAGTCCAGGTACTTTACAGAAAGGACTGTACTGTATATGCGTGTGTATGTGCGTGTGCGTGTGTGAGGAGAAAGTATATTACCATCTAGTGGACAAAGTCTGACATGACATGTAACACTATAAAGCTCTGGCTCCCAGTCCTGGAGACCTGGAGTGCACCCACCCGCTCCCACCTGCTTTGCATTTCTGAATGTTTTCCTTGCTCTAACACATCTGATCCCACAAATCAGCTAACTGACCCTTAGAGGCCTCAGATATCAGTAGTGTTAACAAAAACACAGTGGAATTCAAAATGAATTATTGTGAAAATATTATGTGAATTCAGAAATTTTATATCAACAAAAAAAAATTACCATTTTGTCCTTGTCTGACATCAATTAGACTTATAAAAAGATACAAAGTATCAAACACAGTACAACAGGGCATCTATAAAATAATATTAATTAATATTAACTAAATAATATTTAAAAAAAAGATTAAATGTAATCCAATAAATATTTTGATATTCAGTCAATGATGACTGTTTTCAATGTTTTTTTTGGTTTGTTCTGCCAAAAGTATTGAGAAATTTCGTCACTTGAATCAAACATTTTGTTGCTAATCAAGCATTTTTTACTACTCAGAGTGGCTCAGCAGTCTAATGTGTTAACACTATAGTCAGGGAGTTGCAACTTCCAATTCAGAGCCATGCTGCTTTGCCATCGGTGGCCGGAGTCTGAGAGAGCGCAAATGGCCATGGTTTCTCCGGGTGGGTAGATGTCGCTCTCTCCCCTCATCACTCTTAAGCGACGTTGGCTGGCACAGCATCTGAGTCGGCGCTTACCTCCAAGTGCGTTGGCAATGCCGGATTGGCAGCAGTTCGAAAAAAAGCAGTGGCTGAATTTGCATGTATCGGAGGAGACATTTGTTAACTCCTTACCCTCCTTGGGCTTTTGGGGTAAGGCACCCTATAGTACCTGGTACCAAGACGGAAGCAGTAGATCCTGTACTTTAGCAGTCCTGTAAGTTATGAAGTGGGTTGTCCATCATCTAGGGCTCATCAATGAGCCCATTTCCCTTTCGCTGGTTCACAAGTGGTTTATTTCTTGGAATTTTTTTGTCTTTTAGTAGGTACTGACCACTGCATACTGGGAACACCCCACAAGATCTGCCTGATTTATCTCGTTAGCAGAACAATGAAGTCATTTATCTTAGCAAATACCTCTGTATGCGCCTTCTGTGTCTCAGCATCTCTGTATTCCATAATTCCCTGTTATTTACTGTACCTGACTGACCTTATCTTTCTAAATCTGTCTTTACTCTAAGTTTTGAGTAAAGCACCATCAACCTCGGTCACTATGACTTCCATGAGTGTTTCACTGGTATTTTATCTGTTTGTATAGTTGAGGACAAGGTTCAAAACAAGTGGAAACTGCTTAATTGTGTAAACCCACAATGTTGTCAAAGCAGTCAATCATGTCAGTGTTGTCAAAGTCAACCACTTTAGCCACTACATGTCTCAGTAAAGAGGGGAGAACTGCTCTACGATAGAGAGGAAAATAGATACGCTTGTCCATAAGAAGGGTGTTGACATGCCAAATTGGTAACATAATGAATTATGGAATATTTAAAGTGTCACATGCTGTCTGACAGTTTATAGTTTTAAATCTAAATCAATAAGTACTGTAGCCAGTAATGTACCAATTACTTGGTAATTACATTTTCATCATTTCAATCATTTATCATGATTCTTAATTCTGTACTGTAATTCTACAGCTTATTAACATTTGTTAAAATTTTCATTAGCATCCAAGCCAATCACTTACCCTTCATAATATCTAAATGATGAACTTCCAGTCTGTCCTCGAGCCCCAATCTGAAAGAGAAAGAAACAAAAAAAGCATAAATGCACTTGCATGAATGAACAGCTCGCTCACATTCATATCCGCCCCAACCCCCCCACTTAGAGGTGGAAATCACCTGCTTGCGTTTTCTTTCGCTAGGCACACCGCTTCCTGGCTTTTGTCCAATGCAATAGCCTTGAGCTTAGAGTAAAAGACAAGGAATAAATTAACACACAGAGAATTATCAGACACAGCAAAATTACCTAAGGTGCATTAAATAAAGGGATCCTAATTATGGAAAACTACATTTCCTTGAATCTTAGTTTTTAAACAAAGAACATATTGTTCACTTCCCAAAACACACAGTCCATATATAGACACTGAGCTGCAAAAATACCACGCTTCGATATAACTTTCTGATGTCACAAGAACCAGCTCATTAACAGATCTCCACACCATTCTGCCCCGGCCATTCACAATTTTGGTTTTCTGAAGTGTTTCAGTGCTATGTGTTTTTTTTATTTTTATTTTTTTTAAAGAGGCACAATACAGGGCAACCAATCAAAACAGAGATTGTTTATCTCCTGTTGGTCTTTAAGACACAGTAACAAAAGTCTAAAAGTTTAAAGCAGTAGAATTGTCAGGTAGTGTAATTATCTCGAAAGGACAGGCTTTACACATGCATTCCTGGAGGAGCTGAGAGAAAGTTAAAGAAGCATGTGGACTGACGCGGTAGAGGAAAACGACAGGATTTTACACAAATATTACTGCAGTTATGCAGTGCTACACAGTTCTCCAATCCTGTCTGCTTCACCAAAGTTACATAGGGCAGCATGCTGGGCTTGGAGTAGGAACAACAGTGACGTTATCTGTAAAACCTTTTATCTACAAATCGGTTACATATGTAAAATGCTACATATGTTTTTGTAATTCTAGCAGATTAAAAGAGGTTGGACCCTTTAAGGAGTATGTAGCGAAAGCTTCCTTTTAATCACTTAACCAGTAGGCTTAATAATCATCTAATCTAATCTTAATTACTGATTTATTACTCAGCACCTCAGTGTAAATTCTTAAACTAGTAAAAAATATTGAAATATGCAAGTTTAATTAAACGTTAATTATGAAGCGAAGTGAAGTATAAACTGAAGTTATATTTATAGCAAATGAAGCTATGTGAAAGCTATGACCCGAAGAGTAATATGAGCGCTGGGTGTTCTGCAGTGTAGCAGAGACTCACCTGTGGTAGGCTGTGCAGTAAACTAAGAGAGATGGCACCGGTTCCACAGCCCACCTCTAGGCATCGTAAAACAGGCCGCGTCCTGTCCTTCAACTCTGCCTGGAGATCCTCCAACACCAAAGTAACCAGCTCCTGCATGCAAACACACCCACACACGATAACTACGTTTAAAAATGACTATGCCTATGAGTCACATCCTGTGTTTTACAAATTCATCGATTGGCAAACATCATAAAGGGCACAAGAGTGTTGCAAGCAAGAGTGTTGTATGGCCAGTATATATATATATATATATATATATATATATATATATATATATATATGTGTGTGTGTGTGTGTGTGTGTGTGTGTGTGTGAGCGAGATAAAAGGAAAAACAGAGAAACAGAAAGAGAAACAGTGATATAGTACCTCTGTTTCAGGGCGGGGAATGAACACCGGTGGTCTCATCTTCAATGTGATGTCCCTAAAATCCCACTCTTCAATCACGTACTGCACTGGCATTCTGAAACACACAACATATACATATACACACACACACACACACACACACTTTAAACTTTCCAAAGTGCCACCTTATAGTACTGATCGTTCAGTGAGCGATCTCATTTTCACACTTTAGTTTCGCACTGGAGCTTTGAGGCTAATCTAAGTCATAGAAGCTTTCATCCCCCCAATAAGCCTTTCTTAAAGTAATGCCAACTACGCTTGCTTATGTGGCTTCTGACTCAGTATGTATAGTATATCCAGCACTGTGGCAAAGAATTGCAGTTTTAGACAGCTGTAAGGATTAGAGTAAGAAGCTGAGTTTGTATTTGCTCAGTAAACAGTACACTTACATTGGAAACAGTACAAATAACATTATTACAAAAAGTAGTGGTTTTACATCACTGTGTTCATTACAACATCTAAAGAGCTCTCCTCATTGGAGTCTAGTCCTTAAATCAGTCCTTAATAATGACAAATCAGGTGAGCTGCTGATGGAATTGAACACAACAGTATACTGGTTAGGGGGGGGCAGGAGAAATCTGGAACCAAGCTTTTTCTGCTTTTATAACCTCTTGCATCAGATCGAATGTAAAATGAAGTTGCACAAATACGTGTGTGTGAGTATACACTATATGTGATATACACTGTGTGCAGAATTATTAGGCAAATGAGTATTTTGATCACATCATCCTTTTTATACATATTGTCCTACTCCAAGCTCTATAAGCTTGAAAGCCAACTACCAATCAAGTAAATCAGGTGATGTGCATCTCTATAATGAGAAGGGGTGTGGTCTAATGACATCAACACCCTATATAAGGTGTGTTTAATTATTAGGCAACTTCCTTTCCTTTGGCAAAATATGTCAGAAGAGAGATTTGACGGACTCTGAAAAGTCAAACATTGTGAGATGTCTTGCAGAGGGATGCAGCAATGCATGAAATTGCCAAACTTTTGAAGCGTGATCACCGAACAATCAAGCGTTTCATGGCAAATAGCCAACAGGATCGCAAGAAACATGTTGAAAAAAAAAAAAACTGAAAATCAAGCGTGAAGCTGCCAAGATGCCATTTGCCACCAGTTTTGCCATATTTCAGAGCTGCAACGTTACTGGAGTATCAAAAAGCACAAGGTGTGCGATACTCAGGGACATGGCCAAGGTAAGGAAGGCTGAAAAACGACCACCTTTGAACAAGAAACATAAGATAAAACGTCAAGACTGGGCCAAGAAATATCTTAAGACTGATTTTTCTAAGGTTTTATGGACTGATGAAATGCGAGTGACTCTTGATGGGCCAGATGGATGGGCCCCGAGGCTGGATCAGTAAAGGGCAGAGAGCTCCACTCCGACTCAGACGCCAGCAAGGTGGAGGTGGGGTACTGGTATGGGCTGGTATCATCAAAGATGAACTTGTGGGCCCTTTTCGGGTTGAGGATGGAGTGAAGCTTAACTCCCAGACCTACTGCCAGTTTCTGGAAGACACCTTCTTCAAGCAGTGGTACAGAAAGAAGTCAGTATCGTTCAAGAAAAACATGATTTTCATGCAGGACAATCCTCCATCACATGCATCCAAATACTCCACAGCGTGGCTGGCCAGTAAGGGTCTAAAAGAAGAAAAAATAATGACATGGCCCCCTTGTTCTCCTGATCTGAACCCCCTCATGAAATGTGAGATCTACAGGGAGGGAAAACAGTGCACCTCTCTGAACAGTGTCTGGGAGGCTGTGGTGTCTGCTGCACGCAATGTTGATCGTAAACAGATCAAGCAACTGACAGAATCTATGGATGGAGGGCTTTTGAGTGTGATCTTAAAGAAAGGTGGCTATATTGGTCACTGATTTGTTTTTGTTTTTGTTTTTGAATGTCAGAAATGTTTATTTCTAAATTTTGTTTTATATTGGCTTACCTGGTGAAAATAAACAAGTGAGATGGGTATATATTTGTTTTTTAATAAGTTGCCTAATAATTCTGCACAGTAATAGTTACCTGCACAAATGGCTAACACACTCCAACTTCCAAAAATATTAAGCTTTGATATTTATGAGTCTAACTTGCCTAATAATTCTGCACACACTGAATACATGTGCATATTAACATCACAACGTCCACTGCAGGCTACAGAGCCGGTACCTCGCGAGGCGTTTTGAACACAGTTCCCACACACTCGCTCTCTGCTGCTCTGTCAGTCTGTCCCTGAGTCTGCTCCTCTCTATACACGCCAGCTGAGAGAGAGAGAGATGTGTTTAGAATTAGGAGAATAAGGCAGTGGGGATGCAGGGAAATATAATTAGATTCCTAGAAGTTCCCGGGATAAACATGCAATAATTGTGCTGGTCTGGCTCGATGTGTTTGTTGACAAGAATATGAGCAGAAATGTCCTCTCACAGGATAAATATAGCAAAACAGCAATGAAACACTTTCTCTAGTTCCCACAAACACGTACACACACTCACACACACCCCCAATTAACCCATATTGCTCAGCACTAAATCACTCAATTTTCAGGCAGCGAGGCAGGCAGGCCACCAAGACAAATAAAACCAGGAAAGTGACTCATGAAGAAAAGCTGAAAGTGATTACAAATAAACAGACATCATTCCAGGCATGCGCACACACACACACACACACACACACACACACACACACACACATGTAATACACAAAACAAGTCTGAATGACTTCATAACATAATTATCTTTAGTACAGGAGAGATGACTTGGACAGAGCAGAATTTGAGGCAGAGATGATGTAAGTAAAGGCCTGTGTCTGACAATCTGTTGACAATCTGGCTGCTGTTTTTTTTTGTGTAACAAAGACGGAATGCAGATCAGATCCCCTGAGATCTTTAAGAGAACAACAGAAATAGCTTAGACTGTTCAAACAATGATTGATTAATATGTAAATATCACACACAGTCAAATAGACAGACAGAAAGACAGGCTTAGAAACTCACTGTTTTCTGCCCAAGTACATGAGCTATGATGTACTGGCTGGACAGGAGTGGTTCAGAAACACAGTGCTGCTGGAAGTGTTGAGCCCACAGACTAACCGCCTGCTCTACTGTGACACTGCCGTCTACAAGAGGGCCTACAGCACCACCTACAGCTCTGCAGGGCGCCATGACCAAAGCCTGGAGAAAAAAAAAACGATACACTGAAGGCAGACTGGACTACAATTTTACAACAACAACAACAACAACAATAATAATAATAATAATAATAACTTTAATAAGCAATTTTGTTACAATACCCCAAGGTGTTTTACACAAAGCCAGTAAATTACATAATGGTAACCATTAAATCGGAGCACAACTACATGTAAAGCATGTTGTTGTTCTCCTGCAAAACCTTGTATCTCTATTTTTGCATTTATTCACTTTTTGACATAATTTATAATCTGGTAGTTATTCTTTACATTGCATCATAATCCCATGATGAGTGGACCAATAGAAATGCAACAAAATGAATGCAAATCTCTTTACTTTTCCACTGAAAGTTAGAAGTTAGGAAGGTTTATTTCCTTCTCCTGTAAAGTTGCTAGTAGCGATACAAGGTTTTTGACAGATAACATCAATATGAAAGATACTGTATATGGATGTGCTTTGAAACCATCCTCAGAGGCTTTCAGCATCCTTCAGCAAGACCATGGCTGCATTCAAAACCACAGTAGACACCACTAAATAATTTGAGCACTACCATTAGAAGGGTGTTCATTAGTATGGTAAAGTACTAGATGGTTTTGGACTCAAGCCAGCGTGAACTGAATAGGTCGCAATAATACACTATTTAATAAACTATTTTTACTGTCCCAGAAATAACTGTGATAAATAATATTATTGTCATGTTATGCCACTGATATGGTAATAATGTAATAGCACAACAATGCACCTGCGCTAAAGAGCAATGAACTTATATTCAGACACAGGAGTTGGAATATTAAAAAAATAATAATCTTCTAAATAAATAACTAAGTTGACAGCTTGTCTCATTCACATGAATGGACTCTCCTCGCTGGGTCAGAGGCCAGAGCCAGAGGGGCCAGACTTCCAATTCCTCACTTCTGTAGTACTTTAATAGTTACAGATGAATACATATTAGTTATTGGATGAGATTTAACCTTACCAACTTTAATGGATTAAAAATGTATTTATTTTAGGGGTTATGGGTTCGATTTAATTTTTAATTTTTTTTTTAATGCCTCTTAAAAATGCCTTGAATGCATTTTGAGGTTCATGTCAAAAGCAATAAAGGTGCCACAACATATGTTATTATTATTGAGATAATACACTGTAATAATACTGTGGTTTTCCTGTCTCGCGAGAGTTTACATGTGAGGCCCAAAATGATATTTGTGGAAACGCAGGTCAATACATCTCGGGCATTAAAAGGGCAGGTAACAGAACAGCAACAGCATGACTTCAGCAGCACTCTCCTCTTCCCTGCTCTCTTACCCGCTGCTGAGTAATAACGCCTCTTGTAAGCCGGTGAACAGCACGTCTGACAGCCCAGTACATTCTCCAACAAGCCTGAATGGATGTGTCGGATATTAAAATAAGATCATGAGGTGATGGCTTTCTGAACAGTCTCTTAAAACATGACTGAACTCTGAATATCATTCCTACGAACCTCTTAATACCCACACACACTTTACCCTACCCCACGCTGTTCGGCGATATTGTAAACGCGGAAACGGCAATCACAAAAATTTCAAAATAAGAGCACAGTCTGAGGGGTTCATTTCACAAGTTTATCATTTTAAACGTTTTTATTATTTTGATTTAATATACTTTAAAATGAGAAAATATAAAAGTAACGCCTTTCACCCACCATTATCAGTGCTATTGTTTTGTATACGTGTACTGTCTGTCTTGTTTTGTGTACTTTCAAATGTATTCAATAATAATAATAATAATAATAATAATAATAATAACTTTACAGTAAGAGGTAAAGGCCAGGCAAGAGCATTTATATTGGTCGGTACGTCAAAAAGTGAAATACTAAAATGGAGATACATTTTTTTTTTTTTTGCGTAGCATAAAATTGTATTTATCTATAGTAGATAAAATTGTAAAGTAAAAGTACTTGGACTTTTGTGTCCGGTTTGTAGGGCTTAAGGACACAATCTTCACAATCAGCACGGTTAGAGCGGATAATTAACTCCTGAGCCTGTTGTTGGTTCCAGCGGATTTTTATTTTTAAGTAAAACCATATATATAATGCACAAATCATTTATTTCTTTTCTCTGTTTTTTGTTATTACTTCTTTAAAAAAAAAAAAAGCTATTCCATTTAAATATTGCGTTTGGCTTCTCTATTCACCTCCAAGAATTAAATGAGCTAAAATGGCAAAAATAAAAAGTACAGAAGGGCGACTTTTAGTTTGAAGCCATGACCCACACTATCCCTTCCATCGTCAAAACCGATATTGAACACTAGGGGGCGCGCGCTTCCCACGTCTGTCGTATGTTTCTTTAGTCGCTCGTGTCTCAGAAATGTCAGCACTTCTCAAGCGTGGACAAAGTTACGGGTTGAGCCTTTAGCGCGTGTGTCTGTGTGAACTGAAGTGAAATCAAGAGAAATGAAAACGAGTAGCTTAATAAAAGGTCATATGACCCCATCAGCCACAGTTAGCCTTTACTTTAAAAAGGGCTTGAAAGAGCAATTGTGGGGAGCGGAAATGTGAGGACCAACTGGTTGCCCAACTGGTGAACTAAATGCCATGACATTTCTGCCCCAGTTAGTCAGGAGCAGATAAAACGAAGATGTTTTCCTCAAGCACTTTTCACATGCACACACAGTCCACCGAGACGCGACACAGGCTGACTGCAATCCTGGGCAATCTGGGTTCATTTGTCCATCTGTGAAAACAAGACATCCAAGACACCGACAGTCATTCAATGTTTCAAGTGTATTCACATGTCTCTTCAAGAACAGACTCCTTTCTTCTGGGAAATCTGTACACAATCTGAAACATTGCTGTGAGGATTTGATGGCATTCTGCCTCACAAGTATTAGTAATGTAAGGTGTTGGATGTTTGGATCTGGATTAAAAATGCCACTGTAGCTCATCCCAGAGGTACTAGAAGGAGCTCTATCCTCCATCACCCCAGAGAACACAGCTCCTCTGCTCCACAGTTCGGTACCGGTAGGCTTTATAAGCCACCACCTCACCCCTCCCAGCCGACACTTGGCATTTGGCAGTGTGACTTTGCTCTCGTGTCTGGCTGCTCCTGAGCATCTCGCTATATTGGTAAGACGATACTAGATGTAGAGGAGATTGTACAATGGCTCTGTGTGCGTGCAACCAAACTCCTGCATTAGAGATGGGTTCTTTAAAGCAGCAGAATTCACAGATTTGAGGGGGTTTCTGGACATATTTGTCCAGCTTCGGGATACAGGCTGATTTTAAGCTGTAATGTCTTTTTCATTTCATAAAATTTACTTCTTTCATGGCTGAGTTTCTGATGGAGTGGGTGTCTGGTAACTTCACTGTGTCTGTGAAGGAAAAGTATGAAAAGAAGCAGATTGGCTGGCAGGCCTGAGCTGATCATGTGTGTGTGTGTGAGAGAGAGAGAGAGAGAGAGAGAGAGAGAGAGAGAGAGAGAGAGAGAGAGAGAGAGAGAGAGAGAGAGAGAGAGAGAGAGAGAGAGAGAGAGAGAGAGAGAGAGAGAGAGAGAGAGAGAGAGAGAGAGAGAGAGAGAGAGAGAGAGAGAGAGAGAGAGAGAGAGAGAGAGAGAGAGAGAGAGAGAGAGAGAGAGCTCTGTAGGCCAGATGGTACTGATTGTTGTTGTGTTCTGGAGGGGCTACAGAGTTCAGGCTGGGTCTCTGTAAAAGTCACCATGATTCCTCCTATAGTTCTGTGTTTACCCTGAAACACATCTCCCAGCCAGTCAGTTGGAACACACACACACACACACACACACACACACACACCATGGGAGAAAGAAAAGGGGAGAGGAATATAGTAAAGAAAAACAAAAGGCAGTTTGGAGAGACCAGAGGAAGTGAAGAATGAAAGACTGCGAAGGGGAGAAAGTAGACAAGGAAGCATGGAAGCAAGGAAGGAAGGAAGGAAGCAAGAGAAAGGGAAACGGAGAAAACAAAAACGACGGCTAACAGAGAAGAAAGGAAAAGAAAGCTGAGGAGGGAAAGCACACAGGGCATGTATGAAGCGCAGAGTTTATTTGACATGCATTTCTCCCAGAGGCGTGCCTGCGTTTAATAGCTCACAGTGTGTTTGTAATTACAGTCGCAGAAACTGGCCGAGGCTCTCGAGCCAAACAGAACTCGTGCTGGTATGCTGGCCAGGAGCAGACTACTACACAGTATTTTCCAAACCAGCAATTTAACTGCTGAAGAGAAACAACAAGAAGAAGGAGCATTTTCCTGAGATTGTACAGCGCTCTCTCAGGACTGATTACGCTGTGTATGATGGAGTAGAAGGGAAATTCAGCTAATTTGCAATGAAAGGCTAAAATGTAAAGACTGATGAGACAAATATACAAATGCAGGCCTTTACAAGTAGTAGGTTCTGTGCAAGGCCTTAAATTAAACGACAGTCTGCCTTTGCTTGTTTTGCCTTTATTTCTTCCTCATTTCACTTCCTATTTTCCACAGTTTTACACAATGAAATGCTTTTTTATAAGTTAAATTTTAATAATGCAGCATACAGTATTGGAACACCTGCTTATTAGGATTTGATTGCATTCAGGTCAGGCTGTTGGATGATCACCACTCGATCACCTCGTCTCCAACTCCCCAACTCAGCCCAACAGTACTGGATGGAGCACCAACCATAATTCCAGAGAACACAGTTCTACTGCTCCACAGCTCAATGCCACGCATTATGCCTGGGATTAGGTATGGCAATCATTCTGGATTTCTCAGGTCCATGTTAATCTGCTCCAGAGAGTTCTACTTATTCTATTGGCAGTACTTCTCTACAGGGGCAAGACAAGCTGTGTGTATGTGTGTGTGTGTGTGTGTGAGTGTGTGCATTTGACTCAACATCTGTTTCAGCTATGGGCAATGTGCAGCTTAAAGAAGATGAATGCATTCATTAGAAGGGATGTCCACAAATATTTGGACATGTAGTGTACCTTAACTTCCACATTCCCATATGATTAAATGAATTTCTTTCAGAATAAGGTATAATAACAAAGGTATAATAACGATCCAACATATCTTAAAAATGAACAGTGATTAATTAAACCTGACCACTCACTGTATTTCATTGGGATGACATTGAGAGATTATTCAAATCAAGTTTTTCAGTGTGGTGAATTTAAGCCAAGTCATAAAATCTTGTCACCTATAGGCCAGTCTCACCAGTTCCCAATGGCAATGGCCCAAACTACATTGCAATGTGTTGATTCAGCTCAAAGATCCTATTTGAAATGTGTGAAATCGCCCCCTTCACTCAAAACAGAGGAGAAATGCGGGATATATTTAAATATAACAGGCTTTGGGCGACCTTGAGTTTGAGGTAGATGCTGTATAAATTAGAATAATCATTCTGCCAACAAGTCAAACCAAGTTCATCTTTAAAAATGTTGTGGAGCAGAAGATTTCTCTCCCTCTCCCCTTACTGTGCCTCCCTGCACTTCTGTCTATGTAGAAGCACAAGCTAATGGGCACCTGCCTGGCTTTCCTCAGTGAAAGCTACTTCCACTAGCAAATCAAATATTCAGAAAACGGCATTCGTATGAGACTTAAATAGGCCCCAGAACAATGTGAGAGAGGAAACAACACACAGAAATTTTCTTTTCAAAGACAAGTCGCAATTCCTGTGTGACAGACAGCTTTGTGAAGCTTCTTTGAAGTGGAGGGCGAGGTGTATTCCCACATACTGTGTTATGGCTCGCACGGCTGATAACATCTGTGAGTTACTGCTGCACAAAGCTTGTTTGAATCGCACCGAGGGAAGGACACGAAAAAGACTGTTGATTCCAAAAGCACTGGTTACGTAACATGTTTATTTTAGATGTAGTTTAGTGTTGGTCCTTTTTCAGGATCGAGATGAGAAGTGAAAAAAAAGGCTAAAATAATGCCTTGGCCCAAGCTGGGGGCTAATCCTCATAGCAACAACTGCAACTTATCTCCAAGCATCCCTCAGCTTTCACTTCCCCCCCAAAAAAATGCCATAACAAAAGCACACGTGACAACAAAATGAAGCCCATGGGGCTGTATAGTCAGAGTCAGAGTGTGTGCAGTAATGAGTTCACCAGACCCTCTCTCCCTCTTTATGGAATCATTAGATTCCAGACGGGCTTATATGAAGGTGAAATGTGTCTCACTAGCTGTTGCATAGCCTTTCTGTTGCAGATCTATATGCATTACTGGCTATTTTTATCCTGTGTAACACCTCAGGTTAGCCAACCCACTGGTTAGAACTCTCCCCCTATCACATGTAAACCTCCATCAATGAAACATGCCTCCTCCGACACATGCGCAACCAGCCACTGCCTCTTTTCAAACAGCTGGAGATGCAATGCCACCGGGCAACCAACACCAACTAGGAGGAAAGCACCGGGAACCCAGCTCTGATGCTTCGGGTGGCAGATCACAATGATATGATATGGGGAGAGAGAGAGACATCTACCCACCTGGAGAAAGCATGGCCAATTGTGCTCTCTCTGGCTCCGGCTGCTGATGGCAGGCTAAAGGTGGGAATTCTTATGTTTAAAGACTTTAAAACAGCGGAGAATTGAAGATGCCTCTAAAATCTACAAGAATGTCAGTACATGAAATGTTTTACAGGTTAGAGATGAGGTCTTGCCCATATATAGCAATTGCTTGAGCACCCTGCAAGGTTCCCTGCACAGTAGAATAGTGCACCACCACTCCTGAGTGTGCCAAATCTTCCTGGTGGTCTTTTGCAGTCAAATAGAGGTTATAATTTTCCTCTCTAGCAATCCTTCAAGCAGTTCTTTTGTAATGTTTTTTTTTTGGCTTCCAGACCTCAAGTTGACCTCCGCCCTTCCTGTTAATTCCCATTTCTAAAACACATCACGAACAGATGAAGTTGTCACCTGAAAACACTTGGCTTGAAATCGCTTATCTTCTTCTTAGAGCCTTCTCCTGCTTTGTGGGAATTAGTGATCTTTAATTTAAAGTGCTAGTCAGCTGCTTAGAGGAGCTCTTAGCTGCCGATTGTTGGGGCAAGGTCATCATGTCGTCACAGCAAAACATGAGGGTTGATGAAGCATGGTCAAAATCCATCACACTGATTTATGTATCAGTGCAATTAGCTTATTTTCCCAGAGCCTTACATGTTCTCCTAACCTCCGCTGGGGAAAAAATGAGCTCTTTCACCTGCAACCTGAGTTGATGTCAAACTGACAGAGAACACTTGGCCTTTGCAGCTCACTGCCAGATGTGGCCAATAAAAGAGAAGTATACAGTGCAAGAAATATTTACTTTTTCTAATTCACACTGGAAACATGGTTTGTGTAGGGGTCACGGCTGGGATCGTAACGTGACATTTATGTGTACTAGGAATTTCAGGTCTTTTCAGCTGCCTTTGGAAAGATAGATACATCTGGACCAAAGAATATTTGTAGTACCATTAGAGATGGCTCACCAAAAGGCACTGGGTTCTTTTTTTTTTTCCTACCGAAGATGCAAAGTGTTTTTCTTTTTAATAGCATTAACTCCACCATGTCTCACATTATCGTCCTCCAATACTGCATCCAAGCTGCATTCAGTCCCAGCACTAGTCTGAAATTCCTGGCAGCATTCCAGATGGTCTCCTCTCTCCAGCTCATATGGTGTCCCCTGTGTCTTAGTCTGGTGGATGGACTTGCTCAGCGGAGACTCTCTCTCTCTTTTCTTTCCTCTTCTTTTCAGACTGAAATTCTGAGAGAACCCTCACAATGGGGCTTTGTCCCTCAAAAACACTGAAGTCATAGTTTCCCAGGCTCCTGCCCCCTGAGACGCCTAGCAATGAGTCGGAGAGAGGAGGGGCACAAGACTTGGCCACGATTTGCCATAAGCAATAGAGAGGATACATTCTTGTGCCTGGCCGACAATAGAACTTTCGCTGCCTCTATAAAGCTCAAAGCTCAGCCCAATCCAGATAAATTAAAGCCGGGTGTTGAGTCTGGGCCATGACTCACCAGAGCAATCGGGTGATTTCAACATAACGCAACAGAAAAACATCAGACGCTTTGGCAGAATGTACAGAAGTTCCATTGGCTCTTGATCAGATTTTCAAATACTAAACCTGTAGACTTCATTCACTGTAAATCTACTAATTGTTTCATAATGAATAAATTAATAAGTGTTTCTCAACCCTGTAGCTGGTGACCCTACAGCACTGCCTGGTTTCAAGAATGTGTTGACTCAGCACACCTGATCCAACTTATGAAGAGGCTCCATAATCAAGTAATGAGCTCTATCAGATGTGTTGAGTCAAAGGATATGTGAAAGCATGCAGTGCTGTAGGGTCACCAGGAAAAGCATTAACAACACTGCTTCAGAAGACGTAAATCACTGCCTGAATCCCCGAGTTAGAAGTGCAAAGCCTTCAAGAGTTTCCCTTTCAGCAGAACACAGAAGGACCACTCCCACTGATGGATGCGTTTGAGAAGAAACACATTTCTGTGCTATGCATTCCTCCTGCCTGTCATCTTCATTCTTGTAGACTGCAGGTCAGCTCTTGCCTCAGAAGCTTGTTTTTTTTCCTCTCTCTTTTTTCTTCTTGTTTTCAGGGCATCTACTGAGGAGTCTAACGTTGACTGTGTCAGGAACTGTTTCCCTGGGAGAAATGCTGCTGCACAAAGACAAGAGCAGTACAGGCGAGGCACGCACAGATGGTAGCTTGAGTAGCCAGGGCAGTAGGGACTCTTAGGGATTATGTAATAACAGAGGTCCACCTACAGCTAAAGGCTTTGGAGGAACCCTGTGGGTCTTCTAGTGTGCAGACCTGTAGTAAAATCATTGCTGGAGAAGGTTCAGCATCTTCAAGCTTCACGTCATACTGCATGTGAAGGAGCATTATTCCACTTCCAAAGCCATTATCCTCGAGGGGAGGCAGCCACGTGTGCGGATTTAGAGGGGTTAAGGGTAGGCTTTGGGGGAGTGTGTTTTCACCATTAGTGTGGATATATGTTCATTCTCAAGAAGCAATTGACCAACACTATGCATAACCAGTGCAAAGTGAGGAATGCATGAATGAAAATATGACCAGTGGATAAAAGGGGACACTAGGCAGTAAAAAGACATACTTCTGTCTAAATATGCACTTTCAAAATGTCATTATGGAGGTTATATTGTTATGTGGAAGAATGCTCACAAAGTTACTAATGACATTCCCACAAGTTGGTTCAGTCATTGGGAGATGAGGAGGGGATGCTAAAGTCATTGAGTGGCTGTAAGTTCAACAGAGCGTAACTAGTCTCACTCTCCATGCATGGGGTAGGATGACCCTCCTAATCTCCCATCTCCCAGTGCGATGCTAGCTGATAACAGAATTAGATGGTTAGTGTTCTCCTTTGAGCATGTTGAGCTGTCCAGTAGTGTTACGTAAATGGCAGTTGTGGTACAACAATGTGGTAGCGCTTCACATGTCTCAGAGGAAGGACATCCTAGTCTTCATCCTCCCTGTGCCGGTGGCATCATGTGAAATGTAAAGAGCTTGCTTGTGGATGGACACTGCTAATGATAAAATAGGGAAATTTGTGGAAAAATCACACATATAACAATATCTCTAAATTGTTGTTTCATTTAAAGAGATAAATGGAGAATTTAGGCAATTTGCAGGAGAAGCGAATTCCTTTAATTGAAAACTTGCTCATTTTAAATGATTTTGGACCATTTTTACTAATCATAGAAATCTGACATGACATAGAACCAAAATAGATACAAGGTTTTAAAAATAGGAGGCTCCAGAGTAGTGGTGAGATTAGAAGCTCTATGTCCCATAGAAGTCCCCACCTTTCACCCGTCAATCAGCACAATTCTAGCTCAAAGCACAAGGTGGAAATGACAAGACTAAACTAGATAAAAAGGTCTTTAAGATCCAGTTGTGTACCTTAATGAGTTAAAGGTACACTGTGTTTGCTTTACCTGGGTGGAAGGTGCATATTTGTACCTTTTAATAAAACATAAAGAGCCTGGAGTCAGTGGAGAGTGAATGGAGGCAATGCAACTAGAAAGCACTATAGTTATGTACCCAAACTAAATGTACTGAAGATGTTTCCTCAGGGGTGCCACCTCAGTGACTTAAGGTGTACCACCCCAATGACCGTTTGAGCAATTTTCAAATTTTTCCATAAAAAATCAAAATATAACTAATTTAAACAGGATTTAAGTAAGCCATGGACTTTTTGCTCCTGGACTCCCCCTACTGCTAGGAAGTGTAATTCACACTTTGAGGCACTCCTAAAGGACAGCTGTACACACGCATTTCTGGACAAGCTGACAGATACAGAACCATGACCTGAAGTGAAATTATCATGTGGACAGAGGAAGAAGAATAACATTACAGGATTTCATATAAGTATGATGGGTTACGCAGCATTGTGCAGTTCTTGTGAGCGTTGCTCTGTCGCCTCTACAAAGTTATATAGTGCAGTCTTTTGATGTGCTGAGCCCAGAGTAGCAACAACAGAGGTGCTGTTCTCCGTTTTACAGGACATTGGAACATCAACATGGTTTTGAAGCTGTTATTTTTATTAAAAATCCTACATCGCTTTAAGAAAGCTTGATTTGAACTGCCAGCGTTTAGCCACTACACTGAGTTTATATGTTTAACTGAAGTAAGTTCTTCACAAGCATTTCAATCTCTGTCATAAATGCAGTTAATAGCCATTCCCTGCTTGCATTTTTCTGCATCAACCCTTGCTCACATTTGTTGTCTTACAGTGTCAGTTGGCTCACAGCCCATTTCACTAAGAGCTTTTATGCCACACTGCTGGACTCTGGGATCAGTTGGTGAGGTGACAGCTTTCAGAGCAGCAATGCTCTTCTCCCAGATCTTAGCTTTGAACAGTTTACTGACAGGAGCTGTCAGCAAAGACACAATTTCAGGGCTCACTTTTCCTCACTTTGAAAACTTCGCTTTGACATCCGGTCTATAGGTCTGCGCTAGTGACACTGCTCTGGCAGGCCTCGGTTCTTCTCCCAAGCTGCAAAGACATGTGTGGCACAGCAAAGAGCCATGAGAACATGAGCTATGAGATTTGTGTTAGAGTTGTTACATTGTTTATTTTATAGAAAGGAGAACATGCTGAATAACCTTTAAACTGCTTTGCTCTATGGGTTCCTCATGGTATTACTTGTTTGGTTTCAATGACAATTGGATTATCTGCTGTTATTTTTGTGTTCTTTTGTGAGAAAAACACCATGAGAGTGTATTTTGTACATGATTCCAGAGCAGGGCTGCCCAAAGTATGCCTCACGGACCAAATTTAGTCAGTAAGGACATTTGATGTGGCAAACCAAAAGGCCCAACCCCACCCTGTCACCCATTGAGAGAACATATCTGTACATACCATATATAACCTACAGTATACACAATTTATACTATGTATAATTTGAAGTATCTTTCTTTTTTAAACTGTATTTTTTGTAATGTTTTAATGCTTCTTTAGTAACTCAATTTAAACCCAGCAGCCTTCTTTATTTGTACATTACTTTGAATATTAGGGAACTACAAACATCTCCCTCTGCATAATACACATCTCTGCTCTGAAATCTTATGTGGAGAGTTTGCCATAGTTTACTGGGACTTTCATGGCATGTACCATGGAAAAATACCATTTTAGGACTGCAAGTGTAAAAGGCCAGTGAAGGTATCCCAGTATTGCCCCTGGCTTTTGAGTTTAAGGGGGACTTAAATCACCTAATCACTCCTGTATCTCCAGGGCAAAACTAGAGAAGCAAACATCAGACACCAAACAAGTCATGGCTGATCGACTACTTTTCAGGTGAGAGACAAACCTTAAGGCCCCACCAAAAAAAAAAAAGGATTCAGCTCGGGGCTACAGTGGATTGTTATTGCAATTAAGAACTAATTAAGAAAATGAATACAAAACCTTCTGTACATGCTAAGCATAAGGGTTCTTCAAGGAACCAATTTTAGTTCCTTCTATAGAAACATTTAAAGGGTTATTTAAAGGCCCATATCACCACTGTCATGCAAAAACCTCTACATATTTGCTGTTTTTCCACTTTTTTGTGACATAATGTGAATGCCATGTGAGTGTCAACATTTCATATTCATACCAAGCACTGAATACTTTTTAAAGCACATAATAATGTAATTATTTAAATGGTTGTTTGAGCTATCATGTTCTGTATAGAACTTTTACTAACCTTTACTAAAATGATTTATTATTATTATTATTAATAATAATAATAATAAACGGTATTATTTACGGTCCTCGCTGTCATTATAAGCAGTTCCAATAACTTTGGCAGTATTTGATGTTGCTGTGATCTCTGTCATAATGTAAAGGAGAAAAATAAGTGCAAACAAACACGCTTCTCGAAAGCCTATTGGCTGCTTTTCAGAAGACGAACGGCTGATGTGGCCAATGAGAGAAGTAAAGAGGCGAGGACAGTGCTGATTGGCTCATCGGAGGGCGGGGACTCTGCAATGGGCGGGGTGTCAGGCGGCGCTGCTCGGGGTAACTCCATTCTTCGGTTTTTCAGACTGCTGAGATTTTAGAGCAGCGGAGCTGATTCATGCGCACCGGGGCTCTGAAATGCGCTCGAAACTCTCCAGCCATGGCCACTGCGACACTTTAAACGGCATGTGCGCACACACAAGGCGCTACCGCCCACACAGCAAACTCACCTTTTTATGAACGGAGGGACTCGCTTTTCTTCAGTCAGTCTGCATGGCAAGGAGGACTAGGAGGAGCCCCCAGTGTGTAGCAGCAGCAGCAGCAGCAGCAGCAGCAGCGTAGTAAGGGACTAGCTCGGCTTGAGAAAGCGCAGGTGTGTGTGTATGTGTGTGTGTATGAGGAGGCTCTAAGCACTTGGTGGTCTCTTGGGTTGGAGAGAACATCCGAGGCAGAACTGCTGGATGTGACAGCAGCAGGGACATTTTGGTCTTTTGTATAGGCGGTGAAAGAAGACAAGAAGAGAAGAGAGAAGAGAACAAACACAACAGCAGCCGCTGCGCGCTGTGCCACACGAGCTCTCGCTCGAGGCTCGACATCTCACTGGATTCTACCACGTTAGTTAGTTAACCTTACCTCAGGAAACAAAAATGTCGTCTCAGACGAAATTCAAGAAGGACAAGGAGATCATTGGAGAGTATGAGACGCAAGTTAAAGGTACGTGGTCGCCGGTTTGCTCGGACACATTCACAAATGCCATAAATCTGAAGTTTTGGGAGGCGTCGCGCCCACGTTAGCTCGCTGCATCCATCGCATCTCGAGACGTGTTGATCACTGACGCTGCACGAGTCTCAATAGCAGAGTGCACGCCACTTACAAACACACACACAGCCTTGATGTGGTCGCCTGTCTGCACTGAGCACAGAGTGGGTACCGCCTCATCCCACCCTGCCAATGACCCCCCATCCCCTCCTCCTCCTCCTCCTCCTCCTCCTCCTCCTCCTTTCCCCGGATGACTATTATATATTATCACTATTTTATGTGTAATGGAAGTTTCACTGCATCCAGTGCATATTCAGCATTACTGTGCAGTGCAATACATCCACTCACTCCCGTTACTATAACGTACGGCCCAAGTTTTTATATCCTAGGGGTAAACAGCCTTATGCAAGGGACGGGTAATGTTGCACAGGCTGCAGGCTCGCTGCCCTCTACTTTTGTCTGAGTGTGTTTTTTGTGTTACACCTAGTGCAGATCTGAACTCCTGAACGCCGACCTGGAAGCTACAGCTCGCTTTGTTGCTGGGTAGAATGGGGTCCTGTAGACCAGTGCCATGCTCCTTACACAGATGGGTGGAACTTGAAGGCGACCAGCTCCGTTAATTCTTCCCTTTGTGCACGTTATGAGAGACCTCTGCGAGATCAAATGTCTGGCACCGCCTGCTAGTGCAGGGTGGATGTAGACTGCTAGGGGTGGGTGAATGGGTGAGTTGGTGGGTGGGTGGGTGGGTGGGTGGTGGAGCATCGTCGTTTCCCCCAAACTCAGTATTATTCAATAATCAGTTGATTATTTTAGCCTCCAAAGTGTCTAAAATTAAACATTGCAATCCTTACACTTACTGTTACTGTGTTTCCATGAAGGCTGTGAGTCTGCAGACACTGGAAGACAACAGTGGTATGAAGCCAGAGCAGTCAGATTGCGATTGGGTGGATTAGTGACCACTAGCTTGTGGGTGTTTTCATCAGTAAGGTTAATGGGGCTGTTCTTACAGGCTACCTTCTTGCTGATTGGTGTTTCTTGAAATCCTTTGACATAGGGGGTGGGCAATATATATAATATATAAATTATTAATGTTAATAAGGGCATGATATGTCACAATATTTTTGTGTTTTTTTTTTGGAATGGGCACAAATGGTGCTCTGCACTAGAGATGTGCATTCTGACCAATTTAATATTTGAGCATCTTCAGTATTTTAATTCATTCTCAGTTGTTTATAATTATAAAGTAATCTGGCTTAGGGAAGCAGTTTTTCATTGCCTTTCTATGATTGGGTTGTAGAATGAAATGGGCGATCTGCTCTGATTGGCTGGTTTACAGTGAGGCACCGTGACTATGCACAGCACAGACCTGACTTAGTGTAGTGTAAACTTACAGGCCACCACTGCAACTCTTAATGGATAGCATTGACTCTTGTTGGTGGAGTGTGCAGTTAGCCATCTAGCTGAGTAGCCTTAATGAACATGCTGCAAATAAGCCATGTGTTCATCTGCGTGTTACAACGCAACCATCTTGTTCTATTGCTGAGATATATCTTGAGGGTTTAAATAGTCAAGACTGTTTAGAAAACAGTTTGGGGGTTTTGGGAATGGGCCTGTTATACCACCCTAATTTCCTATGTAAGATTTGCATTTGGAGTTGAGGAGACGGTCGTGTTTGAGGTTCACGATATGTCACTTCTGTGTACCAAACAATACTTATTCAACTATGCCAAGATAGATGCAGTTTTTCAATCTGAGGCACCTTTAAATGAACAGATATTCATTTGACTGGAGGGAAAGGAAAATGGACAGGACTGAGTTTGACGTTTGTGTTTTCTATGGAATCCATTCTTCCCTCCTCATGAAATATAGCCAAATGTCACCGGCAGCAACCCAACCTCAAAGCATGATTGCTCCACCTGATCACAGGTAACGTTTCCTTCTTATGACTCTTTAACACAGATTGTTTTTTTTCCAAGCAAAACTGCACACTGGAATGATGCACTATCCATGCACGGTTCTTGGCAGTCATAAGATTTAGTCATAAGCCTCTCGTACCAACATACATTGTTCTCTCTGAGAGTTTTCTTAGTCTTCAAGATCTTATTTTGACTTCCACAGTTCCCCTGAGCTGCCATTTATTACTTAACAGTTTGCACTGTGGAAACCACAAGCTGAAAATGCTTGGCCACCTTCTTATAGCTTCATGTGCTTAGAGGAGCCTGTGTTTAATGAGTGTTGGTAAATGGTTTAAAGGTTTAAAAGTCAACTGTAAAAGGCATGTAAAAAAAACTTGATTCAGCTGACAGTCTCTAATGACAGTGAGTGACATGCCTCAGCCCGATTTACTAATGAAGGTCCGAGAACCTTCATCAAAATAAATCTGGGCCCTAGGGTTCAAACATTTTACATGTTTACAGGTTTGATAAAACAAATAACTTAATTGAATTGTTGATCTGTTAATGTTCTCCTTCCTTCTGTCATGCATGTAATGTAATGTAACATAGCAGAAATGAACATAGCATTAGTCACGTAACATAGTAAGTACCCAAACAGTCACTTCAGTGCTTAGATTTAAATGCTTGAGTACGCATGTACTTCCCTACACTGCTCCACATCCCGTTAACCATGACTAATTATACTCTTTAGTCATAGTTGGTTAGTGGACTAGTACTGACTATATCCATAAAATTCTCAGAAAAGCATATTGTGATGTGAAAATGATCAAATTGCCCAACTCTGCTTGTACAGTTTATCATTGTACTAACAATGCACAGTATATGCATATACATATTGTGACCTCATTTATCCCAGTGATAATAAAATATAGTAGTAGTAGAGGCTACTGATTCAGGCTTTAAATTTCATGAATGAACTGAAGTAGCACATTCAGGCAGAGCTGACCATGCTAAAGTCCACTGCCTTACAGCCTGGCTCTGTCCGTGGTTTTGAGTATTATAGAGAGGTGTCTTATTGGATTCTCACCTGAGTAGCATGTGTAAAAGGATCTTTCCCTGTGAGACGGACGAAGGCTGTGTGCATGTCATGATTTGTAGTGCACACCTGCCTATTACATTAAGAAATGGCCTCGCTGTTATAGAACTGAATAAACAAGTGATGTTGACATGCCATTTTACAAAAAAGTCTGTTCCAATAATGGCTTTAGATTCCATATGTGTGTGTGGACTGTTTTTCTGAATTCTGTGTCTGCGGTGTGTAAGGTGCTCAAGTGTAGTGGCCTGTAATGGCAATACATAAAGACAGACAGTAATTGTTGTTAGTGGGGGGAACAGCTTATGCAGCAGTGAACTGTGAACACTGGAAAAAAAAGAGGCTGCTTTGGCCTGCTGAAGCCCCGTGACGCCTGTATTCTTGCTTGGGTTCATTGAGGTAGTGGAGCCCCTTTTGAAGTTTCTAATCCACATAACCAGTCCGACACGGGCCACAGACTATTAAATCAGCACACCCTAGCTGTTTTAGAGGGAAGTAAAAGACAGAGACCAGTCCAGTGTATATGTATATATGTATGTATGTATGTAATATATATAGATTTTATATATATATAGGTTTGTTTTAAACAGTCTTGTCAGGTCAGTGTTGCTCAGTGCCTCTGGTTGTTCTGTGTTAATCAGATAAAGCCTCATGTCTGGTCTGGATGCCTCGCCTTAAAAACCGTCTCTTAGATACACGAAGAACGTGTGCTTTTTGCCTTTAGTCTGGCTCATGTCTTGTCTTTGATATTGCACTAAGAGGCTGTTTACAACATGAGTTTTGGTGATGGAAACAGATTTTGTGCAGATTTCGAAAAATCAGATGTAAACTCACCTAGAACACAATGTGATTAGATTATGATCGGGTCACTCAGACCACATTCCGAGGTGACCAGAGACAGAGCTGGACTTCATTTAACACAAATGTAAATGAAACTGTCCTTATCTGCATACAGTTATGTTAGTGATGCACTAAGTTGAAGGCTTGGCATTGAATGTGGAAGAATGACTGGTGTTCTGTATTGGTGAACTCAGGCACAGTTAGTTCTCGTCAGCCTTGTGTTAAAAAGGCCCCTGGACGGTAGTGACAAGCCTTCTCTAATATGTCATAATATTGTTAATGCACTCTGTGTATCCAAGATTGGATATATATACTGGTCAAATATCATCTGCCTCCAGTATATATGTCATGGAAAATCAGAGCAGTGGGAATTTTCCTTTTGTATCAAGCTTGTTTGATATAATTTGTCTTACGTGACATTGCTCTTTCCGTGGTGTGACTGTTGTGCATGGCTACATTGCAGTGATGATGTGGAAACGGTATATTTTGCAGCCCTAATATGAACAAAAATAATAAACTGTGTTTAATTAGTTATAAAAGCACACATTTTTTAAAAAATCAGTTATTCAGAGTCTTTCCCATTTCAGCTGCAAGAGTTTTTTTTAACCTTTTTAGAGTAGTCATAGGTGTCTTTGTGGCCTTCTTCACTAGTCTCCTTCTTGCACAGTCACTCAGTTTGTGAGGGTGGTCTGCTCTAGGCAGATTTACACATGTGCCATATTCTACAAACACTGGATCTCCATTGCACTAATTGAGAGACTACTAGCAGCAATTGACTGGACCACTGTTGAATTAGGTCAGTCACTTTAAAAGAGGTGAATAATATATATATAGTTCTGCTTAACCAGACGCTAGGGCTACTTTCGCTATCTCTAAAGCCATTATTGGAACAGACTTTTTTTCTAAAAGTACCAGGACCTGTCAAACTAGACCCGCCACTGTCACTAGCACTGTTAAAGACTGCACTGATAATCATCTTAACACTTCGCCTGCATTATGTACGAGCAGGAAGCTGCGTACTGCGCTTAGAAAAGCTGAGCTCTTTAAAAATGTTGTGAATAATGTAAGCCAAAGGAATGAATTATAGACAGAAGAAGATTGAAAGACCCAGAGAGTGAAGAACCACCAGAAGTGTAAAGACAGTGCAGCAGTGAAAATGCACAGGGAATGGCAGCATGAATCTGGGAGGGCTCTTCTGTCTTCACACCACAGTCTGACACAGAGAGAGTTGGGAGAATTCATTTGGAGGGGTGGTAATATATATATATATATATTACCACCCCTCCAAATGAATTCTCCCAACTCTCTCTGTATATATATAAATATATAAAGTATATATAATATATAGAGCATGCATTTCAGCTTCCAAGAGGAAGGCTTTTTGTTGTGTTAATTTTGTGAAAATGTATACAATCCTAATGTATGGTAGTGTTTTAAGGTCCAGTTTCACATATTTCCTCTTGTTAAAGAAAAAATACTGAGCCAACCACCAAACATCTAGAACAGAATAGCGTGAAACACAATATACGTTTAAGCTTCTCGAAGATACTGAATATCTGATTAGTAGTTTTTAAGAATGTGTCTCTGCTAAAGTATTTAGCCTGTGTTTACATATAATCTTGATTCATATTGTGTATCGCAAAAAATATCTTTAAAAAGCGTGATCTAGGATTTCTTACCATATCGCCCAGCCCTATTCCCAGCCTTCATAATTTCAGCTTTCATATTCTTATCCTTCATAATTAAACAGGCAGTTACTGTGCCTTTAAGACTGATAATCTAAAAAAAAGCTTCTGATTGGCTGCCCTATATTGTGCATATATTGTGCCACTCCTAATAAATTCAGAGGTTCCATTGCAGGCATTTATTGAATATTCGAAGTTGTTCTGTGATGTGTAGGTAGTGAGTATGTGACTCTGGTTGGGGTAAAAATGTTCAGATGCGGTTTCACAAGCCTATTTACAACCCTGTTATTTTACCTCAGTTATACATGCTCTCTGTGTTTCATTGTGGTCCTCTCTGTGTCGAGTCAACATGGTGTGTGGCTATCTAGTTGAAGAGATGGTAGCAGGGTCAGGTATGGTTATCTTTTAGCCTAGCACCCGACTAGTTTATCAGCTTACTTGTGACATGCGACTGTTCTTGGAGTAGTGCTTCACCAGGTCAGCTGGTGCTAGCTTTAGACTAGGTTTAACCATAGTAAGTTCTTTTTTTACACATGCTACTCCAAGGCACCTTTAATATAAGTGGGCGGGGCTGAACTGCTGTAGGCTGACTAGGCAGATATATGTAAATAAGTTGGTGTACTTGTCTACTGAATCTTATGTTTGACTGAGTGACTATTGTTATTCATGTCCTCAGTGTCCTCTGAGTGATGACCTCTAATAGTCTGGATGCTTATGAGGACTCATGCTAGTACCATTTATCCTCAGCCTGTCAGGCAGCTTGGATTCCTCGTTGTGCATATGAACATTAATTATGCAGTTTGCATCTGTGCTTGCCATTGGTGCCCAGCTCCTGTTTAATTAAGCAATGTTCCACATGTGACAGCGAGGAATAAAGAAGTGCTGTGTTAATAGGAATTCAATGCTAATTCAGTCTCAGCTGTTTTACGCACACTGAGGTTTGCTTATCACTCCCACAGGGGAATTTGTCCCTGTAATATGTTGGCTTTAAGCAGTAGTTGTTTCATCACTAGGATCTGTGCAGCACTGTGTGGAGCTGATAATGTGATGCAGCTTCAAACGGCTGGCGTCATACTTGGAGTTATATGGCTATATGGTTTTGCTGGGTTTGCATATTCAGGAGTCAGCAGTGGATTAAATTATATCATGGGTCTAAATGATGAGATGTTTGCAGCTCTGCTATTCACATGGAGATTAGGTGATGCGGTGCAAGGTGATAAGGACCATAATCGGTGCAAGGATCATTATCAAGACACATCATTATTAAATTTACATAAAGGCGCGCCGAGCTTTTGGAAGGTTTGTGAAACAATTTATTTTTTATTTACACAAACTGCAGTAATTAGGCTATATTTATCTCTGTCCAGAATGATGGCAAATGAAGTGCCATCTTCACTGTTCATATGTTCATGGATGCTCAGCAATAATTCCTGCCTGTCCAGATGTGCTGCTTCTTGCATCTACAGCAGTGGCAGAAACATCTGATTAGATAAGATGAGCATGTGACTGCTTGTTTATGGGAGCTTTTCTGAGTTTATCTGTCAGAACATCATTAGCTAAGGTTACTCTGGAACACACCCTGAGTGCCTTATCTGATTACAAATGCTACTTCTCGTGGACGGAAATGTTTCTCACAGGGTGTCTGTGAGTCTCACTTGTCTTTACTTGGCCTGAAACGATGTTTTAGAAATAAAAGGTCTTAAATGCAAATCTTATGTTATTTTTATGTTGATTTTAAGACAAGAACATGTATGCACCTGAATTAAATACAAATAAAATTACATCACTTATCCAATCTTCTCCTAAAATATACAATATACAAAAGCATGACCTTTAAGATTTTCACCCTATTACTCCCTTTGAATTTAAACTGTGAAGTTTACTGCTCATGTAAGTGGCCTGATTCTTCAGTAATGTGTTTATTGTACCCAGGTAAAACACAGTGTTCAGGTAATGTATTTTACTGCATTTGTAATTCTCTAGTAATTCTCTGTAATCATCCCAGTTTTATATTTTATAAATATTTATGTATTGATATCTGAAGCAGCAGTACTGTACATAAATATTAAAAATCAGCACACAACCAGAATTCTCATATCAGTCCTTGTCTAGTTTTAGCCATTGTGAGCACGGGATTTAGCAGTCAGAGTATTTGTATAGGACAAACATCATGATTTGGTGCCCGCAATCGTATGGAGATTGCATGATATGCTGTGAAGCTATGAATGAAGCATCCACATGGTGAATGTAATGCAGAGCCTAATTTTACAAGCACAAGCTCCACTCAGAGACCTTAAAATGTAAGCCGTTAACGAAATTGACGAATTGTAGTGGATTTAGGAGTATTTTACAGACATTCTAGTAATTTTCTGTTCTTTTTAACTTATAATCATAGTGGATCGGACGAGGACGGTGTGTTGCATTGTTGGACAATTATAGGGTATGTGTGCGGAAACACATTGACAATGCTAATGTTTGCATTTTACTGTTTGAAGCATTTTTGTCTTAAAATAACAACTTCAAAGTTACTGTGATGCTCCAGTGACCTGTAAAGAATAGCGCCTGTATTTTTGCCACTCTGGGCTCGGTTCACTGCTAACTGAACTATGTAACTTTGGCGAAGAGGGCAGGCTAACGCTTGTAAGAAAGGTCATATTTGTGTAATATCCAGTAATATTACTCTACTGCCTTCAGTCCACATGCTTCTTTCACTTCCAGTGACGGTTCTGTATCTCTCAGCTTGCACAGAAATGTGCAAATTATACTTCGTGACTATAAGGGGAGCCCAGGAGCGAGAAATACCAATCATCACACTACCGACTGTACCACCTACCTCAGAGGGGACTAGTAGGTGATATAAACTGAAACTTCCATGTGTGTCTGTTCAAAATCAGTGAAAAAATGCATTTTGGGACTTTTTTTGACTTTTCCCCCATTGTATTGAACTCACCCCGAGGTCTGAACCATGGTGTAAACTGAACCGTGACTTTTGGGCACTGCTACACACCCAGTTGTTAGCATCTGTTTTCCTCAGATGCGTCCTGCAACGTAGTCTACCTACTTTAGCCGAAGTGGCTGCTAGGCCCTGTCGGACCATACATCACTGTGCAGGAATGTGAATGACGGGTTTACGTGGGACTGCGCAACTGGCCAGCAGTGATTCATGACCATGCCTTCCCCCCTTCACCCCATCCCTTAATTTACACACACTACGTCCAGTGCAGCCAAGGATGCTAAGATTCTGTTGCTCAGAGTCAGGCTACATTCACAGATGGCCCTCAGCCCTTGCCATTTCATTTGAATGTAAAGTAGACCGTAATCACCACAGTTCGAACACCTTGCCATAGCCAGTGCAGCTCAACCTTTGCACTCCCCATTGCACCATAGCATTAAAAGTGTACAGAGACTCAGCTCTTTAGAGCACATGACTTTATGGAGGGGGTTGTATAGACGAGCAAAGTGGTGCATCGAGGAAGGAGGGGATGGAATCCTGATCAGCTGGTTTAAGGACCCAGCGGACGAGTGCCAGACCACGGGCCCCTGAAGGAGAGGGAGGCTGCGTGCCTCACCTCTGTCCAAAGCTGTTCAGCTGCTACACAGCTTTATTTGCATTTAAATAGAGAGGCTCCAAGTGGAGAAGGAGCAGGGCCTTTAGAAATGGACTGGTTTAGTCTTTCCTCTCACGCAGAACAGCGGCAGGCTTGGATAGAGCTGCTTCCTGCTTGCCCGTTCTCTCCTTTTTAGCCTTGTCATATTCACAGACAGTGAAAGGGGTGCATTATGTAATGGGTCAGGCTTTGGCCGGGAGGATCGCTGGCTCCCCACTGCTAAATGTTAGAGCAAGGTCGGACTCCCAGGCTTCTTTTCTGCCAGTTTCAATGGTACCAGTTGGTTTTGCAGTGATGTTTTTAAAGGAGGGCATTCAGCTATCTTGGACATTAAGGTTAGGTCAGACATTTAGTACTGGGCAATGTATTGTGCACACTGGTATACTGGTATTGTTGTCTCGTGACAAACCCAATTTTTAGTAAGGCCTGACCAATACGTAAATGTGGCTGATACTGATCCTAACACATGACTGATTTTAACATAAATATGTAAACATTAATGTAAAAGCATAGATAATATTGTTGACAGGCCTCCAGGGGTGTTGTGACCAATATCTGAGGCACTTCTTATCTGCACCTTTCTAAATACCCCCATAATTCAACCAAGCACACTTACCACTCCATCAAGTTTAAAAATGGACATCTCCAGCTGAGAAGCATTGCTCATCGTGTGTCTTTTTTAACGAGTCAACCAATAAAACGGGAGTTAAACTGAACCGCAAAACTCGCAATGAAGCATGCGTGTGGGGTCACACATAAATGTGTTACTTTTGCGGGATGCACTTTGGCCTACACAAACTAGCCCTTCATCCATGTTGAAGTGACTTCCAGACATGGTAACGTCCTCCTATTGGCTGTGCTCAAGCCCAATGAAGATTTGTGAACTTGACTGGTGCAGAATCGGTTATAGGAGACTGATCATGCTGAAAAATGGCTGATTGCTTTGGCGCATCTCTAATATATAATATAGTATATACGATATAATAAAAATATATATTTTTTGGCATTCAGATTTTAGAATTTTTGATTTTGCACTTAACACAGTATATTTTCTGCTTTAATGTCCACTATCACACTTCTTTAAATGACTCACAAAATAACTTTAAGTTTCTTATATTTGTTTTCTTCTAACATGTTTTTTTAAAAGCTGGAGACTGAATATCTTCGGCCTCTACTGCTGTCATGAGCCCTATTTGGAGAGGATTAAATTTACATGGGTCCTAGGGTTATTTTCTCCTTCACAGGTGCTCCTCTGAGATCTGGTTCTTGTCCATTCCAGGCAGTTGTCAGCTTGCATTGGAAAAAAAGGAAGGTTTTTGCTTCGGCTACGTTCTGTATTTATTTTTCCGAGCACACACATCCATCAGAGGTCCTCGGCTAGATACTGAACACTTCTTATGCTGCAGAATGAAAATGAAATCAAATTGTCGTCAGAGCTTTGCTTTACCCAGAGCTAAATCACTTCACTTCAACTGTTGGAACCCCACTTTGTGAATGGAGTGAATCATGTGGCCATGTGATACACAAGCTGTCAGGTGGTAAACTTGCTCGCCTGTAGTAATTTGAAGGTTTTATCACAGAAAAGGCGTGTAATTTTTCTTTTATTACTGATGCCCCTCTGATAAACGAATCTAATCTGAATAGGGCTTTAGAGTTACACAAGGGCAGGCCCCAGCGGCACAGCTGCCAAAGCTTTTACACTGTCACGAGTTTGAATCCCAGTGATGCTGCAGCTGGGAAAGAATCATAAATTATTGGCATGTTATCATCAATATTTATGATAGTACTGATGAAACCACAGGTTGGCAGTAATAGACACTATTACCGGCCCTCTAATATATCAACTGGTCTGTAGTTTTTAGTGTAGTGCTTGATAACAAAAGCCTAACTGCAGTCATTTACTGGGTACCTCATACTGTGAAGTTTCCTTTCTGGACTGAAAATCTGCTTTCTGTCTGGTTAATATTTCCTTTTGGGGCAATTCAAATAGAACAGACACAGAACAGGCTCTAGATTTATAAGACATTTCTCTAACATAGTGTAACAGTCCTCAGGAAGCACAGGTTCATTAACTTCACTGATGTGAAATTCTATGTAATCATCTGTAACTGTAATATCATGATATATTTGGTAAATCTGTTGGGCCCTTGAGCAAGGCCCTTTACCCTCTCTGCTCCCCGGGCACTGGAGTTGGCTGCCCACTGCTCTGGGTGTGTGTGTGCACTCACTGCCCCTAACACATGTGTGTGTGTGTGTTCACTACCAGATGGGTTAAATGCGGAGGACACATTTCGCTGTACAGTGTACACTGTACAGTGACAAATACGTGCACCTTTACCTTTACCTTTACCTTAAATATTGCGACATTGCAAATATTGCGAATTTTATCAGTATCGTCCAGCACTATAATGTATTATTTATCTCCTGTATACATGCGCTAATCTTAACTTAACTTAGTCCTTTAAAGTAGCCTAGCTAATCTTACTTATGTCGAGGCTTAGAATGTAGGCTTACTTGGCACTGATAAAGCCTGATCTCCTAAAACAAACTGCTCTGCAGAATGGTTTTGTCCCTGATCTTAATCCCTCGTAAACTACTCATGTCTGCACTGTGGCCATATGGTGTAGATCACATGGCGAGGCTGCCTTTTTCAGTGCCTGACTTTTATTAGGTTTGTCCGTTATTTATCCTCCATTGTTCTCTGCGTTTCTCTGCAGCAGTGCTGGGGAGTGGGGGAGAGCAGGTTTTCTGTGATCTTGGCAGGATGCCCCGGTGCTGGATGGCCTTTTAAAACCTGAGCCATAGCTGCAGCTCATGGTCCCCTCTATATCTTCCTGCTCCTAAGAGGATACATACCCTAATCATCAGCGATAACACCAAGACAAAGACAGCAGGTCTAGCCAACTCTGACTTGGGCACTAATCCAGTCAGACTGGTGTACAGCCACAGCCCATTCAGAGCCATCAGTTGAAGTGACTCTCGCCTAGCCAGGTTTCCTGTGCACAGTTACACCACTGAACAACAAAGTGACACTTTGAGGTTAGAGTATATACAGGTTCTCACACCTTTTTCTCTTCCTCTGCGGGTGCTATGCCTGTTCTGTTTAGGCTTCCTGTGTTGTGGCCTAAGCTCAGCTACACTATATGGACAAAAGTATTGTGGCACCTGCTTATTCATCATTTTCTCTGAAATCAAGGGTATTAAACCAAGTTTATCACCTCCCAGCTGGTATCCAACTCATTCCCAACTCATCTCATAAGTATTGTTAGAACACAGTTCCACTGCCCCACAGCTCAGTGCTGGGGGGCTTTATACCCCTCTAGCCGACACTTGGCATTAGTCATGGTGCCAATAGTTCATGTTTATCTGCTCCAGAGAGTCCTATTCTATTGGCAGTATGTCTCTACAGGCACTAGACAATCTGTATTTGTGCATTCTTACATCTACGTCAGCAACAAGTGTAACTTAAAATAGCTGGATACATTCATTAGAAGGGTTGTCCACAAAGCGCGTGTCCAGCAGTGTAGACCATTAGATAATAAAGCCTATGTAACACAGGTAGAGGTTTCTGTAACTAAAATTAGAATTGATCTCCATTTCCTTGCTTACAGCTGCACACTTTCTAGACCGGGTTGCATCTGCACCGGGTCTTACTGAATAGGATGCACAGTAAAGCACTGAAAACTATTTGAATACTAATAGCACCTCCTTGAAGGGGTTCATCAGCCTGCTAAATATGTTAGTGAGATAGATAGTTAGCCAGTTACAAGCCTGGTCTGAGATGTGCTTTGCATCCAAAATATATCCTGTCTATCCTGTCCCCATAACATAAGTCTTTGAGATGAAGGTAAAGAGTTTTATTCAAAATACTATATTTATAAATTTCTGATTTCTATACAGTGTTGATGAGAACCATGAGTTGCAATGTCTACAGTGCAAATATTGCCATTTTATGCACTATGCAAACTATACCACCTGCAGGATTATTAAATGTATATTTAGATAAAATGTATAGTAAATATTGTACATTTCTCTAGAATGGAGCATTTCATACAAAGCACTTGGTTCCTGTTTAAAGAAACATTATGTAGCATCATGTTGGATTTTACAATAACAACTTTTCATTTTGATGGTACGCTGACTTGTTATTGGGAGAATGGTGTCTCTGTCATTGCCTTTCTTGGCATTCTATCTGTTACTTGGGGCGTGCCCAAGACCTCTTGGAAGAACTGCACAATGCTACATTATAAGAGTCATATGTGTGTAAAATCCTGTAATATTGCTCTACGAAGTCAGTCCATGTGTTTCTTTCACAAATGCACATGTACTGCTGTCAAAGCTCGATTTGTATGTATGATAGTAGTGTAAAAATCCATTACACTTCATAACTGTAGGGGGAGCCCAGTAGCCAAAAATACCCATTTCTGCATAATGCACCTTCAAGCTATTCTCTGAGACCCAGATGTGATCTCTGTGATCTGGAGATAACTATAAATTTGGTGAGGAGCGAACACAGCAGGAGATGCGTGAACACAAAAGAAAAAAATCCAGAAGTTTAGATTTTACCATAAATGCAAGTACGCTATGCTTAACAACCGACGTTTGACTTACTGCTGAAAGGGGAAGGCGAAGGGGAAATCAGTGGGCTGTAGAAGTCTGGTTTATCTGGCCAGTTTGTTTGACAGAAATAGAGCAGCGATTTTTGGAACAGTTTCTACCATCGGTTCGTTCAGCTGAGAGGCATAACTTGCAGCCACCAATGTTCTTTGTGGACGAGATGAGATGTGGATAAGAAGCCAAACCACAGAGTGATGAAAGATGTGACGACACTTTTAGTGATGGCCTTAATTTCACTGGGCCTGGGTGTTATTTTTCAAAGTATTGTGCTGGTGCCGTGCCTTCTTCCTAATAGAGGAGATTTAGGTCCCAGCTGAAGACCTGATCCTCTGTATTATTTTTCTACTGCTGAAGCTCTTTTTCTCTGTTAATCATCTCACATTTTCAGTGAAGTATAGACTCTACATCCAGTTCCAGCTTCAAGTACCGAATGTCAAGTACTGAAAGAGACCTGATGCCAGTAACAACTTTTCTCATACAGTCCTACATTTCATGTCAGGCCTTTTCCCATCTAAAATCAAGTTGAACAGTTTAAACATATTGATCAAATATTATGATAGCTTGAGTTACTGAATGTAATCCTTTCTGAAGCCGTTTGCTCTGTTTGTAATCTGAAAGCAATTCATATTTCAGCCAGTAATACCAACCACAGGTATGCCATAACCCAAAGAATATATTTATTTCTTGAAATGATTTGAGTGTAGCTGTAAAGCTAGTGGCTCTCACCCAGTTAGCGAGTCCCTTCAAGCCCTTACCATGCCCTTCTGTTTTGAATTATCGTCATGTGCGCTTCTAGGAACACTTGATGATTTTGGGGCTTATGCAAGCCAAATGCAAGGACGGTGTCGTCAGTGGTCTCCAAAGGCTTATTCAGCTGCCAGTTTGAAATTCATTCAGCAGGAACCACCTAGTTGCAGCCAAGTGTCAGACTCCGAGAAAAGTGCTCTCAGTTTTGGTACTCAAAATAGTGCAGCTGTCAGGCACCACTAAAATATGTTTCCACTGGAACATTGAGGAGATGAGGAGATGACTGAAGATGGCCGTACAGTATTTTCCACCTTTTAGAGCATTTACAACAATTCCTCGTTTTCGCTGTACGTGTCACTGGGGAGCTTTAGATCGAAAACTGTCACAGTTGATGGTTTAATACATTTACATGGGCTTTGTAGAGTCCTTAGAGAACCTCTTTCACAGTGGTTTGATTGATGGAGTGCACAGTTCTGCAAATATGTGCCACGTTATACCTAGTGAGAGCTGCTTTTGATCAAGAATCCAAAAGAAACTATTCTATTCTATTGCTTGTTTTGATTATGTTGATGATGAGCTTTTTGCTGACCAGGGTGCTAAGGTTGTTCACATAACCTGGCAAGCAAGAAGCAGACAATATGCTGTGTGGATTTGATTACATTCAGTGACAAGAGCCTTAGTGAGGTCCTGATGTTGGATGATCACCACCTCACGTCGTCCCCAACTCCCCAACTAATTCCAAAAGTATTTGATGGAGCACCATCCATCATTCCAGACAACACAGTCCCACTGCTCCACAGCTCAACACTGAGGGGCTTTATACCCCTCTAGCCCATGCCTGGCATTAGGCATGGTGCCAATAGGTTCATGTTTATCTGCTCCAGAGAGTTCTATGGCAGAACATCTCTACAGGGACCAGGCAAGCTGTGTGTGTGTGTGTGCATTTGCACCTCTGTGTCAGCAATGGGCGCAACTTAGTGTCCACAAACATTTGAACATTGAATTGAGGAAGTGGGGTTTGTGGATGAAGCAGTGAGGAGTTTTGCAAACAGGTTTGGTTAGCCATGTGGTTTGAGTGCATGACAGCTTTAGTTCTCGGACACTGGAAGGCTCCAGGCTAGTTTTCGAGCGCCTGGCCAAGTGCATGAGTCAGTCTTTTGAGCGAGACATAACTCCTGCAACAGTTCGTATTAGATTGTGTATCAAGCCTGCAAACAATACAGGAAGATCAGCTATAAGGACGTCCAAAAAAAGGTCAGCTGTGTGATGTGATTCAGTTTGCAGCTATTAGGGATTACCACAGTCTAGTCGCTGTGGCTAGGAGTTCTTCTTCCTGTTTTAATTAACGGTAAGCCTTTGCGTTTGTGAGACAGGGGGGAAAAACCTTTGAACTGTAATTTCTGTGACCAAGGGAAACATTCCTTACAACTATTTTTTGTAAGAACTTGTGAATCAGCATCTTCCTATTTCAGCTCTGATCATGCACAGCAGACTAATGAAGCCAGGGAGGAAAATGTTGCTTTTTCTTACACAGAATTCTTCTGGAATTTCTGAGTCATTCTGCAATCTAGTCAAGTGTGTCTTGATTTTCTGAGGATTGAAACTGTGGGGAATTGCTCTACTCTGTAGAAGCTTTAGCTGATCGAGGCCGCACACATGTCTCACACTCTGCATCCAGACTCTTAGTCATAGACTTGAATGAATCTCTCTCCTGTTGATGATCGTAATTGGCCCTGCAGTGCAGTAAAGGTTTGGATGTGGGCTAGCTGTTGCCTCATGCTATGCCACATCTTCACCTTCTTCCTTTACTCTTGGCAGTGAGAGAAGGATAATCCTTATGGGTAATTGATGAAGCTATTACATTTCCCTGATGGTAATATGCATGGTAGTACGGATGTTACGACTAGGTGTTTCATAGCTGACCTGACTAGATGTAACGCCACATACCACACTGTATAATAAATTATTTTTTACAATAGCATTTCACATTTTCATTGTATTCAGGCCTCTCAGGCCTTTCTGATACGAAATTCTGTGGCTGAGGCTGTTGGTTCCGGCCTATCTTTGGTAGATCAAGAATTTGAATCTCAGTGATGCCACAACCAAGAAATGTAATTATCCACGTGATTTCAGCATCCAGTGTAATGATGTCTGTTTTGGGCTGGTTGGCCAGAATAAGTACTAGTAAGTGTTCCCTTTATGTTTCCCAGAGGCAACTTGAACCGAGTGAAGGCTAACACTAATGCTATAGATCAGAGCACATTCACCTCATTCTAAAATGAGGTTATTACACATGTTAGTAGTTGACAAACAACTACAGATATCGGTCACACATACACATACAGACATACACAATGTGCAGTGTTGTAAAGGAACTGGGAGCTGATTGGTCAGTGACTTGAGTCAGACTGAATTATAAGACATTAAACACTATAAAACATTATAGTCGTTTTAGGAAAAGTCTCCACTAACCTAAATCAGTCAGTCCAGAATGTCTCATTATAGAAACTGCTACTAGAAATAAAGGGATTTTAATTTAGAATTAATCAGCAGCTCATCTGATATAAACTGTGTGACTGTATTATTTATACAAGCACAAAGATTGGATCAGTATCGGCTGATACTGGGGGCATAATAACCTGATCGGGACATCTCTAGAAACAAGTCAAAAGTAAAGTTTTGAAGGTGTCGATACAGATAACTTGAACGTTAATGTATTTTAGTGTGTAACTCAGTGTTACTCAATATTTTATCATGCAATGAAGGTTGAATAGTCCAGCAAAATCTAAAGGAACTTTATTTTCAGGGTTAATAACTACAGTGGTCTTCTAGTAGTGTCAGAAAATCTTACTAAATTTTCATCAGCCTTAATCTGAAGCGTAAGCTGTCCTGACAAATTGTTTAAAATCTACCAGATAACTAATGTGTTTAGGATAAAAGGATTAGTCGACATTACACACTAGGGGGAAAAAGAGGTCAGTGTCATCGAGTCATGTCGGGCTTTGTGAATAAGCATGTGTCAGCATCTTCCCCTCACCCCTTCACTCGCATCACACCACACCTCCTCCCTGGAGAGTGCTGGACCACGCGTTGCCGTAGAGACGCTATGTAGTCATTTCTCTGGGTGATTGCAGTCAGCGTGGAGACGGGCATGATTGACGGTGTGGCTCTAAATAGGGTGTGGTTCCTTGAAGGGGCCGGATCATGTAACACACACACACAGACACACACACACACACACACACACACACACACACACACACACACAGGATGCTTCAGTTGATGGCTCAGCCACGGAGGGAAAAATCGATGCGCTGGGTGGATGAAAGCCTGCAAATAATGCTTGTGTGTGTGTGTGCATGCTTGTGGGTTTGTGTGTGTGTGTGTGTATGTGTGTGTCTGTTTGTTTGTTTCCGTTTACAGAAGTGCTTCACTTACAGTTTTATTTACACAACAAGACATATTTATCACAGCCTACAACATATTTGGTGGCCCTTAACCTTCGAAGAGCAAAGGTCCTTCAGAACTGTTTTACACACTTGACTTCACTCCTAAAGAAGTGTGTTGTGTTTGTGTTTGGCTCTAACAGGCCATACACACCGCACACACACGCTCATGAGCGCTGCTGATTTAAAGGGCCAGCGTCCTGCTATTTCTTTGAATTGTAGTTAATGCACCGTGAACAGTCTTACTTCATTCGTACACGACCATTTTCCAGCCTCTCTTTACGTATATACAGACATATAGAGTTACTATATGAACACACTGTTTTGTTTACTGTGCCTTTAAGACGTATGATATGACCTATGATATTTGTTGGGGTTGGCTGTTGTGTTTTGTGCCTTATTAAAGAAAAGCAGCATAGCTTTGTATAAAAGCACTCTTATAATGTTAGCAGGTATATATTGACTGACCCTGCTTACACTTTGTCACTGCATGTGACTAGTATCTGGATTGTATCCTAGGGCTGGGCAATATGGTAAAAAATACTATATAACAATATTTAAATACTTTCTTTTGCACAATATTTATCACAATACATGTAAATCACAAAAAACATCAGTAGTGGTGGATTCTTCTAAACCACTATTCAGGTACTGCATAGAGTACTTTTTATGCAAAAAACATCTCCTAAATTCAGTGTTTTGAATGAAACCTGCAGCTGATCAGTGTTTATTAAGCACTAACAGTATCCTCCATATGCTTAAAAAAGCATGTTGTTATAACGATAACATAATTTATCATGAGACGATAAAATATCATCATATTGCCCAGCTCTAATTGTATCCTGATAAGATTTTAGCCACATACAGCGCATTTACACTCGATATGAGTCTCCGGGTAGTAGGACTGAAATCTGATCGTCATGTGGGACGGATTTTGCAAATTTGCTCGTTGTGCAGTGATCATTACTGGTGTTTTGGTTGTACTGGGTGGGGTTTTGGTTGTCGAGTGTGTCTTGGAGAGACAGATGTGTTTACACTGCTATAGCATGTGACTCAAATGTATCTGTATTGAGTCACTGGGTGTGTTTACTCCTGCATTTCTGTGTTGCTGATACTGATACTCAAGATGCATGAAGTGAGAAGGTATAAACGGGGTCATTCATTTGTATATTATTTATATATATCTTTTATTTGCATGATAAAAGCTTTTTAAGCATTGCATCAGACTGGTATACCACACTTTTTCATTCCTGCACATGAAAAGAATTCATGCGTCAATCAGAGAGAGACAGAGAATGGAAGAGAGTGAGAGAAGCTAAGAAAAGTGATGTGCGCCTCGATGAGATAGCAAGAGCTGACCACAGTCTACTGCACTATCAGGAAAATCGATGAAATGTGCTGCTTCAGCTCCTCTCTCATCTTACAAATCTAAGTGCTTGTCAAAGCTCTCCATTTGATTTGAATACGTTTCACTCCAGCTCTCGCTGCAGTAAAGATAAGCACAGCATGTCACATTTATCTGCCCCTGCTGCCAGTTAGCACTGCGTATTTCTTCTAGACAAATACCCTGCTGCATGTGCTCTCAAACAAGTGCTGCATTTCCTTCCACCAAGCTTCCAGGCAGAAGCGTAATGCTGTTTGCATCGTTGTCGTCCATCTGTTCATGTTTTGGTCTGTCAGAAATTACGGCAATGATGTTAGCAGATGCTAACTGGCTCAGGTTCACAGTGAAGCCAAGTAGCAACTCACTGCTTGTGTTAACCCCTTTGGCATGGCCGAATTCTTCAGGGTGGCTTTCATGGTTTGGTGAATCTTTAAAATGTGTTTTTTTTTCAAGCTAGCGTTAAAATAAAATAAACTTTAGAAAGTTTGGAATGTTGCAGCTGCATTTAGCACACATTTCTGAAAGTCTGTACTTGGCAGCTGCCTAAGGCTGTGAGGAATATTTTGTAAGAGGGTGGTTAGTATGCTTATCATGTAGAACTGAGACATAGAGATATCCGAACTTTTTCAAAATAGCCAAAATCTGATCCATTAAAATATGTACGAGCGGCTCCTTTGCCGATTAGATGAGGAAATCGGCTGGTAGATGTTAATCACTGGCATTAGGACTAACCTAAGTTCTCTTGATCTATAAAGAATAATAATTATTCTTCAAAAATAGATGTTTTTCTTGAAAACAATTGCAATAACAGTTGCTATTCTTAAAAAATACATGTTCCTAAATGTTTTTTAGCCTCCATAATAGCCTTATAGTTGTCTAAGACTGTTCAGAAGACTGTAAGCCTCTAAAGTCATCAGTCCACATAGTTGAAGTTCTAGAATTAATGTCTAATTCATGACAATTCAAAGTGGATCTATTTCCTAAAGTACTGTTAGTTTTCTTCGTAAGTTTAATACTGATTTCTTACAAGCTTAGCTTGTTTCTGTTTTTCCTCCACATTGCTCTCCTCTGTATGGATTTTGCTTTTTTTTTTTACTTGGTCCCTGATCAGTATATTGTATCATGCGTTTGTATTATATATTTTCAATATTTTAAATATTAGGTTTTATAGCTACATCATTTATAAATGCTGCCAATCAATGCTACAGTAAAATCACCTTTCTAAAGTATGTATGTACATACATTTTATAGTGTAATATCTTACAATACAATACTCCCTCATCGCTCTGATACCCGGTACTGCTAGGTAACAATAAAATCTGACTGCAGAGCCACAGTTTCACTCCAGCTGGCAGCTAAATTCAGTGCATGTGCTGAAACTTGTTTTGGTTTATATTTGTGAGGCTAATTAATTTGTGATCAATTTGCGTCGGGCTAACGTTATATTTTACTATATATATTTTAGCTGCAGTCAGATCCTTCTCAAAATAGCCAAAATCTAATCCATTAAAATATGTCCACTGGATCCGTTTGGATCCACTGAATCCGTGTGGAACAGAATTACGGATTAGATGAGGAAATCGGCTGGTAGGTGTTAATCACTGGCATTAAGACTAACCGAAGTTCTCTTGATCTATTAATGTTCGATGTGCAAAGAAAATGATGTGCGCCTCCAGAGTGAGTCTCAACTCATAATGAGTCTTCATTCTGTCTTTATTACAGTTTGTCTCTTGTGGGCTGTTGGTGACTTAATAACTGCCAGGCAGCCTACGCATCAAGAATGACATGCATAGACATTGTAGACTCAATGCTGTATCGGATACATTGAATTAGCCTGACTTGGAAGCAAGTCTTTTGAGCATTTCCAGATCATCCTCAACCCACACACACCCTTATGTCACTTAAATCTGTTTGATGGATATGCTGTGAAGGGGTAATATTCTACTGGCACCACTTTGTACTTTTTGCTTGAACTGAAGAGGGGGGATGAAGCCTTACTTTACCTGTAAGGAGTCTCTCAACTCTTTGGTGTGTAATGACTGTAATGGAACAAGCGTGGGTCACACTGAGTTTATTTTCAGCATTGTGGAAATCGCTCTGCCTCAGTGCACCATCATGGCAATATTGGGTTATGGAATCAAGAGCTACATCATATGACCACTGGTCAGTGCTTCAGCCACACTGAGGAAGTGTGTCACTTAAAGGATTTTATGTCATTTTGTGTCATTACGGAGCAAATAGTATTATCTGCAGAGGAAAAAGAACAACTAATGTCTGCTGCTCCATTATAAGCACATAAACACGAATCATTGGCTTTTGATGGGACTTGATATTAACACTGATTGGTTTATCATGTACTATGCAGGGGGAATTGAGAGCTCAGCTTTCTTTACCTTTTAAAGGGCCTAAATTACAGAAAACTATTTTTCCTCTATTTTTAACTACGACACAATACATGGCAACCAGTCAGAAGAGACGTAGTTTGCATATTTCGGTCTTAAAGACAAAGTAACAAACATATTCATTCGAAGAGGTTAAAGAAAAGAAATATGGTCATGTAAGCTCTCTGGACAAAACAGTCTTCACCTTGCGTGTTCAAGGTGGTAGTAACTTTAGACTTCAGGATTATGGGGTTGTAAATACATGCGGGTGTGACACAGCATTCCTAGATTGAGAAGAGGTGATACAGCGCAGTGAAGGATGTCAATGATTTGCAAAAAGGAGTGATTGCATTGGGGCGTGTTAAAGGCCATAGTGTGCAGGAAGATGCAGATGTTTTGAAGCGTATGGTTATACGGGTCTACCAGCAGTGACAAAAATATTCTTGTCGTTCTTGAGCAAAATTAGCAAAGACTCAGTGTTGCTAGACTAGAAAATATTTAATTTAATGGAACAGATATATCATGTAACCTAGATTGTGACATTGCCCAAGAGGTACAGTTTACTCTTATTTTCAGTAGCAGTGCAATAAGACATCATCATAGTGAGACGGTAATGACCTAGCCAAGAGATATTGCCCATGTGCCTTTATTTTTTATATGATACACAAGCTGAGATTTCACCTCTTCATTCTGTAGCCCGGCTGAAATGATGGCTATATGGTGTATTATTGCATTGTTAGTAGTTTTGTATTGTTTTGTTTGGTCCTCTTACAGCGTGTGGATCGGACACTTTTTCCTGTTCTGTTCTCACCTCGGCTCGGTTTCGGTTCAGGAGTTTGACTAATGGATACTGCAGGCCACGGCTGCTGTCATTAATGAATGGGCAGTTATGGAGCCAATGGGGGGTTAACACATTCAGTTTGAAGTTAATTGCCTGCAGTGTGCTCTGTGTAACCTTCGGTCTGAACATTGCAAAGCTGCTGCAGTCTAGCAGTAACTTGCTTTACAGATGGCAGAGAGGCAGAGAGAGAGGGAGGGGTTTTTCTATGGAGTTAGGACTATGAGGACAATTTCAGTAGACATTGTTAGTTCTTATTTCTGATCAATGAGAACGGTATTGTATTTCGGTGTGAGTAAACCAATTCACTGCAACATAATACTGTAATCCTGGAACAAAAAGGCCCAAGCAGCGATGTTGTGCCTTTTCTTTCGGGATGTCTGTTTTTGTTCTGTTTGATTTTTTTTTTTATTGCTCTGTTTTTGTGTTCGTGTTTAAAAGTGCTGCTCTGCACAGAGTTTTTTTTATTTACAGCTGCAGAGATTTAATGTCCCAGTTGTTACCAACAGAGAGAATGGTAGGCATGCTTTTACATCTAGCATTGCTCCTGCTGCTGCAGTATTTAAAACTAGCCTGTTAGAATGAGCAAATCCTGATTGGCTCTTTATTACACATGCTTAAATGCTAATGGTTGTGTCTAAATGTTGAGAACAACTGGGCTATGTATGGTTAATCCTGCTGGCTGAAGAGATGTGTAAGAAAATGTGCTTATTTGCAGATGTGACCCAGGAGGCTGACATGGAGGGGATGTTTGTGGCCTTGTGTTAAGCGTGAGTTATATACAGGTTATGAGTGGGAATCTTACGATTACGTTTGATTCAATGATCAGTGATTATAAAACGATTATCGATGCGTCTCGATGCATCTTTCTTTTTCGTCACTGTGTGCCTCTACTTGGTACGTTTTTAAAGTTATTGTTAGGATCCATAGTGAATTTACTTCCAATATCTTTTATTAATAAAACAAATACAACCCTCTCTAGTAGCCTGGACACAGTGGGCAACGTGAGCGCTTGCTGAGAGGCCAGGCTTAGCGTGTGGGCATAGCATTTTACATGTAGGAACCGAATTGAAGCGCTATCAGTAACTAACACTAAGTCTTTCTTAGTGATCTGCTCAGCCTGATCTGCACCCATGCTGCTCTCATTCACTGTTCTTATTTTGGAGCACATGGACACACTAGCTGCCACTCATTGGTGATAAAATGTGCAGTTACTGAGACTTAAGATTCTGTAGCAGGGGATGTCCATGCTTTACATGTTACACCTACCCTACCCGTTTTCTTCAGAGAGTCCAGAGACTTCGGTTTTAGTCTTGTTAAAGAGTGTGGGGATCGCTGTGTTAGTAAAAAATCATTGAGATGGGACGCTGCTGCTTCTCTGGCTCCTGTGTGTACAGTATAGCATGAAAGCCTCGCCTTTAGCTAGCAGCAGCAAAAATTGCCTGGTTGTAGTTGCTACCAACCAGAGCCAATTTGCCTTTTTACCATTGTCCACGCCACAGACAGTCCGGTGGTACAATTTTTGTTTGCTCCTGAATTCCCCCCAAACTCAAATTGTGGACAAGCTATAAACCTGCATGACAGGCAAAAAAATCTGGTTGACTGACAAGGTAGAGTGTTATCACAGGAATTACACAAATCCCAAGAGGTTTTACACAGTGCAGTAACAGCATTCTGGCTCCAGATTTGCAATCACAGAGACTGCATTTTTCCTGTTACAGTCAGAGTACCATCAAGATTATTTGGAAGCAATAATTAAGTTAAAATTGTGTAATGATGCTTAAATTCTCATTGGCTGACAATAGAAAATTCACCATAATCGTCATAATATCAGTTTTTTGCATTATACGCACTATAACCATGGTCAACTAGCCAACATTAAGACCAAAGAAGGCCTTCAGAGTAATCTGCTATTCTGCGCACACACATCCTTATCACAGTATCACATGCAGTACTGACAGTACCCACCACCAAACAGAACAGGCGAACAGCGATTGGTCTGATAGCTTTTACGTTTGCATGAACAGTGATTGTCAGTTTTCACCTGTGTGGACCTTGCTCAGAAACCTGTGCTCAACAAGCGCATTGCCCGTGGCATGCATTCACACACAGCCTATGACTCACATCTTTTCAACATAGTGAACTGAGAAATGCTGAACTTCTGCCTTACAGCTGCTCCTCCCAGAAATAGAGTGAGAGAGACAGATAGAGAGCATGAGACACAGAGAGCGAGAGCGTGTTATGAAATGCACTTTGATGATCTTCCAAACCCCTCTTTTCCACGGGGTTGTTTGCTTTCCCATTTTCTTTTTCAGGGGTTTATTTTCTGGAAAAGCTGCAGAAATGTCCCTCCGCAACAATAGAGGGAAACACAGATGTTGACGGCTTTGTGTACGGGTGAGATACCAGCAGGCTGTGAAATACTTCAATCATGAAAACAAAGAAGAACCGCTGGATTCATACAGATTTACTGGATGCACTCTATGTCCAAATGTTTGTGGATACCCCTTAGAATAAATGCACTCAGCTACTTTAAGTTGCACCCATTGCTGGCATAGAAGTGCAAATGCACACACACAGCTTGTCTAGTATCTGTAGAGAAGTACTGCCAGTAGAATAGGATTCTCTGGAGTAGATTAACCTGTACCTTTTGGCACCATGCCTAATGTCAGGCGTAGGCTAAAGGAGCATTGAGCTGTAGAGCAGTGGACCGGTGTTCTCTGGGACATTTGGGATGAGTTAGGGAGTTGGGGATAAGGTGGGATGGGAAACATCAAATATTCCTATCTCACTAACACTCTTATTGCTGAACGCCATCAAATCCTCACATCAGTACTAGTTGAAAGCCTTCTTACTTGGACAGTAGAGACAGTTACTCCAACAAAAACTATTTTTGAATACCCCTGATTTCAGAGGATGATCAGGTGTCCCAATACATTTGTCCGTGTAGTGTATGAGTGACATCTGAGACCAAGTACACCAAGTTCTTGTGGTTAGAGTGTGTATGTTTGAAAATGGACTTGGTCCATACCTGTACTCTACAAATATATTTTTCCCACATCAGCTGTTGCTAAGTTGGACATCGGTGAACCTAACAGAAACAGGTTGGAAACAAGATTGCATTTGTCACTGCCAGACAAAAACCTTGTATCTCCACTTGTTGCCAATTTGAGTTGTTTTTAATATTGTGTCAAAATATCATGATGAATGGACCAATAGAAATGCACCAAATGACTTTTGGAACGTCTGTTGGAGGTTTTCATTTTTCTAAAGAAGGTTTTCTTTAGTGTTTTAAATGAAAATGCTACACTACCACTATGTTGTTTGTTTTGACTAATTCTTTTGCTAATGAATGATAAAATGAGTGTAATATTAGTGTAAAACTGTAAAACTACTCATTCTACATTCCTTACAATGTAAACCTTTTTGAAAAGTGAGGGGAAACCCTGGTGAAAACTAACATTTCAGTTCAGTGAGATTTAACAGTTCTGGCGAGAAGCACTGTGGCCTGCATAAACTCTTCTCTTACAACAGACTGGATTTATTTATACCTGACCTCTCTGTGTCTCTCTCTTGCACGCTTCTCTCTTCTTCTTTCTAACTCGCTCGCTCCCTCCCCTCGCAGTCATACTTCACTCATTAACATAACGCCCGTCTTCAACGTCGGCTTTTTTTGTGTTCTTGCAGACAGCAGGGTCATGCTTCCTCTGTATCCTGCTATTGTGTGCAGAGGTTGTTCACCTATTCGCACAAAGAATTGAAGGCCACTTTCAAACACAGGGCTTATGGAGATGCTTGGATAATGCTGATGTATTGTCTGGAGGTCAACGTGAAGTACTTTTTGCTTATCTCTGTCGTCCTGTCTGCTTTTAGATGGGCTGTAATGAGCCCGGACCCCACACAAAGGCAGTCTGAATCGATTGGGCAGGATAACGGTAGCAGCGTACTCCTGTTTATTGGAGGATAATGTTATTTAATTGAGAAATTAAGGTGTGATCTTGATTCCCTTGAAAAATGTAGCAGCGTATGGTGACTTTGTTGTCCTAATTATTGTTACTTAGACTGACAGAGGGGGATACGGGCAGTCTTGGTCTGTGAATAGCTTGTTTAACTGTTGCTCTGTCTGTCCTATTCTGTGATCTTAGTGTGTGCAGTATCCACCTTATTTACTTTTTTAACAATGGGGGGATCTTTGGTGCAACAGCAAATCCATTGAAATAAATTACAACTACAGCCATAAACATACAAAATGAGTAGTATACTATGCTTAGTTATGCTGAGGGTGTCCCAATAATTAGAGGAATATGAGAGTTCCCTTAAACAAAACTGTCATAAACACAATGCATGAAGATCAAGACAACAAAGATTGTTGCACCAATTCATGGTGTATGCACCAAGTCATGTAGAAACGAAATATTTATATTTATTTATATGTATCGTATGATACATGTATGATATTGGAAATGCTACTGATAATTACAGCCAGTTCTCTGCAGTGGCAGGAACAGCGAAGAACCTTAAGGCTTTCCACTAGATTTTGAAGCATTGCTGTATAGATTTAGTTCCACTCAGCGACAGGGGCGTTAGTGATGTCAGGATGTCGATTGATCACCACCCCACCTCACCCCCAACTCCCCAACTTATCGCAGAAGTACTCGACGGAGCACCATCATTCCAGAGAACACAGTTCCCCTAAATGCTAGGGGGGCTTGTACCCCTCTAGCCCATGCCTGTCATTAGGTGCATGGTGCCAATAGGTTCATGTTTATCTGTTTCAAAGAGTCCTACTCTATTGGCAGTACTTCTCTACAGGGGCTAGACAAGCTGTGTGTGTGCATTTGCACATTTGTGTCAGCAATGGATGCACCTTTAAGTAGCTGAATGCATTCGTTAGCAGGGATGTTGACAAACATTTGGACGTATAATGTATGTCGCTGTCACAGTAGTCTTACCAGGTTCTTGCTACTAAAGAGATTCATTTGCAGTAGCAGTAGCTTAGCCCTGTCTTACTGTTGGAGTACTAAATTGATGTACTGTGATAAGAGGGTCTGATGTATGTGTAAATGTCTACACTACAGTAAGCCTGCCTGGGCAGCTCTGCTGCAGCTTAGCTTACAGTGTGAAGGTGCTCACAGTCTGGAGATGGAAAATTCAGGTCCAGAAGATAAAAATTCACTGCATTTGGAACAAATCCTGGGGCCGATTTTTACTTTCCATCTCTAGAATCACAGTCCATTTTAGTTAATTATTATTATTCCCTGTCTTTGAGGCACAGAATGTGTGTGCAGATATCCCCTGTCCTCCTGCAAGCTGTTGTCTTTCCAGTAGGACGTGGCTACTATTGTTTGCATTTTAAAATTGCACACTGCAGCCACATGCGAGCGTAGTGTCCAACAAGTAGAAGTAGCTGGACTGAGCCACAATCTGACTGTACAGTTTGTCAAGACCCACCTTTTAAATGTGAAAGCTTTGACTGGTGAGAGCTATAAAGCTTTTATTACAAAATACTGAAAGGAATGCCTGAAGTCTGTGAGTTCGGCAGACATTCGTTGTACAGATTATAACGTCGGTCAACAATAGCCAAAAATGTTCATTTATTTTTGAACCGAGCAGAAGTCAGACAGGATGAGGCTGAGCTTTACTGTCTCTCCTCCACATCCTGTGGGATGCAGGCCCAGATCCCGGAGCCTACAGTCTTTTATGGGAATGACCTGCAAGTCAGGATAAATTGCGTATCCCATGGTGTTTGTGTGGGATTATTATTGTGCTGTGTGTTAGGAACACTTTCCTATTATGTGCATGAGCATTGCACCAGTAATGCAGACTATTACTATTCAGACATGTTCTAAAGCGTTTAACATTGACTGCTTTCATTGACTACATAGCAAACAGGAGGCAGCCAATCAGTGTTTGCTAACCGAGCCACAGATATCCCTTTGTTCAGGACTATAAATGCATTATGGATCATTTCAAAGTGTCTTTCTTTAAGTGCAGAATTAGTTACTGGTATGGCCGTTTGTAACTGATGAAAGGGGCTTAATATAAAGAGCTACTGGCTCGTCTTATTTGGGCATACAAGTAGTCCAGTGGGAATTATGAAAAGCAGTGTCGCAGTCCATAAATAGACGAGCCTGTCAAAAGACAGGCATTAGTTAAATAACGCCGCTAACAAGAACATTTGTGTTCGGGTATCCACCATCACTCCATTCCACACCATCTGCTTTAGCAGTGCGATTAGAGCTCTCTTCTGAGGAAGTCACAGCGTGAAAGGCTTTTACCACAACATCTCCTTCCAGACAAGGTGAAAGGTTTCTTGAATGTCGACATGTAGTTGGTAATTTTTTCCACTGCAGCCTCCTGCACCGTATGCTTACTTGTAACACCTGCTATCAGCCCAGGCACGCACAACACAAGAGCTTAGGCCGCACCACAATTTGAGCTTTTGTGACATCTCTGCCTTTGAGTTGCCATTAGTGGCCAAAAATGACCTTTTAACATTTTAGCTCATCATAGACATTGTCCTGTATTGTCCTATCAATTGCACTATATTGACAAAAGTAATGGGACACATTCTCATTCTCATTGTTTTTTCGGACATCGAGAGTGTTACAAGAAAGTTCATGTTGGAAAAGCTGCCCAGGGAAAGATTTCTGCTGGATTTTGGAGCATTGCTGTGAGGATTTGATTGTCATTCAGTGACCGGAGCATTAGCTAGGCCAGGATGTTGGATGATCTCCACTCCATCTCATCCCCAACTCCCCAGATCATCCCAAAAGTATTGGATGGAGCGCCATTATTCCATAGAACACAGTTCAACTGCTTCCTACCAATGCCAATGGGTTCATGTTTATCATGTTTTAATGTTAATCTGCTCCAGAGAGTCCTATTTTATTGGCAGTATCTCTCTACAGGGACTAGACGTGTGTGTAGATGTGCACACCTGAATGCATTCGTTAGAAGGAGTGTCCACAAACACTATTTGGACATATAGTGTATGTCTGCAAATATCACAATAAGTAATAAATCTTTGCTTTTTTTGTGATCGGTTGCCAATTTAAAGGAGCAATGGTCGAATTTCTCTCCATTTTAATATCAGTTCAGTTGAAATTTGTTGATCAGTCGAAATAAGACTTATTCTAGCATTTGCAGCAGCACGTGTCAGATGCCTGTGAAAACTCATCTGTGTTTACACGGATCTTCTGTCAGCCTGTATGAGACACTCTTCAGTGCCCCATTAGTACATCTTCATCTCCGTCTGTTTGGCTAAAACAGCATGGCCGAGGTCAGACAGAACCCAGTATCGCTGTGGGCAAAAAAACAGCGAAATGTGCTGAACTACAGTTAATGCAGTAAGTGATTTTATGAAACGGAGAGAATTATTGCATGTGGAGCTGATAAAGTTGGATGCATAAAAATAATAATTGACGAGTTCTGTTGATTCGTATAATTCTCTGAACTGTTTGAGTAACAGCCAAAGCTTTGGGTGAACCTCCTTCAGAGAAACAAATGTAATACGGTTCCAATGCTATCCCACTAACACCGCAGGTGACTGATAAACTCATTGGAGCTCATTAAAAAAAGGGTGGTCTGACAGTGAACACACTGGACTATGCTGGAGCAGCTAATTGTTATGAGATGAATTCGAATTCGTTTATAGGTTTATAATTTTACTATTAAGAAGCTAAATGCTGTAGTGAAGATCCACATATCAGGATATAATCCTGGCGCTATCATGTGTGTGGGGAGCATGATTAGACTCTGGAAACAGAGATTTGAAAGGTGTGCTTTGTGTTAATGGCCGGGAATAAAGGGAGATCTAAAAGGGGGAAAATCATTCCAGTGTTGTTGCGTTCACCATCTCCTAACCACTAGTGGTCAGGTTTCTTAAATCTTAACTAATGCTCCTTTGGATGTGACCAGTCAGTCGCTGATGCTTGACTAAAAATCAGGACTGTTCAGTCCATACTGCTAAAATCAGGCACATTGCTTTGCTCTAATTCTTTTTCATTGTCTGCCATAGCAACAGTTCCTAATGCAGGAATGATATGAGCATCTGTGAAGAGTCAAATGCTAAAACAGGCAGATTGCGTGGACAGTGCAGCGCTGACTTGCTCCCACCAGAAGATGAATACTGAATTCCCTCATTTGCTGTGGACCATTGAAAAATGGCAATTCCCTCCAACAGTGATTTCAACAGTTCATTTGTTTGGTACTTTGGTATTTGTTTCATTGCCTTAAAAGAACTAAACAGCTGCTCAAGGTCGTTTCATGGAGCATCCACTCTGCTTTATATGTCTTATCATTTACAGTATTCTAAAACCTTACACAGATTATAAAAAAATAGATTCCTGTAATAAATGTCACAGCAGCTGTCCCAGCCTCGTTCAGCATTTTCCTCCTCTTTACAGCACAACCACTGAGTGAATGTATCCACCGCTCCTTAGTTACACGAGCAACCTGTGCAAAAAGAACGGCTTTACAATTTTATAGCATTTCACACTGAGGGAGATGTTGCCAATAAATCTTGGACAAATTGTGTTGCAGACTGGGCGGAATCATTTATTTATTTATTTTTATGTGTGCTGAAGGTTAGAGTATGTAGGGATTCTCTGTTGATGAGTGACTTGTTAAATGTGGTCTGTAGTAGCAGTCACATTCTGAGATTTTGGTCCAGGAGTGCTGGTCATGTCAGAACTTTGGTTCTGGCTGTCTTTGGCCACAAGGCAGTAAACAAAGCAGGTGTTTATGGGGTTTATGGTTGGGAATTCATTTTCGTTTGAATGACACAGTAGTGTGTGAGGTTCACAGTAAATCAGGTCCATATACTGAACAGGGCTGAGCGGTATAACGGTAATACCGTATACTGCAGTGTTTTAAAATGTTGACTGTTAAATGTATCTGTCCTTTTAACAGCAGTCACTCGGTCTGAGTCATTCTCGTCTAAACGTTTATGAGTGGGCTTTCTGTCGGCCAGGCTAGTTCTGTAGTAAGCAGACTGCTATTCCCGGTTTCTCTCCTGATTCAGAGCAGTTTATCATTTGCAGTTTTTTCCAGGCTGATGATTGAACACTTACTGAATGAGAAATCTAAAATTGCGCTTGTCCACTTGGTTCTTCACCCTGTGAGCAAGCTGAATTTTGTATTTGATCATGTAGAACCATTTGCGCTACTTACTTACTGAGTCCTCCCCTAGTACTGAACTCTCATCCTGCATATCTAATATGCCAAAGTATTTGTTCACAGTTCGCAGTTCTTGTCTGCAACAGTATTACAGTGTATACCTGCCTAAAGGAAGCTTGTTTCACACATGCGTTCAAGGGCAGTTGCTACACATGAACTCACATCACACTGACCAGCCTCCTGATTCCTCAGCTCGGTAAACACCAACATTTTGCCACTGGCTTTAACAGCAAAACAAAATAAAAATAAAGACGAGAAAACCTGAACCCTCACCCGTTTGTGCTTCAGGGCCAGTGAGGAAGAGCATTGCGAAGACCTCCCCACTGTCACAAACACGCAGGGGTGGTGCGCTTGGAGCTCTGGGCTCTGAACCATGCACCTCCCCTCCATCCTCACACTGCAGGCGAGCAGACAAAGGGCGTCCAGTGGAACTGCAGTGGGGGAGGGGATGTTCATGATGCACTGGCTCTAATTACAGCTTTGCTTAATCAAACCACAGTATGAGGTGGAAAGCCCTTCAATTAAAGGTTAAGCTCATAGCCTATATCTCATTAAACAAGCTTTCCTGTGTTTTGGCTCTTCAGTGATGCTCCGCCCTCTTCCATTATTCTGTGTGGGAGTAATCATTTCTTAATCATTCAGATGGCTTAGTTGCAGGAACATGCACAGGAACTGAGAGAAAGGAGTGTTTTACCCTAGATGCTCTCAGCTCTCTGTGATGCTCACTGCATAATTGTGGTCAAATATGTGCACAGTGTGAGTGTCCAAAGCCATTAGGGCAGGATATTTTCTATAAAAATGTATTGGATTTATTGCAGCAAGATGATATTAACCATTAGATTAGTGCTCTTACATTAACCACAGCATGTGCACCTATGAGCAAGGTTTTACAGGTTTTATTCCGGCAGTGACGATGCACTGTATGGACGAAAGTATTAAACGGTAAAAAGAGTCTGTCCTGCTTCTGTTGGAGTAACTGTATCTACTGTCTAGGGAAGAAGACTTTCTGCTCCAAGATTTTGTAGTGTTGCTGTGAGGATTTGATTGCATTCAGCAGCAATGCTTGGCGATAGCCACTCCACCTCATCCCTACTCATCCCAGAAGAATTGGATGGAGCACCATCATTTCAGAGAAAACAGTTCCGCTGCTCCACAGCTTAGTGCTTGGGGGGGCTTTATGCCCCTCTAGCCCCCACCTGGCATGAGGCATAATGCCAATAGGCTCTGTTTATCTGCTCCAGAGAGTCCCATTCTGTTGGCAGAACGTCTCTATAGGGACTAGACAAGATGTGTGTGTGTGTGTGTGTGTGTGTGTGTGTGTGTTTGTGTGTGAATTTGCACATCTGTGTCAGCAATGGGTGCGATTTGAATGAGCTGAATGCATTCATTAGAAGGGATGTCCACAAACATTTGGACACATAGTGTACCTTAAAAAGGATCCTCACTTTTCAAATATGATGAATTCTGAATGGGGATTGACAGGCATTGCTTATCACAAATTTTTTAACCTAATTCAACCTAATTTTATTTATAGTGTGCATTAGATTCATTTTTACATATTATGTATATGTTTATACATAGTGGTGTAAATGGAATTTATTAGAATATATGGCATAATAATAGAAATGTATATCATAAAGTAATGGAATATGAATTGAATGTATACTGAAACAATAATTACTCCAGACTTTAAAGGGTTAAGCAGTAAAGCAGCTACGAGTTCCAGGCCTGCAGTGAAATCACACAGTGAAGTGACTGCAGTGTGTGTCTGCATGGAATCCACTGTTCCTCCGAATAGCTCTGTGATTGCTCATGGTCTCCACAAGAGGTTGAAGGCTCACTTACAACGTGACCTATTTTTCCAAACCCGCCTGCGTGTTCTTGTGCTGCTGCTGGTTTTGAAGTGAAGTCGTCTCTTTATGAGAGTATGTTCGAAGTCCTGCCTGTCATTCTAGCGAAACCATGTCAGATGTTTCTGGGGCGTTCCTCTGGGTTGTCTTGTTTTGTCATCGGATACATGCAAGCAACTGAGTAAAAGAAGTGAAAGATCTGGAAGAAAATAGAAACGGCTGAGCTTTTGGAAAGGCTTGGCATGTTTGTGAGAACAGCATCATTGAGGCTGAGGACGGTTTGGGTTTTCCTTCAGTATGTGAGGTGTCTGAAAAGGGTGTAAACCAGAAAGGCCGAAGCTTTCAGCATCTGAAAGAAAAGGCAGGGTGTTTTGGGTGTTAACCTGAGCTTGTGGAGAGTAACATAGACAATGGCTAGCCTGCACAACACCACAAAGACAATAATAATGCTCCTTATTGACCATAAGGGCTTGTTTTCATCATATAGATCATTTATTCATGTTGGTTATTTAGTTTGTCTGATATACTGTACAAACACCACGGCATACTTTAGCCACATTTATAGGCTTTGAAAACTAAGAACACATCATGAAGCTGTCAGTGAATTAGTGCAGACATAATATTAGACATAATACAGGTGACTTCATCTGATTTGTATAGTCAGACTGGCGTGTCATTTGCTTGCATGGCTATAACTAGTGAACAGGATGACATCTTGCACATTTGATCAACTATAACATAAACAGAACAAGACATTAGATTAGACTGACCTGTGCATTTTAGTAGGCAAACCTATTCACCTCCTCAATCCTGCACCCAGGCAACCACCTTAACATTAGAGCAATGAAATCATAAAATCATGCAGATATGGGTCCGTAGCTTCAGCTAATGTTACAATCAACCCTCAGAATGAGCGAAAACGTGACCCCAGTAAAATTGAGTTTGGCATTATTGTTGGTGCCAGGGCTGGTTTGAGTATTTCAGTAACAGCTGATCTCCTGAGATTTTACTTGGAATAGTGCAATAAATAAGAAGCATCTAGTGTGTGACAGTTCTGCGAACGGAAATACTGGCCATAGAGCTTTGAGCTGACAAAATGGCTATGGTAACCATTGATAACTATTTTGTACGATTGTGATGAGCGGAAAAGCATCCCCGTATGCACAACACGTCCAACCCAGATGAGCTACAGCAGCAGGTGACAAAGCCAGGTTCCACTTCTGTCAGACAAGAACAGAAAGCTGAGGCTGCAGTGGGCACAGGCTCACCAAAACAAATATCGATTTCTACTGAATATCAAGATAAACTGATGGAAAATTCAAATTTGGAGGCAATAGCATAAATTCATGGATTCAACCTGCCTTCTGTCAGCAGTCCAGACTGGTGGAGGTGGTGTGGTGGTGTGGGTGGGATTTGTTCATACCAGTCAGTCATGGCTTGAATACTGCATCCTATTGGAGTATTGTTGCTGACCATGTGCTCCCCTTAATTGCCACGATTTACCCATCTTCTAATGGCTACTTCCAGTACGAAATGACATGAACATGACAATGAGGTCCTTGTTCTTCAGTGGTCTTCTCTTGGGATGTGGTAGAACGGGAGATTTGCAGCATGAAAGTGCTCCTAATCTGCAGGAATTGTGTGACGCAATGATCTCAACACAAACGAGAATCTCAAAAGATCAACATGTGTGCAACGTCTTGTGGATTTCATGCCACATTGTGGCCGTTTTGAGAGCAAAGGGAGGCCGTACCCAGTATTAGTATACCTAATAAACTGCTCAAGTAAGTGTATATGTCTGTTAGGTTTCTATGATCTGTGTTGAGGTTCAGAAAACAATCTGCCATAGCTAGGAATAACATTTCTGTAATGTAGCGCATGTAGTTCATATTTATGATGGCTGTATTAAATTTTGTGAGACCAGGAAGATCAAATGTTCATGAAATCGTGAAGAATTCCTGCACCCTTCTTTTAAAGTGTGCTTGCCTCAGCAAATAGTTTCATTTGCCCTGCCTAAGTGGACATGCCTAATTTCTCTGTCAACCTTAGAAGAAGCAAACGGGCATAGTGCTGTTCGAGGCGGCACAAACAGCTTTGAAATGGCTCATGAAAGAGCTGTGTTTTGGCACATTAGACACTGCTGGCTCTAGGGAGCTGACTGGCTGTACAGGCTGAATGTACTGATGCTAGCTCTCCCTTTGTCTAGCTTGTCAAGCCACTTAAGAACATTTTCCTTTTGAGCCTTTTAAAAGGCCATCAACCTACAAAAGAAGATCTGATTTTCTTGTAAAAATGGCCCCATTAGTAGCTGAACACGGATCAAAAAGAGTGTGACTCTGTGGAGAACAGGGAGAGGTGAAGGAAATGTCTTCAGAAACTTCTCATTGACGTCTCTTATTGATTCATGCTACCATGGCTTCCTGAAGATGTTAATAGTATGCAGCGAGTAATAAAAAATGACATTTGAAAACTTTAGATTGAGCTTTTTGCAGTGTGGCATTTCTGGAAAGTAAATAGCACAAGTCTTTTTTAGTGTTTTGAATTGCACCAGAATAATAGAGCTGAATTCACACTGATAGAAAAGGGTGCAGTGATGGTGAAGTGTGCTGTTCTTCTGACGCTAACATGTGTTTGCACATTTGTGTGTTTGTTTTGTTTCAGAGATTCGTAATCAGCTGGTGGAGCAGTTTAAGTGTCTGGAGCAGCAGTCTGAGTCTCGGATCCAGCTGCTGCAGGACCTGCAGGAGTTTTTCCGCCGCAAGGCCGAGATTCAGCTGGAGTATTCCCGCAGCCTGGAGAAACTGGCTGAGAGATTCTCTTCCAAAATCCGCTCCTCCAGGGAACATCAGCAGTTCAAGTAAGCCGCCCATCCACTTCATGTGTGTGTGTGTGTGTATGTGTGTGTGTTTTGCTTTCCTACATTTTGAGGAGAAATATCTGACTGCAAACCAGAGAAAAAACAGAGGTAACCTACAATATCAGGAACAACAGAATGATCCCTTGTGAAGGTCAAACACTTCTGATTACTAAGATTAAGCATAGATTTAGACAGTTATTGTTACACAGAGGTATGTATGTAGATATTTGCATGTAATTGGGACATACTGCATATAGATACTTCTGCATAGAGAATTCCACTCATTTAAAAACCTGAGATGATATGAAAAGGTTTATTATTAGTTCATTATTCCTTGTGTATCTCTGTACATGTATGCATCATTGGCACTGGATACTTTATTACTGTGTATTTTGTGCTTAACCTCATATACAGCTATGTATTGGATGGGTATTTTAGATTACTGCAAACCTCATCTGTGGATTACCACTTCTATAATTCTAACCCTGACTTAATACTGTGTATCAATGCTGTCACACAATTACCTTGCATCTCCGAAATGGCAGAATGGGAACTTTCAACTTTCAACTAAAATGTTTTATTTATTATTTCTGAGCATCTCTATTCGTCCCTTCATCATGGCATTTTGAAACAATGTAGTGAACAACTGTCAAATGATATCAAAGTGAAAAACAGCAAAAAGTGTTAATGTGTTAATGTACATGTACACGCATGTAACACTTTTTTCTTAGTACTCGTATGTGTGTTCTGCATTTGTGTAGTGTAATAAAGTGTAATAATTTCCCGGTGGGGATTAATGAAGTCTTATCTTGTCTTTAACTTGCTGACTCACAATTGTTCATTAATGGTGATAGGAACCAGTCTGAAAGGTTTTATTGCCTCAAAAATATCCCATACAGAAAGTGATTAAAAATACATTGCCTTTTGCCTGAGACATTGCTTTACGGTAGATTAGAGATAAGGTTTTAGCCATTGATGGTGGAAAGATACATGCATGCCCCCACCTAAGAATGTTTTTTTTTTTTAAACAGATTTACCATTATTTTACCATTTTCAGAATTCCGTATAAAACTCTAAAAGATGTATTGGACATTTTGGACAGCATATAAAATGTGAAGGTTTTTTTTTCTGTTTTAGACACTATGACCTCAGAAAAATGGCAGGTTTCTTGATGATTAGATCTCAACAACTGACTTAGGCAGAAATGTAATGCATGTAAGTGTGTATATTATACACACACACACACACACACACACACATATATATATATATATCTCCCTTGCTGATGTCAAAATGTCCTCCTTATTACACTCTCTGCTCCACCCTTTGTCTCTGTGCTCTTGTTCTGAGAAATAGAATTTTAAAAACTCTCGCTCTTCTCCTCAGGATATAAACATCTCGCTCTCAAACTTCTAAGAAAGTCCTAAAACAACCAAAAGCATGAGGATTATTATCTCTGTTTCTCTGTAGAAATTTTAATTTAACTCTTAACCAAAAAGAGCTTCCTTTGTCTTTTTTGCCCCTCAAAGACGTGCTTCTTCAAGGCACTTAGCTCAGCTCTGCTTCTAAAAAGAGCACAACTGGAGTTCTTCTTTTTGCATGTGATAGAGCTGCTGCTGGTGCGTATTAGATCAATGGGCAATTCTCTGCTTGGTGGCACCCAGCCAGCGATGGATTCTTAGCCTGCAGTGGGGTTCCGCTCACAAGGCTTCATTTGGTGTCTGAAGGATCCTGCTGTCATGGATGCTTTTCTTTGAAAGGGGTTGCAATACAGTACATACAGTGCATTGTGCATTTAGTAGCCTTGGTCTTGTTCAATAATGACAACAAAGAGAGATCATAAAGTGATAGTTAGATGAAAATAGACTTTACCCAGATGCAGTTGATCAGCCAAAAAATGTTTGGTATGCTTCTCCGGTTGTCCACTAGAGCTATGAGGCTAATCTGAGACCAGCAAGTCATAGAAACATACGTACATTTCCACAATTAGCTGTGTACTGCTATACTCAAACCACATCATGTAGTTAAAGTTAAGGAATTTAAGGTTGTTCTTTGACATATCAATAGTATGTGACTTTGGTCAGGGTAAAAAAAATGCTCTTTATGTATGTATGTAAAGAAAAATTTTATTTAGTCTGATATTTAGAATAAATGGCTGATTTCTCTTTTACAGAGGGCTTATGAACACAACAAACATGCTGTACTTTTATTGGCTGGTTTACGCAACAGCGCAATGTGCTGTTGATAAGCTGAAAAGATTGTAGCTGGTTAGTGTTTAGCCTTGACCCCTCGCTTTCCTGGGTTTGGCTTTCTATAATCATGTGCTTTTCTTTTTGACCTGTGTTCAGCTCCAGTTTGGTAGTCAGCTGAGCAAGACCAGTTTGTATTGAGGGAGCAGACAAGATGGTCAAAGACTAGCTGTAGCTTTTAGCCTAGCACAGATTCCTGTTCGACTCACAAGGCCTAGTTCATGTAGTAGCCCGTATTCCTAAAACTAGCAGTCCCGAAACTAGAATCTGGTGGTGATGTGCTGCTCTTCAATACTAGTAACACCATATTCTCCTGTTGCCATAAAGTTATACCATTCTCTAGAGCTTTCTCTGGTGGTCTGGGTTTATGTCATTTTTATTTCAAATAGGGGGGCTGTTACAAAACAGGTTTGGGGTTTTGGAATTGGCCCGTTTGCCCACCCTGTTTTGGTTATGCTGGAGCTCCTCTTAAAGGAGGACTCAGCAGTGTTTGAGGTTCACGAATGTCACTCCTATGTACCCACCTCAGCTATGCCAAAGTAAATACAGTTTGACATTCTAGGGCCCCTTTAAGTAATCACTCCATTTTATTACCTACTGTTATCCATAAAAATAAACAAAAGTATGTCGCACTGCCAATACAGTTGTAACGCCAATATAGAAGCCCGAATTTCACCATACTTTAGCTTGTGTAGATTTAGGCATGCAGTTTGCACAGTGCTAATTGACCATTAGAAGCTAACGGGTAAGGAATGTTGGTGTAAATTTGACTTCTCGCTGAACTGCCGCTTTAATGGATTAGTCAGTGGATAGGTTTCTCGAGTGAGAGGAGGGATATACAGCTGTGAATGTGTGAGTGCTGGGGGGAGCACAAGTGTGTCTGGCCAGTAAATCGAAGCTTTGAGTACACATGCGTGCATGTGTGTATAGTGTAGACCGGCTGTGTGTGAGCCTGCTGAGGCCTAGTCCAATAGCAGCAGGCTTGGTGTGTGTAATTAAGGCCAGCTGTAGGGGAGCAGGCGGACGGCTGTGTGTTCCCCAGGCCAGCCTCGCTCCTGCACCAGCAGTCAACAATGAGGAGGAAAAATGTGCCAATCTCGCAGACCTCGGCCTGATCCTGTGCTGCGTTCGCTGCTGTTTTCTGTGCCTTTAGTTCAGTTTGTTTTCTTCCTCGTTCCTCTCTCTCTTACTCTGTAAATCCGTAGGGGTTCGAGCATGTGGAGGTGTATTGCTTTTGTTGGGATTTGAGATATTTTGGGTTTTTTTTTTTTCCAGCTTTCATTCAAAACTGCTCATATTTCTGTCTCCTGTTGTTGAGTCCTGTTCTGACTGAGTCTAATGCTGCCTTCACACGCTAGTTGAAAGATCCTACCATCCACTTGTGAAGTCGGAATTATGAGCATGTCACGTGCAAGAGCTTTGTTGTTGGAGCGACAAGAAAAATGGCACTTCAACGGCTGAATTGCACCAAATTGTAAACGTGGATGCTCACTATGTTCACTGATTGACTGAAATTGGCCAAGGCTACCAGTGCTCTGTTACTTTAACGTTTCTTATTTTAACTTGCAACTGGAAATACTGGAGTATAGAACTCAAATCTATCCTCCTCTTTTATTTTTCTATTCTATTCTATTGCATTATTGATCATATAATGTTCATTACAAATTACTTATTATAAGGTTCATTACAAAGAGTATAATTGGTTCCAGTTTAAATGGATGTATTGCCACAAAGTTTTGGCAGCAGTTTTTAAATCCTGGGGCTATGAGTGTATTTTCTCTGTGTGTCAAAATATCGGAATGCATATTTCTTTCTATAAAATGTCTTTTAAGTGTTGTGAAGCAATGTTTTTCTTACCATATTGCCCATTGATACCAATCCGCTCTACCCTTTATAATTTATGAAAAAAGAGACACTTCAGAATCACTAGCAAAGTTCTTACATGTGTACTTGTTCATGATTAATTGCTTAAATTCAAGCTGACCATCATTAAACCAATCAGGTTGCCTAGAATATTAAGAATAGGCCATGTTCCATCGTCCATGTGCTCCTATGCCGTTATTAGTAGCGGCTTTGCTGCGGGAACAGTATGAGCCTCTATGAGTTTAATGTTAAAGCAGATTTTATGGACAGTAAGAAAAGCATTGCGACATTGTTTTCCCACCAACAGCAACCTGCGAATTTTGAAGACCTGTGGTCCAGGGCTTTTGCTATTCTGATGTGCTTTCTTTAAAATGGGATGGGTTTCCACCTGTTTAAGCAAATCCAACACAAGGCAAAGTTTGATAGTTCCTTACCAATACCAATAATAGGTCTCTGCTCTGCTGAACGCCACAAGCTCAGATAGGCCTGAATTTTATCGTCGTTATCATCATCATCTTTATCACCAGCACTACTGGGTTTCCTGACAGCAGCAGAAGTAAGTATAACGGACACATTTGGCAATATTGACAGTTTTAGAAATCTTGGATACTTGTGGTGCAGATCATTTTGAAGACTTATACACACACACACACCATAAATGATTCTGTAAAAGTGAACACTCTTCTGCTCCGACAGCAGTTTAAAGTGTGTGTTTCTCTCAGCATGGGGACTGAGAAGCTCCCTGTGTGTGTGAATATGGCAGCTGTGAGTGTGTGTGAGAAACGAGGTGTGACACTATGACCTCTGCTGGATCTTTTATTGCTTTCTCTGTGGCGTTCTGTAAACACCATTAACTCAACTAAACACAACCGAGTGAAAAACCTGCCGTTCATGCATCTCACTGCATCCACCGAAAACCCCCTGCTCAGAGATCCAACCATTGTCTGTCTCTCTCGCAACATTTCTCTTTCTTTTTCCCACAGTTCTGTCTTACTTTGTCTGTCCTCTCATCTCTCTCTCTTTTTAGCTGTTCTGTCCCTCTCTCCTTCGCTCTGCCATCTTTCTTGTTCATACATCAGTCCATCAGTCAATCAATCTTCCCCCATCTCTGTATAGCACTCTTTTCCCCCTTCTTTTTATTCTAGCTGCTCTCTCTCTCTCTCTGTTTCTTTCTCTCTTTCTTTCTGCCCTCGCTATCTCTCTGCTCTTTATCTCCCTCCTCTTCCCCTCTTTCTTTCTGAACCTTTTTGTCTCTTTACCCTCACCAAATGTCCTCTTTATCACCTCATCATGCTGAATATCTTGTGTATGTTTTCTGCAATTCCGCTCTGTTCCATTGTGTCATCCAGCCTCACGCCCGCGCTGCAGCAGTAGAAGCTTCCCGTTTGCCGCTCCTCAGTCCTGCTGGACGGCTGCTGTCCACTTTGATGCGAGAAGCAGGTGCTCAGGGAGTTGGTGCTCAGACACAGAGACTGAATACTAATTGCGGCAGCTCTGCAGTCCTGCTTCAGCACGTGCCTTCCTGCACCTATATGTCACTCCGCCATGCATAAGAATGGGGCCTCCAGCGTTAGACACTGCACCAGTAAAACTGACGTTCTGCAGAAATGGTACAGGCAGTAACAAACTGAAAAACTGAATAATAGGAACAGCGACTTTCTGACTGGCAACTTGGATTCCGATTGGAAGCTGATTAGCAATGATATGATCTGATTTTTGTATCTGAAAGTCTTAAGATGATTTTGTATAATAGATATTAGTTGATATTAGTATGTCTTCCTGCTGCTTCATCATTTTGCCACTTCATGAAGCCCACTTGAGCTATATTATATGGACAAAAGTATTTTGTCTGCTTGTTCATTTTTTCTCCTAAAATCAAGGGTATTAAAACAAGAGTTTTGTTGGAGGAAGTGTGTCTACCTTCTAGGGAAGACTTTCTACTAGATATTGGAGCATTGCCATGAGGATTTGAGTATTTCCGGGGGTCAGGATGTTGGAAGATCACCACCTCACCTCATCCCAACTCAACTCATCCCAAAAGTATTAGATGGAGCACCATTATTCCACTGCTCCATTCCTCAATGCGGGGGTGCATGACACCCCTCTAGCCCACACCTGGCATTAGGCAGGATGCCAGTAGATCCATGTTTATCTGCTCCAGATATTCATATTTATTTTATTGGCAGTACTTCTCTACAGGGACTAGGCAAGCTATGTATGTGTACATTTGCACATCTGTGTGTCAGCTATGGGTGCAACTTAAAGGAGCTGAATGCATTCATTAGAAGGGGTGTCCACAAACATTTGGACATATAGTGTATACGAAGTATGTTCTCCAATGCTATGATGTATTAGCTTTCAAATTTTAGTCAGTCCTATGTGATCATTAATCACATTACCTAATTACCGTTTACAGCGAGAGTACATGTGTTTAATAATGGAGGCTTGATTACAGTCTGATGCCGGACCAGTGCCAAGCGGAATACGTTTATGCTAGCGCTAAGCAAGTTACCCGTCATCCAGCCAAAGTTATTACGCTCATAGTGTTACCTTACACTCTGCAGTCTGGATAGCTTCCTTATCATCAGATGCTTGGTGTGTGTTGTTGGCAAAAAGCTTATCTAAATCTGTAACCCCTGTAACTAGGCTTGTACCAGTAACAGAAACCTCTTAATCCAATAACTGTGTAGAACATATCCACTAATGATGTGTCCAGAAGCATTATAATAACAGCACCTCTGTAGGTGCTGTGTAACTCTGAAACAACAATGGCAGCAAACAGTAACAGTATATGAACTGAATATTAAGGATGTAATTTTTATGGATTTATTGAGCACAGATGTTGTTTTAGATGCCCGTTAAAACCTCTGTTTGTTTGTTGGAGTGAAACACATAGACTTTCCTTTTATAAGAGCTCTGCTCTGATTGACTGGTTATGTTACCACCACTGCTCACAGAAGCCATGTAGCACTGAACAGTGTAATTTTTTTGCCGGTCTTACCAGATGTTGTTGTCCTCTTAGTGTCCTCTCAGTGTGGTGTGTGGTTAGCTAGCTGAACAGGGCTAGCTTTTTTTAGCCCTCTTGCTGCTGCTGAATTGTGACAGGCAAAGCCATCAATGTTGGAGAGGAGAGATGGTTAAAGGCAGACAGTTAGCTTTTAGCCTTGCACAGATTATAGTGTAAATTATTTATCTAAATTGTTGTAACTGAGTGTCTTGCTATCCCTTTCTGCTGTTACACTGGGAATTTCCCCACTGCGGGACTAATAAAGGACTATCTTATCTTATCTTATACCTGCTTGCTTCCTTGGCTTTCACTTGGGCACATGCCACTTTTGAGCTTTCCTCCTTTGGAAACTGGTACAGATAAAGCCGCAGTCCAAGCTATCTAGCGTCTAATTTATTAGCAACACCATATTTACCAGAAGTGGACAATGCATTTACGTATTGTTGATAAGTCATTTTACAAATTCTAGATTCAGAACTACATCATTAGACGAGTCAGATGCTGTTAGTATCTCCTGGTACAGGCCGCATCTCCTTCTGAAAAAAATACAAATTGGAATTCTTCAGTGCAGGATTAAGTGGAGGAGGTCTGAGAAACTCCTTCAGACAGTCTAATCCTAGCAGCATCATGTTCATGTTGTGGCGAGTGGAAGAGTCGAGGATTTAGCTCAGCAGTGGGCAGCTGCCTGCAGCCCTGCCATGGCAGTAGCTTATTTCCTTCACTGCAGCGTGAGCTAAAATCACTGCAGCACTGCTCTGCCTGCAGCCTGAATGATGGAGGGGCGTGGTTATTCCAATATTGGTCTATTTAGGTATTCTAAAAAGGCATGGGTAGTTTGGAAGAATGAAATGAAACGAATCGTTTATGGTCCTGTAATATTTCAGCACATTTTGGCTGAGTACATGACTACACCATGACTACTGCAATCTCTACACTGGCTTCCTGTAGCTGCCTGCAGCAGATTTAAAGTTTTCATGATGGCTGACAAAGACAAAAATAGACCAGCCCCTATGTACTTGATGTCAGTGGTCACATCCCGATCTGTACCATGAGCCCTTCAAGCTTCAACTACGGCTCGGTTTGATCATCACCCCTCAAGATCCACGGAAGACAAGCATCCAGACTTATCTCTGTCCTGGCACCAAGGTGGTAGAACTACCTTCTCCTATGTGTCAGAACGACTGAAACCTGCTGCTTTTAAAGGCAGACTGACAGAATTTTCAGTGCACTGCAAACATCCCTCAATGCACTGTAATATATAGTATACAGACAATACACTAAATGGACATTGAATACCCATAATTCATTGTGCCATTTGGTTTTGAAGATTCACATGCAGCTTCTCTGAGGAAGGCCGACCGCATGCTGTTTATGCAACGCACTCTGCCAATTGAGCTCCCCATAATCTGGATTGTGTCATACAGGGGATAGTGAGTAGGACACCCTTTCAAGAGCACTTAATTCAGCACTAATCTTGCACTTATTAAAGGCTTGCGATTGCACTCTTACTCTGATTTGTTTGTATTTGGCAATAACTAAGGTTGAGGTGTCTTTGGACTCCAGCCTGTTCACACTAGTTAGGTGTATGTTCTGAGTGAACAGTACAGCACTTTTGCTCTGTCGCTCTGAATAAGAGCTTTTGCTCAATGCCATCATTTTAAATATATGCTATAAATGTAAATATATGATGTAGAACTGCAGCCAATCAAAGCAGAGCTGTATATGGAAATATGAAAGTTTTTAAAATCACACAATAATCTTAAAATTAGGGCTGTGTATTAGCAATAACCTGGCAATACAATGGAGGTACAGTTCAGTATTATCCAATTTACTGCGATACTGTAATCACTGCTATCTAGTGGCCTGAGTTTGAACACAACACAAAACAAACCACTGTCTGTCATGTAAATTTGTATTTATTACAAATAATAATGTTTGAGAATTAATACGAACAACATATAACATTGTGATGCTTCGATATCTTGACACCTGTCTGAAATACAAAGAGAAATACCTAATATACCAGATAAACATAGAGAAACTGTTTCTTTCAATAGCAAAAACTGTTATAAAAGCAATTTCTATTTTTTGCCACAGCCCAAACCTCTGCAGCACGGCTCAGCTCTCCTCACACAAGCACCTGCCTCCTACCTCCAACCTTCATTCACACACTGCCAGGCCCTCCGAGCATGTGCCAAAAATTTCTGTGTGTGTGTAAGAGGATGAATCATTCAGACTGTCTCTTCTCTGACAAGAGTGTGTGTATGTGTGTGACACACAGTACTGTCTCTCATAGTTGCAGGAGCTGCAGTAGAGTGGTGAAGTTGGCGGGCAGCACGTGTTGGTGTGAATAAAAGCAGAGGTTTGTGTGTGGTCATCAGGTCATGCCAGATGTCCATCACCAAAACTGGCAGAATTGAATTACTACTGAACATCCCTAGCCCCCCTTTTTGATTGCTTTTTGGAGTGAATAAATGAAGCTTTTTGGCATTGGTAACAGTCTAAGTTCAGTGTTTGTTAGCAAACTTGGGCTAGCATTACCCATTGTGAGCTACAGACCCACATGTCAGATATCAAACGTTTTGGCTGATTGACAGCATTTGGGGACAGCAATCAGTTATGATCAGTTATCAGTTAAGAAATGTTCTATATAAGTTTTGCCTAAGCTTTCCTGGCTAGTGTAAGTTTTCCTACAGTGCCAAGAAACAAAACAGGATTGAGCTCACCCAGTTCCTTGGGGTATCTCCACAGTTTGTGGGGAATCCAATCCTCAAGGACAGAGATGAATACAAAAAGTTTGCTAAGGTTTAAGCAGCAATAATCCACCAGGCCGCTCTTCCCCAACCCTGTTCCTCCATGAAAATGGCTAAACCTTATACCTCACCATGTGGGAGAGACTTAAGGCATCAGAATTGACCTAAACATTACTTTACTTTACCTTTGTAAAACAAAATATAACAAATTAACACATATATATATTGTTATAAAATAAACTAGGGTGCAGGACCTTGACACAGCATTCAAATTCAAAATAAAAAAAAAATCAAACTTAAAATATATTAAAATATATAAAATGTGTCAGCCCAAACTGAAAATAAATAGCTTCACTTTGTCAAACACACAAACAGTAATCAATCTTATTTACATTTTTTTTGCGTAATTAAAAAAAAAATCTAGCAGAATTAATAAGAAACTTGGTCAAACATACAAGCGACAATCAAAAATTGCGAACATGTAAACATGCACTCTCACACCAACAAATTAAAGTGAAAGGACCGGTTCCATGCATCAGCCTAATTATACGATACCCAATCCAGCTACTTTTGTTAGTATCAGAACCGATATCCGATCCTTATATCGGATCGGTGTATCTCTACTCTACACTGTGATTGTTGAACGTGTGTGACGCAAAACGTTCCTCGCAGTGACGTCACCAACTAATCAATTATTAAATTCGTTGGCATCTAATAGTCATCATAGGAGCCTTTTGTAAGTGTAGGGGGGCACTAACAGTTGCAGGAAATTCAACAAGATTAGGCATCTTGAAAAAAGGAGATATTGCTGTGTTCTTGCCGTTAGCTGTTTCAGCAGGAAACTGAAAACCAGTGAAAGTGAATTTTAAAGAGATGTTGCCTAGTTTTGCATTGACTGACTAATGAATGTTAGCCAAAAGCTTTAAAGAGACCATTTATTGCTTGTAATTTAGTAAGTCTCCGTCTCAATCTCAGGGGTCTTTGGTCAGGGTTGTTTGATGTCTTTATGACAAATGATGGTCTTTTGGCAACCAACAGGTAAAAAACATGCCTTAGCAACTGGAGCACACACTTTATTCATATGAAGTCCTTTTCCCAGACTTCCCTGTGTGTGTAGGAGGATTCTTTTTTCAATAAAAATGATTTTTAGCTCATTTCACAAATACCTTTACACTTATATAATTACTTATACATTATATAATTTCCTTAAAATAAAATCTGCTAATCCGCTCTGAACTATGCTACATCAAAGAAAAAACTACAAAGAAGACATTACTCATTTGCATACTCACAAAAGCTCATCCTCAACCTAGTCAAACGCTTTCCATTCCTACAGGAAGTAATACACAGTTCCATCACACAGCATCACATCACACACTGCGAGTGTGTTTCACCATTTGCTGCTGAAAACAGTCCGATACCGATACCTGGTGTCAGATGTGACCCATCTGTCTTAACGACAATTGTCCTCAAGCTTTTGACCGTGATTGTATGTATGTGTGTGTTTATGTGTACATGTGTGCGTGTGGAGAAGGATAACAGTCGTATGATGTGCAAATCATGGCTGGAGCTTATTGAACTCCGCTTTAAAGGCTGGAAATGCATTTGAAGCGTAAAGCTAAGCTGCGTGTGCCCGTCCTGCCCCCTACCACCACCCCCCTCCCAGCTCACTTTGATACCCGTTTGATTCCTTTCCTTCTTCTCTTTTAGGAGATAAGCTTGAGAAAGCCGCTGGCAACTAGATGAAATGCCTCTTGGCACAGCTCGATTGTGTTTAGAGGGGGAAAAAACAACAGCATCTCTCATTGAAGTGAAAGGAAACGTGCAGTCATATGATTGTGTTTGAAGCCCAGTGTGGTGGAGTTAAAGCCTGTGTGCTGGTGCCTTTGAATGCAGTCTGAGAGAGGCTTGTCGCCATTCATCCATATAGGATAGGATTAGAGGTCTTTACATCTGTGAGAATCTCCTCAGACACATGCACACACATACATAATTACTAAGGGACTTATTAGCATAATAATTCTCACATGAACATGCAATGAGGGTTGGCCTTAATCTTATCCTGTGTAACCTATCGTCATTGTAGTCTGACAGAATAGCTGGACTGCATGTTTGTTCACGCTGAACATAGTAAAATTGATCAGCATGTGGGTATGGAGTGCGACTGTTTGTGTACTACTGACTACTGACTCACTCTGACATGCTATTCCTTTGACCAGAAAAATGAACCATGCAGAGATCACCTCAGACCATACTATAGCGTTCTGAGTTCACATATGCAAAGGAATGGCATGTCAGAGTGAGTCAGTAGTCTTGGAAGCCGATTGATTTGTGCCTTGTAAAGCTAAATGACCCTGGTGCATTTGGTGAACCTCAAGGCACGTAGTGCACACTCCGGCTTCCAGCTCAACAAGCTACTCAGGAAAACAGCAGCTCATGAGTTGTTTGGTCTTGTGAAGGTAGTTCAATCTCCTACATGTTACAAGGAGGCCGCAAACAATATAATATACTGTATAATGAGATATACAGTAATATTATTATTATTATTATTATTATTTATTTTTTAATAAATAATAATATGGAGTATTTCATCAAGGTTTCAAACGTGACTCAGACAGTTTTATGTGTTATATGTTAAACCGAAACAAAATTGTCCAAATCCTGAAGTTCTAAAGGGCATTGTTGTGTGAAGACCAAGTGGTCTGAGATCTCACCGATGCTGAAGAGGACCCTTTACGTTTACATGCTTACATGATAAAAACAAAAAGCATTTACAGACCAAGACATTTCCAATTCACTTTACAGGTGCTGCATACGATTCTGGAGAGTTACTGTTGCCATTTGTTTCACCCCCCAATTTTATGCACATTGTGGGCTTTTAAACTGTTGCTACAATTGCAGCTGCAGCAAAGTGAATTCACAAACGGGACAAAATAATACTGAACTTTTTCTGTGAAACAGCTAAAATAAGTGTGTTCCTCACCTCATCCTTTTCATGCCTTTAAACAATCGTCCAAACCAATGTTCCACCTCCTCACCAATGTTTACACATCTCTTCACCCCTTTCCCCATCCTCTGCACAATCACTAACACCCCCTGTTGTTGATTGACTGCAGTAATGTTGTTGTGTTTCTCAGCCCAAGCCACTTTCTTTGTTTCCCATTTACAGAGCCGAGCTTAGCTTTATGGCTGAGTACAAACAGGCCGGAGAGCTAGCGAACCATGAGGAAACGTGTGCTGAATTTTACAACAAGCGTATTGGATTGAAATCATTTACAGCACCTTTTACTGAAGTGAATTTTGTGCAAACAGCATGCATGAAGCACCATGCTGCCTTTGTTGTTTTATGGGCTGCATTTGTTTCTTATTAGTTTCAGAATGAAATCCTCAACACTAAATTTCTTATTATTTTGTTTTATTGGTATACTAATAAAAGCTGACCCTATAACACACAGAATCATTTTTCAGCTCTGTTAGATCATTCCTCTAATCATGTTAGATTATTCAGCTATTTACATGTCAAAATAAATGCGACAACAGCATTGAGAAATCAGGGTAGATTAAATGCTGCCTTTTTGGCTCTGCATTAAAGGTTGAAATGTCAGCAAGCAGCCATTGTAGCTGTCAGGTTAGCAGAGGTGGTGTAAAACAGTCAATGAGTGATGAACATGAGGAAGTGAGGTGTGTGTGTGTGTGTGTGTGTGTGTGTGTGTGTGTGTGTGTGTGTGTGTGTGTGTGTGTGTGATTGTGTGAGGTAGACAGATGCTGGAATATTGCTCTGTTTGTTTCAACAGCAAGGCATTTCCCTAAGGAGCTTCAGAGCCTATCTGCCTGCTCTCAGCTCCACACTAATGATACCCCACTCGATACACACACACACACACACACACACACACACACACACAGACAGTCATTATCCTGGCTTTTTAAGGGCTGGTGACTCATCCCACTGACTGCTGGTCTTTCCAGCGAAGTGTGCTCTGGTGGGACTAACCGTGAGGGTATGCTGCCATATGCGTCTGCCTGACCTCTCTGTGGCCGGAGAAGTGGTCATTGGTTTCAGTGCAGCTTCAGCTCAGTGTAGCTCTGACTGTGCACAAGTGATTTCAGTGATTTCAAATCTGGGTCCTGGACTACCCCCACCCAGAGGGATTGGAGCAGTTTTCCAAGCTTTAACCAGGGGTGGGGCAGTGTTTTTTTTGACTGACTAGATTTTAAGCGATGAAAAACCCTTCAGACATGACAGAACTTCTCCACTGATCTGACTTCAGTCCGCTCAAGTCAAGAGAAGAGTTCTGTGTCTGTGAACACAAAAATGGAACGATTTTTAGTCTGTCTTAGGATTCAACAAAGTTGCGTGACTTAACACTTAAATAATAAATCTATAAAATGTACACAGAAGTGTCCATCATTCCTGCCAGTCATAAACATTACTGTTAAGTGCAGAAACCTTTTAGCCAGTAATGTTTTAGCTGTCACCCAGTCAGACACGCCCCATTCACAATCATAAACAAAACCGGGAAGAGAATTAATGATTAAACATGTTTGAATCAATAAAACAGGAAAGGTGATATGCTGAAAAGAATCAGTAACGACTAAATGATAAATTAAGTGATAAAGAGACATAGTAGCACTCTCTTTTTAAATATATATGATAATATATATGAAAAGGAAAGCTGTTATTCTTTTCACATGATGGATTTCCAAATTCAGGTTTCTTGTGCTATTTAAATATATATTTAAATTCAGGTTTCTTGTGCTATTTAAATATATATTTAAATTCCGGTTTCTTGTGCTTTTATATGAAACGGAAACAGGATTGGGAAACTAGAGAAAGGGCATTTCTGGAAGGCAACATAGAATGGTTTCAAAAAGGTTCCCACCTTTAGGCAGTTGCTAGGGGGTTCCTTTGTGGTCCCTGGAGTAAAACTGTTTTTGTTGGGGTTCCCAAGTAGTTGTTAGGTTGTTACGGTGGTGTTTCTAGGCGGTTGCTATGGTGTTTCTAGGTGGTTGCTATGGTATCCCAGGTGGTTGCTATATTGTTGCAATGTGTTTTCAAGATAAGTGCTATAGTGTTGGTAAGTTGTTATAGAGTTGTTCAGTAGTTGACATGGTGTTGCTAGCTGGTTGCTGTGGTATCTCAGAGTATTGCTTTGGTGTTAATAAGGGGTTGCTAGATAGGTGCTATATTGTTGCTAGGTGTTCACTGCATACTGTACTGGTGCTAGGTGGATACTTTGGTGTTGCTGTGGAGTTGCTTAGTGGTTGCTAGGGTGTTTCTAGCTGGTTGCTTGGCAGTTGATGTGGTATAAAATGGTTGCTATGACATTGCTAGTTCATTGCTATGGAGGGTGTGTTTTTACTTTTCAGCTTTGGTGTAGTTAAAGCGTACCCTGGTGCAATTGTTCAGTTCAGTTCAGTGCAGTTCGTTGTAGTAAGTGTGAACCGCTGCCTTTTGAACCAAACAAGCGGACCAAGATCAGGTGGAGCAGGTGGAGCACAGGCACGGGGGGTCACCTGGGGGTCTGCCTGCAAAATCTAGTGTCAACCCGGTCTTCTTGCTCCACCAACGTCATGCCGTCCACATCTGCCCTAGTCTCCGGCTCCCGTTTCTGTGCTTTCACTTCTGCTGGCTGTTGCTTCAGTTTATCAGGGCTGTGTCCCAAACTACATACTACTACACTACACAGTGTAGAGACATTCAATTTTACAGCTTTAACATGCATTGTTCCCTGGCGATAAACAAATGAACATTATCAAACATGTGGTTTAATATTGATGTTAAGAAGACATGATTTAGTAAGCTAGGTTTAAGGGTCCAGGGGTTAGATTTTTTTTTTTCCTCTGCAGTTCTCTTGTAGTATATTTATTCCTGACATCTAGGGACCCACAGACACACCTGCCCTGTGCAGACCTCTACCTGCAGACTTGTCATACAGGCTTCAAATGGCACTTTCTGGTCTGGTCTGTGCAATAGCTTCTTCCCCCAAGCCATCAGACTTCTCACCTCCAGAGTCTGAACTGATGTTTTTTTCTGGTCCACACACACACACACACACACACACACACACACACACACACACACACACACACTTGCTGTGGTATCCCATGTGGTTGATTGGGTGTTACTAGTACATTTGTATCATTGGGATGTAAGAAGGGTGCACCAACCTTTTCTCCTATTTAAGGCAGGACTAGGATTAGGCACCACTGCAATATATCACATATCGTATACAGTATAGAAGAACACAAAGACAGCAAAGTACAGTTCAGTTCAGGTTTACTGTGGTTATTCTATACATGGATGCACAGAAAGACAACAGCCCATTAACAGCTTATTATTACTTTTATATCTTTAATCTATTTATTGTTTAGTGTATTGTTCATCTTTTTGTTTGTTACATGTCATACTTGTGTTGCTCTCACCAAGTACAATTCCTTGTATGTGTAACATACTTGGCAAAATAAAGAGATTCTGATTCTGTTTAGGCTACAAAGACATATGATACAAAATGAAAATGCTTGTATTTCTCATGCAGTTACAAATTGGCCAAAAGTGTACAAGTGTTCATGTGCATGGAGCTGAATGCCTGTAGTTTAGCATGTCTGCATTTGTGTGACAGCTCGATGAAATCACCTCAGCGTCTTTCATTCAGGAGCGTTAAAAATAGGCAGCGCCCTCAGAGCTCCCGTTAACCAGTTTATTAGCTAACCATCTGCCCTCAATAGCTTTCCAAACCAGGACACAGCGAACACGGCTAAACACAGATAATTGGTGTCCTTTGTCTCTTGTAAGATTAGATCTCAGTCAAATGAGTGTCCAGTGTCAGGATCTTGCTTTGGGAATTTGGAAGTGGGACAATGAACCCTAAGGCCTGTCCAGTCCAGTGGTCCAAACAGCGAACACAGCTTGAAAGACTTCAGTGTGTGTGTGTGTGTGTGTGTGTGTGTGTTAGAACTTTGTTAATGACAAAAAGTAAAGCTAATAAAGAGACGAGGCTACTGCTTGATTGCAGAGGGTTCTCACTACTATCATTAACTGTAGAGTTGGCAGAGAGCAACATGTGGGAAGCCAGAGGCTGCTGTCACACCAGAACAGCTGAGTGAATTTTAATAAGCTGAAAAAGGCCCTTTTTACAGGCAGATAAATATTTAATGTAGGATTACACGAGAAGGATATGTGTGGTCAGCGTTTCTGCAAAGAGGACTGATCTGAAACTTTTAAATCCCTCCATGCGCCTGAATGGACAGTGTGTGAGTCTGTGGGGTGTCAGTGGGGATGAGGGTGTTGGGGGAAATTAACAGTCAGTCATGGTCATGCTTAAGAAGATGATTAAGAACCGCAATTCCCTGTTTACATGTGTGCAGAAGTGAATGTGCATGTTCTGAATCTCCACACCAGCAATAAAACAAGACATAGGGGCATGAAATGCACTGAATACAGAGTGTGTAGTGAAGTGAATTCAGCTTTGAACCAGTTTTCTTTTTTGCTCTCTCTACACATGTCCTGCTTTTCTGAATACTCCATTGGAGTAAAAACGTCTGGCACATTCTCAAAAAAGCAGATGAGGGCAGAGAATAATGTCACTCCACAAATATTGGATGGAGAAAAGACATGTCTCCTCGACAATTTTGAAAAGAATTAGCCTGAGGCTCAGTGCTGAGAATGACCCACTTCCAAACCAGAGTCCCAGTGAAGCACACACTCACAGTGGAAACACTGACGAGCTGGAGAAATCTCGCCCTGTGCCTTTATCGTTTCTACAACAATGTGAAATTCTGGATTCATAAAGAAGCTTTTAATTCACGTTCAGTTCAGTTTAAATGTATTTGTGTGGTGCTTTTGCCATGGGCTTCGTCACTAAACAGAAATATGAGTTCAAGCCCCTAGTGAGCAAACCAAGAAAACCCCTCTTTAGGGCAAGAGGAAGAAGAAACCTTGAGAAGAACCGAGCCTGATAGCACTTTCATTTGTAGAAATAAATGAAGAATGAGGTGAAGGTGCTATACTAGGGACATCAACTAGGACGTCGGTTGACATTATCTTATAGCTACGTGATTACTCTGGTATTGGGGGTTAATAAATCAGTAGTACTAAAATTTAGCAGAACACAATAGGGTAGGGTCGGTTTATGTATGGAAGGCTGGGTTCTCTGATGAGCTAATGAGCTGAAAGTAGAACTCAGCATTGAAGTGCGGCATTGAATTAGGATTAGGATTCAATGCTGCATTATACCAGAGTTATAAATGAGGAAACGGTTCACTAACATAACTGTAACACTGAACATGGCGTTGGTTTACAGATAAAGTCTTGTCTCTCAGCAAAGTGGGCCAATCAGCTTGCTGTTATCTTCGCAGTAGTCAGAACAATAGTCAGAACAAGCTGAAAAAATTGTGCATTATTGAGACAAACGCTAGAAATCTGACTGGAAAGATGGCCGCCAAGTGAAGAGACTAGCTTATAAGGACTTTGATTATGTGTCCAAAAGGAACGTTGCTAATTCTGTGTCCAACTTCCTCCCCTTCATCCGTTGTAATTCTCTTTTTTGTTTGGAAAAGCACTTCCAATGTTAACTCTTTCATGTCTTAGCATGATACTTGTCCTAAAGACCAGAAAATGTGTTCCTCATCAGATGACTCTTCCGTGGATTTGCTTGCAGGGAAGGGTGGTACCAAAACACATTAACATAATGTATTTAATGCAGTTACATAAAATAGTTACAGAGAAAGCCATAAAAATAACCTGATTATTTTCCAAATGAAAAAGCATTAAACAGGAGGGGGTTCGACACACCCTGAGTCCATTAAATTCTCGTTTAGCCAATTGTCAGTCTTGCAGCATCTCGTAAATTTGGTTGAAACATTAACACGAAGAATCAGATTAGTGGTTTTGCCAGCGAGCCAAGGAGACTAAGAGATTAATAGTGGGACGGTTAGCATATGCTACTTTGTTTGCTGTGCATCCCTGGTGGAGGGGATGGATTAGCAGGCTAATAATGCTAGCCTCACACTGCAGGAGAGAGATACACACTTCATTAGCAGTGATTAGCATTCCGCTAACACTCCGAAGGGGCTGTGCTTTGATGTTTTCTCCCTTGTCCTCAAAAATCCCCAAAATAATTGCCTTCACGTCGCTTATCTGAGGCCTCATCCTGCTATCTCTGCAGCTTCTTGAGATTCTCCTCTCTTCCATTCTTCTCTTTCTTCATCCTCGAGCTTGTTTATTGATTGAAGAAGGAGATAGACTTGAGGAGGTAGGCCGAGGCTGGGTTAGTGGTTAGCGGGAGCTTACGACCCTGAAAGCTGATTAGGCTCAAGCTAGGACGCTTTCTCTCTCAGGGTCATTATGATTAGCAGCATTAAGGAATTAAGTGATCGATGTGCTGTCAGGACGCATGTTTGTGTGGAAGAGCTTGTGTTTAGCGGAGGAGGGCTGGTTGAATGGCCTGTTGTGTGGGCATGGTTATTCAGTGTGAACGAGGGACAGAAATGTCCCTGAGGCTTGTGTTGTGTCTGTTATTAGGAGACAATGCTGGCCAGTAGGAGCCCTGGTGAAGACAATGGGACTGACTGGGCATCAAAAGCATGATTTTTGCCAAATAGAGTTAATTAAAAGTGATTGTATATTTTGTCCTCAGACAACTCCAGTTAAGGAGATTAATGAGCTACACATGCAGACAAATGTGTATTGCTTTTATTATTTCCCCCTGTAATTAGCCTAAACAATCACAACATATTCCATACAGTAATGGTGCAACAGTCTATTGACAACAGCAATGACTAGCAAGAAAGCTTTTAAATGGCTTCTATTGAGCGTGCTGTTCCCACTGCATGCTTTCTCTCCACCTTCTTTCTTTCTTTATTTTTAGGTGTTAAAGTAAAAAAAAAAAAGCCTGTCTGAACTGTATATGTAGTATATTCTTATTGTCTTGCCTAAACCTCATATATTTTATTCAAAGTTTGAAAAATTTCTATTGGTCCATTGTAATGCACAATGTAATGAACATCTACCAGATTCACATCCAAGGCCCAGGGTTTTCACGGCACAGACACAGTACCCTGCAGAGGTTTTAGACACCTAATTATTAAACCACATTTTTCAAAACCTTTATCTCTGCAATTAGTGTTGCGCTTGTCACAATAGAACAGCAGCAAGTAAACATAAATACTGTACAACATAACAAGAATTTCCCAATTTGGAGAAAACTCTCATGAGGAGAGCTTTGGAGATGTTTTAATTACCACAGTCTGTATCAGGTACTAGTACTGATTGTAATTAGTGTTTCACTGAGCAAACAAACCAAATCTACCTGGTCTAACTTTGGTACCACACTCGTGAGAATTGTGTAAAGCTGCTTGTGTATAATTAATTAATTTCACTCTAAAAGGTAAAAAAAAAAGGTAAAGGTGCACGTATTTGTATTTGTGTAAATGTGTCCTCCGTGTTTAACCCATCTGTGGTAGTGAACACACACTCACACACACACACACTCGTGAGCTAGGGGCAGTGAGTACACACACACACACCCAGAGCGGTGGGCAGCCAACTCTAGCGCCCGGGGAGCAGAGAGGGTAAAGGGCCTTGCTCAAGGGCCCAACAGTGGCAGCTTGCCAAGCCCGGAAATCGAACCCACAACCCTGTTATCGATATCCCAGCGCTCTAACCGCTTAGCCACCACTGCTCCTTTGTCAGTCCACATGTTTATTTTTATTTTAGTTTTTGGTTGTGTATCACTCAGCTTGTCCATAAATGCATGTGTACCTCTGTCCTTTAGGAGTGGCTCAAAATGTGGATTACACTTCCTGACTGTAGGGGGAGCCCAGGAGCAAGAAATACCAATTCTCACATAAGGCTGCTTTATTGTTGATTTAAGTGGAGCCCAATTATACCAGAGTGGGGAAATGGAATGAGCCAATGACACGCAACTAAAATGCCCTGGAGAGCTGACACTTGTATTTAGAAAAGGCTTTGGGTACAGTAAACTTATATAGCCTTACTTAGATATCCATGCTGCTGAACAATATGAATGAGTATAAGGGTGGGCAGCTCCCACATGTCAGCTTGTTCATAGTAGTAAATTACATCACAGTGTGCTTCTCTGAGTATTTTGTAACACTGCTTTAATGTGCTTTAAACTTCAGTATTAAAATCCCTGTCAATTCTGTGTCCTTTAGGAAAGATCAGCACCTGCTCTCCTCAGTGAACTGCTGGTACCTGGTTCTGAATCAAACTCGCAGAGAGAGCAGAGATCACGCCACGCTGAACGACATTTACATCAACAACGTCATCGTCCGTCTCGCTCAGATCAGCGAGGATGTCATCCGGCTCTTCAAAAAGGTCTGTGCCTTCTCAGTTTTCCTATTTTTTTTCTCTCTGTCACACACACACACACAAACATACAGGCATACAGATTCTCGGAGCTGAGGCAATAATAGGCAATAGCAACAGCAGTAATAAATAGAGTTTATGAGATAACTCTTGGTTAAAGCAAATAAGCCTTGCTGATGCGACGTCTTTAACAGGAGCAGTACTGCACAGATAATAAAACTCAGAACTCATTCTCCAAAATGAATAAATGTGCTCTTGGAAATGAAAGACAAGATCTGTCAGCCCAAAAGAACTCTGCTAAACTGTTGTAGCTGCACACTTCAGCCTTTCTGACCCCATCCTGGAGTGATTTTAATTTAACTGGTGACAGTCAGCCTTTTGAATAGCTGACTTGTACAAATTTACATTTACAGGCATGTGTTAACACAATACAGTGGCCCGCTGCTGCATACTCATCTGCATTTATAAGGAAGTACATTGCCACAGGGCAACGTTTGGTATAGTGTACTCCCGCAGGGTGCGCTCTATACGTGTTGGAATGCTGTCAGCACATGGCCCAGATTCTTGAGGTCTAACCCAAAGACAGGCCAGCATGTTTACACCTGGCTGTTCTTCCTCCAAGTGGAGCCCTTCCCTCTCAGTCTCCATTCATACGAGAGGGGGGAAATGGAATGAGCCAGTGACACACAACTAAAATGCCCTGGAGAACTGACACTTGCTTGTATTTAGAAAGGCTGTGGGTAGAGTAACCTTACATGGCCTTACTTAGATAGCCATGCTGATGAAAAATCTGAATGAGTGTAGGGGTGGGCAGCTCACGCAGGATGACAGCTTGTTCAGAGTGATAAATTACATCACAGTGTGCTCCTCTGAGTATATCATGATTGTTGTCAGTACTTCTAAGACATTGAACAATTGCATGTATCATGAATGGGGTGCAGTGACTAATCGACTTAGTCGACTAAAATCGACGACCAAATTAGTTGCCAACTAATTTAATAGTCTTTTGACTTGTGCCATCGTCACATGTGTTTCTCATGCTAACTAGGAACAGTTTGGGGCGTGTGTGAACTGTGAATTAACCTTAAGTTGAATCATAACAGTGTGGAAAACAGTTTACTGTCGCTTTTATAAGTAATAATTTACTCAATCTGAACGCAGAGCTGCAGGGAAAACACACAGACTGAGCAGCTCTCTGTCACATGAACAGAGCTTGTGGATAAAACCGTTAAGGCAGAGCCATTAGGCATCAAGGCTACACATCTGCAGCTCTGGTGTGTGAGTAGGGTGCGAATAGCAGGGTATTATGGTCACCTTATTGACTTGTGCTTAGTAATGTCTAAAGCTTAGAGGTATCTTTGAATTATTAGTCTATTCTAACTAGCTAAGGTCTTTCTTGGGTAAATAGCAAGGCACTTTTGTAAGTCGCTCTGGATAAGAGCATCTGCTAAATGCCTTAGATGTAAATGTAAATGTAAATGAGTGGAGAGTGGAGTTATATCTGTGAGGTGTGGGAGTCTCATATGGACATGGGCTCAGTGAAAAAAGGAGAAATCTTCAAGTCAACCCAGAGACGTTATAAATGGAGACCGGTCACTAAAAATTCAGCTTGCGGCTCAAAATCAAAATTGGGTCAAGTTAGAGTATAGTAGAGAAGCGCCGACAATATTGTGGCTCTGGCGTGTCAAAATAAGAGTCACTAATACAAATGTAGCAGTAACACAAAATATCTAAAATTACTGTCTCATTTGTCTCTCTTTTCTTCTCTGACGATCCACAAAATTCAGGGTAAACTGATTTAGCTCTGTTACATTCTTTTTGTTTTAAATTTTGACAGGAAAATGTTTTATATTAGCAGGAAAGTTCATTAAAACTGCTACATTTAAAAAGCTGATAGTTATTTGGTAATTTAGTGATTCGTAATGCAAAAAATCAATTATTTGTTTTCGGTAGGTTTCATTAAAAATGGACTGTTAAAATAGGTGCAGCTCTATTCAGTTATCGAGAGCCTGAAAGCATGTAATCAGTTGCTTATACTGTGTTCTAAAAGTAGTTAATCAGCTCAGAATGCCATTATCTTATTTTATTCTTTTTTTCCACTTGAAACGCAGCATATTCAGGTCTCGTCTCGTCCAGTCCTGCAACAAATCTAGCCTAAACCAGCACACACTAACACTGTGTGATGTCATGTTCTCAGTCGTCTGTTTATTCCTGTGGGGGAGTATCTGAGTAGCTTGAGCATGCTAGGCCTACGGTACGGCTACATGCAGATTGCAGGTACACACGGTCCACATCCAATTTACTTTGCTTCAAATGTGGCCTATATCTGACATCAGTTGCTGACCCACATATGCAAAAGACCCTCTACCAAGCATACTAATTTGACAAACCCCACTGTCATCTTCCATTCATTACCAACAACCATATTGAACAAAGTTTGTAGGCAAGACAAAAAAATGGGGCGTTTCTGTGTTTTTCTAATCAGGACCTTTTTATTCCAGTAGATGTTTTTTTGTTTGTTTGTTTTTGTTTTTCTTAAAACTGTACTATATTGTTTATATATATATATATATATATATACACATACACACACACATACATATATATATATATATATATATATATATATATATATATATATGTATGTGTGTGTATGTGTATATATATATATATATATATATATTTATATATATATACATACACATACACATATATATATATGTGTGTGTATGTATATATATATATATATATATATATATATATATATATATAATATTTGTCCTCTCCTGAAGTTTCTCTATCTCTATCACTTTGATAGGTTTCTTTTGTTTTTTCCACCTAATGATGGCTTCCTCACTTGCCACCAAATGCAAATGACAAATTCCTTTCATGCACGCCTTTCATGTCCTTAATTTGTCATGAAATGATGAGGGAACAGGCCACACATGGCAATGAACCTGCTTATTAGTCAATTGTACTGATTTTTTTCGAGCCTGTGGAAATGGAGGGACTGTGTATGAACGCTGGGTGCATCCCAATTGTGTACTAATTACTAATACTAACTAGTTTGTGAGCTTTGTAGTAGTTGAATATACATAAATATCCACGATGCATACTCAGAACCGGTCATATTTAAAATGTGGACACTGTTATCCCACAATGCAATGCAAAACAGAAAGGGAGAAGCTACTAGCATCTGGAATAAAAAATGGCAGATAATGACGCAAGTACGACAGAATCAGGAGAACTTGCAGTGATGTTTGTTGGCATAGCAACTCTTCATCCTTCACCTCTTATACTTTACAAATAAATAATTTCATATTTTGTGTACTAACCTGCCAAACTTGCATGTACTTAATAATAGTACTTAATATACCTTATAGTATTAGTGTCCTACTTGTGAAGCTGACTGTACATCACTGGTCATATGAATTATATTAGTGTATTCCACCGTCATTTTCCTCTCATTTATCCTCAACTCTGCTTTAAGAGATGCTATGAAAACAGCAGTTGCTTGCTGGCTCTGTTTACTGTTGTAGTGTTTACTGTGTTGTCTTGCCGTCAGGCAGTGCATTTTTCACCTAAATTTTAAGGTGTTAAACACCCACATACAGAGAACTCAAACTGGCTCCTCAGCTGGAGGCCCGGCTAGCCTGGGGCTAAACAGCAGTCTTGGTGGATTTGCACCATGTAAAGCATCGCTGGCCTGACGGCTCATCTCTTATGATAATGAGTTGCTTTCCTGTCCCGTAGGAAGTTTATTTTATTCAGTTTTTTCTTAAATCTAGTCATAAACTTGTCTACAGCGTTTAGCTTGCACAGAGCTCTGTTTGTCTGGGCTAAAAACAATCAGTGTATTGATGTCCCAGTTACATTCACAGAGAAATTGGCTAGTCACTGGTGCTGCTGGTGAAGATGATAGCAGGATGATTAAAGGCAGGGCAGAAGGGAGGAGAATGAAGCGTGACAGCGTTGGGAGCAGCAGTGGTTCTGACAGAGAGTGACTGCATTGTGTCAGTTGCGTTTGCAGTTTCACTAGGGTTGCATCAGAGTTATCTACGGAGAGCTACGAGTGCCTGCCTGCTCTGTGATTGAAGTCAGCACATGCAAAAAGTGCATGGAAACATGCCCGCTACACACAGAATACCAAATCAAAAACTGGTTCTGATTGTATTTAATACAAGCATGTAAAAAAAAACATATTTATACATATGGACCTTCGTTTTAACAACACTGAGAGATGAGGGTAATGAAATGGGTTTTTTAAAAATAATTGTGAAATGTGATTGTAAGGGTAAGGATACCCTATGTGCTAATAGCCGGTATTTCTTCCACCAACAGTCTCTGACATGGACTGGGCGAAAATGTTTACCACTCCTTCATGCAGAATTCTTTCAGCTGTTCGATGTTTGGGAGATTTCTTGCATGCACATCCTGTTTCAAATCACCCCACAGCATCTCAATAGGATTATGGTTTAGGCTTTGACTTTGGATCATTCCAGAACTGTCCGTTTCTTTCCTTTGAGCCATTCCTTGGTGGATGCACTGGAATGTTTTGGGTCATTGTCATGTTGCATGATCCACAGCCAGTTCTTGCACAGATGGTTTTGCATTTCCCTCAAGCACCCTCTGAAACAATAAAGAATTCATAATGGATCCCGTGATGGAGAGCCAGCCAGACCTTGACATTTCCATGCTCCGTGCTTCGCCATTAGTTTGATGTTCCGTGATAAACATGTCTTCAGACTACAGAATGTCTGTGTGGTGGTTCTAGATGTAGGCATGTTTAATATCATTGCTTAAAAACAATAAAGGAAACAATGGGCTACAGCTGCATGATACGCCCTGAGTAACACAGCACAGCTCCTGCTTTTCATTCCAGTGCCCATGCTCACAGGTTACAGCATTCACACAGCCGCAATGCATCCCAGTCGTGAAAAGAAGCAGTGCTGCATCTGCAGAACAGGCAACAGCCCTCTTTGTCCGTGTTTCGCATGCGAAATAAACTAGGGATGCACTGATATGGGAATTGTGGGCCAGTGCCAATGTCTGCTATTTTTCATGTATATACTGTATGTGCTGCTGTTGATATTGTGCTGTCGTCCTGGGGAGGGGCCAAGGTTGGGAACTCAACAATGTAAACACAGAAGCAAATACACATATTCCAGCCAGCACAGGGGCAATACAGAGCTGTATTCAAACAGAACAAAACACCAGCCGAAATAAAGCCAAATCTGGCTGACATTCACATCTCTTCTGTCTGGTGGCTCTCCAGCCAAGGTCCTTTCTCTTCAGGTTAAGTGTCTGGCTACTCTCCTGATTCTCCTCAGCTGTCTCTATACAAGGGAGGAGTCCTCTGCATGGAAAGGGGGCTGTAATTGTAGCTCTGTGTCCCAGGAATGACCACACATGGGTCAGTAACAAATAAGGAATTTCAGAATGACCTTTAATAAATGTCGATAATAATCACAGATAAACCTACAATCATTAAAAAGGTTATGATGTGCATTTTTTTGTTTCTACAATAATCTATTCGGTGTGTTAATACATGTCCTATTTCTTCACAGTCTTCATAAATAAAGGTGCTTCAAATGGTTCTTAGAGCGATGCCACAGAAGTAGAACAGAGATGTGTGGAAATGTGAGTGACACATTACAGTGACACATTACAGTGTAACCTTTTTATTGGTAAAAAACCTTTACAACAAGTGAAAGTTATGCACACATTTTAAAAGATTGTAATATCTAATTGTACATCCCTAAAATAAACTAGCCAATAAAAATCAAACAGAATATTTGTAAAATAGCTGGAGACAGACGATGGACAAGTCAAACTGAAGTCTAATGAAGTGATGTAGTTCTAGCTCCACAGATCAAAACGTCAGGCTGTGCAGTTAGCCAGCAGGCTAGCAAGCTAATTATGTTTCCTAAGCTGAAGTGTTGGTAAGCACTGATTTGTAGTAAGTTCATTACAGTTACTTATACCAAGCCACCTGCTGTGGAACTACTTGACGGAAGAACTTGGTGGTTGGTGTGGCGCAACATATAACACCACCACCTGCCATTGAGTTACAACAACACCATGTGGGAGACCAGGGTTTGATTCCCGGTCTGGGTGACTATGCTGCGCTACACCAATAAGAGTCCCTGGGCAAGACTCCTAACACTACATTGCCCACCTCTGTAATACGAGTAACCTTTTAAGTCACTCTGGATAAGAGCGTCTGCTAAATGCCATAAATGTAAATGTAATAATAAAGCACATTTGATATGACGTTCAGGGCTTCTATTCCCGTGTTAGCTTTTAGCCTTTCTAGCCTTGCTTCCATATACTCCCAAAGTTATTATGTCAAAAAAAAATATCAAGTTTTTTGCTTGACAGTGACGACAGTGATGAAGTGTGGAGTTCTTAAGGGCCTTAAAACGTCTAAAATAAAAAGCATTGGATAGACAAACAAATCACAAGATTCACACTTTTATTGTTCGTTTAATTGTTTCTCTTCTAATTTAGTAGTGCTAATTAACCCACCCGCAATGCAATGCTAGTAGGAGGGTAAGGACTGGGCTCCCCAGCTCCACCGCAACAGCCAACAGACGCCTGTGCCGGCCGACATCACTTTAAGAGTGATGAAGGGGGAGAGTTCCATCTACCCACCCGGAGAGAGAGAGAGACTGCCAATAGTGCTCTCGGACTCTGCTGATGGCTAAGCGGCAAGGCTTGGGATTTTAACTCGCGACCTCCCGGCCATACTGGCAGCACATGAGACCGCTGAGCCACTCAGAGCCCATCACGTTTAGTCTTCTACACAAGTGCAGTGTTCACATTACGCCATAGCTATCTGAAAACTGTCGCTGAACTGAAAAATAAATACAGTGGGATTTTGTCAGAGAGTGTTTTTTTGTGTTGGCATTTTACAGCATAATGCATGTCTTTTCAGAGTGTGTGTGTGTGTGTATGTATGTGTGTGTTTGTAAGAGTGTTTGTGTGCTGACAGGAAGAGATGCATGTATCAGGGTCTCAGGTGTTGTTCAAAGCACACATACCGCTCAAACGAGATATATTTAGGCTCTTGTTTCCTTAATGTGGAAGGTTTGTAAATGGATGTGTGTGTGTGTGTGTGTGTGTGTGTGTGTGTGTGTGTGAGAAAGACTCTCAGTCCCCAAATGCAGTCTTGAGTGCACATTGCCCTGATGCTGCAGGCTTTATTGATCGTTGGGTATTATAGCTCTTTGTGATTTATCAGCATGAAAGGCCATTGGGAAGCAGAGATAAATCATTCTAGTTCATATCCAGAAACTGTACTTCAGTGTACACACTAACACAGGCACGCTAACATAAAGTGAAGACAGAACAAGAACATGTTCATGAAAATAAAAACAGAGCACAAAAATCCAACTACACTATGTCTTCAAAAATATGTGGACGCCCCTTTAAATTCAGGATTCAACTTCAATCAGATTGAATTAGGCTTTACGATGCACCCCTTTGCTAATACAGTGTTCAACTGAGCACTGAGATCCTAAGGACCTAGGATGACCATGCCTAATACCAGGCATCAGCCGGAGGGTTATTAAACCCCCCACCACTGGGCTGTGGAACTGGCTGTCCTCTGGAGCGCTATCCAAGTGTGAGTGTTCTGTGAAATAACTCTTCAATAGCAGGACAGAATGTTACTGTAGTAGTGTGCAATGTCACCATTTCATAAAATCACAGTCTAAAACACATTGGGCCAGATTCATAAGGTACACATTAATACAATGGAAGGACAAAAGTATTGGGACATCTGCCCATTCATTGTTCCCTCCAAAATCAAGGGTTTTAAATAGAGTTTATCCTGCTTTTGTTGGAGTAACTGTCTCTACTTTGATTTGGTTGCATTCAGCAATAAGAGCATTAGTAAGATTAGGATTGATTTGGATGATCACCACCGCACCTCATTTCCAGCTCCAGAGAACACAGTTCCACTGCTCCACAGCTCAATGCTGCAATGCTGGGGTGTTTATACCCCTTACGCCTATGCCTGGCATTAGGTATGATGGCAATAACAGGTTCATGTTTATCTGCTCCAGAGAGTCTTGTTCTGTTGGCAATACCTTTCTACAGGGACTAGACAAGCTATGTGTGTGCATTTGCACATCTGTGTCAGCAGTGGGTGCAACTTAAAGTGACCGAATGCATTCATTAGAAGGGTCCACAAACATTTGGACATATTTTGGACATATTTGTGTACATTAGCTCTTTGATGCTTTTGGTTTTCTGTTGCTGAGAATGCATGTAAAACTCCTGCAGCGTTAAACAAGGCGTGGCTTTATGAGTAAGACTAACGGCAAACAGTGGGGCTAAGACAACCATACACAGCAATTCTGTTAACATACTTAGAACATAAGGCAAAAACACAACCCTGTAACACAAGTAGTACTGCAGTAACCTTTTGTGTAAGGTAAATTATGCATGCAACTGGGCTACCTCGTGCCAAATGTGTGTAAAGTAGCACAAGTTCGCTACATGCAAAAATGACCTTAAATAAAGGTTACTGGGGTTGTGTCTTTACATTGTGTTGAAAATATGTTAATAGAATTGCTGAGAATGGTTGTCTTAGCCTCAGTGTAGCTTGTCTGCAAAGCTAAAGCAACATTTTCATCCTTTCCTCTTTGTGGAGCCGTTTGTTTTAACACTGAAAATGTAAAACTCAGCGTTGTTAAGGTGCCTTTTACTTGCGGGAATCCATCGCACTAATCAAAAAGCTAAGAGGACCCCTGTAGTTCTTGTCATTTCACATTTGTCTGCGAGTCTTACCAACCCCAGTGTTAAATCTAGCATATTGTCTCACTTTTTGTTCACACTGAACCAGGTGTGATAAAGGTGCACTGATATGGGAATTTGTGGCCTATTGCCTATATTTAAACATTGTATAAGTGGTACAGAGAATTTTTTTTCTTATACATTTGAGGAGCACATCAAATATTACTTTGAAATGTTGTCCATATCTAAACATCTGTCTAATAGCAGTGTCAGTGTAGGGCTGGGTAATCTGATGATATTTTATCGTATTGTGATGAATTTTGTTATTGTGATGCACAATATGCTTTTTATATATCAAGGATATTGTTAGGGCTTAATAAGCACCAATCAACTGCACGTTTCATTACATAACAGTGTATTTAGACTGGTTTAATTAGATGAAGTGGTGTATTCAGTATGGGAGAGTATCTAAATAGTAGTTTTAAGAATCTGTTCCTACTCATATATTTAGTCTGTGATTACATGTATTACGTTAAATGTTGTGTATCGTGAAAATGTCTTTAAATATCGTGATACAGCATTTTTACTGTATTTAATTACTTTAATTAATCTTATTGCCCTGCCCAATGTCAATGCTGACATAATTACAATACTGTTGTGCACCCCTAAGGTGTTTGTTTGTGTGTACAGTTGAAGAGCATGTTTGTCTATAATACCTAAGGGTGGACAATGATACATTGTTATGGTGATAAATGACTGTATGATTGATTTATCCAACTTCTCAAATCTCAGACAGAACTACACTGAGATGCATATCACATATTGTGAAAATTACTTATATTTTGCCCTGTTGTTCTGAGTCAGTACAGCACTGTATTACAGGCATCTGAAAATCATGTGTGAATTTGCTTATCAGGACAGTAAGCATAGATTTGGTTTATAATAAACTAATAAACACAAGACAGTAAACAGTGCATTGTCATATAATGTCTATTCAGGTGAGTCTACTTAACCATTTCCAAAGTGCTCTTTGAGGAAGCCCAATATTTACAGTAACCATCTAATACCTAGTTTATCATATCCTTTGTTAAATTAAATCAAGTGAGCTTTTGGTGAACTTGAACTAATTCGTGCAAGCGGGGTGGTGATCATCCAACATCCTGACCTCACTAATGTGCTTTCATTAAATGCAATCATATCCTCACAGCAATGCTCCCAAATCTAGTAGAATGCTGTCCCTGGACAGTAGAGATAGTTACTACAACAAAAGCAGGATAAAATCTTAATATGGGGCATTAAAACAATGTATGAGCAGGTGTCTCAATACTTTTGTCCATTTTGTGTATATATCAGCCCATCTAAATGAGCTAGATTTGGGTGACAGTGAAGCACTGTCCTCAGTTTGTGGCCACTGTTGAGAATTGGAAATGTAAGACTTGCATGATGAAAGAGAGAGCGGTCAAATATTGGATCATTTATTTGAATCGCCTCCTTCAGTCGCTTCTCCTCTCCCTCTCTCCATCCGGATAGTTTGGTGGTTGTCATGGTGTGTGAGTAAGCCTTGGCAAAGCGTAATGAAAAGACATGTGAAAAGACATTTGCACTGCTGCTAAACATAGAGCTGCAGTAATCACAGGAAAATGAAGGAGTGCACAAAACATCTAACTACAAACCACAGACATGCGAGGAGTGCTTAGTACACCCTGCAGCCTAAACCCATCTAAAGAGCGACTACACACGTCCTTAGCTGTGCTAGACTAACTGCAGCTGGTACATTATCAGATGTAGGGATATTCTTTTCTTTGTCTCATTTGCCTCTTGCTTACTTTCTGTTTGTATATTAAAACACTGGAGTTTCTTTCTTCCTCTACTATTTTTGATGAATGGATCTTTCTGTGCATTTCAGCATGAAACCTCTATGAATAGATTTCATTTGTTGTTGCTTTATTTCTTTTTTCAGTACAGTAATGTGAAAACTGCATGAAAAAAGCTTTTAACCCCCTTGAGCTCTACTTTTTTTGTTCAGTTATTAATCCTTATGCAGAAACAATTTATAAATTATTGGTAACAATTTGACTTAGCATATTTTAGTCCCACAGGGTTCTATTTTAGGGCCTATGAAAGTTTAGAAGTGTGGGCTCCAGGGTCTTAGGGGTTGAATCATTTCATTTCTGAATGGAAAAAGGTCTGCAATACCCATATCACCCAGGTGAACATGTAATTTTGCCACGTTAAGCAGCAGCAGCTGCAGCCCAATGCATCCTGTGACTGCAGATCAGCCTTTCACATCGCTGTAGAGGAATTTTGGCCCACACTCCTTTCCAGAATTGTTTTAATTCGAGCACATTGGAGGTCTTTCAAGCATGAACTGCCCATTTAAGTTCCTGCTGAAGCATCTCAATTAGGGTTCAGGTCAGGACTTTGACTAAACTGCTCCAACAGTTTAATTTTGTTTCTTTTACTAATAAAACCCTGTCTTCTAAAATGTGCCAGATTCGACTCATGAGTCCACAGAACATGTGAGATGAATCAAGGAATGTTCCTCATGGTTTGCTGTGGTCCTTTTTGAGCAGTTCTGCCTTGCATACCGTGCTTCATCTCATTTTAACCTCTGGTGGTTCCAGGCTTTATTTCCCCCACTATATCATTTGCGGACAGTTCAGCCAGTTTGCATTGCTTCGCAGGTGTTTACCAAATAGTAATGTTCTCTCTTTCTCCTGATGCAGCCTATTGTTGATCTGGTGTATCAGAACATTAGAATTTTGATCTTAATCTAAATCAGGCTGATTGGTAAACTGTATTGTAGAACCTGAGTTTTTAGAACTTTTGTTGACGTTTTCTTTCTTTTTTCCCCTCAGAGTAAAGAAATCGGCATTCAGATGCATGAAGAGTTGGTGAAGGTGACGAACGAGCTGTACACCGTGAGTAGAATCTCTCTCCCTCACCTCCATTCTGATCTTTTTCTTTTTGAATGGAGCTTACCCACTGGCCCCTTCACCATGGCAACGCAGCTTTTCGCTTGCTGTCTGACTGTTTCTTATTCTCAGCCAGAGTTGTGTGAGGAAGGAAAGCAGTGCTTCACGTGACCTGTTGTCAAAGGCGTGGATGCAATGTGTGGTGAGGTGGTGAGGGTGGTGGTGGTGATGATGATGATGATGACGAAGATGACATTTATAATAATGATGGCAGCGAGGGAAATATTTGATGATGAAAGAAAAGCCTTTCCAAGCTCCAGTCTTCCCCGCTTAAATCACTTCCACATTGGTGCCTCTCTGAATTACAAGCTGGAATGCAGTTGAGCACTGCTGCAGAAAATCCCTCTGTGTTTTTTTCCCTCTCCTTCTGCTTCCCTCCCTCCATTCCTCCATCCCTCTGTCCCTTCACCTCTTAGCTTAATCACACAGTGATGCTGTAAACTTTCCTTTCCTCTTGAGTCAAAAAGACATGAAGACAGCATAGTAGCTCTCTCTCCCTCTCTTTCTCTTTATGGATGAGGTCCTGCTGTCTCAGTGCTTCTGTTTCTCCTGGAGAGAGAGAGAGAGAGCAGACTGACATTACTCACTCGTCCAGCATCTACAGTAGCAGTGTATCTGAGTGCAATTTCTTCCCAGTTCATCGCTCTTCCTCTATGGACCACAGCAGCTGCCTTGTTAGCAGTTTTGAGCAGGTGGACAGTTTTCCATAACTGTATGTATCAAAAAACTGATATTGGAAGGTGAAGTCTTGGGAAACCTGGGAATGACCACACTCCTGAGTTGACCACACTCCCGTTAAACATTCCAACACTTGTACACAATTTCATAACATTTCCAAAAGCACTAAAAACAACAGTTTTTAAATCCTTTTTTTAATCAAAGGTTAGCATTGTTTGCGTTGCCCCAGGGTAGCACTGTTAGTGATATCCGGTAACAATGCATTATGCAGGATTTTGCGCATCCAAACATGATGGAATCACATCCACAGATAGAAGTTTGATAGAAGCATTAATATTACTTCAAATGAGTCAAATCAGAATCAGGTGCAGCACGGCAGAGGCAGAGATGATTAGAACATGGTTCGAGAGGATTCTGGAGGAGCCTGTCTTATTTAAACCTCAGACATTTAGTCTTGTTTGACTGTTGAAGTAAGTGGTGTCACCATGGTGAGATCCAAAGAGCTCTCTGCGGCCTTCAGAAAGCTGGTTGTGAATGGATATAAGTCTGGAAAGGGATCTAATAATAAGTCCCACAATTAGCGATCAGCTGTTGCACTGTCCACAAAATAATTCACTAGTGAAACAACTGCCAGAATGGCCAGGTCAGATCGTCAAAGCAAGTTCAGCCCAAGAACAGACTGCAAGTCTCCAAACATCCTAAAATGTTTTCAGGGGACCTAATAGTAGCTCTTTCCACAGTTTATGTCAAAGTATATGCATGTACCAGCAGAAAGAGACTACACACAAGTGTGAATTTAATGGGAGGTGTGCAAAGAGGAAACCTTTGCTATCAAAAAGAACATCAGGCCAAGACTTCTTGCAGTCCTGATCTGGTCTTTGTCCCGGTCCTTGTCTAGGTGGTGTTTGCTATATATTGCGGAATATGTAGCAATATAAATGGCAGAATACTATTTTGTCCATGTTGTATAATATCTTTTTAAGACCTCAGTTTTTACTGCTTTAACCTAAAATACTGCAGTGTGATGTTGTCCTCAGTATCATTAGCTGATAAGCTTCTGGAAATATAAGTAAAAGCTTAAAAATGGAGATTTGTATTACAGTATGCTATAGTACTGCAGATCATGCCCAGTCGCTGGAGGCAATGCTGCCTGCTCTAGTCAACAGTGTAAACGTAGTGAATGTATTCTGCTGAGCGTAGACAGAAAGTAAGTGCACAGCAAATACCCTCCCTGTCCTTGAGTCACACACAGGCTTTCTACCAACTCAGAGATGTTTATGAATGAAACTACTACTATTGTTTCCCTTCTTAAACAGTAGGTGCCGCACACACTGAGCTGTGGAGCTTGAGCGGTGGTGTGCATTTCAAGGTCACTGTCAGAGAGGATAATACATCAAGGTAGAGATATGGGAGAGGAGTTTTATCCCTTTAACACCTCAACCCCCATTCCAGGAAAAATATATTTTCTGGGCGTCTGGGAATGATCGCAGGCTCTGAGATGATCTGTCCTTCAGTTTAGGTAGGATATCATATTTGAAGTTTCTAAGAGAACTTTTAGAATGTCAGTTAAAATAGGACAGATAGGGCTGTCACGATTACTTGATTCATATCTTTTTCTCCTTTTCTATTAATGTATTTTTCTCTAAATCTATTTCTAAAAGCTGCTTTTGATTCAATTTAGTTTGTAGTTCACTACTGGAATGATGTCAGTAGATGTAGTATTGTATATGGTTGAGAATAAACTATAGAACATGATAGAGAGTGTTTTAGCACAAATTGTAGAGTGTATTGTTGCAGGCACAAGCCGAAAGTGAGCGCCATAGATCATTACAGCCCAGCCAACATATCCCTGTCTGGCTCACATGGGTGGAACGTGGATAGGTGGGGTCCAGGTGGGCATGGGCTCTGAGTTAGTTTGTATAGCCACTTTTACTGGGGCTCCTGTGGCTTTCCATTGTTACAGCTTATCTTAATCTCACACGGGTCTCATCTAGGTCCCATATGCAGTGTACAAACCAGATGGATCCCAGGGTTAACCCTTCCTGGTCCTGTCACTGACCCTAGTAGGAATTCATATATCGGGCCAACATGGAGCTCGAAGACAAACATTTCTGCTTCCCAGTTTGGCTACCCATACAGACCCACCACAGACATGTTAGCTATGAAAATAAACCACAGAAGCCCTAAATATTCCAAATTCTACAGGCTCACCTTTTGTGGACGGATACTGAACTGCCAGAAGTGTCAAAGTATGAAGTTCAGCCAGAGACCTTATAAATGAGGAGCCGGACACTGGTGTGAAAGGGAGTTTGTTGTTGTAACGCTCAATATGGCGTCAAGTCCCACCCTTCATCAAAAAGAGCCAGTCAACTTGCAGGTTACACTACGAGCAAAGGAGGGTCCATGTGAGAGGTTTCTACCCATTCATAGAAATGATTGTTTGATTGCTGTCGATGCATCAGCAGAGTGGGACAGTCCTGGTGTGCAAAAGCCATGCTGTTATCTCAAATATCTGCACGATTGATAAACAAGAAATTTGTGATTCGTTGATATGACAAAGGGTTCATTATTTATCAGCTCAGCACAATTCTCTACTATTCTCTAATATATTAAATATTTAAAAACAATGAGGTTTCTAGATTACAGTCATATGTCATCATAAATAAATAAAAACAACTCAAATACTTCTAATTGATCAATTATTAAAATAAAAAATTTAACAAATATTCTTGCTGGCATGGGTTTGATTGATCAGTCAGATGTCTGCTGGTTGAATTATATTTTGGGAATAAGACATAAGAGGGCGGAGAGAGACTGCAGTCCCCCTGCTGCAGTACAGCCAATTACTCTGCCTGCTTGATGCTACTACAAAGACGAGAGAAAATAACAGCAGTGTTTTATCCAGTGCTGCATGCACCACCTTCAGCTGTGAGGAAGTTGTGTAGTTGCACCCACTTGCCTGTTCGTCATGAGCAACAGTGATTTCGCCTTTGTAAAGTGGGAAAAGACTGATTACTGATTATTCATAAGAGATATTAACATTTCAACACTGTAATTGAAATGTTGAAGAGACGTATCTCCCCAGGCCTAAACTGTGCAAGCATGTCCACTTATATAAAGGACAGAAGTAATAATAAGAGTTATTTCACTGTCAACTATTTCTGTACTTGGTTTGTTGGCAGTTTAAAGGGTTAAACTGACATTCAGAACAGTTCATGTATGTAGTCAATAATGAATGCTACACTTTATTATGGAAAACTGATTTTAGGAGCTTTGCCTCATAAGGCCATGGTTTTTACCCACGTATAGCATGAAATGTAATGTATTGTCAAAAATGTATCAAGGTTATTGTAATCTTGTCTGCCAGTCTTGCCCCCATGTTAGGGGTGGTCTATTTTGAAGGTGTTGTCGATGTCCTGTTTTCAAAGTCAAACAGCTTGAAGCTATCATTAGACTGCAGACCCTGAACGTCCTCAGCATGCCTGTAAATGAGATTCTATTGCTGGAGGGCTTTCGACCATGCCTCTCCAACTAGCTTAAATTTTCTTTCTTTTTTCTTTTTCTTTTTCTTTTTCTTTTTCTTTCTCTTTCTTTCTTCCTTTTTTATTATTTCTTTCTTTCACTGTTATTTAGTTCTTTCTTTTCTTACTATAGAAATGAGTTGATGGTTGACAGCTCTGGGATGAGTGAAATGGTAACCTAGTTTCTCTCCCATGCTGGAGTGTGTGTGTGTGTGTGTGTGTGTGTGTGTGTGTGCATGTAGAAAGACTTCTGTGAACCCCTCCAACTAGGGCACAGCTTTATGTTTTCCTGTCGTATTATATTTATTCATGATTTGTGACTGCCTGCACATCAAAAGATGAATGTGATTATAAGAATTTGGCTTTTATTCCTGTTGGTAAAATTCAGGCTTCTTTTTTTTTGCACAGGGTTGCAGATCTATGTTCCAGAAACCAGCACACCATAAAAGAGCCAGCTGTTAGCTTTCATAAAAATTGTGCAGCGCCGGCCATTAAGCTGCACCATAAAGTGAAATTTAGATGCTTCTTGGCAGCTGTCTCAGAAGATTGTAGAGATGTTTGAAAATCTTGCTGCGTGATCCTTATCAGTTAATTGCAAGCATCACGCTGGTGTGTTAAAAGCAAGCATTCTTATTCCCACTTTAATGACGATGCATCTGAATCGCCATTTAGCATTACACTGACCCCTGGATCCTGCTTGTAACACCATCTACAGCTGGCACACAGCCTTGCATGACAGTCACCAGTGTCAAGGGAGCAGTCTGCAGCAGTGTGCTTTAATAAGCTCCTCACATCTGTGTGCTTTTACTAGACTGAGGTAAAGGGCTAGTGAGCAGTATCTACGCTAACACCCTGCTCATCCTCTTCCCTAATGAGCTGCAGGAAGCAGCTTTTTCCAGCAGGCGATGAGAACCCGGATGCAGCAGACAGCTTTAATGACCGGGATTTGCAGAGCTTGTTTAAAGAGGTGCTTTAGTGCTTGTGTGTCATATTAAGACATATTAGCCTGTACTGGAGATCATCTCCTTTAGGTATACTCCACCTATTAGCATCATACAAACTGCCTTAATCACCACAAACATGCCTGAAAACTCGTTCCTAAGCAAGTAACTCTAATGAGACTTGATTATTTTAGCATTTTTAGCACTTTATGATATGCTGTTATTTTTTTTTTTTGAGCTGGCAACAGCAGAATCAAACATAGGTCAAAATGTATTTAATAATTAATAATAATGCCTTTCACACAGAGTGCAAAACTGCACAAATTTTCCACTTGTCAGCTCCGTTGTCATGGTTGGTGTGGTGGCAGAACAGCCCATCTTGTTCATAGCAGAACACAAAAGCTTATTTGACAAGCAACACACGAGCATAAGGCTTGGAAATGACGTTAGCCATGTTTTTTGGTTTGTCTAGTTACATCTTAGTCTGTTCATGTCCCTAAAGAACTGCAGACTACAGCTTCCCTTGCTAAGGCGCGCTCATGTGGAGGAGGGAAATTAAAGAGAGCAACAGCAGACATTTACATTACATTTACATTTACAGCATTGAGCAGACGCTCTTATCCAGAGCGACTTACAAGGTTACTCGTATTACAGAGGTGGGCCAATGTAGTGTTAGGAGTCTTGCCCAAGGACTCTTATTGGTGTAGCACAGCATAGTCACCCAGACCGGGAATCGAACTCTGGTCTCCCACATGGTGTTGTTGTAACGCAATGATAGGTGGTGGTGTTATCTGTTGCGCCACACCAACCACCAACGGACAGAGAGCAAAGAAAAAGAAAGAGTGGTAATTTGAGAGCTATGGAGCTTCTAGCCCCATTTACAGAACACAGAAGCCAAAAGATGTCCATGCGTCCACACTTGGTGTGAATAGGTGTTCAGTCGACTACAATCGTCAACCAAATTAGTTGGCAACTGTGCGAGCCTGCATGAGCAGTCAAAGTCTTGTGATTCAGTTAGTGAATTCATTGTTCAATTTAGATCTTTGAATCTTCTTGCTGTACAAGAGCCATAATAGTATAGGCCAGTGGCACTTACAGAGCCCTCTTGCAGAAAGCTGGGATGGACTAAGGCTTGTTTCAACTTGTAAGCTAATTACAAAGCCTTTGATGAGCTGAGGAGGTAGGTGAGTTAGAGCAGATTAAACTCTACAAAGTGTAGTGTTGTTGATGTCTAGGCCCAGACAGGGTCATACCTAGTCTAGAACCTCATCAGCTTCCCAATGATCTCTCCTTTATTCACAGGCCTAATGCATCTTGACTTAACATTGCTGTTTCTGTGAAGGTCGTGACCTGAGAACTGACTTCCGGTTCTCCTGGCTCTGCCAGTTTCAACTATGCTATGCATATTCAATGAATGACCTGCCCGTGGAGTACTGATGGAATGCTGATCATCATCATGATCATCATCATCATCTTTACCTGAACCTTATGCAGCTCTTCAGCAAGGAAGTTACTCATACAATGTTCTTCATTTAAAGGCAAACAGTGTCTGACTGCAGAGCGTGATCTTTCCCGCAGGAAGAGGATAAGCCCCTTTCAGCAGAAATGAGTGGTCTGATCCGTTTGTTTTTACAGTCTAAATAGACAAGAAATTCAATATAATATTCGATGTAATATACTTTTTGTTGAATTGCAGTCATCATCTCTGGTTTGCCAGGTTTGCTTTGCCAGTTTTGAAGCGGTTGAAGGCAGTGAAGGGAAGCTTAGACTTGTTAGCATCACTCATCCTAAATTAACCCTGACTCATAGAATTGTGCACAGAGTTACATTTCCATTTGATTTACATTCTCTTCTGTCCAGGAAAGGCTTTCTACTAGATATCAGAGCACTGCTGTAGACTATCTCCAAAGTTAACTGGGACTTCTAAGAGTGAAGGGGAACTTCTGTGCTGAATGTGCTGAATGTGGCATCAGTGCACAGATCTCACCCCCAGAGACGGTGCTCTGGATTTGATTCAACAACAGCAATGAACAGGGAGGGAGTGTGTGTGCACATATGTCGCTGAATCTCTGAGCAAATTGACTCTATTGTTCATTCATCATCGCCACCCTTGAAAACCGCTCTCTCTGTCCTGTGAGGGGGGACAGCTGTGCCCCCTAAATTGTTCTCATGTACAACCACACATCAAATACGCTAACCATAGAACAGATTCAGCGATTCTGGGACTGTATGTAGTGGTGAACTGAAGTAGCTCTGGTAGTGTTTTTGGTTAATTGTTCTGAAAATGAGTAATATAGTAATCTTAATCATTTAATAGAATTAATACAGACTGCCCTAAACGAGACATTTCTACCAGTATGCTTTCACCTTCAAAAATAAATCAGGCCTTAAATGACTGTTTGTCCCCATGTTGCCTCCTTTCTGCCCCCTGTAGGTGATGAAGACATATCACATGTATCACACAGAAAGCATCAGTGCTGAGAGCAAACTGAAAGATGCTGAGAAACAGGAGGAGAAGCAGTTCAGCAAGTCCGGAGACCTGAACGTCAACCTGCTGCGGCACGAAGAACGGGCCCAGCGCCGCAGCTCTGTCCGAAAGATCGAGAAGATGAAGGAGAAGGTGGGGGTATCTTCCTTTATGAATGAACTCCATGCTGTTTGAGCCATGGCTTGGAGTATGTCCAGCATTATGTCTTGTTCACATGTAGGGTGCCTGAAGACATGGAGAAAATTCAGGAGCAAACTCTTACGATCCCACAATGCACCACAATAGGTAGCATAAATGTGAGGTACCCTAGCTGACACCAAATATATGCAGTACCACTGATGTATGCAGTGGAATATGATGGCTGTCACAGAGATGAACAAACCTGTGTTATGTTAGTGGACAAAAAGGAGTATTTTAAATCCTGGCTTCTGTTCCTTGTAAGGTGGTATAAAACTGTAATTAATATGGCATATTTGAATAATGAGATTTCGGGACGTGGAACTGACATGAACCACAAAAATTGTTGTCTGCTCCTTCAAAAGTTGTAAAACAAGCCAAATCCAAACCCCAAAACTGTAACACAAGACAAAAATGTACAACCTAGCCTTTTTTAGCTAAAGTATCAATGTGGTAAAAAACAACATCCATAATATGGGAGAATATGATGTTCTTGATACATGGAGTTTGTTTTCTGAGATCGTCTTTTTTAAATCACCTCAAGCAAACCAGGCCTCATCACTGCAGCTTTTCCTGTGCCAGTGTCTGCAGAAGGTTAGCTAGTATTCATATGAAGCAAAATCCAGGTATCCGTGGTAGGCTACATGTTAACCCTTGCAGACCGACTTTACCATCTCTTCAGCTGGTAAACCAGTCCACCATAAAATAATCTGTCAAAACATAGAGTTTTAAATGGGTGTGCAAAACACATCAGGGCAACCAAAGTCACTGACTTCGACTATTTAAACATAAAATAACAATTAAAAATACAGAATAAATGCATTCTGCAGAACCTTTCAAGCAAATATAGCGTGACAGGTCGGTTAAGTTGCTTTTATACGTTGTTGAATGTTTGATAAATGCATCAAAATTCAATAATAATTACAATAAATAGTTCTGCTGCTGCCCAATTTATATTTACAAATTACATTCACTATAATAGAAAGTGAACTCCAACTATACACCGATTAGCCACAACTTCATCACACCTGCCTAATATTGAGTAGGTCTCCCTTGTGCTGCCACAACAGATCTGACCATTCGAAACATGGATTCCACGAGACCTCTAAAGGCATCCTGTGGTATCTGGCATCATAACATTAGCAGCAGATCTTTTATGTCCTGTAAGTTGTGAGATGGGGTCACCATGGATTGCATTAATGAGCCTTAGCTGCCCATAACCATGTCTTAGGTTCAGTGGTGGTCCTTTCTTGAACCACTTTTGGTAGGTACTGACCACTGCATACCAGAAAACCCTACAATACTTGCCTGCTGTTTTGCTGTTTATGTTCTGACCCAGTCATCTGACCATCACAAATAGGCCCTTGTCAAAGTGTCTCAGATCTTTATGCTTGACCATTGTTTCTGCTTTTAACACATCACCTTCAAGAACTGACCGTTCACTTGACAGATACTACAGTAGATGCAGATCCTCAGTTCTTTTCAGTTCACCTGTCAGTGGTGCTAGTGCTATGGCTGATCGGTGCATATAGAACTAAAATCATCCATTTTATTAAATGCAACTCATTTCTCAGTGTAGGCAGTAAAGGTCGAGGGACTGTTTCCAACATATGGCTAGTGTTGCTTTTTGATTTAGTTTGTGTGTGAAGAATGCACTATGAGTCTCAAGGTCACATTTATCCCAGGACTGTTTTACAGTGACTCCCCAGGACGCCCATTTGTCAGCTCGTTGATCCTTCCGTCCACAATGTTTATGGCCGCTACAGTGGGTGACACGTGGCAGCCATTCCTTCAGCAAAGTGCGTCTGACTTGCATCCACCACCTCTGATAACTGCTGTCTCCTCGCCAGGCCCTGAGGGTCTCGGCCAGCACAGCTCGATTAGGCCCGATAAAAGGGCTCATAACACTGAGAGTGTTGAGTGTAGTTTATATGAAAGGCAGTGGCCATCCAAACTTCCTGGAGCCCTCATGCCTGACCACACACACACACAGACACACACACCAAAATGCCCTATTTCGGGTGAGTGCCCTCAAGTGTATAACATTGCCAGCGAGACCATGACTTTAATTCATGCTAATTCACAGTAAAGCTTCTCTCCCCAGCATTCCAAGTGCCTAATGCATAATGCGCTTAAGACGTTACTGTATAGGAGGCTTTCGCCAGAGTGATTTTTCATGTAAATGAAATTCTGTGTTCTTGTAAGCCAGGCGGGTGCATCATGCGGTAAGCAAGGGCTGCCGGCAGGCCAATATACACCACCCACACCCCCCCTTTCCCCCCCTTACGCTGCAATGCGTGGAGATGCTGGCAGGAAAGCCGCTCAGGCGCACGCTATTTATAACCGTCGTAGCCATGGATGCTCTCTGCTCACCCTGTGCATGCCTGACCCGATTCTGCAAGCTTGCACACTCCTCAAAGAGCCAGCCGAGACTGAGCCACACTAATCCTTAACTTACTCATTTGCAAATGCCATAATAATTAGCAGAAGCGGTGAGCAACTCTTCCTCATATGCTACCTTTGATCAAATGGACATGTGAGAATATGTTTAGCAAAGAATTACATGTAGAAACATGCGTTTCTGTGATCAAAAATGATGAGGATTTACTTTACAGGTATTTGTTGTACATCACTGAAGTATTTTGTTTGTTATTATTATTTTGTTGAAGTGGTCAGGTGGTCTGGGTTATTAATGCCATTAAAGCAACTGTCAGCTTTTGAGCACTGATTCTGTTTGATGAAACATTCAACACAGCCCAGCTGGAGCACCTGTCAGATGAGGCCCAGTCTGTGTGTGCAGTTCTACATAGAATACTCTAAAGCCCTGTGTGCAACATAGTGAATGTTTACAAAAGGTTTTAGTGTAAACTGATGATAATGGTAATAATTATAATAATAATAATAACACATGTTAATTTTTATGATGCATTTCACTTAGTTTGACTCAGTAGAGAAGTAAAATCCTATACAGATAAACCACCATGGTCTAAATGAAGTTAAAAACAGTGGGAGAAAATTAGCCTGGATACACAAGACATATGCTAGCCTGAGCAAATATGGTTTCAACAAAGATTGTGTTTGCATTACTTATATTCTCTTAATTATTATTTCTTCATGCTTTCATGGCAGAGCTGAGCAAGACCTTGTAGTCAATGCAGAATTTAACAGCATTCTGGGTCTATGTTGATAGCTGGTATTTTTCTTGTACATGTCTTACACTTATATGCTATGTAATATTATATATAAGGTTGTTCACAGCATTTAGTTGCACAGAAAAAGGATAAGTTTTGCAACTAAGCAACTTTTCTCTCATCAGAAGGAGGCAGGAGGAAGTTCATGGTCATCCAGGCATGCACGCCTCAGTCGTCCATTATGTGCAACTATGTCGCTGAATCTGGCTGAGCTGTCGTGTGTAACTGTGTATCATTAGCATAAAAGTGATTGCCAACATTGTGTTTGTGAATGATATGTAAGTAAAGGGAGAACAGTAGGACACCTAAAACAGCCGTGTGGGAATTTTTCTGTGTTAAGAAAGCTCTACATTTGCATGAATAAATTACTAGATTACTGGTAGTCAGTGGAGAAAGATCTACCCAGGCCAGAGCTTGCCTGTCTAAACCCTGTCTGCTAATGGTATCTTGAGACATCCTGTAGACCACTGAACACTTTAGCTAGCAATGCTTTGTGTATCTTGTGTCATATATCTGAAAATCTGATCATAATCTTTGTCATTAAATCAGGATATATAAATCACATTGGTAGCAGTCTGTGTATGTATATATATATATATATATATATATATATATATATATATATATATATATGTGTGTGTGTGTGTGTGTGTGTGTGTGTGTGTGTTAATAATATATATATATATATATATATATATATATTATTTTTGAATATAATATTGTTGTTGACAACTATACAAAAATCCAATTTAGCATTTTTAAGATAAAAAAAAAAAAATGAAAACCAGAAAGGTTCAAAGTGAAACCCTTGTTACACCCCAACTCTATTCTTACAACCCCCCCATCCAGAACAGGGGAGGAAAAGAAAAGGCGTATTATCATAGAAATGAAAAATAAAAGAAAAATGAATAAACAATGAATAATCACAACTCAAGGAATTTAAAAATAAAGGCTGCAGTTACTTAAGGTTGGCAGATCCCCTTAGACTACTTTCGTTAGGCTTGTCAACAAATGCATGTGTACCATAAATGGGGTGGCTTAAAGTGTGATTGTATTGCCAGTGGTGTAAACATGAATTACACTCTGCAGCTGTAGGGAGAGCCCAGTAGCAAAATACCAATTTTCATGTAATGCTGCTTTAAATGTTTACATTTCTTCATAATGATCATCCAAGTAGATGTAGTCCCAACTTGTACCATGTCAGTGTATTTTTACTTTGCATGAAAAATGAATACTCTGGCATATAAGCATTGACCCCAAATTCCCATGTGGCACATCCCTAAATGCAATGGCTGTGATCTAAGTATCTTAAGGATTTCGGCACAAGACATGATATGGTCGTCTTAACTATGTAGCTGGAACATCTGAAACAGACCTTTAAGTGGTGAAAAGCCCTTTTAGAAGTAATGTTCCTTTCTCTTGCTTTTTCTTCTCTCCTCCAGAGACAAGCCAAGTATTCGGAAAACAAGCTGAAATGCACAAAAGCTCGCAACGACTATTTATTGAACCTGGCAGCCACCAACGCTGTGGTGGCAAAATACTACATCCACGACGTCTCGGATATGATTGATGTGAGTATGCCTCATGAGGCGCATGTTTGTTTGTGTGTTTTAGGTGGGATTTGTGAGTGTTGATTTAACACAGTTGAACTGCAGAGGACTCCGCTCCATCTGTCTTCCATTGGATTGTGGCTGCTGGGTCTCGTTAATGCTGATCTGACTCAGTTATTTCCTCCTAATGTCTGACATTGTCTTCATTTTCATTTTCTCTGGCTCGCAAGTTGTACGGTTTATTGGGGATTTTTCTGTTTCTATAGAAGCTCGCAAACTTTTAAAAACTCGCAGCAGTCTTACAACCCACACAGATATTTATTTCACCTTCACCACCAGTAACCTGGCAACCAGCATCATTGCTTTCTAATGTATATTATTTGTAATCCGGGCCACCTGTTACTGTTAGTTTTGACACTGTTGAGATCATCTTGTCATGAATGCTTCCCCTGTTTCTTACTCAAAACTGTGTGATAACACTGAAGGATTTCCCACGCTGACCCTTTGTGTCTGCTCACTTTTTGCTGTGTGTGCGTGTGGTGTCGGCATTAGTGTGTGTGAGTAGACGACTCCAACCTCCGGGATTTGTGCTGAGAGATGTAGTGTGGCCTTGCATTGCTGTCTGTCACTACTCAACACACTGATCTCCTGAGGCGGCAGTGGAAAACAAACACTCGCACGCGCTTACATTGAAATATGGCTCAGCGTGGCATATTCAGGGCAAAGCTTCCTCCTGGTTGTTTCCTGCTAAAGGCAGAGAAGTGGGGAGGGAATATAGGCCGCAGATGAGCTAGTATAGTACATAGTGCAGGACATGAAACGGTGCATAGCTATTGTAATCAAGCACTACCTCTGCATTGTGTTATCATATAAATTATACATGTACAAGATTACAAGGCAAAGTCTCCACATCAATGAACCTACATACATGTTTCATTCATCGGAGCATGAAAAAAAGAAGAGAGCTCAGAGTCCAGTATGAAATTCTAAGAGGCTGAGTTGAAAGGAGGGTTAGGCCCAGGATCTCAGTCAAGGAGGTCTCTGTGAGGGGGTTCTCAAACCACTAATAGGTGGAGATTGAGCCAATGCTATGCCACAGAGCCCACGTCTGTGCACATAGAAATTCATGTGGCCTCTGTGGTCTCTTCAGGTTGCTATGTATCTCTGCATTTTTCCTTGAGCTGTGTAAAATCTAAAGTCCTAGCTGCCAAATTATCGGTCACAGTAAGGGACAGGCTCGGCTTGGGTGTGTTCTCCTGCTGTAGAAACTGCCCTCCCGGGTTTTGTGGTGAGAGCAGTGGAAAGGTTTTCGTCGAATGATTCTTCCATGAAGGTCATATTTGGGCAGGTGTCGCCGCATAGTAAAACAGTCTGAAGGTCTTTTGCAGTCAAACAGGCATTTTGATTGCCTTTTCCCCACAGTCTTGCAGGCAGAGATCGACGTTTTCTTGGTAGTAGTGACTTCAACTGGCTACCTTTGTATAGTAATCTCGCTATAGCACTGTTTCTGCAGTCTAATGAGTTCCTCCCCAAGTTATTCACCAACTCTCCCAGTAAATTCCTCCAGGGATACTGCAGAGTGATACCCCCCTGCCAGACATGGTGGTCTTCTTTTGTTTTTGTTTTTATGCAGCGCTGGGTCTGCATTGTGGTCCCGATGTGTATAAACAAAGCCAAGAGTCGAAACAGTACTGCAGCAGCCCACACACTCTGAGTTGTTTACTGGGTGCAAATACACTTGGGCTCACTTCATGCTCGTGCCAGATCAACTGAATTGAGGGTGGTTTCTAATTCCGCCAGCTTGGGGAAATGAGGTTGATGGTTCCTCTAGCTCTCTCTTGATCCTGCTCTTTTAAACACCATGCTAACACACTGAAGTGTGACAGTCACTCTGTGTTAAAGTTGCCTTTCATCTTGGAGGCCTGTGATTGGCTGTTGGCCTGCTGCTGGTTCACCCACTTTGTCGTGATTGGTTTTCTCCTGTTCCTGTGGTCTGCCCTGGTGGTGTATTTGATGTGTGCATCGCCTGTAATTCTATGTGAAGTGATGAGAGGGTGCAGGAATTGCTGCTGTTGTAATGTCTCGACTTTTTGTAGAGGTGTTTAGTGTGGACTGTTCCGGGGGTTGTGTTGATTGATGTATTGATTTTAATGCATTGCCTCTCAGTTGGAAACACAGCTGCATGTGAGACACTGTGTTGTGGGGGAAGATGGCAGACAGTATTACAGAGAGATCTACATACAGTCACACGGCCTGACTGACCACAGTACACAAGTGTACATTTGTTTTTTTGCTCTTTACAAATGGTGTCCAACACCTGACAACTACAGATAAATACAATCTGCTGGATGTTTCATGTTGTTTGGAAGGAACCAGTGAAATAGTCAAATACAAAAAAATAAATCTTTGTGGAAATCTGGTTACCGTATACTTAACATTTACCATGCTAAACTATATGGACAAAAGTATTGGGACGCCTGCTTATTCAGTGTTTCTTCCAGAATCAGGGGTATTTAAAACATAGTTCACCCTGCTTTTGTTGGAATAGCTGCCTCTACTGTCCAGGGAAGAATTTCTCCTAGGTTTTGGAGCATTGCTGTGAGGATTTGATTGCATTCAGCGACAAGAGAATTTAATTGCATACAGCAACTCCCCAACTCATCCTGAGTACTGAATGGGGCACCATCATTCCAGAGAACACAGTTGCACTGTTCCACAGTTCCATTAGGCCATGTTGCCAATAGGTTCATGTTTATCTGCTCCTGAGAGTCCTTTTTAATTGGCAGTACTATTTGTATGTGTCTATAGTATATAGTGTATGTATTCTGTTGCGTCCTACCATTTGAGTAGACATTTAGGGCCTGACGTATTAGTTCATATTGATATTCTGGATACTGTTTTGATGCACAAGCTATTTTGTCAAATATAAGATTTGACAAAGATATAAGGACCTACAAGGCTCTCGTTTTTCAGATTGCAAATTCTTTCCAATTCTCTGTGTACTTTGTTCTCTCGTTTCATGTTTGTATAAATGGCGCTGGATAAAAGTGTTTTGCAAACATGTAATGTAAATGTAAGTACACATTAGAAGAGTCTTATAATTATCCAAAACAGCCCCAAAGCCACCTTACCCAGACACCTCCTTGAGCCTAATGGATGAGTGTATGGCTCAATAGAGAGCTAAGTGCCTCCTCTTCATTAAATGACCATATAATGATTCACAGAAACGTTCGCCTCCCTGCAGCATATTTTAAACCCATGCCATGTTCTGCTAAATGAGGTTAGTTTATGCAGATTTTTTTCTCCCTTTTTTTTTTTTTACACAGACTAATTAGGCTGGGTATCCCACTGTGCGTGTCTTCTAAATTTGTGTTCTCATTTTGCTGCAGGTTCAGATCTTTTTCAGATTGTTTTCTCAAATCTTCATACGTGTATTGTTGTCTAAAAAGCTGATGCAACCGCCGCTTCTGTATAAACCTATTGAAGAGCTCTGCTTTTGACACAAATATGCACCAGTTAATAGGAAGTGTGCACCACTCTTCTTTTAAATGGCTCAAATGTCAAAACAAATGATCTTCTGACTCCGAACTGAGATGGATATGATTGCAGCCTGTTGCCATAGAGAAGAGAGAGAAGTGTTATTTAACTCTCACGATGCTTTGCAGCCTGTCAAGAACACCCTCTTCTTTTTCTCTGTCCTCTTTCAGTGCTGTGACCTTGGGTACCATGCTAGCCTGGCGCGCACTTTTAGGACCTATCTCTCAGCTGAGTATAATCTGGAAACTTCTCGCCATGAGGGTCTGGACCTCATCGAGAATGCAGTGGACAACCTGGACTCCCGCAGTGACAAGCACAAGATCATGGACATGTACAACCAGGTGTTCTGCCCGCCCATGCGCTTCGAGTATCTGCCACACATGGGAGATGAGGTGAGGCTGCTGTACATCTGCTCATTAAAACCCATGTACATTATTATCTATCACGCAGTATCCCTGATTACAAACGCTGTTCTGCCTAAACCCCTATGGTGTACTTACATTACCCTCGTGCAGTCTCACAGACCTCACAGTATCTGATCTTTATCATACAATCAACTTATCCCTGCTTTGTCCATAAGCTCAGTCTTTGGTAGTACCTGGTTGCCAGGTCAGCCATTATGTTGTTGTGTTCTTATTCTGTTTAGTGTGTGTGAAATGTCAGTTAATGCTAGTATAAATAAAGGCAAGGTAATTAAGCTATTTATTTTTTTACGTTTGGATTAGTTTAGCACAATGTAGCGCTACGTTATAAAGTGAAAGCTCAACTTTACCTACAGACGTGGAAAAAAATAGACCTCATGAAAATCTTTTTATACAAATTTATATACACATTTAATCTACTTTTGAACAATTTTAAGAGCTTTTATTACTACTTAAAATACCTAAAAGTACAATCAGGTGCAGCACTTCAGCTGCAAATGATTAGAACATGGTTAGAGGGGATTTTGAAGGAAACCGCAGACTTTTTACAGACATAAGATTGGTTTGCTCTTGATTGTTGAAGTTAGTGGTATCACAATAGCAAGATCCAAAGAGCTCTCTGAGGCCACCAGAAAGAAGGTTTTAGATGCATAAGAGTCTGGAAATAGATTCAAAAAAGATCTCAAAACTATATTCAAAATTATTGTGAGGACATTGCTTATTTCTAATTTCTAATTTCTTCTTTTCAATATTGTTGACATGAAGATCAAATGTCCAGATGTTTAAATAAAATTAAATAGACAAAACGTGTGAGTTTATGTGAATTTATACACTAATCATGCTGTGGTACAGAGTCTCATTAACTAAATAGGTAAAACTGTAAAGCTTGTCCAGCCTAGCATTAATGGATGTTGGTTAGACTGGATAGATCTTTGGTTTATTGTTGTTAGGTCTTCATGAAAAGATGAATATCAGGAAGGCGGCGTGTCTTTTGTCTGTGTGTTTCAGGTGTGTCAGGTGAGTGCACAGCAGCCAGTTCAGACAGAGCTCCTGATGCGCTACCATCAGCTTCAGTCTCGTCTGGCCACTCTGAAGATCGAGAATGAGGAGGTGAGGCTCTGTTTGAATAAGATACCTGAAATCTTACAAACTGGGTGACTGCTGAGTTGTTGAAGCATAGCAGCCATGTAGTTGAGGCCTGTACTAGTCCAGCTTGTCATCAAGACACAATGAAGTGATTGCTGATGAGAAGAAGAAATTAAATAAAAAGGATGTTTAAGCATGGAAATTCTAGAGGCCTGTGTGTGGGACTGTACTTTGATTTTTGTGTTCCATAGATTCTGATTCATAATGCTTACAATTAAAACTCAAAAGTAAAAAGATGAAGGATCAGTGGATTAAGTGACTGCAACTGATTGCAATAACCCCAGTGGTCTGTGTGCTCCTGGTAAAGTGTCTTTCATAGTCATCCTTAACTGTTGTGCAAAATTAAGAAGGAAAACCACAGGAAATAGAAAGCAATTTTCTAGCAAACTGTTAGCTTCTTGGATCTAGCTTCCTGGATCTAGCTTCATTACCTTAAATAAACCCTTCCTATGACATTCGTAAAGTCCCTATGGAAGATCACTAACCTTGTACCTGGTGCCACTACCAACACCATCTGCCTCATTGCTTGCTCTAGCTTGTCTGTTACATCAGACAAAACGTGAGGACATCAACATCCATCTTATATCCTGTCATGGTTGACTTGGTTGACATCATTTTGCCACAAGAAACCCAGATGTTCATGAGACAAGTTACAGCTGTGCATCAGCTATGGGAAGACCAAAGCAATGGGCTTATGTGTGCCATAGCCAATCAACTTTGATGGTAAAGGGGTGCAAACATCCAAGCAAGATCTGTAACAGGGTCAACGTTTCCATTGTCTGTGCCACAGGTTCGCAAGCCTAGTCCCAGAGAACCCCCCGTCCTGCACATTTTAGTGCTTCTGATGTAACACACCCACTCCAGCTCAATAAGGGCTTGCTAATTAGCCAAGAACTTTTATCAAGGAGCAGGAAAAACACTAAAAGTCCAGAACATAGGGTTTCAGAACTAGGCCTAGGAACCACTGGTCTCTGACATATGGGAATGATGATGTTGTGGTGTGTAGATGTTACCAAAGACAAGATCCTGAGGATGGCTGGTCTTGACAGATGACACCATCATCTTGATTAGGAAGATGCTCACCAGTATGTTGTGCCAAAGACTTACCAAGACTTGTGCAGGGGCCAAGAAAGGAAAAGGGGATTACTGGTCCCAGAATAAGAATGATGAAGGAACATCTAATAGAAATAGACATCACTTGGAGACAAGCTGGAACTACACACCATGTACACCACATCAAGCAGAGAATACTCACTTTAGGATATCCCACCTCCACCAGCAATAACACTAAAGCTGTTAAGCTCTGAATATGCAAACTGACAGTTCATTTCTGACACTGTTCAGACGGTCCTACCTTAAAACAACAAGTCCCTGGAGAGCAACTTTCTTCTAAAGCTTTGATCTGAATAACCTATATTATCATGTCAGCTTCCTCTAGTTTTAACTTCTGAACAATATTGTGCCAAGTCCTCTTGCCTCCGGCAGCTTCAACAGCCTGAGAACATATCTCTTGCACAAACATCCTGACTGAGACTTTAAATTAGGCTCTGCATGAGAAGATGCTTGATCTTCACCAATGTGAGTCACAATGCTTCAGCCTCTGCAGCTTTCGTGCCAAGAGTCTGCTCTTCAGAGGCTCCTTAACTTCACTGAGACAAGTTTCTATCTCTCCCTTTCTGCAGTTTCTAAAGCACTCAGGAGGGTGCGTCTGAATAGCAGCCGCACTCATTTAATTTTTTAATATTCAGTCCACCTTCCCTGGGAACAGAGGGTGTATTTTTAGCATTCCCTTCTACTAATGGTGATTTCTTTGTGTGTGTGTATGTATGTGTGTGTTGGGGTGAAACACAAAGTTAGCTCTGCGTATTGAAGCTGCATAGGTACTTCTTTTGTTGATGGGTAGCAGTAGAAGCCATGCCGAGATTTCCTACTAAGTGTACACAGGTGCTAATGGACTCCATAATAGCCCCCGCCTGTGCGTATTGATGGCTCCATCTAGCCCTTATCACTCTGTGTCTCATAACCAGGCTGTAATGGACGATTTGTGCCATGGAGAGAATATGCCACATTAATCTGAGGGCCCACATAATAGGGTCCTGGGGCAGGTTTACGTATCATCTCTTCGGCAGGCAGACAGGCCTTATTTTCAGCTGTTCGAATGAGGGATGTTTAACCCTGGGGTCATTACAAATCCTGCCCTCAAGGGCTTAGCTTAGGGTCCAGGGGACATGGGATTGTCTGAGCGTTCATTCAAAGGTCAGATGAAGTGTGACTCCATTTACCCTTGAAATTGATGCAGCAGTGAGCAGGAACATCCCTGAACATCCCTGACCCTGTGTGGTTAGCTTGATGTGCTTGTGCGAGGAGGTAAAAGCATTACTTGTGTAAACATTCACAGGCTTGTGTTAGATTGTTCAGATAAGCTGCGCTTTAATACATTATACTGCAAGGGCAGTGGCACTGGGCCAAAGTTCACTCTCGTAACTGCATAACTTACATATCGGTTTAATAGAAGTTACTGAATAATTCATAGATGTGACTTAAAATTAATAACTGAATAATAAAGGTGCCAGTAAGGACTCTTTAGAGGGATGCCCCAGAAGAAACCACCTTTGGCTCCCGTGTGAAAACCCTTTTTCAATCTTATGCAACCTCCACTTTATTCGAAAGTTCTGTAGTTACACATGGAATTCAGTCAGACCAGAGTTGCACTTTTTTATGACTTTGCACTTATGAAAAGTGCTTGAGTGTGGAATTGGACTTCTCTGGTAATGACTTGAGACTTGTGGGTATGTGACTTAATGAGACTCAGCTCTTATGTTAGTGGGAGGCTGAGGTGTGCGGTCAGATCCTCTGAGCCCATGCACTTAGTTGGCCCTGCACTTAAGCCATCTAGCTACTTTAGCTACCCATTGTGGTAAGCATTTATCTTCTGTAGCAAGTCTCCAAATGTACACTACCTAATCAATCCAAGTGATGATGAAAACAGTAAAAGGTGACGGTGAATCTGTTTTATTACCAAAGAATAGCCTCACCAGTTTGTACAGACGTCCCTGTAGTTACTAATACGCCTTAATGTGTAATAAGCCTTTCTGCGTTAAGAGGTTTACATAGTGGTGGGGAATATGTTGATGTTTTGTTATTGTGATACACAATATGATTCTTCTGAGCATATCTGTAGGGCTGCCATGAACTACACAGTTCATTATAGAGCAGAATTTACAGAGTGCAGCAAATTTAAAATATAAATTCTTGTACGAAATATGGTATAGTATTCAGTAGAGGTTGGGGAAAATGTTTTTACTGAATTTGATTTTAATCTATTCCATATGTCAGAAGTTTTCTGTATGTTAATTGATAGCGTAATGTAAACAAAACATGAAACTTGGATGTGCGAAAGTGCAGCTCCCGGATGCTCTGTGGCATGCACATAACACAGACACAAGATAGAGCAGCGAGAAATCTGACTGGCACCCTCTGCATTAAAAGCTTTCACATTTGACCAAGTGTACTGAACTTTCTGAGCAAGTGCTTATGTCTTTTAGACTGCCTTCACAAGAAATGCACAGTCATAAAGTCCAGACGTGCCAGACGATCATGGCAGTCTGTAATACTGCGAAGTTTAATCCAGAAACTTTCAATTCAGTTTTTCAATTGACTTTTTAACCTGCAGTGCCTGAAAGACTTTCTTGGCTTGAGTAATGGTTGTAATAATGTAATGTTTTTAATTAAATAATAAGAGATCCAATTTAGAGTTGACTCTGCTTTAGCACACACTTTTTGACTTGGGACTTGCTGCTGATACTAGACTTGCAAACTGTTTCTTTCTTAATATCCTTGCCACTTAGCTGTGTGGTTTCTCCTTGCTGGCCAGGTGCGCAAGACCTTGGATGCCACCATGCAGACACTGCAGGACATGCTGACCGTGGAGGACTTTGACGTGTCGGATGCCTTCCAGCACAGCAGATCTACGGAGTCTATAAAATCGGTGGCCTCTGAGGGTTACATGAGCAAGCTGAACATCGCCAAGCGACGGGCCAACCAACAAGAGACAGAGGTTTTCTACTTCACTGTGAGTGGCATGTGTTCTCTGAAAGGCCTACAAATACCCGCATCCACTAGTGTGTCACATGTGGAAGTGTAGGCATTTCTTAAGTCTTTGTAGATGGAAATGTAATTAGTAATCCTTTTTCTTTGTATGTAGTCCATTTTTAGTTTTTTGAAGGTGACTTTTCTACTGAAAACTTTACTTCTCTACTTTCAACATAAAAAGATGATTGTCACTTCAGTGTGGCCTTATTTCAAGCATGGTTTTACTTGTCTGTGGCCTTTCTGTTATTTGCTGTGTGAGATATCACTTTTGTTATCAAATTGCAGAACACAGTGTCTTGAAACACCAATGTTGAAATTAAAGTCTACCCAGCATGCTCTATCGCGCATGAAATCACAAAGCGCTCACGACAGGGCTCCATGCCTCACCGATGAAACGGAAATTAAATTCTCCTTTCGGAACAGATTGAATTAGCGGTGTGCAAAACACACCAAAACCTGCTCTTCATCCGCCGTAACCGACAACTCTCTCCTGTTCTTGTCAGAGCCCATTAAAATCATTAGCTCCCTGACGCCTTCATCTGTGTCCGCAGAAATTCAAAGAGTACCTGAACGGCAGCAACCTCATCGTTAAACTGCAGGCCAAGCACGACCTGCTGAAGCAGACGCTTGGGGAAGGTGAGTACTTACATAACGAGCCCTGTGCTCGCGCTAAATGCTAAAAGTGTCAGGCCTTGCATGAAGGTTTCTCATTATGACTTTGGTCACTGCGGGATACGGGGTTGCTAACCGTCACATTAAGGTCAGTCTGAAAGCGCTGGTCTCTAATGAAGAGCGCTGTTTGGGGGCCTGCATGTTGACTGCCGATGCTTTGGTCTTTCAGTACGGGCTCTTCAAGAGTATTTGTTGTCCAGAAAGGCAGTTAGAAGCGCAATAAAGGTCTGCATCAACAAAGCATGTCCTCCTTCCAGCCGTCTTGTTGTCTATTGTAATGTCTAGCTGAGGAGCACCTTGTCAAGGATTTCTTTTGTCAGCTTTAGACACTGCTTTCATCCTTTTCTCCAGATCTCTCGTAACACCTCTTGTCATCTGATTGATTACAGTCAATCAATCAGCGGCAGCGTTTCAGCAGCTGCCGGTGCGATGGGTCTTAATCTAATGGGGGTGCATTGTGGGACGCCCCAGCTGAGGCCTGCCATGAACATGTATGTTCACAAATTTGGCCCCCTGCTACCCACCGACCCCTGCACTCAATTACTCTGCAGATTCATCAGCTGAGCCACACCAGACAGGGGTTAAGTCGTCTGGGCTCTCTCTTTGTGTGTGTGTGTGTGTGTGTGTGCTTCTATGTGAGTCCCTATGTCACATATGGCAGCTGCAGGTACCTCCCCTGTTTTTAATTATTCACTTAATTGGCCCTAGACGCATTAAACCAATTGGGCTAAAAAGCCTGTTCTGCTCTAGTAATGTTATCAGTGATGCCACAGCGCGAGCCACCTGGCTAAAGCTCTGCGCTCATGGACGTCTGAATGAGGGATGCAAAACAACACAAGCGGGCTTGGATGTGCTCCAGCCATCTGAATAAGCCAATGATGTTTTAAAGCTGTCTCCTTCTAAACCACTGAGTCTGAACCAGCATTGTGAATGAGCGCTCAAGGCGCTTCTGAAGCATTTTTGTTCCTCCTCAGCTGGCAATACAAAAGGCTTTCTCGTGGAACGCACAGCGATGGCACATTCAAAAGCACTCCATTTGATATGCAGATTTGCAGAAGTAAAATTATTTGAGGGCCTTCCTCAGTTTCTCAAGTAGCTCTCTTGCAGCTTCAGTACTTATAGCGTTACATGGAGATTTAGAGTCAGAAAGATCTCAGAAAAGCTCAGCCTATAGTGTGCAGCATAGAAACCAGGTGCCTTATAAAAGGAGTGTTTTTACCGAATTTGGCGAAGCTGTCACTGCTGAAAACAAAAAACAGGAAAGGTACATGCTTCACGTGTTTCTCATGCTTTGTGGCCTTCAGGGATTTTTTTTTCTATCTGCCAAACCGAGAAGAAAAAGTGGGGCAATTGCTGTGTTTTTATTGTATTCTGTTTCAGTGATGGATGCTATTGGAGAAATTTAACAGGAGATATCAGTTGATCTTGGAAGAAGTGTTCAGTACTTAATAAATGATCTCTCTTACATTTACAGTTATGCAGTTAGCACACACTCTTATCCAGAGTCGTTTGCCAAAAAACAATTACTGGTTGACTCATCATTTAGTTTTAATCATGTCAAGACAATGTTTACATGATTTAGTGATGGGTGAGACAGATTTCTTTTATATGTGTTTGCTATGTGGCGTAGTGCAGAGATCCAGGTCATTTCTGAGGGTTTACTTTTCTGTATCTCTACAGATGTCTTACAGCCATGTTGACATGGGAAAAACAATGAAAATTAGTTGTTGGAAGTAATCCATTCACAGTTGAAAAGTTACTGAAAACATGTCATTACCATAACCAGATGTCTTTAAGATTATAACATGTTTTGGGTTGGTAATGATGTGTTGCAGTTTTGACAGTTTACACTCTTTCACAGCACTACTAAATGGCTTTTATAATGCATTTCAAATCAATACAAATAATGTAAACATTTTTGGGGGGGCTGTAAGGTTATGAGTAGTAATGACGCTAAATGAATCTCTGAAGTGATCAGGAGGAATACATGGTTAAATTGCTCACTTTTCCACAGATCAAAAGGCTACTCCTTTCCTATGGCTCCCATCTCTTTATTTCCATGGTTGCACAGAAAAACAGGTGTTACCTTAAAAGGTAATATATTGTAATGTAAAGGCACTAATATGAAGACGAAAAGAAATATATAGTATTAAATTAAATATGAATGCACATAATGCACTTATGCATATTGCAGAATTTGGTGTAATGCGTAATGTATTTAATACCTACACCTTTAATTTTGTAATTAGGTATTTCTAAAATAAATGTTTAACCTGAGGACATTAAGTTCTCCTAATTTCTAGCATTTGTTCATTTTATTCATTTGATGCATTCATAGATAGATGTAATTCCTAAAGGCTGTGCTCTGCGTAGCATTGCCTAGCTCCAAGAACATGCCTTCTGTGCTTTTTTGCATAGATGCGGTCCAACCATAGCCACTGGGACCATATGTGACAGACCCCCGCCTGTGTTCGTGTGTCCGTGTGTGTTTTGCGTCTGCGTGTTGTGTGTGTGTGTGTGTGTGTGTCTGTGTGTGTCACAGTGTTGGGTTTTCTTGTGCTATGACAAATCCTTTCCACCCTTTTCATATCTGTGAACTTTCGGACAAAGGACTTAGTGAGCCGTCACATGCATCACTCAGTTAAATCACCACATCCACACACACACACACACACACACACATGCGCACACACACACATGTACTACCCCCTTTATCTTTCCTGCAAACCATCTAGCACCCCACCGAGATCTGCCAAGGTCTATACAGCGACCGCTGGCACTCCTTTTGTCTGAGGAACGGAGCTGCCGCTCACCCATTCATCACTCTCTCAATAGCCTGGGTCAATCTCACTCTAGCCCTGTGTCCACTCTGCCACAGCTCTACAGCAGAGAGCATGAGATCATACTTTTGAATTCATGTCTGAATAATCTTTCTTTCCTTCTTTTGCAGGAGAAAGGGCTGAGTGTGGAACTACGAGGTAAGACCCTTATGAAGATAAGCACATTACACAACATTTTTCTCATTGAGTCGAAGTCAGAGTATTTGATCGTATCTGAAAGAAGAGCAGTGAAACGAGCAGAAGTAACCATAGAAACAGAAATTTTTAAATCATTTTGGACCTCCTTTCAAGAGAAGAGGTATAAAAACACTGCTTTCATTCATGCAGGGATATTGAACACTTGCTAACTCGGAATACAGTATACTGGTAGCACTAGTGGAACAGTGTAGACAGATTGATGGTATTTAATATTAATATGGGAATTAATAATGAATAGCTAATGTTACTACAGAAGCTAATATGACTAGTCTTCCTTTAATGGAAAGTATTTAGCACATTACCTTATGCTTATGCTGATGATGCTTACTCTTGTTTGCATTCATAAACAGAGAGATTTCAGGTACTGTTTCTAAATAAGAGTAAGATGTGATGATAATAAACCTTAACCGTATCCTAGTAGAGTACAGTGTAGACAGATAGATGGTAATTGATAATTAATAATAAATAAAGTACTTTATATATTGGGGGACACACTGAATGAGAATATGACGGCCTAATGACATTCTTAGCATTAGTAGAGCGGTCTAGACAGATAAATGATCATTGATAATGAATAATTTAGCTCTATTGTCTCAGTCAAAGACTTACAGCATGTATCCAACAGAGGTGCAACAATATGGGAACTGTGGGCAAATGCCAATTTCCAGGATTTTTTAAATACAGATCTGCCAAAGCCAGTGTAGGTACACACACATTTATGGACTGTAGAAATTGTGGCATTGACTGGATTGAGATCACAGAAAAGTGCTTAGTTTATTGGCATAGGCCTACAAATGCAGTAAACATAATACCATGTAGATACTGAATGTTTAACACAGCACCCAGCACCACCTGAACATTCTCATTTTCCACAGTGCAATTAATATTTAATCAGTCAAAATTATTAATCAAATCCAAGATCTATTTTTCTGCTCATCTTCTAATACAGTCATGTGAAAAATCTTTTTACATTATTAAGAGATGGGGATATTATAAGTAAACACATACAACTAAAGATTCTTCTTAAAATAATTTGCTAAATGCAATTACAAGAAATGTAATTTAATTGACTTGTAGAACAATGTGCTATGAACAGATGAAACCAAAGTTTCATTATTTGGCATCTTGGTAATTTGGTATTTGGTAATTATTTGGTACAGTAACTGAAACCATGTTTGGCACAAACCAAACACAGGATTAGAGAACAAGAACCCATACTAACTATGAAGCATGGAGGTAGACATGGTATGGAGCTTTGCAGCAGGGCCTGGTAAATTAACCATCATAGAATCTGCTATAAATTTGTTATTGTATCAGAAGGTGGGTAAGTCTTATGTGAGACCTACAAAAACTGAAGCTGAAGTGGCGGTGGACCATGCAACATGACAATGACCCAAAACATTCCAGTACATCCACCAAGGACTGGTTCAAAAGAAGGAATAGAAGAGTCAGTGGCTAGATTTTAATCCTATTGAGATGCTGTGGGGTGATTTGAAATAGGCTGTGCATGAAAGAAACCCCTCAAACATCACACAGCTGTGAAATAATTCTGCATGAAGCAGTGGGAAAACATTCTCCCAGTCCATGTCTGAGACTGAAGGACGGTTATAGGAAATAGGAAATATCTAATTGATGTTATTTCAGCTGTAGTGCAAATTAACAGCTAATGGTGCATAGAGAGTCCCCTCCCAACGTTTTCCTCCCAACTTTGCATTTCTTCAGTTTTATTTGTTTAGTCATACTATGTTAAAAACTAATCTAATCTAATTCTGCTCACTGAATTGTTTTATTGAAAGACCAATTGCTCCCCTTCTGACAGCAGTGCGTTCACATAAAAGCTGTCTTTTGCCAGTCCATTTGCCTACAATTTCAGCCGCACAAACAACCCTGAACAGGCCAGTGACAAAGACAGAAAGAAGATGAAGGGCAAATATTTATTTTCTTGGCACCCCAACTGAGTAATTGCATAGCGGTCGAAGAGGACTTGTCCCCAAGCTGTCACTGGCACCTTCTCAACTCCTGCTGAGTAATGGTGGGGGTCCACTGTCAGTCTGCGAGGACAAGAGAATAGGGTGTCTGCTGGTGAGCAGATGTGAATGGCCATCTGTACAGGTGCCCATGAAATCCTGCCTTATCTGCTGAGTGGCATGCCAAAGCAGACAGTCATTTACTGTTCATCAGCTAGAACTGCAGCACATTAGCCCTTTGTGAAACTTTTACATTAGTCTTCTATGTAATCAGTGAGCTAAAAAAGCTGAAGTTGTGATTATTGAACTTGTACACGTCAGCGTCCGAGTCTTTTAGAAAAAAGGCATCGTTCATGAGTATATAATGGCCTTAATTAAAGACTGCCTTCAGAAGTAATGTAAACACTCACTAGGGCCATTCTCCTGAGGTTTGCAGCTGCACTGTGCAGTCACATGCTATTTGACTTGTATTGAGTTTGGTCGTGGGTCACAACTCTTGAGAGCAATTAAGCTTTCCTAGCCCAGCGTGTGCTGCTGTAGGGAACTGCTGCAGGATTCACTTACCGTAGAACTTTTTCTGAAGTGGTTATCAGTTAATTAGGGGCCAGATCAATTAGATCATAATTACAGTGCATTAAGGTGTACCACTCCTGCTGTTTCCTTAAACCTTTCATTAATTGCTGTTTCTTTCACTGGAACATTTTGACGTAGAGTAAATTGTAGATTTTTCTGTTGCGTGTTTAAACTTAATGGCTGGTGTTCATGCTAGGGTTGTTAGTTACTCAATACTCAACTTACACAGACAAACACATACAAAAAAGAGAGTATCAAAGTGTCAAAGAGGGTTTAAATGGCTTTTTTTTTTTAAAAGAAGGTTAGTATCTTTGACCGTTGTCATATCATGTCATGTCATGTCATGTAGACCGTGAACTTATAATTTTACAAAATTGAAATGTGCATGAGTAGGGATGTCCTAACCTTTAACAGTAGTATAAAGTTGCTAGAAAAAGTATGTGAACCCTTTGAAATTGCCTAGAATTTTGAATTGATTACTAATAAAATGTGGTCTAGTAACACAAAGACATAATTCCAGACTAACACAATATTGCACACACACAGTTTAACACACAAACAGTTCCTATAAACAGTTCTGCTTATATCCCTTATTGAGCACATTGAGTAAAATGTCAGTGCAGGCTAGAAAAAGTAAGTGATCCCTTGAATTTAATAATCTCGCTGTTCAACATCCGCCTCTATTACCTCCACCAAATATTTCCTATAGCTGCAAAGAAGATTCATGCAAATCTAGGACCATTCCTCCCTGCAAATGTACTTCATGTCATCAGATCCTTAATGTTCATATTCAGTTCCTCAATATTTCTGGGATAATGATGATAATCAGACCTCATTTTGCAAAAATGCAGGCTAGGAAAACTCCAGGTCATTCCAAGGGGTTTGCTTACTTTTCTTTCTATAGTCAGACATTTTTTTAAGACTCAGATTACATGATTAATCAGTGGACTATAGATATGATTGAGAAAGACTTGTAACATATCACTATATGCATTTGGTGGTATCTGTCTGTTTTGTCCCACCTTGCTGTCTCCATTCCACAGACCCCCTACCCTCCCCCCAAAACCACAGAAATTGCGGAAGCCCAGGCCACGCTCCGTCTATAATCATAAGCTGTTTAATGGAAATATGGAGTCCTTTATTAAGGTACCGCCACCTGCAGTGCTGTCAACGACAGCGCCCTCTGCTGGGGTGGAGGGATGCCTATCTTTACCCTCACTCCCTTGCTCTGTACATTCCTCTCTCTCATGCCTTCCTCTTCTCCTGGCAGTGATGATGCAGTTTATAAGGGTGGCTGCAGTTCACGCATGCTAACCTGTAACACTCAAGACCAGCATTTAGACAAGATATGGCCTTCTTTATATCAAGGATACTTGATTAGCGGGGTGTGTAGGATGGCTAGGCTCTGAAACGCCACCCTGTACTGCATCGTGAGCCGTTCCACAAGCTGCTCCAAGACTGAAAGCGACAGTGCCGTCTCCATGGCGATTCTGTCGTTTTTTTTTTTCCCTCTCTAACTGTTATTCTCTTGCTTCTCTCACCTCTCTGCTCCGCTTGCCACTGCTTTCTGTCCTAGGGGAAGACGGAATACACGTATTCGCAACCAGGTACTTAAGCACAGAGCTTGCTGTAGGATTTCCATGTTCCATATATTGCATTTATATTTTTATATCATATTTTGATCCTATTGCTGTAGTCAATAAATCCAGTGATGGTAATTCTCGGTCATTCTATGTTGATTATACTGTAATTGGACACTATTTAGATGTCCTCTTCGTTCATATAGAGTTATTGGAAAATTGGAATCATGTGGATTTCTAAATTAATAATTTTCATTCTAATAATACATTATTACATTAAAAGCTGTTGTATTTAGTTGTATTTAACAACTACTTATCTATTTCTTCATTTTTTTTTAAAGGAATACTTTGGCAAACAATCTAATTTACACAATTCTCCACATCACCCCAGATATAAAGTCTTAAAAATAAAGGTGCTTCTAATGATTCTGTGAGCTATGCCATCGAAGAAGTACTTTTGAGTCCATTAAAAACACATTTGTATTGTGGGTGTGAAGAACCTTTGAATTGGTAAAGAACGTTTTCATCACTGAAGGTTTTTTAGACTTTTTAAAGGCACTTCACACTCATAGATCTCTATTAGTTTAGTTCATTATGATTATTTTGTCAGGGGTCATGTACAAATGACATTAATCCTAATACAATTCTGAGAAGGCATTGATATTTAGCACACCTGTTTCAAATGGCTTTCATGCTTGCACAACCTCAGTGAAGACCTGCACTCTTAAATATAAATGTTCTTCAAATCTGTTTCCATAAAGAACCACATGTGTAACAGAAATGTGTGATTTAATTGAATTGAATTTAAGTCAATGAATGTTGTCACAAAGCAGCTTCACATAGTCCAAGCCTCTTTTGAGCAAGCCAGTGGCAACAGTGGCAAGGAAAAACTCCCTCAGATTGAAAGGAAGACACCTTCAGAAGAACCAAGACTCAAAAGAGGACCTTTTCTTCTCATGTTGACACCAGATGCACAACAAATAACAGAACAACAAGAATAACTGGACAGAAAGAGTGAGATGATTAAGAGCTATAGCTCATGTGTGAGCAGGTCATGAGTTATAAGAATGTGAGTGAGTGTAGGACCCATTCGCACTGTTATTGTGAAAGTCCATGCTGGTGAAACATCATATGAACAGCTATGTTGTATCTAGAGTAAAATGAGTGAACCAGTGTGAGTATCCAAAGCTACACTTCAGCGTCAGAGTGGGCAGCCGGGGGGGTGGAGAGCTTGATCTTTAAACTTATAAAAGGTTCTTCACACTCTTACATCTCTATATCTCTATTACAAACATGGCACTCTATGAAACCAATAGTGGGTCTTCTATGGCATCACTCAAAGCACCATTATTTTTAAAATAGTTCTTGTTATATTATTAGCTGTATAGCTCCACAGCTGAACTTAAGAAGCAAACTTGCCATGACTGACTGACTACATGTTGGACAAACAGAAAATTGTGTACATTTATTTTTTTTTTTTTTGCCAAACTATTCCTTCTAAATTTTTCTTTCGGTTGAGGACAGAAGTGCCTAATGCTGTGTTCCTTACTAAAATGACTTGATTGCATGCTTTAAAATGTGATCTATCTTTGGAATGTAAATCTGTCTTTTGTTATAACAAACTGCTAAGGCATAGAGCCCTATGAAATGTTTGTGCATATCCCGTCTATTAATCAACTAATTCCATAAGTAAAACTTAGCCACTATAAAATGTCATAGACCATATTGCATTGCCTACATTGTCTTTCAACTTCATTTTCAGGATTCAGGTCAGCCCATTCCTCTGGTGGTAGAGAGCTGTATTCGGTACATCAATCTTTATGGTAAGTAGATCAAGTTTCAGTTTGGCCTGTACATGTCTGCTCACAAGCTCTTAGTGGCTATAAAAGAGCTCTGCTTGAATACAGCTTCTTATCATTTATTGAGTCCTCCGCACTCTAAAGAGCATGGTGGCAGGTATGTAGATTTAGCACAGATGCTAATTTGAATGCAAGCTAATCTGTGCAGATACATCTGCTGGAAGTTCTGTCATTCTCTAAGCACTGTCACACGGAGACAGTTCTCCTAGCCTGCCATCTGTTTGAAACGTGGAATATGGCACTGTAGTGCTGTAGGGCTTTTTCCATCATGCATATTTGCTGTGGAGGAGCATGCTGTGTCCATAAAGCTGCAGGAAACAGGAAGCCATTTTTGTTTAGATCAGATTCTGTACTTTTGTTAGTATGAGGTTCTTTTTTATATGCCCATCACTGAGCATTATATTGAACAGCATTAACAACATAGACTCAGTCTGCCTTGTGTCAGCAGTCCAGACTGGTGGAGGTGGTGTAATGGTGTGGGAAATACTTTCCTGGCACACATTGGGTCTGTCCATACCAGTCAACTATTGCTTGAATTCCACAGCCTATTTGAGTATTGTTGCTGACCATGTTCATGTTCATCACACAATTCATGGCCCCAATGTACCCATATTATAATGGTGCACCACGTCACAAAGCAAAAGTCATCTCAAACTGCACTGTTAAAAGTATAAGTAAGGAGGTTTTTTAATGTAAAACTTTGGAGAAACCTTTAAGAAAAGGTTTTTAGAAGAAAAAGGTTTATTAAAGACTCTCAGAACACTTTAAGAGGTTCCTCCACAATTGAAGAACCCCTAAAAGCTCTTCTGACTGTGCCTTCAGTGGTCTTCCCAGTCACTGGACATGAATCACCTTTGAGATGTGGTAGAATGGAAGATTTACAGCCTGAAAACTGCTGTAAAATAAAATCTTATGGAATCCATGTCATCATGAATTGAGGCTGGTTCATAAGCAAAGGGAGGCTCTACCCAATTAGTATAGTGTTCAGTGAGTGTAGATTTGGATAGCATAAGTACATGTACATATTAAGGCACAACAAAAAAGCAGAGGCTGATCACAGAGTTTTACAGTCCGTTAGTTTAAATATTATACTGGATATTCAGATGTCTTATTGGTATAACAGTACACACTGCACTGTCATCTGCATAATATTTATGCACGTACTTACTGCATGTTTCACTTTATTATATTCTTCCTTCTGTTTATGTATCTGTACATATATGGGAGGCTACTTTGCTTCTAACTTTGCTTTACTCTTGTTTGCTTTTCATTGTACTTGTACTTCTGTGCTTCTGTATTTACCTGCATTTCCCTTTGGGATTAATAAAGTTATCTATCTATCTAACAAACACTGGCGTGTCTGGGTAGCTCTCAAATCGCATTAAATGTCTGCTCAATCTTTTTCTAAAAACCTTTCTCTATGAGGGTGTGCATGTGTTGTGTACTCCTCTCAGTGATCATATGTCTGCATATAAGAGATAAAAAAGGCAGAACATGACTTTCTACCTTAGTATCTTCATTTCGTTCCAGACCTTTCCCTCCTGTCAGCATGGCTTCTGCATCAATTGTAAGATTCTTAGAGATGGAGTTCAGATAGGCTGTCTTCTTTTAATTTCCTTTATCAGATTACCTTCTCCACCCTTGCCTCGCTGTTTGTCTACGCTTCACATGTTATTATGTCTGAGCTGGCCTCAGGGCATTCTCTCCCTTTGCCCTCCACATCTAATGAAATCTCAGAAACTGATCAGAGTAGCTTTAATAGAAACCATATGTCCCTCAAAAACCAAGAGGGCCCCTGCCTCGTGCAGCAAAAAGTCGCTTTACAACCAGATTGCATTTCCTGTTATGCATTTTCAGATTGCGTTCACGTCGTTGGCTGTCGTGCTGCTGGGATAATGGCAGGCTTTGACGTTTTCTAGGTTTCATGTTTCCTTTTCTATTTCAGGCCTCCAGCAGCAGGGCATATTTCGAGTTCCCGGATCTCAGGTGGAAGTCAACGACATTAAAAATTCATTCGAGAGAGGTTGGTGTCCAAGCGTGGAGCCCCTAATTGTTTTTGAATTGCTTTTCTTCTTCTAACTTAGACAATCTGTTTTGTCAGCCCATGTCAGAAAAGATTATCTTTACATATGAAAGAAGGGAATGACATTTCTAAATCGAATCTGACATTGGGTTGCCTTAGTGTCCTGTTCAATAAATACCTCGATTGCTAGTTGATGTTTTCAGTGATCTACTTCCTCCACAACACAGTCTTATCGGGCACAAAGCCCGTTGTTTATTATTGTATATTATTGTTGGGTTTATTTGCATTAATTTATTCTGAGCCATGTTACAGTTTATGACGCATAAATAGATAAAATATCCTCTTGAGTTGTTTCAAAACTTGCTTTTATGTTGGGCAAGATCTGATATGGTAGAACATTCAGTCATGAATCATGAACGCCAGGTTTTCTAGCAGGTCTTTAAAGCAGCGAGTTTTCCCTCTTTCAGGCGAAGACCCACTGATTGACGATCAGAGTGATCATGACATAAACTCGGTGGCAGGCGTTCTGAAGCTGTACTTCAGAGGGCTGGAGAATCCTCTTTTCCCTAAAGAGCGCTTCCTGGACTTCATCTCCACCATCAGTGAGTTCTCCTTGCTGCTAGAGCCCTGCTTGAACTACTGAAAGAGCTTTGAACTTTCCTTTCTGCTCTGACTTCAGTGTGCTCGTTTTTACATGGACATCTAATAAATCTGAATGGTGTCCACCAGCATGTGATTGAAGGTGTAGTTTGGCCAAACATCAAATGTGCACATGTTTTCCCTGACTACAGATGCAGCCTAGAATCAGTTTTGGTTTTGTTCTGGAAATGAATGTAGTTAATAGATTGTGTGAACTCATATCCCATTAGTAAGCCTTGTGCAACCTGCATGTCTAAATCATCACAACCTTGCTTCAGGCTGCATCACGTTTTCACTAATCTCAAAATAGACTTGTTTATGCGGTTTCTGTCACTGGAAATTGAGAAAAAAGCTAAACCCAGTATCAACTACGTCTATGCCCGAATTCATCCATGCTTTAATTTCTTTTTATCAGCAGTAGTATATCATATATTGTTAGAAGTCAATACAGAGAACACTCCTTTTCTTTGAAAGACTGAAAAAAAGAAAATATTTCAAATGGCAGACAGTGTATATGAAAAGAGAAATGACCCAGAACACATTAATTCATTTGGCTCCATGTTTTGACTGGTGAAGGACATTCAGGTGAAGATGCTGAGCACGTCCATGGTCACTCTGTTTTTCCATGCAGAGCTGAAAGACAAAGATAGCAGGCTATAAGATATGAACATCCATAAAAATATGCAAACGTAGCATATGTTCTCCAGATCGTCAGACTTGAATAAGCTTAAAGTTACTTCACTTATGGAGTTTGAACTTTTAGAAGTGGTACATGCACATAAATGCACATAAATGAATGAGTTATTTTGGCCGTGTACTCGATAAACACAATAGAAATTTGACACTTCAGACATGTCGTAATTTTGAAATACCATCCTCATTTGGAGATACCGCCATCATTTTAAATACCATGTCATACGGTATTTTCGCTAGGCCCCTCAACCCTAGTTTTTACCAGTTTATTTAGCTACATTAGCCTACTTGTAGCTCCAGTGCAAAACTAAAGACGTTTATCTTTGCTTATTGACTACTGCTGTAGAAAAAGGAATATTGTGTGATTTTATTATTTGGCCAAACTGTTCCTTTAAGATTTTGGTAGGTAGATTCTGAAGGATCGTTTGAGGGAAGTGTGGAAGAATATTATTCGTGTGTTTATTTGTTTCAGAGCTTGAGTCGTCTGCTGAAAGAGTCCATCACATTCAGCAGATGATTGTCACTCTTCCTCGTACCATCATCATCGTCATGAGATACCTGTTTGCGTTCCTCAACCAGTGAGTCTTTAGCTTTTGAACTGGATTTCTTGACATGACAGTATATTTTCAGTGAGAAACTGAAGGCTGTTCTACATGCTTTGTTTTCAGCTCTTCTTCTGTGTGCTTGTTCTGCTGTACAGTAAATCAGCATGTATATGAATAACTGTAGTCAAAGACTAGATTCAGAGTTATTGAACGGTACGGTACTGTTCATGTCTGATGCATTACTGCGTCTGTCAAGCAGTGCTTTACAGGTTATTTATACCAGCGGAAAGCCATGACTCTGTGCGGTGTTATACCTGTCCTTTTTTTATTGTACTGATATTGATGCCTCTTCTGCATGCTTCCCCCTACAGGACAAAGAATTTGATTTCACAGCCTGAGTTTTTAACTGGACAGTTTCTTTATTTATGCACTCGTTTACTGTGGCAGGCCTGCAGGTTCTTCAGCTCTGGCTTTGTATAATTCTCCTGCTTTTAAGTCTCCTTTTCAACAGGCCCGTTGATTCTTCAGTGATTTCTGGATACAGTTCAAATTGAGTCAGGTTGAACATAAATGCCAGGAAAAAGAGACTGCTGCTATTCTTTAAATCACGCCTTGTAAACAATCCTTGTTCATCATGATTTTGTGCATCAGAGGCAGGGAGGGCTGATTTCAATTCAGTGGTACAATACACAATACACATAGGTGGTACAGTCACCTGGAAATTGTTATTAACATGGTTGTAGGAGGATCATCAATGATTCTGGACGGTTATATAGGATGAAAGCAAATGTTTGAGAAACTGAACACTCGCTCAGAACATAAATGTCAAAGATGTACTGTTCAGATGACCATATGAAACCAAGATGAATCAAATGTCACTTATCACAGAGGCACACTCTCTATAACATGTAGAAGACTAGAGTTACTACTTTAAAAATAGTCAGTTGCATTATCAGTTACAGCAATGTTAGAGTTACATTCTGCACCAAAAGGCTCAAGTCTGCACTCACTACACTCCCCTTTGGACAGGATGCATTTTAGATAGATCATTTTAGATAGTTTCACACAGGAGAAATGTGAAGCACTGTATACAGTCTTTTTACTGAACAAAAATGTAAACTTACATTTTTGTTGTTAAAAAATAAGGTCTGTTAATGTTTCAGCACTTACAAAAATAGCTTCCCTTCCCCCCAAAAGAGCATGTAAGGTGCTGAATGCAAAAAGGGATGTAACCAGAGAAGTAGGTGTGAACAGCACTCCTATAACTAGATAATATTTAATGAACACAGACACAGCCTGTCCTTAGTGTGTGTTTTTACGTACCTGCCTATTCTGTCTACAGCAATTTAGCCCCACCCATTCACTCTGATTGTTTTATCCTGCTTTTTAAACAGGGCACAATATAGAACAGCCAATCAGAACAACACATATTTACATATATTTGCAAGTCACAGTAACAACTATTTAATTCTAGGAGGATAATAAAGGATATGGGCTCTTAAAGTATGACTGCTTGTTTAGATGTCAAGTTACAAAGCAATTCCATATAACAATGCACAGGTGATAACGCTGACTAGGACAGGGCCAAATTTAGCTAAACAATCACATTCATAACCTTTCTGCAACGTTATTTAATAGACTTTATCTAGCAAACAGACCATTCACACCGGTTTTGCAGTTTTTAATCAACTACAACATTAACAAAACAGGGCATTGCAGTAGGCTGACCTGGTCAGAAGATAACATTATCTCACAGAGTCATAGGCTCTTCCAGTAATATTATTATTTTATAATAATAAAAAGGGGGGTTACATATCTTTACTGAACTTACTCTGTGTATAAGCTATAATATCTGACCTTCCTGAAATAAAAGTCTAACTGGTCAAACCATGTCCTGAGAGATGATTTGAATCACATTTGAAAGTATGTAGACATGTGGCTCAAATCCAGATAGAAGAAGGCAGATACCATGCAGCCTTTTGCTGTTCAGACTGCTGATAGTCTGTCATGCTCAAATAGAATATGCTGAAAGTTTGGATTTGAGCTGCCTGTCTGATCAAACTCAAAATGTGAGATACATTTTAAGGTGTGTATGCACCAGAGGAAGAGTACAGGAGGGTTACAATGAATAATGATGTCTTGTTTAGTACAGTACTTTCAGTAAATACTGACTTCTGAAATCATAAATTTGGAGAGTGTGGTCATAGAGACTCTGAGGCATTGAACATTTCTCTCCCTCCTTCTTCTTGCTTCACCCAAATCAGCCTGTCCCAGTACAGCGATGAAAACATGATGGACCCCTACAACCTGGCCATCTGTTTTGGCCCCACGTTGATGCCCATCCCTGACAGCCAGGACCCTGTGGCGTGCCAGGCCCACGTCAACGAGGTCATCAAGACCATCATCATCCACAACGAGGTCATCTTCCCCGGCCATCGCGAGCTGGAGGGCCCTGTCTATGAAAAGTGCATGACTGGAGGAGAGGAGTACTGGTAAGAAAAGGGGCGTCCATTAAGTCAAATAGCAAATGCAATACCTCGTGTTCTATGGCGCAGAGTAATGCAGCTTGATTGAATTTTCTGCTCCAGATGAAAAGAGGGTTCATCAGTCAGGTCACGTAATGGAAAATGCTCAAGAAAGCTTAATGGCAAAAAAGCCGCAGAAATTTAAGTGATTCTGGCTGCAAAAGTGAGGATTTTTATTCACTGGTATTGTTGCGCCTATTACTGTGCAGTACTGTCAGTATCAGTTCTGTTGCAATGTGTACTGCTTTTGGAATCTTCCTTTGTACTGACAGCTGTGTGTGTGTGTCTGTGTGTGTGTGTAGTGACAGCCCCCACAGTGAACCAGGCACCATTGACGAGGCTGACAACGGAACAGAGCCACACACTAGTGATGACGGTACGGGCAGACACGCAGACTTGTTTGTTTATTTATCTCCTCATTTGTTCATTCAGCTTCCCTATTTCATGGCATTTCAGGACAGGAGTCTCTATAAGCAGCAACATTACTACCCAATAAAAATTTGGTCTAATTGTAGACTTATATTTTTTTAATTAAGAGGCAGAAGAGTTTAGTCTTATGTAATTGTTATGTGAAGTCCTGGGGTTCTAAAGGGTTTTGTCATTGAGTTGTTTGTGTGTGCTCGTGTTTCTGTTTGCATTTGTGAATTGAAATTGAAATCAGATGTTGAATAAAACAGCAGTCTTAGAGTCTTTACTTGGCTTGAGATGCCGTATACAATTCAGTAAATGAGATATTTGCCCTGTCCGGAATACCACAATGACAAGGATTTATATAGACCACACCTCCATATGTTAGAGATGGGACAGTGATTTAGTTAATAAAACATGCAAGTAATCCCAACAGTTTCCAATTTGAATAATTATGGTATGTGTTTTCATAAAGTCCATTAATTACACTGTGGAAAAAAATAACCTACAGCTGCCGGTTTCTGACGAAGCATGTGCCAGATGTTTAAACACATGTTTACATGGTTAATCTGAAAGGTAAACAGCAGCAGTGCTGTTAAATAATGGCTTCATTTAAAGTGTTGTTGATTTGTTGGTGGCATAAAGAAAGAAATAAGAGCCTATTAATTGAATCTATTTATTTGGAAATGAATTCAGTGTGTATTAGTGCTTTACACATGTGTTACGTGATGTGACAATAAATATGATATGATTTAATTTTATATATGTTAAGAACACCAGAGTAATACTGAGAACTTTCTACTAATCTCAAAATACTAAAAACTAATCTTTTTGATAGTAGTTTCCATAAGTGAATCAAATTTGTAGTCTTCTTAATTGTTACTGTATGTATATACAGTCCTCTACAGGAAACAAACTTAAATATGGATTTTTTTGCACATTTTACAGCATAATTCCCATTTATTTTCTGAATTTCACATGCTCATTAAATTTAACAAATAAAACATAGCGTATATAATGTGCCATTACTTTTGTACATGCATCTTGTTCTCTGTAGGAAATGTGAACTTATGTACACTTCACACAACCACATATGAAATTACAAACAGTAGGGTGACACATATTCATTGTTTTCCAAAATCAAGGATAAGAAAAGTTTATTATGGTCAGGATGTTGAAGAATCACCACCCCACCTCATCCCTAACTCCCCAACAATGGAGCACCGTAATTATTCCACAGAACACAGTTCTACTGATCCACAGCTCAATGCTGGGGGGCTTTATACCCCTCATGCCCACACCTGGCATGAGGCATGGTGCCAGTAGGTTCATGTTTATCTGCTCCAGAGAGTCCTATTCTATTGGCAGTACTTTTCTACAGGGATTAGACTAGCTGTGTGTGTGTGTGTGTGTGTGTGTGTGTGTGCATTTGCACATCTGTATCAGCAATGGGTGCAACTTAAAGTAGCTGAATGGATTCACTAGAAGAGACATTTGTCATATATATTTCTCCAAAATGGCAGCTTTACAGGTGAAGGAAAACTTCTTTAATGGAAAGAAACTTGAATGCTGAGAGTTACTTAGAGAAGATGGCCTTAATTTTTCTCACACTCTCTCACCCTCTGTATCCTTCCTTGTCCCTCACTTTCTTGCTCTTTTTGTCACGCCTCTTTCTCTTTTTCTATCTCTCTTCTCTCTTTTTATCCTCTCTGTCTCTCCCTTCCTGTTTCTCTGTGTCTCTGTCTTTCTTCTCTCCCCCCTATCCCCCTCAATTTTTCACTCTTTTTGTCTCGCCCCTCATTTTATCCTTCCAGTCTCCATTACTTTCTCATTCTCTTATTGTCTCTGTCCTCTCACTTTATCCTCTCTCTCACCCCGTCTCTCTCACTCTCTTTCTATTCTCTTTCTTTCTTTATTTCACACACTCCTCTCCTCCAACGCTAATCTGTTGGCAAGATTCTTGCATAACGGTATTTGCAGCTTTGTTATCATTGAACAGTTTGAGGAAAATGCCATTCCTATGTCCTCCTTTTTTCCTCTTCAGCTTCACGTTCACCTCTCCTCATCTGCCTTTTATCTCTCTGCTCCCGTTCTCTGGTCTCTCTCACTCGTCTGCTTTCTTTGCTTGTGGTTCACAAACAGGCCTTAGGGGCTTCTACCTTCAGCTGTTCCTCTCTGCCATTTCACTCAGTGACTTGCAGAAAATAAGCAGTCTTGCAAATACGCTGAAACAAGGGCAGCACATGATTATCAGTAAAACTGATAAATATTGCAACAACAATATTAGAGTCATGACTGAAGTAGTGTGTCTCTGAATGGATGTGCAGCAAGTTCACACTCTAGGTTTTATCTGTGTAATTAAATATAACCTTAATCTTTGAGCAAATATCTAAACATGCTAAAATACAGAAGCATTGTTCCCTATTTGGCAGAATAGAAGTAATGAAAAACTGTCAGCTACGTCACTGCTGTATCGTAAGCCGGGATTCCCTGTACAGCTTTTTTTACTATGGGCCTACAAATAATTAATAAATAAATGAATAAATGCATTTATATTTATGGTGTTTAGCAGCCACTCTTATTTAACATGGAGAAGTGCTACGCTGCCCAATCAGAAAATATCCCTAGCTACTGTGAATAGATAAAGAGATAAGTCTAATATTGGATACTACCAAATACAAAATTGCAATTGGTAATGAAAATAGTCATTAGATTTAAAAGTTAAAAAGCCCTGTTTGTCAGCACACACACCTCGGACAGATTGTTATAGCATTATTACCTTCTGCCCAAGTGCACACAGAGTAAATTCTGGTGTGTTTTCTCTCCCATTCTCTGTCCGTTGTGTGTCTGTAGGTAATTTCACCCCTGGCTAAAGACCTTAATGGAACTGATTGGCTTTGCTGGTTGAATCGGAGATTCCCCACTGAGAGGCTATTTATTCTGTGCATGTGTTTAACCCCCGCTGACCTGTGTGTCTGTCTGAGTCTGCCCCAGACACATAGCTAAACGCTGGCCAGCTCTGTGGCCAGGCTAATGACACTGAGGCAATGTGAGATGACAGGTTTGATAGGTTTTAGATAGAGCCTTATCTTCACTTTGCATTTTGAATAGCATGGCTGTATTAAAAAAGCTGTTTATCAGAGCAGGAAATGAAAGCACATTCCCAGGTGGATGGAGCTGTGCCATAAGGCTTTTTAGGCATATCATGTCTGATGTAGACTCTTAAACTTTATTTCATTTAGTAAAACAGTGCAAACTGGCTGAGTTATTCTTGTGTTACAGCAGCAAGTCTGGAATCACCACAGAACAGTTTGACTGTTGTGTGAGAGAGTGTGATCGATTCACACGGGATCTAAAATCTTGGCATAAATGACTGAGATGAGAGTGGCTGCTTGATTTATGTGCTGCTGTCACCTGCAAAAATGTGATGACAACTAATCTTGCAGTAATACCAACCCAATTATAATAATAATAAAATTTTACTTTGAAAATTAGCACCAGGCTATAGGCTATGCTACGCAATGGCTTGCCTAAAGCTGCCAGCAGTGCACACCTCTTGGGAGTCCTTTTAATTATTTTCTGGATTTGACTGTTTGCCGCTCACAACCCGAGGTATCTGTGCCATGAACAATGAAACCAAATGCCTCCTCGAGCACCTCCCTACTTTTCCACAGGATACTACATACATGTTGATTCACACAGAATTAATATAACCTAGGGTCATTTCAATGGCTCATTTTACAGAAGGTAAAAGGCACAGGAATCTTTGCTTAAACAGAAGAGCACAGTCCGTAAAAATGACTGACATGGCACATTAGAATGGGACTGAAATCACTGAGAAACACTGGTAATATTTACATTATCCAACCTCCTAATGTAAAACTAATCCTGTCTGAAGAAGGCTTTAGCTAGATCCTGTGAAAAACAAATAGGAAATGCAGTGTTAAGCAAGATTACAGATATTATAGTATTGTTTTAAAGGTTTATAAAGAGACGTTTTTAATGCTCAGGTGTAGAAACTGACAAAATCATGATAGTTGTGACCAGCTTAGCTTTGCTATGAGATGCTCTGTCTAAGTGTCTGAGGCAGAGACTGCAGCATCTGCCATGCTAAATAGTCCACCATTAAAAGCACATACAGTACAGTGTGCTCAGTGCAGAAGCATGTAGATTTGGGCACAGTCTTTGGCCTCCTGGCACGTAGCACACTTAATTGTGAAAGCACTTCACAGATTTACATGTTTAGTGCCGAAATAATGTGGAAATAATGTTCTCTCTCTCTCTCTCTCTCTCTCTCTCTCTCTCTCTCTCTCTCTCTCTCTCAGAGGTGGAACAGATTGAGGCCATTGCTAAGTTTGATTACGTTGGGCGGAGTCCACGGGAGTTGTCCTTTAAGAAGGGAGCCTCTCTGCTGCTGTACCACCGGGCATCTGAAGACTGGTGGGAAGGAAGGCACAACGGGGTGGACGGCCTCATACCTCACCAGTACATTGTTGTGCAGGACCTGTGAGTGCACACAAACACACAAGACACTGATATGAGATCAGTACAAAAGTCATCAGTTTAATACTGTTCTGAAAGCATCAAACCCTTGCTGTGTGTGCCTGCAACATTAGGGAAAGTTACAAACTGAAGCTTGTTGTAGTGTTTAACATTCAGATGGAGAATGGCACTGAGTGGCAAATAAGAGCCTACACTATGTAATTTGGGTCTGCAGTGTGGGATCTTCACTCGGCTTCTTTATCTGGTTGTCATGCTGTGGAATGAGAAATAAGGAAGCACGAATTCTGGGCATGAGAATAGCTATGACTTAGGAAGTTTTTAGGGGTGCGAATCTCTGACATGGTAATGATTTCATCCCAGTTCTTTAGGAAGATTTAAAAAAATGACCATATATGAATATAGATAATTAGTCATATTAGATTATCATTATAAATGGTTAGTCATAAAGTTCCAGAATTGATTAAGTTAGAAGCTTTTGGTTTCGGTTGGGGGAAAAACACAAATGAATGCATGGTTAATTAATATACTGTAAATATACAGACTGTCCTGAAGCATATAATGAGTGTTTAAGAATAAAGATGACCTGTCTTTGAGGCAACTTGGAGCCAGGCAGACTATCCCAGATCAAACTGTTAGTCATGTAGGCCTATGTAAGTGAAATGAAGTGAGCTTTATGTAATCATTTATGTAACAACTAAATCAAGCTTTGAACAGATGAGACTCTGTGAGCCAAAGCACCTGTCATACTGTCACACTCCATAACATTAAACCTCTGTCTTCACCCTCCTCTCTCAGGGATGACGCCTTTTCTGACAGTCTGAGTCAGAAGGCAGACAGTGAAGCAAGTAGTGGACCATTGCTGGATGATAAGGCCTCGTCCAAAAATGACCTCCATTCACCGTGTGAGCAGTCGCCTGATTATAACTTCAGCGGTGTGATGGGCAGGTGAGTGCTGAAAGTGCAGATGGAAGAATAATGAGGATGAGCAATGTCATTTACTCCCATTGAGTTTATCTCTCTTAAAGTGGTGTGGGTCAAGTGTCCGTTGAAGGCATTGTATAGGGACAGCATGCACTGTCTGTCATACTTTTGAGAAAAACTAACTTTACAAATGACCATGTTTTCATCTGTTGTTTTAAAGCAGCTTTATGTAGCATTTTCATCCTAAAATAAAATCATTGTGATTCTCCACTGACTTGCTGGTACTGTACTATGAATTTTGGTGACATGGGCAGGAGAACGCTCACAAGAACTGATTAGCGGAGCTTAACCCAAATCATATATGTGTAGAATTGTTTAATTATCAGTTCACATGCCGCTTTCACATTCAGTACCAATTCTGTATCTCTCAGAAATCTGGAAATGAATGAATTCTTCCATAATACTGCTTTGATATATTCAAGTCTATTGAAGTACACAGCTATATCAGGTCTGTTTTTTGCATTTCTGTTTAAAATACACTCCCATCATGTTTTCCATCTACCAATGCATCTTGTCAGAGATTTCAACAGCCCTCAAATGGATTTGAATCATGTTTGGGGGAAATAAATCTATATGTGTTACACAAGTTTGGAAAACATAAGCAAAACCTGATTTTCATTCCTGCCATTTTGTTAAAAAGTCCAGACTCTAACCCATTAGAGACTATAGAAACTATAGACTATATATTCCTATCGAAGGACCTAAAAAAAACAATTTGTGCAAGAAAACACACCAACCTCACTGAGTTGAAGCAGCAGTGGGCCAGAATACTCAAATCCATTACAGAATCAATCACAAGTTGTCAGAAATGTATTTTATTAAAGTTATTGCTGCTCGAGGGGAATCACACCAGTTACAAATGAGTCTTTATCTAGTTTCCAAACTCTGGTTGGGTTGTCGTCTACTCTGCAATGAAAAGAAATGTGATGATGATGTACAGTACAGTACAGTACAGTACAGGTAAGTTCAATCATAACAGTAGGATCTTGCTGTTGTTCAAGTGTGTTTAACTGTGTATCATGTTGGCTTTGTCAGGGTGAGGTTGCGCTCGGACGGAGCTGCCATCCCTCGCCGACGAAGTGGTACAGAGAGCCAGAGCCCCACGCGAGGCACGGATACACCCCCTCGCGCTGCTGCCTGTCCCAGCAGCCCACACAAAGTAGCAGTGAGCAGGGGCAGAGTGGAGAGCCCTGAGAAGAGACGGCTGGGCACGTTTGGCAGCGCCGGCAGCATTAACTACCCTGAGAGAAAGGCCTACCCTGAGGGTCATCCATTGAGGCCCGGCTCAGGGGCCACACGCCACAGCAGCCTTGGAGACCACAAGAGCCTGGAGGCTGAGGCTTTAGCCGAGGTGAGGGAGACTCCTTTGTCAGACACTATAACCTTAATAATAATAGTATTAATAAGACGACGATGGCAATGAAGGTTCATGTTTTTAAACTTCAGATCCCTTCATGAATATTTGTCATTTTAACTTAAAACTTCAAATAATTTCAAAGTAATTTTTGACAAGTCTATTGGTTCATTCATTGAGAAGGGCTGCTGGCACGTTTCGGGGATGTAAAAAAACTGAGATTTTTTCTTTTTATGTTGTTTTATGTGTCACTAAAATATGCCTCTCATTTTAATAAAGGCATTTCATTGCATTATCATTAGCCTAGTTTGTAATACCCTCTGGCATCTTTACTATTTAAAAGGGCTCATGTGGCCATGAGCATGCTTGGGAATAAACGGCCATGGATTCATTTGATTCATTTAGCATTAGTTTAATAATCCAGACAGTGGCAGAGGACTCTTTTAGATGACTCACTCTGTTTGCATTTAGCTGAACTGAGAAAACACAGTCTGACAGAAAGACAGTTCATGAAATGGAAGCATTATATTAAAGCAAAAAGAGGTCATGAGCTTGGAGTTCACAATCTGATCATTCTGTCTGACAGGAGAGACAAGAGATGATTAAATTCATCCTATGATCTTTAATTACGTAGTAATTTAGAGTCAGCAAGTGTGTGGTGGTGGTAGTGGGAAGCTGATATACTGCCATCAAAATGTAATGTTGGCTTAATAGTCAAGAGTCTGAGAGAGAACAAAAGCATTTCGAATGAATTAGTGATTCTGAATGTTTTCGGTGTGCCTTATCTCTTAATTATAATGACTGTTGACAAAGTCACTGTAGTATTCTCTTGAGAATCCATATGTGAACGTGTGATACATGCAGGAGTTAACACCTCTTATCATTGTGGCTTTAATATGGCTTCTGGAGTCATAAGACGGGCCAGAGCCCATTGGTTTGAATGAGGGGAGACAAGCACTGAGTTTTATAGCATATGAGGCCTGGCTGAGGCGCTGTGTAAATGCCATAGATAAAGTACAGCAGTGACATAAGGGACTTATGAGGTAAATATACAGCAAAGACCCGCTCAGTGAAGCCAAAGCTCAGATAGCAATCATAAATCTGTCCTGTAGAGTGCAGGGAACTTTCAAGAAACTCAGGATTTTCAAGGAATCAATAAGAGTTTGCTGCTGAGAATGAGCTTAAAGAGTCTGCATGGTCCATTAACTGTTATCTAGATGCTAGGTCAGAAATACTACATTTCTGGAAATGCCATTACAATAAATTGTTTTAGTTATTGCCGTGCTGATGCGTGTCAGTTGTTTTGTTTTGTTTGTTTGTTTTTCTTCATATCAGACAGTTTGTAATGTTTGTAAATCTTTCTGACCTACAGGACATAGAGAAGACTATGACCACTGCTCTTCATGAGCTCCGGGAGCTAGAACGCCAGAATACAGCCAAGCAGGCTCCAGATGTAGTGCTGGACACTCTGGAACCTCTGAAGAACCCAGTGAGCTCCGAACCGGCCAGCCCCTTACATACCATTATGATCAGGGATCCAGATGCAGCGCTGCGGCGTGGGAGCAGCTCCACCTCAGAGATGATGACCACCTTCAAGCCGGCACTGTCCGCCAGGCTGGCTGGTGCTCAGCTCAGACCTCCGCCCATGAGGCCGGTGCGGCCGCCCCCGACCCAGCACCGCTCCAGCAGTTCCAGTTCATCTGGCATGGGCAGCCCGGCGGTCACCCCCACAGAAAAAGGCTTTCCCAACAGCTCAGCTGCAACATCCTCCTCAAACATGGGGGATAAACAAGGAGGCAGCATGTAGCCCCACCAGGGTTATGGTCAAAGCCTAGTGTATAGCTCCTAGACCTGGCGAGATTACTCTAGGCTTATGAAGACCAAAATGAAGGGGGAGGGGTGATCAGATTTTTTTTTTCTTCTTCTTCTCATTCTAGCTTTAGATTTTGCAAATTCTGAATCAGCCTCAGAACACTGTAGAAGTGAGCCCTGGTTACTATGGCAACGAGGCGTGTGAAGTATATCAGTTAGCGCTCTGTGAAGCACATTGAAAGGTAAGGTGGGGGGAAAATTGATGAAAAATGAATAAATGTGTGTTGGTATATGGATATATCTGTGGTATATACACATACAGTATACACATATACGGCATCCTCTAACATATATGTGTATATAAATATACATACGTTATATGAGCTCTTTTTTCCTTTTCTCTTCCTTTTTTTTTTTTTTTTAAAAAACCTCAGACACTATTAAGTGACCCACTTTGGCCAGTCTCTTGCTTTCGACATGAACTCACTGTAGGTAGAGCAATACTAAATGAGTTTAGCATTTGTTTCTCTCTGCACTGGTTGGCCAGAGTTGTTCTGTTATCGAGGAGGCGGGGCCCCCAGCTAGCTCCTCCCACCACACTAGACTGTTTGTTCGAAGCAGACTGTCGCTCAAAGCAAAGCCTGCCCAAATGGCAACCTTTGCGCTGTTGTAAATAGAGATATACTGTACTTGAACTTGTAATGCCTTTTGTTTTGTAGTATAAGGGATGTTCAGCAGCATAACAGCATAGCCAAGTTGTAAACATATATGAGATGCAGAAACTGAAAACCAATATACATTACGAACTAACTGTAAGAAATCTGTGGTAAAAATGTAGTTTAACTTGTATATACTTTTTAGGTAGGTTCTTTTTTTAAATGTTAAACATGTACATTTGTGGACAGAACAGGCAAGAATGGCATTTATTTGAACAAAAAATGATCACAACCAGCAAATGAAGAAATAGTTCATCGCTATGGGTACTTGATGGTAGCTGTCTGAGCCATTACTTTTAGTTAAGACTAGATTCAGTATCAGTCTAAATATGGTAGTTTTTTGTTTTTTTTTACATTTGTTTTCTTAATTTGCAGATTAACTATCATATGCATCTTTACTTTTTTATATATTTTTATATATTTCTGTCATCATTAGTGGGATAGATGTTAATGTCTCAGTCAAACAATCTGAAAACTAAAAAGTGTTTGTAGTTCAGTCCTAACATTGATTGACTGCACCAAAGCTATCTTAAGCTATACTCTGTCCCAAGTATAGTGCGTATCAGGATTCTACTTCTGCTTTGTGTTCCTAGGTGGTGTTAAAGCCTATTTAAAAATTCAATGACATTCTTATATTTCACATTATAGTTTCATTTCTGAAGTATTTGAGTTAACATACGACTAAATCCGTAATGAAAATGAATGAATCTCACTAACAAAACTAAAATAAACTCAATACTCAACTCAGTACTTAATACTAAAGTATTGAATGGAGCACCACCCATCATCCCAGAGAACACCATTCCACTGCTTCACAGCTGAATGCTAGGGGGGCTTTATACTCCTCTAGCCCAGTGCTTCTCTACAGGGACTAGAAAAGCTGTATGTGTGCATTTGCATGTGTGTGTGTCAGCAATGGGGGCTGCTTAAAGTAGCTGAATGCATTAATTAGAAGGGGTGTCCACAAACATTTGGTCATATAGTGTTGTTTTAAAAGAAAAAAGAAGTGATCTTCTCTTTAGAGGTAAACTTGTGGAGTTTGTCCTTTTAGCTCAAGTGTCATTAAAGCAAATAGGGACAAATACTAATACCAAGACCCTCTAAAATTCTAAAATTAAGATTTGACCTATCACTCAAATGATTTAGCTAATAATATATTTTGTAATGAAAACAGAAACCTCATACATACATAAATTAGCATGTCATTAACGATATTATTCAAGTGTGCAAATTAACAATCACAATGAATATTCATGTCAATCACTGCTTTCTAAAGAAGTGGAAGGGCTGTAGTATGCTGTATCTCTGGCATATGGAATTAATAAACATTAGCAAATTAGTTTGGCTTGTGATTTAACTGTAAATCCAGGCTGCATGGTTTCTGATGGCATTCAGAGATGCGTTCTAATCCCAGATTGAAGATTCACACCCCGTGTTAAACCAGCTCCTCCCGGGAGCATCTCAGCTGCCCCCAATCTGTCATACAATTTCCAGTTCATCTTTTAAACTGGTTTCCAGTCATCTCCTCCTCCCCCGCCGCACTGGAAGGAGGGGGAATTCCCGCTTCGACCGACTGACCCACTTATCCACTTCAGTCAGTTCAGCTTTAATCTCATCTTCACCACAGATAATCAACCATGTCTGCAGTTCTGCCTTTCCTAATTGCCACCTCTTGCCTGTTCTGCTCAGATCTACAGTATGTAAATGCTTGTATAGCTGCATAAAAAAAGAGAAAGAGAAAAAAATATGCTGGGGAAAAAGTACTGTTACTGCACACTTCTTGATTTCTAATGTGATGGACGTGAGAGTCGAGCCCTTGTCTTAATGTGTCAACAGCACAGAAGTCTATCTTGCCTTTTCTTTTTCTTGCTATTTTGGCCTTTTTTTGCTTCAAACATGCACACACATCTTTTTGTGTGAGTCCTACCCCTGTCTAATGTGCCATACATGTTTTGTTTTGCACTGTGTTGCATCTTTTAAGTGGGAATTACTTGACCCTTTTCTACTGCTGGCAATTTGTGTCAGCATTAGCACCCGGTAATTAGCGGTAGCTAGCAGCTGGCTCGCGTCTTAGGCTTGCCCCCTGCATGGAATTTCATTCTGCATGTGAGGGAGACAGACGTGCATGTGCTATTACACCACCACCTGCAAAGAGACCAGCCGAAGACGATGCGTCAGGGCCTTTCTCGGATTAACACATGGATAATTGATAGCGATGAGAAGATTCATACAGTAGGCCAACATTTAAAGGAATATTCCAGTGTTTTTCATTGTAATCTCCACACGTATCATCTGTGCCACAGATAATAAGATGCTATGATACTTTAAAGGGGCCATAGAATGCACTTGAGTATTTAAAGCAGCATTATCCAGGATTTTTACCCTAAAATAACAGCTTCAAAATTATGTTTATGCTCCACTGCCCTGTAATGGACACAGTAGTGCCGCTAGTATTGCTAGTCTGGGCTAAGCATGCTGCTAACTGAAGTATAGGAGAAGACGGAAAGATAGATTGGCTATGCATCAGTATTGGCCAATAATTAGAAAACGTGCAATCAGGGAACGGTCAGTAATTTAGCAGATCCAGAGAGCTGGTCAGATCATATGTATGTATAAATATATATGTAGAATGTGTAAGACTAATATGCCTCTTAGGGGAAGCTGAGTAAAGACTTTTAACACCACTAATCAGATACCCCTCTCAGTATCAGTATCGACAGTCTGTATCAGCCCTAAAAACACTGATCTGTCCATTTCTAGTACGTAACCTTGGCGAACTAAGTGACGCTGCCTAACTCGAGTCATATTCGTGTAGAATCCTGTAATATTAGTCTGTCATATCCTGTCCACATGCTGTCAGTGACGGTTCTTTATGTCTCAGCTTGTATCATGCATGTGGAAAGCATGTATTTTAGTTGTGGTCCTCTTCACGCCTGTAGGGTGTGCCCAGGAGCAAAAAAATCCCATTCTGAACATAATGCTGCTTTAAAGTGTTTATCGGTATACAAATAGTGTGTGACTTAAAAATGGCAAAAAATACCAGCCGATTTACAACCCCAGGCTAGGGTTAGCTTTTAGCCTGGCACCTGCTAGCTTTCCTAGCCGTAGCTTCCTGGCTTGCTGAATTTGTGCTTGAAATCAGCTTTACAGCTCTGGTTCGGTTACATTGGATTTCTGTTCAATCTGGAGACGACAAAAGTTTTCAACATTTATGTTTTATCTCTTATTTGTTCCAAACTCTCATCAACAACTATCTCAAGGTAAATAGTTTTCCATTTTATGGCCCCTTTAAGACTGGAAACATTGGGCAGTTGCTAATTCTGTCAATGAATGTTTTTGTGAAGCATGTTTTTCTGTCGAGCACCTGGATTCTTAGCTGAATCTGTAGTTTGTCCTTGCAGAGGGAGATGGGGAATTGTCCCAGTCCTCTGCCTGATAATGCATGAATGCCAGAAAGCCTGATGGAGGTACAATGTAACCAGAATTGTACAATGTAACAAGACATGCTTGCTTCAGTTTAGCCTTCAGCAGGCATATATTTGACATTGATGGAATGCAGCAACTGTCCGATGGTCTTTATCATAATTGTATCTCAAGGAAAAAAATCTGCTCCAGAGACAAGCATTAAAAAGATGATTTGTGGTAACTGATGGTACGACTCAGGTGTGTCGATTCGGCAGATAAGTTAGGTTTGAAAAACTGAGAGTATTCCCTTAACTGTCTTGCTGTGCTACTTCTCAGATTGTGCACATATGTATACAGAATGAATATGCACAGTATTCTCATACAGCATGAGTCGCTTTAAAATGTGCCCTTCTGTCTTACAGTCACTCACTATGCCTTCCAACATGAGAGGACATCAGTGAGGATAGGATTCTAGACGTCTGCACGCTATGACCTATGATCAAATCCTGTACAGGACCATGATATGGATGAATTGTCCATTAAGTAGGTGAAATTCTGTCCTTCTGACTCCGTCCAGCTTCACTTGATGCTGCTGCGTCTTACCACAGTTAATGCACTGCCCTCTAGTGGACAGAACAGACATTGTCCCTCCACCAAACGTCCCTCTGCTGGTGAATTCTAGTATTTTGAAGATAAATTCTCCTAAATTCTCCTTGAATTTAAGGTTTGCTGTCGCAGCCTAGGAGTTTTTATCATTAGCTGTTGGAACAAATTGCCACTACATTGCAGAATCCACAACATGGTCATTGAAAAAAAGCTCGGAAGAGCTTCTCTCTGCTTCGATGCATCAGAGACAATGTTAATGTTGAGTTGGTAGGTTCAGACATGAACTTTTTTTGTAGCAGCCTGCGTTATTTAAAGAATTTAACTTGCATCCTTAGGTTGGACCCTTCTGAGATCGTCTCCTGCTATAAGCACAAACAGGAAGGTGTGTGTAAAGATGACAGACTTGTAGTTTCTTAGTTATCTTGGAGCCTTTTAACAACTTTGTGACATTTTTGTTGAGTCATAGCTGTTTTTCAGCTGTTTTTTTTCCTGATTCATCACCTTGCGATCATCTAACGCTTACTGTCAGGGTCTTTTGTTCATTCTACATTCTCACATATCAGTTTGCTGGCGTACAGACATTGTTGATGGTTTTGCTGGAGTTTAATAAGAGGCAGATTACAGATAGCCGCTGTCTAGATCACCACATATCAAACTTCATCATCATCATCTGCATTTAGTAATTCCTTCCATTAGTGTCTCCTCCTTAAACGACCCCGACTGTGCTGCACAAAAGCTCTGACTTTCTGACTTTCTCTCCATGTAATCCTAACCCTAGCTAACGCACCGCACTATTTAAGGCCTAGTCAGATCTTCTTTGGTACTTGCACGATTACTGATTACTGAAGGCACTTGGTGCACCCCTGTCCTTTCTAGACTGTATGTGGGCTGTAAATTCCAGAAGACTTTTTTTTTGTTTGTTTTAATAGATTTGGAACGTATGCTATAAAGGGTGTGTATTGTATGTATGCTAAACTGTATGTATGCTAAGGTAACATAGGCTTTCTCCTTCTCTAGACACAACGTTCATGAATCCAAACTTGCCGTCTGTCTGTGCTAGTGGGTTGTGAAAAAGTGACATACTGTTTTTTGCCCTCCTCTTGACACTTTTGTCTAGTGATGCTGTTTGTTAATGAGTGTTTGGATGGTTGAATCCTCCCTGTGATGTAGGTTAACTGTACACCATGCCACTGTTTGGATGTGAAGAATATTCAAGTCCAAAATAAAAACAAATTAACTTTTTTGGATCTCGTTTGAAATGATTACAGTGCACCTCTCCCTTACATCCAAGGCTGGTTCTTGCTGTAAGCGGAGTAAGCAATTGATTGAGTCCCAAAACCAAGCCACAAGACCACAATGATGCACAAACCACTTAATTAAATCTAATTATTTATTTATTGTCAAATTTTTATTATTTATAGACAATTTCTTTGTTTAACACAGACACCCGTACAAAAGGGGTTTTGTAGTAAATGTAATGGTTCCAAACACCAATCAGCCATAAAAGCTCCACTGACGGGTGAAGTGAAAAACATTGATTGTCTTCATCTACAGTGGCGTCTGTCAATGGGTGGGATATATTAGGCAGCAAGTAAACAGTCAGTTTGTGAAGTTGGTGTGTTAAAGCAGAAATGTTACACAAGCATAAGAAGGGCCAAATTGTAATGGCTAGAACGCTGGGTCAGAGCATCTCCAAAACATCAGGCTGATCTTGAGGGGTTTTTCTGGTATGCAGTGATCAGTACCTACCAAAAGTGCTCCAAGAAAGAACAACCCGTGAACTGGTGACAGGGTAATTGGCAACTAACGTTCATTGATGCGGCCCATGAAGGCCCCACATCACAACTCCTCACAACAGGATTTAAAGGATCTGCTGCTAATGTCTTGGTGCCAGATTACCACAGGACACCTTCAGAGGTTTTGTCCATTTGAGTCCATGCCACAAATGGTCAAATCTGCCGCTGTGGCAGCACAAGGGGGACCCACTCACTGGAGAGTGCCGTGATGGTTGGTGCCAGAGACCTGATCTGATCTACAACTGCAAACGAAATTGTTGGGGTCCTCTTTTGTCAGCCAAGAACAAAAAGCTGAAGCTGCAGTGAGACGGTAAACTGAAAAAACGTTGCCTGATCTGACCAACATCCATTTCTGCTGGGGCAGACCGATGGTAGGGTCAGTCTTTGACACCAATAGCAAGAATGCATGAACCCAACCTGCCTGTGTCAACAGTCCAGGCTGGTAGCAACACTGCCTTCCCCATAGCAGACTAGGCTTTGATTCTTTAGCCAATCAAGCACACCATCATACAGTTGGAACACTTTTAGGTGTACTGTCACCATGTGCATCCCTTCATGGCACAATTTACCTATCTTCTAACGACTACTTTGAGCATGATAATGCACCATATCACACAGCAGACGTCGCCTGGTTTAGTGAGCATGACAATACGTTCAGGGTTCTTCAGTGGTCTTCCCAGTCATGGGATCCAATAGAACACCATTGGGATGTGGTATAACAGGAGATTTGCAGCATGAGACATGTGACACAATCATGTCAACTAAATCAGAATCTCAGAGAAGAGCATGAGGAATCCGTGCCATGACGAATTGAGACAAGTCCTACCCAGGACCAGTATTAGTATTAGTATTCCTGATAAAATGCAGAAGAGGACTGAATGTTTGCAGTACTTCTTCTCACCACTTGATGGAGACGGAGTAACAGAAAGTGACACTGCTGGACTTCAAGCAGTGACTTCAAGAATTCAATAGAAAGAGGTAATAAAGTCTTATGAGTTTCTCCTGGTCTTGGTTATTTTTGAAAGCCATGGTAGTACAATCAGTCCAAGCCAGCGAGCAATCTTTTCTTCTTTCATTAGCTTCCCAGTTTGGCCAGTATGTGTGAGAAAGCCTTTTGATTTGCTCTTGAGTGCTAAGGCAAGATTTGCACCAATCAGTTATTCATTTGTCGTAATTCATCAGAATACAGTCATCTAGTGAAGCGTGGAGCGCAGATAAACAAAGTCCCATTTGTCACACCTGACAGACTCTTAATAAACAAGACACAAACATGACGACCATCCTTCCCTCGCCTTCAGACAGTCACTCAAAGAGAGCCATTACTTTTACTGAGCACACAATGTTCCCTGTGTGTCCTTTTTCCTTTATTCCCTCACATTCTGAGAAAAAAGAGTCATAAACATCCTCGCTCGAATACTGATTGTCAGATATGCTTGAATGTACCTTGTATTGTAATCAGCACAGTGGGCAGGAGGCAGTTACTATCTATTGATTGCCAGGCTTCATCAGTCACACGTGGTCATAGGTAGTGTATTTTGACATAGCCTACTACACCTATGTGTCACAAGCTATAGATGTCTGATTAGGCTAGTAAAGATGAGGTGAGTACATTGGCTAATAGATCACATACTTATGCCCCCCCATATGTTTACTGCAATTCCTGTGATCATGATAAGGATAAGGCTGCACAAAGCTAAACATTGCTGTTCTAATAGTGATGAATTAGAGCATTGTAGCTTGCAGTTCAATTGGCCCTGTTGAACCTGTGTGTGTCCTGTGTGTGTGGAGCTTTGTCAGGGGAGCTGATGCATGGTGGTTAAGTTGAGCCTGTCATTCAGTCTCTCTCACGTATCTCATTTTTATTCATAGACCACCCCGTAACGTCACGACAACAGACAAGATTGGTTTTCTTTGAAAGTTTTCAAGAAGGGAAAGTAAAAGTTTGGAGTGTACATGTCCACCAGGAGATGTGCCGGCAAGACAGCAGGACCTCAAAAAACACTTTTATGAAGAGTAACCATCATTCAGCACATTTTCTCATGTGGTCTTCCATATGCAGCAGGCCTTAAATTGCAGGATGGAGCAGTGCAGGGTACTCTGTGAGGAGTGGTGAAGATCCAGAGGGTGATAAAATGACAGCTCCTCCATGTATGAAACTCAAACCATCTGCCATTAAGCTCAGAGAAAGCTATCCTCCGATTTTGTGTGCAACACACAGTGTTACAGAAAAAGCTCTGTGTAGAAGCATTTCAGGACCCTCAAAAGCAAAAGGTGAGCACCCACAAACATTTCTGTAACTGTGAACAGTAAAGTGAGTGGAGGATGAACTGATTTGGAAATGTTAAACCTTGACAGTTTTAAAGTGAAAATAGTCCTTCATTAACTTTTCAGGGCTATGGATTGTTTGTTAGGAAAGGCTGGGAGATGAAAATGTGAAGGCTTAATCAATACTCTGGCTTCTCAAACCATGTCCCAATAATCAGCTGACATGAGCTCCTCTAAGCAGCTGCTTAGCGCTCTAAAAACAATTGATGGCCACCAAGCAGCAGGAGACTATAAGATAGCGTAGTGTTTTCAGGTGGCTACTTCCTCAGTTCTTAATGAGGATATAAAGAAATGGCAGTAGAAAGCAAGCTGAGGTCTGGAAGACCAAACTAACTGCTTGTAGGATTGCTAGAAAGCCAAATCAAAACCCCTCTTCTGACTTCATGAAGATTTAGCAGGCTATGGAGTGGTGAAGCTCTGTTCTAGTGCACAATTATAACCTTCTGAAACACCAAAAAAACTAAATTCAGCATTAAAACTTTTTGAAGGAACATCTAAACAAGCCTGATGCACACTGAACAAAGGCTCCGTGCAACGCCTCTCATTCATTTTCTCCACAATTAGGCCTTTGAGATGTTGTTTGCTGTAGTCAGATAAACATCGTCTCCACAGTGATTATACTAAAGCTTTTAGACGAGTGGATTTGGGGGCAAAACACCTGGACCAAGACAACTCTATTTAATTCTGTTTCTCAGCCTTAAAAAAAAAAGGTATGTATTTTTAGGTAAAAAATGCTACATATTGTCACTTTCACTGATTATAAGATATTTTAGTCTAAGCCCCCCTAATTAACTTTCTGGACCCTTATGATCAACCTTAAGATTTAAGGGGCTGCAATAGAAACAATGCAAAGACATGATTTATGAAGACTTATGATCTGAAACGTTGTGGAAGTAAAAACATCTTGGGTTGAATTCAGTTGCTGTTGTAATTTGATGAGCAGCTTGCGCATCTCTCCCAAAACATTTTCCCCTCTGAGTCGCGCTCAAACAGAAACAGCAGGTTGTTTAAGAAGACTCTGTTGGTCTAATTTGACGATTCTCTGCGACAATTAAGGAACAAATATGCACATTCTACTTAATTAAGCGTAATTTTATCTGTTTATGTCAGAACATTCACTGTTATGGTAATTTCTCCCCACAGGCCCCGTCACCTATCTCATCTCATTTTTACTTTATTGGGACAAATGAACTGCCTGGCAATTACTAGCTAATGAAAAGCCCTCGAGAAAAATCAAGTTACACAACTGCACCATTTACTAGGATTACTACCTTCTCAGGAGAAACATTGTGTTTTGCAACTGAAAAAGTGAGAGAACAATCCATTCTCCAGTCTAAAAATTCATATTTTTGCTAAAGCCATCCCATAAAAACATACAGATGGCACTTTCATAATCAGTATCCATTGCCCTGCCTGGGGTTTATTGCTTTACTGCTTTAAAGGCCTCATCAGAACTACCAGAGTTATTAACTGAACTCAAACCCACAGACGTCACGGCCTTTACAATCTGTGATCAGGCTCTCTGACCACTGGGCTAGCCCAGAGCCTGAGTGTGGGAGAGGTTTTGATTTGAGCCTGGAGGCCGGATTTGCAGACACAAACGAAGTCTAGTTATAGAAATGGGGTTTTAATGGAAGATCCAGTTTGGTGGACAGTGATCTAACTCTATGTAAGATAAAATTAACTTTGACATTAAGTCGGGAACAAACAGCATATGACATCTATATGAAATGAAAATGTGTTATATGTTCTATATTGGAATGGTGAGGTTTCCCACAGCTATCATCGTTCATTTCTACATGACCATCTCCAACCTTTTTTATTTCTTATTCTGATTTAAACAGACCATTTTGGAACTGTGCCTCCAACACTGGCATATGTCAATGACTTCTGTTCAGATTGGCTGCCCTCGAAAAAACAGACCAGACTGAGACATTTTTTGGACAAAAGGTCTGTGCACATTACTTTTAGTCCGTATAGCACTGCAGCATAAATCAGGACTGTACATGTAGTCAAACAGACTGATATGCATTTTTCTGAGGAAGGTGAGGAACCCCTCACTGTACTACAACTGTTGGATATGCTATAATTCCAGAGACTGAAGTGCTGTAATCAGAATATCGTAATATGAATGACATGAATTATTACAGTTTATGGACAGCGTACCACCACTCCTATGGTAGCTAAATCTTTCTGCAGGTCCTTTCTGGACAACATATGGGCAGCTCTATGTGAGCAACTTTTTGGTCTTCCAAATCTTGCCTTGACGTTCAGTTTCTGACAGTTCCTCCTGCCATTTTAAACAACGCAAATTGTGAGCTGAAAGCAGCTGAAAGGCTGATGCCTTTTTTATAGCCTTCTGCTTTATTGGTATCATTTAGCTTCATTTTCCAATCCCCAGTCAGATGTTTAGAGAAGCTCATTGTTACATCCCACCCAGCCTGCTCATGTGAAGCTCACATGGGTGGAACGTAGGCTAGGTGGGTTCTGGGCTCTGAGTGGGTTTGTACATGCATTTTTACTGGGACCCAGTTAGGCTTCCCAATTAGGACCCATCATTACAGCCCACCTTAGTCTTTCATGGGTCAAATCTAGGCCCCATGTGCAGTGTACAACCAAGATAAGGCCCATGTTTAACCCCTCCTGGTCCCATCACCTTGGTGGGCATCTATATGTAGGGCCAACATGGAACTCAAGGACAAAACTTTCTGAATCCAGTTGGGCCACACTTACGGCCCTATTAGCTGGGTTTTTGACCTGCTAAATCAGTCCTGACACCTCATGGCTTTTTTATTTTCTAGAAAAGTTATTTTCTAGAACAGTATTGAATATAAAATACTAAATATTTAATAAATAATATATAATATAATCACCAGTTTATATATATATATATATATATATATATATATATATATGTATATATATGGTGATGGTGGAATTTTATAGCATGTGGTAAGATCAGTCTTTGTTCATCAGATCAATCAGAACAAATATTTTCAAAATCTAAATAGGAATTAAGAGAATAAACAAGAGAATCCGGTTGTTTTCCTTAATCTTCTTTGTTCCTGTATTTTTTCCATCTGCTCAGCTCGCCTCTGCAGATTTATCCTGACTGTTGTGGCCTTTTGTTCATCACCGTTAGAAGGAATCAAGACAGGAATTTTCTTTAAATCTCTCATTAACTCCCTCTGTGGATGTTAGCAGAAAGTCTTTATTAGGTTGCATGTTGTTCAGGGGAGCCTGTGGTGGACATACATTTGAGATTCCTTTGAAAAGACTGAATTACTGACAGCATGGCTCCTGTTTCCTCCGGAGCGTAAACACTTAGTGAAATGATCTATGATTTATGCACTGAAAAAGGAAAATGACTCCGATACAGTTGTCTGGAGAGCACTACAATGCCTCCTCTTAAACGTTGGACATGTTCATAAAAGAGTCTTTTATTACAGGACATGAAGTAACTCTCTTATTACGTACCAGTCCCTCACAGTTATGCTGTAGTTATGATTATGATGGCAGGGCGGCAAAAAAGTTGGTCCAGTTACGGTTATGACACGGCAGTGGAAACAAAATGGGATGTTGGTTTCTTTGGGATTTCAGGGATGCCGAACAACTTGTAGCACTTGGACATGACAACAAATCCAAACACTGGCCAAAAACACAGCATTCGATTCGTCAATAAGCATTTTTCATAACACCATAGTACTGGACAATACCAGTGCTCCAACTATGACGAGATAAGACAACCATATTCACCATTGGTTTTGGACACAGATGGATTTTGGCCTCCGCCTTTAATCCATCTGAGCAATGAACACACACACATACTAGTGATTGAACACACGTGCCCGGAGTGTTGGTGGCCAGGGAGCAGAGAGGGTGAAGAGCCTTGCTCAAGGGTGCTCAACAGTGGCAGCTTGTCGAGCCCCGGTATCAAACCCTCAACTCTGTCATCAATAGCCCGGTGCTCTCTAACCACTGAGGCGCCGCTGCCCTGCTGCATCATTATGGAAATGTTTACAAAGATGCATGCTGCCACTGACCGAGTACCACTGCAAATGCAGCTTCACCAAAATGGGAATTACACAGTGTCAAACAGATGACGGACTAAACGGTCACTTCACAGCCCCCAGTCTGTTCGAATCACAGTGCCTTGATTGTCAATCATGCTCTTATTTGTGTGCTTTTACAAAAGTCTAGAAAAACAGCAGACATCCCCCTCCGAGTATACTTTGCCGTCATTACAACCTGCTGAAGGTGCAGTGACGTGGCAACAGCGCTGCCATGGTGACACTCCTGTGCGCTGCTGCTGTTTTGAGGCGCTGATGCTGCTGTAATTGGTCTGAATTAGGGGGCTTTGGCAGATGGCTCACCGCACTGCATTCAGCATGCCCTCAACAGATCAATACAGGCAGCTAATTACAGCACACACTCAAGGAGCCAGATCTCACACTTTGAAGCCAGGCAAGGATGCAGAAATCACAGCAGGTTTTCACAAAATCACAAAAAGTGCCGAGACCGTTTTACACGAATGCACTGGAAGCATTGGAGTGTTTAGAAAGTAAAGCAGCGGGACGGAAACCAGGCTTTTAATTATGTAATACTGCTTTGTGTTAGAAACATTAGACTGGGGTACTTCTCTGGTCCTGGTAGATCACCCCTCTAGCTCCTTGTCTTCCAAAGAAAAGCTGGGAAATTCTAAAACCCAAACATTTTTAATTCATTATATTTACCCCCTCAAAAGTTCAATAGTGAAAGCCCTGGTTTAGGCTGGCAAAACTGTAAAATGTAATGCTGACAGGGGAATATGGTGGAGCTGATCATGCAGAGCAGCACATCACCTCTGCTAGACTTTGGTAACACGGTCCTCATAGTCTAGACTCTGCAAGTTCTGGAGACATGGGTTGCTAAGTGAACCAGGCCTCATGGCCATGGCTTTCTTTATACAAGTGTCTGCAAAAGTGGAGCTCAAACTCAGCATGTGGCAAAGCGAAAGGCGTGGAGGCAAACGGGGATCCAGGGAAGCGTTACAGTATTAAAACTATATTATAATATACTGCATCTGTGAGCCTGTTTTAGCCACACTTTTTCACAAGCCCCCACTTCAGCATGCATTTCAATGGGCTTGCAGCATCACATCTCAGCCTTTTTCTGCCCCAACTTAAGTCAAGTACTTAATATTCCTATTTTTTTCCCAATACAAAGGGCAGTTGCTGAATTTCATGAATAAAAATGTGAAGACAGACATGAGAGAATGTCCCACCAGTGCTGCTTCCAATCCAACATCCCAGCACTGGAGCAACATAGTAATATTAGTAGTTCTGATTACATTGACTTTCCCTAAGGTTTATTGGTATCCATGCACAATTAGGCCGATAATCTGGACTACACAAATTTGATTAAATCAGTGACTCACCTAGGAATGATAGCCAACACAGTGTCCATGTACGTATGTAGATCTACAGTGATGGACACCAGTCCTACAGGAAGTGATGGCCCTATATTAGAGCAGGGGTATTTAGTTCCAGTCCTGGAGGCTGAAAGACACACCTACAAGAGTAAGAAAGGTTGCCAGCTTGATCCCCTGAATGGGAGGCAGTTGGGGGGTTGGGGGGGGGGTGCAGGAACAGTGTTTCTCCTACCTTGGCATTCACAGCTGAGGTGCCCTTGAACAAGGCACCTAACCCCCAATAGCTTCATGGTGGCTGCCAACTGCTCTGGGTGTGTTTGTTCACTGCCATAGATGGGTTGAATGTAGAGGCTAAGTTCTGCTGTGCAGTGCCTCTAAATTGTGATTGTGATTTGAATGAAATCTCTGGCACCAGAGTGTAAAACAAAAACTGGTCAAGGAATGCAGGCCAGGACTGCTTGACAGTTCTCATTTTTCTTCAATGTGCTCTGCTGTCTCACTCGGGCTGCCCATAATGAGTTATTCAAAGATGCGTGAGCCTGAGCAAGCCGCAAATATCCGATCATCGTGGCAGGTGAATCAGCTAAATAGCTGAGCCTATTACTTTAAGCAGAAACAGTCCCCTGTGCCTCACTGCTAAGCATTTTGGCTCTCTGGTAAGATTGTTCTTGGAAACCGTGCAGCTCAGAAGACTGTCTGGGTTTGTTTATTTGCCAAGGGGGCATTGTGTGTGAAGCTGACCGACGTTTGGAGACAGCAGGTTTTTTGGTTTATAAATCCGCTCTTGAAGGGAGGGCCTGGAGCGCCAGGCAGAGCAGTGACTATCTCTGCCATCTCAGAGGGCATCAGGGAGCAGGGGACGTGCTCCAGGAACACACAGAGCACTTTGGACCACACCCTTAATCCAGCTGTAATCATCCCTTTAGCAGCTGGCACAGGGAAGAAGAGAGCCAAGCCAAGAGAAGATGTGCAGCAATAAGAGCGAAATCAGGCTTAGGAGCAGGGTAACAGCACTGAGGCTGAGGAGCTTCAATCAGCTGTTTATTGTGGAGGGGAAGCGAGGACTAGAGGAGGACGAGTTGCCCATTAGATTTAGACGTCCTCTTCTTAGACGTTTGGTTCCTCTCAGTGTTCCTAAGAAACACAATTTGATGTACAAAGGCAGTAATGGGCTGTGATTACAATGAAACTGGACAGTAATTTCACTGTTATTCTGTAATTACAGCCCATTCCTGGGTTTGTATGTCACACCTTTTATCTTTCATTTGTGACTTACTGCATATTGTTTTATTGTTTTGTTATAATAAGCAAACTACCCAACCAACGTCACAGGAGATGCAAAACGCAGAGATATGGAAAGAATATTAGTTTTCTTTTACAACTAATAGGATCTAGATCCACTGTAATTACAGGCTGTAATTATGTATGTCATACATGCTCTTAAAAATGTTATAATCATAAAAACATTCAGATTTACAGTGATTTGCTGATTTAACCGATCAGCGATTTGATGATAAAGCCATTAAGGTTTAATAACTGAATGTAAATGGATCAAATAGAAAAATGACACTACAATAACTAGCACCAGTAAAAATGACATGTTTGATATTACTGTTATTACCACAGTGATGATTGTAGCTTAAAAATAAAATGTATGTTTTACCATTATTTTTACCATTCATTAAGTTTTACCACATTTTACCATTAATAATAATTATTTTACCAAATTATGTATCATCATTTTAAAATAGAAACCCATAACTTTGTATCAACAGTGTGTTTGCCCACTAAACAATGTGACTGATGATGTTGATAATGATAATTCTGATGCTGCTGCTGATGATTCTCATGCTGATAATGCTGCAGATGATGCTGATGATGCTGATAATGCTGCAGATGATGCAGATACTGAGGATGATGCGGATGTTGATAATGCTGCAGATGATGCTGCAGATGCTGATGCTGATAATGCTGCAGATGATGCAGATACTGAGGATGATGCTGATGCTGATAATGCTGCAGATGATGCTAATAATGCTGCAGATACAGAGAATGGTGCTGATGATGCTGATAATGCTGCAGATAATTCAGATAATGCTGATAATGTTAATAAGGCTGCAGATGATGCAGATGCTCAAGATGATGCTGAAGCTGATATTGCTGCAGATGGTGAAGATGATAATACTGATAATGCTGCAAATGAGGCAGCTGCTAAAGATGATGCCACTCACAATGATTCTGATGATGCTGATGACAAAGATGATTACGCTGCTGGTGTGACTGATGGTGATGATATTAGTGATGATGCTGTTCCTGCTCATAATGCTGCTACTGATCACAATGACTATGTTGATGATGCTGATCATGAAGTAAACAACAGGTGATAGAGACATTCTTGACATTCTATGCTTGGACATTGAGGTCCACTGAATCATACGTATCCATAACAGCACATCACATAACGGATGAATGGAATCTGGACTCGTATGTGCTACAAACTCGGGCAATGCATGACACAAGAGAGAACCTTGCAGGGTTACTGAAGGCTGTTACTGAATGGAGCAACAGAAAATGCATTTAATATGATGTCACAGTTTCATTTTCAAACATAAACTACAAATGATGTTTTGCACACAGCCTGAATCTCGCCACACAGAAAGTACTGAAATTACAAACAGTGGAGGGAATACTCAGCAGGATCCAGCATGTAACAAGCTTTTTCAGACAGAGCACCATAGCCAGACAACAGCTAAAACACAAACAAGACTTGTTCCAACTCCCAAAACACTGCTTAATCAGACGTCTTCACAAGATGGAACAGGCCCCGAAGCTGACGAAGGATGCCACTGTGGTAACGTCAGAGGAGGAATCGTTGCACCACTGTATGCCAAGCCTGGCATGGGCACAGATAAGAGCCTGGATGAAAAACAGAAAGTGAAGTACATCAAGATCTAGGAAAGAGATACCAATGAGCTGGAGACAATGTTGCTGGCATCAGCTATTGATCCTGTTGATCCACCATTTCTCTCTGAAGCAGAGACCAATGAGACCTACTACAAAGTTACTGATATGGTGGTGGCTTCCATAAGAAACAACTGCTGCTGCAGGTGGAACTAAAAGGTTAAGAGATTACGTATCACCATCATGATTTTGAAGCTGTTATTTTAAGGTAAAATGCGACATAATGGTGCTATAAGATTAGAAATAACGTAATTTAAAAGTTACATATTTTGCAGAAGATGCAGGATGTAAACCGTTCATTTGGAGGATATCTGTAAAGTGTTGCCTTTAGTTGGGAATAAAGCTTACAGTAGATAAGGGAATGGGATTAAATGTTGAATTAAAAAAACAACTATGAAACAAAGATATGACATCATGAAGCATTCAACCATTCGACAGTGAGCTGGACATGAGATGCTGAACACGGCTGAGGGTGGATGCCGAGTGGAAGCAGACCAAGTGTGAAGGTAAACAGCAGCCATCTGTCATGTCAGCCAACTGATTAGGCTGGAGCCGTGCTGGTGTGGGCCAGAGCAGCGGCTGCAGATGCTAACGCAATATCCCTTTACACAGCAGGTGGGGGGAGAGCAAGACGTCTCCACACACATACGCACAACCACACACACACACAACACTGATGACTCAGAAGGCACTCCTCATTCACATGTCTGCACCATGGAATGATTCAGTAACATTCTTCTGGCTATAAATAAACCAGGTGTGCTTGGAAATCTGACCATATTATAATGAGCTAACAGGTTTGAAGTATACGATTCAAATGATGGATAGCTAGATAGATAGATACACTTTATTGATCCTGAAGGAAATTTAGCAGCCAGTAGCAGTTAAACAAATTCAGCACAGTCATACAATACAATAATAAATAGAACGACATTTAAAAAAACGTGTACGGCGTGTACGGCCAGACAAGAAGATGATGAACACTCGCAGAGATGGAAGCAAAGCAAGATCGTTTATTAAGCGATACAAACAAAACAAGGGGCTATGAAAAGCAAAGTGCAGCAACTATGGGTTAAACAGAGAACACAATCAAAACATGGCAAACAAGATGGCGAGAATAACAACTCTGGGACTGGGAGGAGCAGAGAGCTGAGCATGATACTGGAGCAGGAGCAGGAGCAACCACAAACTAGGTGCAGAGCTGCGCTCTGTAAACAAACAGGTAGCTGGGGAGCCAGCTGCCTGACTAGAAAACGAAGCCAACCAAACCAGTGGTTGGCAGAGTAAGCAGTGACTGCCTAGAACTGGGGTCGCCTAGGAGCTGTACGCAATTAGCCCTGCTAAATAGCTTCAAACAGACAATCCCCAGATGGCTTACTAATACGACCAGATAATTGGATGACTCACCTAGGTCATCCATTCATCGTTCCACACAGTGTCCAAAAAGTGAGACTCATCCGTGTGTGCCGTCTCTATGTGCTATCAGATAGCACCTATCGAGCAAGGGAAACTTGGTCAAAACATTGTGTGTAAGAAAGGTTTCAGATCTGACAGTTGCAAAGCAGAGTTAAGAGGGAGGCACACTGGCTTTTCACACTGCACAGCTGCATAACTCCTTCTGAGTCTCTCAAAGTCTTTAAAAAGCACAACTACAAATTAGGTGCAGAGCTGCGCTCTGTAAACAAACGGGTAGCTGGGGAGCCAGCTGCCTGACTAGAAAACAAAGCCAACCAAACCGGAGTATGCAGCGACTGCCTAGAACTGGGGTCGCCAAGGGGCATGAGCAGGAAGCGAACGTAACACACTTGCCTCTCGAATCAGACTGTGATAACCCTTGACTAAGAATGGAACTCTGGCCAACCTGAATATGTCACCATTGCTTGGGGAATCACGGGTTCCTGGAGATTCAATTCACAGCAAGGAGTGGCCGCCGTGGAGTTCCTTAAATGCTCCCAGTCCCAGGTGCAACACATGAACAATGAATGAACCGTGACAAACACAAAAGAACCGTAAATGAGGCAGAAGTCCTTATTTGGGCCTGCGGGCCTACTCGCGATCACCCCGGGGGAGGGCGCGATAACGAGGGCCTGACAATTTGAACCTAACCAGAAATACACTGTGTGCAGAATTATTCAGCAAATGAGTATTTTGATCACATCATTCTTTTTATACATGTTGTCCTACTCCAAGCTTTATAGGCTTGAAAGCCAACTACCAATCAAGTAAATCAGGAGATGTGCATGTCTGTAATGAGAAGGGGTGTGGTCTAATGACATTAACACCCTATATAAGGTGTGCTTAATTATTAGGCAACTTCCTTTCCTTTGGCAAAATGGGTTAGAAGAGAGATTTGATGGACTCTGAAAAGTAAAAAATTGTGAGATGTCTTGCAGAGGGATGTAGCAGTCTTGAAATTGCCAAACTTTTGAAGCGTGATCACCGAACAATCAAGCATTTCATGGCAAATAGCCAACGTGTCGAAAAAAAAAGGCGCAAAATAACTGCCCATGAATTGAGGAAAATCAAGCGTGAAGCTGCCAAGATGCCATTTGCCACCAGTTTTTCCATATTTCAGAGCTGCAACATTACTGGAGTATCAAAAAGCACAAGGTGTGCGATACTCAGGGACATGGCCAAGGTAAGGAAGGCTGAAAAACAACCACCTTTGAACAAGAAACATAAGATAAAACGTCAAGACTGGGCCAAGAAATATCTTAAGACTGATTTTTCTAAGGTTTTATGGACTGATGAAATGCGAGTGACTCTTGATGGGCCAGATGGATGGGCCCGAGGCTGGATCAGTAAAGGGCAGAGAGCTCCACTCCGACTCAGACGCCAGCAAGGTGGAGGTGGGGTAGTGGTATGGGCTGGTATCATCAAATATGAACTTGTGGGATCTTTTCGGGTTGAGGATGGAGTGAAGCTCAACTCCCAGACCTACTGCCAGTTTCTGGAAGACCCCTTCTTCAAGCAGTGGTACAGAAAGAAGTCGGTATCGTTCAAGAAAAACATGATTTTCATGCAGGACAATGCTCCATCACATGCATCCAAATACTCCACAGCGTGGCTGGCCAGTAAGGGTCTAAAAGAAGAAAATGATGACATGGCCCCCTTGTTCACCTGATCTGAACCCCATAGAGAACCTGTGGTCCCTCATAAAATGTGAGATCTACAGGGAGGGAAAACAGTACACCTCTCTGAACAGTGTCTGGGAGGCTGTGGTGTCTGCTGCACGCAATGTTGATCGTAAACAGATCAAGCAACTGACAGAATCTATGAATGGAAGGTTTTTGAGTGTCATCGTAAAGAAAGGTGGCTGTATTGGTCACTGATTTGTTTTTGTTTTTGTTTTTGAATGTCAGAAATGTTTATTTCTAAATTTTGTGTTATATTGGCTTACCTGGTGAAAATAAACAAGTGAGATGGGTATATATTTCTTTTTTATTAAGTTGCCTAATAATTCTGCACAGTAATAGTTACCTGCACAAACAGATATCCTCCTAAGATAGCCAAATCTAAAAACACCCACTCCAACTTCCAAAAATATTAAGCTTTGATATTTTTGAGTCTTTTGGGTTGATTGAGAACATAGTTGTTCAATAATAAAAAGAATCCTCTCAAATACAAATTGCCTAATAATTCTGAAACACACTGTATAAAGCAGTGCAGTAATAAAGAGTAGGAATGAAAAATGTGCAAGAGGAATGGGTATCAGCAGCTAAAATGCAGTACTGAATAAACATGAGCATATATTGGTATTTAAGTAAAGTGTCAACTGTACTGGATGCAAAGGTACGTTACTAACTTAAAGGTTCTTCAGACTTGCATATCTCTACTACAAACATGGTTCTTTATGGAATCAATCGTGAATCTTTTATGTCGTCGCTCAAAGAATAATTTGTAGCACCTTTATTATTAAGAGTTAACAGATTTTATTCATAAGCACCCAATTAACATATTTCAATGCAGGATTTTTTAAAGCACTATTTATTCAGTGGGTGCTTTGGTGTGTATATTCTGACCCTGTGGGGAAGCTTAATAGAAAAGAGAGACAGAGAACGCGACGGAACGTTGTATGCAATTAGCCCTGCTAAATAGCTTCAAACAGACAATCCCCAGATGGCTTACTAATGCGACCAGATAATTGGATGACTCACCTAGGTCATTCATTCATCGTTCCACACAGTGTCCAAAAAGTGAGACTCACCCGTGTGTGCCGCCTCTATGTGCTATCAGATAGCACCTATCGAGCAAGGGGAACTTGGTCAAAACATTGTGTGTAAGAAAGGTTTCAGATCTGACAGGTGCAAAGCAGAGTTAAGAGGGAGGCACACTGGCTTTTCACACTGCGCAGCTGCATAGCTCCTTCTGAGTCTCTCAAAGTCTTTAGTGCAATGATGCCACCTGTCAGATAAAATCCTGACATCCAAATCTTCCATGCATAAGTTAGGCTGGTTTCAGGCTCAGACCTGAACAGCATAACATGTCTGTAATCAAAATGTATCATGCTCAATTATCCGTCTTCACAGTGCTCCAGAAATTACATTTAGATCTTTATACTGACACAGCAAGACTCTTTCACTTTGACCCACGAAACCTTCCAAAAAATCCATGGGGTCAAAACAATGCAAAGCTCCTGGGAGAAGAACATAGCTCGGCTTCTTCCACATGCCTCTGCTGTTTTTCCTGCCTTTAAACCTCTGAGTTTAGCAGAGCACTCTGGAAGGAGGCTGTGTGATAGCTGATGAGGCATTTACAGAGCTGCTGTTTTTGCTTGTCCCAAAAGAAGCAAATAAAGAATGCTGGAGGATTTGATGGACTGCTATTCAGAAATGTAGTTTCTGTTCCAGCTTTGAGTTGAGGTGCAGCTTTCCTCAATAAGTTAAATAAGAATTCTTTAAAACACAAAGAAGCATAATGAACAGCACCATCATTAGGATCCAGGTTCCGTAGAGTGATTTTGTATTTTGGAAAAACACAGTTTTGGTGTGACACTGATGCAATACAGGATACATATAACATGAAATGTATGAAGGTTCAATGTGCTTCTGGTCATCATCTTGTATTTCCAAATATTCTCATGGTTCACCTTAAAGACTGATTTTCTATAATACAGTGAGTTTAAGTCCCAGAATAAAGATCTGTATTTTTTCTCTCCATTTTAAAGTACAGCCTCACACAGAGCTACTAACTATGCTTCCAATGAAAGAAAACAAAAGTCCATATTCCATCATATGATCCTAGGTGATTTTATTCTAGCTGGTTTTCTAATGCATCTAATCATTAAAAAGAAATATGTAGCAATTGCACCCTCACAAAGTTAATCACTGAACTGACATGTTCAAATCTAAAGGTTGAACACTAAATTGATTTATTTGTTCAAGAGCATACATAAAATGCCTCTGGAGTTTTTGGATCTTGGCTTGAGTGGTCATTGCCCTATCGGATGCATTAAAAGCAATCCCCTAAGAAAACCAGTTTCTTGGATTATGATTTAAAAAAGCTTTCCTTTTGCAATGAGAGAAATTCACCTTCCATCTGAAATTCCAGATGTTAATTTAGCATTAGATCATTTAATAAATCCTTCCTGGCAGTGGAAAAAAAAGAAACAAAAGTTAAGAATAAAAGTTAGAACGAGTCCCTGGTTTTCTAATGAAATTTCCTCATTGCTTCAAGCTAGAAATAAAGCCTGGACCACTGCCAGACGCTCTGGGAAAAGACAACTATGGCTTACATTTAGGTAATTGAGAAATGAATGTACCTCTACCATTAGAAAAGCCAAATCAGATTACTGCCTCGGCTTGATCACTAACTCGCCCAGCACTCAAATCTTCTGGACAGCAGTAAATTCTTGAAAAAACAACTCGTCTCCAATTCCGACTGAAATCATAGCTGATGATCAGTTAATCTGTGTTCAAAAAGAGCTCTGCCAGGTTTTTAGTGGACATCCACAGCTGGTCACATCTTCAAAAATTCTGACTCAGAGCTGCAGTTAAATCAATCTGGCATCACATCTACCACTAACCATGGAGCCATGGTTTCTTCAGACTCAAGCCTCTCTCACCCTATTTAGTGGCTAATGCTCTAACTGGTATTCCCTTTGCAACACCATTTTTCAGCACACTATTCCCAGTAGAATTCCCAGTATCTGGGAAACAGCAAATGTAATTCAGCTGCACACAGAAGGCACAGCAGCAGATATAGTTTTAGACTAATCTAGACTAAACTGTCATGCTTGGCTAAGGTTTTAGAATCAAAGAATTCGTTGTAAATACTCTGTCTTGTTTAACAGGTTGGCTTTAAAGAAAGACACAGCCTCATCTCAGCCATCATAGATCAATTATTGTCAGATCAAAAATCTGAAATTTGTCTTGCACAAGAACAGGAGCTCTGTTAGAACACAATACATTAACATCACAACACATAAAAATACCACATAATACACTCCATACAACATATAATTACTCACATAATACCACCTCTGATAATTATTGACAGCAAAAGACGAAAGAAACCTTGTTATTTTTCTGGTTTTAGAAAAGCCTATAACACTGTTGACCACACTCTTGTTCTAAGTAATTAACAAATGATTGACTTGGAAAATTGAAAAATATGGCACGATAGATCCAGAATGACCTCTCATGGCCAACAATACGGCACAGCACTGGATAATTACTAATCAGACTTGATACCTGTGACCAAAGGGGCCCCACAAGTTCAGTTCTGGGTCCTGTTTTATTTACTAGCTGTAGTTACTTTTACGACACATGTACTATACTTAGATATGGTGCAGTGTACATTCAGAAAAGGATTTGGAAAGATACAAATTTCTAAATGTTTTCAACTCTGGAGAATGGTCCACATAGTCTCTCATATCAATCTCATATTTCATATATATATATATATATATATTTTCATATTTATTAGTTTCTTACGTATTTTAGTCTTAAGATAGAAATGCATATATGATTTAAACCGTATAGAATTGTATTGAAGTGTTTCTATTTATTAACTAAAATGTATAGCAGTTGCTAAAACTTGCTGTTCTATCAATTACAATTACCCTGACCTTAAGCTCTAATGTTTTGGCTAAATTAGTTCAAAATGTGCTGGAAACCTTTGTTGCAAATGTGTTTGTTTGCTTGCATCTACACATTAGAATTACTTAAATACTTCTTAAATACTAACAGTCTAAATAAATGATCAAAGTCCAACACTTCACATATACAGCATTTGTGCCCCACTCTCCACTTCTTTAGAAAGACAGATATGAAGCCACTCAGCTGAAAGGTTCATTATAGAATTATAACTAAGCATCTTTGGCACCTTTTTTGGCACCTTCATTTTCCTGAGTGAGGGTAAGAATCACTATCTATTCCGAATGTCCTCAAATAATTTTATTATTATTATTCAACAATTTGCGCATAACTCCAGGAGAAAGAGGTTAAGCAGCTCTTAGTGCTGGCATCTCCAAGAGGGTCAGTCTTCGGCACACTGCGCTGCATAAATGAGAAGAGACCTGACTTTGCTTTCTATAGCTCAGCAGCTACTCTCAGTTTTACTAATAAAAACATGTCAATGATATCTCTCTGGATGTGGACCATCATTGTCAGTTACACAGGCCTCTGTGTGTAAGGGACATGCTGACAGATTCTGTGAACACACAGATCAGGTCAGTTAACCGTGTCTTTAAAGTTTATTCTCATTTGTCTTCTCACTAGCTAGTTAACATTTACTTCACCTTGAGTTCACATCTCTCTCTGAGAGCTTGGGTATTTTCATAATAGGTCCCCTTTGAAGCTGTGGATAATGACTCTTAAATAAGGACTCCTATTTAAACTTATAGTTTAATCGTAACCTGCAACCAGGTTTCCAAGAACTTCTCATGACTACATAACAAATATGATAATTGATAATATATCGAGTAGTAAAAATATAATAGTAGTAAAAAATGCAAACTTGTTATTCAGTTCAATAATACAAAGTGATCACAAAATACTTAGACTTCAGATTAATACATAAATAATAAATGACTGAATTTAACATTGTAAAAGCTGATGTTTCATAGTGAAGCTCTTTATTTTGTCATGGAATTTCTTAAATCCCTTTTTTGCCAAAAATAAATAATTAAATAAATAAGTTGCCCAAAAGATGTAGAGAGCTCACAACAGGTGTAGGTAAGCACACACACACACACACACACACAAACACACACACACATTCACGATATTACAATCCCTGTTTAGCTTCTTTCAGGTTTCGCGCTCCCAGTCTTGACAGTTTGACAGTGTGGTGTTTTATCTCGTACACCTCACACAGAGAACAGACGCTGTAATGTTTTCTGCAGGTTCGGGCACAGACAGCCCCTGTGCATTTGCAGATGATGGCAGAGGCAGCTGGGAAACAGCAGTATGTCTGCGGTTTCAGAAAAAGACTTTTTAGAAGATGTTGTCCTATCCGCTGTGCAGTTCACTGAAAAATCGAATTTACCCAATTTCATTCTTACCCCAAACAGGCAATCATCTAAGATGTGTGTGAGGCCTGAAGTTCACTTCTTTAGTTTCATAGTAAGGCTACAAGGCTAATGTAGCTAACAAGCACTGCAAAAATAGCAAAAATTTATAGTTTTCGTACCTGAATTCTATTTTGGAATATGCACAAGTTTTAGACACCTGATAAAAATATTATTTAACCCCTCAGGCCCTGAGGAAGCCCTATATATCATTTATAGTAGTTGTACTACAGCACTTAACACTGAAAAATATGTCTTGACATTCATCCCTGACTAATAAACCTAGTCTTGTGAAGCGGTTGAACACACTTGTGCTGTACAAGAAGCTTCCAAAACAAATTTCTCTACATCTGACCCTGCAGAGTCCTGCTGAGTACCAGAGAGTGTGGAGTGAAATTGGGGCAGTCCAGCAGAGCTCTCTAAGTGCAACTAGAACTCGAGAACTCAGCCAATATAGTCTGCACAGTCACTTCATGCAGGTGAAATGGATTTGTATAGTGTGTCTTTTCATTTTTTTGTTGTTGTTTTTTTCACAATAGAGATTGTTACACAGGGTCACACACACACACTGATTTTGGCTGTTCTTAATTAAAGGCAATGCACTAAATGAACTAGATTCAAATAGGCCACAGAGATTGTGTGCTATTGTCTAGTGAGCATCACACCCATTTTCAACAGTCCAGTTTTAAGCTATGACAAAACTGATTTCAATCAAATGCAGTAGCTTGATAAATGTCGTCCTTGTTAATAAGTTGAAATACGTGCTCCAACACTGCAGTGAGCTGACACCAGGCATGCTTAGTCAAACCTGGTACTTAGGTTGCTGTTGCTGTAGTAAAATATAATAGTTTTAGTAGCGGTGTTGTTATGTAAGGAACGCTAAGCTAAAAAGGGGAAGAAGGGTTCTTTGACTTGATAAGGATAGTTATGATATTGTGTGTAAGAAATCAACAAAAGGTTATCCACCTATGCGAAGAACCCTGTAAACAAGCAAAACACTATGTAATTATAAATGGGTCTGTGAGTTTTCATAGTTGTACACACAGTTGTGATTGGAGGATCACATAGAAACACACATCATGGACATACATGTAATGCCAATATTTGGCTTTCAGTAATTTCTTCCAACTGTTTCTGTTTAACATACAGCTTTAATAGAAAAAAGAAGAATAATCTGCACAAGTCTAACTGTTTGGAGGGTTTTCTGAAATCACTATGGTGTGGTGCAACAGATAACAATGCTACCTCCTAGTAAGCTACCACACCATGTGGGAGACTCGGGTTCGATTCTGCTGGGCTACACCAATAAGAGCCCTTGGGCAAAACTCCTAACACTACATTGGCCCACCTCTGTAATACCAGTAACCTTGTAAGTTGCTTATCCAGAGCGTCAGCTAAATGCTGTAAATTAAGACTATGCATAATATATATATGCATATATGTGTTTAGGTTTATAAATATATATGGTTTAGGTATAAATATATTTGGGTAAATGTCTTTACCAGATGCTACAATTTGACACTTTATGTAAACCTACGTTTTGTTTCATGCTGCTTTAAACAAAGACAGTTTTTAGTGTCAAGATAAAAGGAATTTTAAATGTTCAATAGAGCCTTTTGGAGGAAAGTTATTAGTTTTGATGAATCGACTAATTCATAAAAAAGACAGTAGATCAATCGATAGAAAAACAGTCGTGCATTGGCTTTCTCAGTGTGCTAATTTAAAGCAGAGGCAGCAGAACAGGGACATTAATGAGGTGTAATTGCATGATTACTGATCATAGTTGTCTTGAGACTCACCATGGTTTATAATTACAGCTCAGGACATTATAGGTCTGGGCCTGGCAGTTAAAGTGTCTGGTTACTATCTGGCAGGTGTGTGTGTGTGTGTACATCTGCCATAGCCAGTTAAGCTGCTTACCTTTGAGAGAAAACTTCATTTCTGAAAATATGACAGAATAAGCCTCTAATTAAAACCCCAGACAGGAGAAATACTGTATAATGACTGTAATAAAGATACATTATGTTGCAAGTAACGGCAGGGTGGCACACCCCCACAACACTGAAGTCTCCTGCATGAAGATGAGATAAACAAATTAAAGCTCACTTTAAAATAGACCCAAACAAATGAGATAAACAGTAACGTTGAGGAATATTTCACAGGCTCCTTCATTGTGCGGAGAAAGAGCGCGCGAGGGCTGATGATATATATCGTCTCTGGCTCCAGGTATTTAATCAGTCTGGCTAACGAGATGAATTGAGCAGGAGAACTGATTGGCTGTGACATTTACGAGTCCCCTGAGAGGGAGAGAGAGAGGGAGCGAGAGAGTGAAAGAAAGAGAGAGAATGACCCCCATATTCATTCCTGCCTGGTCTGAAATCGAGTGATAAAACCAGGGGTTGTGTTATTTTAATCATCTGAAGAAACACAATATCAGTGAAAGACGCACCTCTGCACCGGCTAGTGCCATCTTCTGTTAGTCATATTCTCCTCCTGAGGGAAAGGACAACATAGGCCACGTTTGGTTTTCTGAGAAATGGCTGTAGTTCACCAAATAATGGGCTTTGTCAGAAATACAGTTGAGGCAGTTGTGGTTCCTGGAATTATAAAGGCGACCAGGCTACCAAATCAGGCCACGTTCCTTTATCAGAAAAGCATAGTCACTGTGTATCGACTCAAAAACCTGACAATCTTGCTGTGACAAAACTTCCTGTTACGTACGAATCAATGCAGAAGACATCTGTAATCTTCCCATTACCAAACTCTGCAGGATGCAACCTCGGTTATCTCTCCCCTCTCCATAGAGCAGTCAGACACCTGCTGCTGGAAAAGGCCACAGTGACACACTGTTATTGGTAAACTTGGCTCGAAGTGGCCCCTCATGTCACCATTTCAAAACTGTGAGCAGAATTCACTATCATTTTCTCGGGATGGTGCCATATCCCTCTGGTCACCTTGGGAAGTGAATCATGGATGTGTGGAGGAACACTGCTGCATGCTTTTCCTCAGAAAGTGCATTCCCCTACATTGTTAGTGCCGTAGCTAACGTCTAGATAGTCATTTCTGCAGATGTTGATCAGTGAATGTTTATGTTTATGTTCTCAACCTTCTTCAGGAGCACTAAGGTCACAAACTCAGCGATTTATTCACACAGATTTCTACCAGAGGATTCTGGAGACATGAGGGCAGTAAATCCTAAATTTAATCTTGACAAGGAATGAGATGGAAACAATGTTAGCAAGTTAAAACTGTTGATTGTCTTTGGCGTAGGCCCCGCTGCCAGCCCAGGACTTGCAAGATCAGGACTCTTAGAAGCAGGGGGCGGAGCCTACCCATTGGGCAGCCATCGGGACCAAACTGGTGGCAGTGGGGAGGATGGAGGTAGAGATGTGACGTCACTTTTGAAAACAGCAACGCAGCAAAAAAGCATGTAATTAGAGGTCTTTTACACAGGTGGAGGCTGGTGATTGGCTGAAGAAAGGTGACGCTGCAGTAGAGTCTCCTGGTAGAACTTCTGCAAGAGTTTTCCTTTATTTCTTTATTTCTTTATTTTATTACATACATTTAATAAACTGTTGAAAGGGTTCTACACATGGTTTACATTTTCCACAGCAGACATAGTTACATCAGTATTCTGTCATTTCTAATCTTTCTTTCTCTATAATTTTTCCTTTCTCTGTTTTTTTCATTTTTTTCTCACTTCTTTCATTCTTTGCTTCTTTTTTCCATACTTCTTTCTTTTTCAGTTTTTCTTTCTTTCTTTTAATGCTTTCCTTCTTTCTTTCCCTCATTCTTTCTGTTCTATTTCATTATGTTTGAGTTCTATGACCTGAGGAATATTAATTAAGAATTAAGAAAAATTAAATGCTCAAACTCTATTAAATGTTCTATGATTGCTCTATCAGTGCCTTGATCAATCTAATCTGAACTGTCCAGCTTTCTAATCAAACATGTGAGGGCATCAGACTGAGGCAGGCAGTGAAACACCATCAACCAGTTTCCGCATCTGTTTTTCTAACAATCAGAACATAATTATAAGAGCGAGAGAGAGAGAGAGAAATAGAAGGACAGACAGTGAGAGAGAGAAGATGCAGAAATTGCGTGCTCTGTTTTATAATATGGCATTGTGTGTGTATGTGTGCATGTGAGAGAGAGAGAGAGAGAGAGAGAGAGAGAGAGAGAGAGCGTGAGAGCTGGGTGCAGGGTCTGCTGTTTACTGCTGTGAGACACCAGTTAATCTCGAGAGATTTTTGAAAGAGGACCAAAAGCCTTTCATATCTTTTAATCAGAGGCGGGGAAAGTAGCCTAAACCAACAGTCCTCCAGAAACAGCAGACCCCTTCAATAGAACCGTCACTCCTGTAAAAGGAAAGGTATCTTTCAAAGAGCGGCTTGAGTAAAGCCATAAAAGTACCAGGGAAACAAACTACTATAAGGGCAATTCCACACATTCTACATAATGCAACTGTTGAGACGTAAAAAAACACAAAAGCAGTGAGTGATTTGGTGTGAAATAGTTGACAACCTAAATACTGCAGTTATTACCTGTCCAAAACCTCCAGTAAACCTTCATGTGTCCTCGTGTGATGTGTGATGGTACAATAGTGGTAAATCTGAAACATCTGTAGCACTAGACTACAACTCCACAACTGTACTGTTGGTATAAAATAAGACACTAGACCTGAGATGTGGTCAATCACCAACAGAACACAATAAAACACACACACACACACACATATACAAATAAAGATATTTAAGTACTAAAAATAATACTGAATAAAACTGATTTCATTCTTCATAAATATACTTGATTAAAGTGAAATTTAATTGCATTATTTATAATTTTACAACATTCAGGAGTACATGAACAGAAAGTTCTGCCACATTTGGTATAAATCACTGATATGCTTTATCTGGTTGCACATCTTTTACAATTACCAGCTGATTTTATAAAAGTAAATACTGATTTATAAAGCAACTATAACTTACTTTTCATATTTATCTCAGCACAAAGAGTGAATCTGCTTACTAAAACTCCAGATTACATCTGAACAGATGCAAGTAAACAAAAAAGTAACAAGAATTTTTCATGTTGGAAAAGGTAGTCAATATTGTGAGCTAATTTGAAGAACAAAGCTTGATTAGAAACATAAGCTTATTTTGTTCAAAAGCTTATAAATGATCAGATTTCTGTTATCTGCACTCACTGAATGAAGTATGCATAAGTGCCCTACACTGAGAAAAACCTTCTCCAACCTAATGAATTGGACTTCTAATATGAATGCAAAACAAGGCTGGTAAACTGTGTGCACTGTAATTGCTTTGCTTTCTGTTAGACTAATGAGGTAGCATATATATTTATTGCAGTAGTCAAAGCAAGTGTGATTAATGGGTAATGTATGGACGTGTCAGACACTGTGTGTGTGTCTTGGGAGTAAGTATTATCCACACACATTACAGAGGATCATTTATTAAGTCTGCTGTCACATTAATGTTAGAGTCTCACTAGAAAGTAGCTGATCACTAGTTAATACATTTCAGTGGTTACAGATATTAGCTGTTTATAATCCAAATGAACTGTAGAATTCTTACCGTTTCTGCAGGAGTTTCTGTCCATTAATCCCTTTTGAAGAAGCTGCATTACAGAGAAAAGCAGAATGCTGAGGCGCCACTGTTTTCTCAATTCTTCTTAGAGGACATGACAGACTAGGTTGTGTGTATTTGGCAAAACAGTTCTACGACAAGTCGTACAATATGTACGAATATGTTTGTGTAAATGGTACGTGTTTCCAGAGGTGCATTTTGGTGGTTTATGTACAAAGTGTAAGAGATCCTGTCATGGAAGCAGTTATGTGAGAAAAACATCTTGCAGAGCAATTTCACAGCACTGAGCACAATAGATGGAGAGTCTGGGGTTTGCAGTTCCATTAAAAACAATCATTATTGTTTATCCACAATTATCTCTAAGCCCATTTCTTCTGAGTTGCACTGTCTTGAGGTGTGTTTTCTCAAATTGCACTCCAAAACCCTGCTTTACTGGTCATCATCATTATCTGCAGCAGCAGCAGCAGCCTGCTGTATATAGAACACTATGGATCCAGTGGTAATGACTAGTCTGAAGTAATGAGCACATCGTAAATGTGTGTGTGTGTGTGTGTGTCTGTGTGTGTGTGTTTGTTTATTGGTTTTAAGAAGTAATTATTTGTACTGGTTGGATAATAGATGATAGGTGGACATATGATGGATAGATACATGGGCGAAAGATAGATAGATAGATAGATAGATAGATAGATAGATAGATAGATAGATAGATGGGTGGGTGGGTGGGTGGATGGATGGATGCATGAATGAATAGTTCGATTTATTGATGATGGTTGGGCTGATAGATAAAAGGGTGGAGAGATTGATGGATGGATATGTAGAGGTGGATGGATTGATGGTGGATAGATAGATGACTGGATGGATGGAGGATGGATAAATGGATGGATGAGTAAATTTTTAGTCTTATTGATGGGAGATGGATGGATGATGGATAATTTGGATGGATGAATAAATGTATAGTCTAATTGATGGGAGATGGATGGATGGACAGGTGGTGGATAAATAGACTGACAGATAGGGTTATGGAGGATGGATGGATGAATGTGTGGATAGACTGATGATAGATGGATGATGGTTGGATGGATGAATGACGGATAAACCAATAGCTAGATTGATGGATGGATAGACGGATACATAGACTGATGATAGATAGAATGATGTATGGATGGGTGGGTGAATTAATAGATTGATGAATGATGGATAGATGTTGGGTGATTATGGTAATGTGTGAAACACAGATGATTATCTTTCTTTTTTTTAGGTTTTATTTTTTAACAGTGATGATATGTTGGTAGTTACGGCTAAATACATGGATCTCTTACAGATAAGTGTGCATTTTTTAATCCTAGTGATTTCCTACTGCAGCTATGGTGTATACCTGCCTAACATCTCTGCTACTGAGTCATGGGTTAGCGTAGCAAATGCGCAAAAAGTCTCTCAGCAGCTAAAGACATTGCAACAGATCCTCTTTCAGTGGTGTGTCTTGTTCTGGTCACGGCCATTTACACTCATCGTTTATCATTACGCTAATTTCACACAGGCTGGATGGTGGTTTGGAAGCCAAGTTTATTTTCCATGTGTCATATTCTGATTTTCCATCTCTTCAAACCCCAGAACTAATTCAAGGTCAGATTAGAGTGCTTTTAGCTGTCCAGTCTCTGTTAATAGGTTACATATGCTTGTGCTTTTCCATTTCTCACTTAAAGCAGCATTCTGCAAGAATTGGTATTTCTTGGGCTCCCCCTATGGTCAGGAAGTGTTTTTATTTTTATTTTATTACCACTTTGAGCCACTCCTAAAGGATACACTTGCATGCATACACATGCATTTGTGGACGAGCCAAGAGACACCGAATCGTCACTGTAAGTGAAAGAAGTGTGGACTGATGTGGTATTGTGCTATTACAGAATTTTACATGAAAAAAATTACAGATTTTACAGGTCAGTGAAGCATCAAAATGTTTATTAAGCTTAAGTGATTTTATGATCAGAATTGTTGGTTAGTAAAATGTTAGGAGAACATTCTGTAAGTCATCTGTCAAGGACCTCCTAGAATGTTTTTTATTGAACTTTATTTGATGTTTATTGATTTATTCTCACTTTCTGCAGGTATACTTCAAAAAGCAATGCAAGTTCATAACTTTTTATTATCAGTGTAAAGTGTAAAAAATATTCTGTGCTTAAATAAATGCTCCAGTTCTTAAGTTTGGACAATGCTGTATGACACATTAATTAATTATTATTTATTAGTGTGATATCAGTGTGATTATGTATCAGTTATATCACTGTTTTATTGGACTGTATTTTATTTAGAGTATTTTTAGTTTTGGGAAACTAACGCTGTGATGTGAACCACTACAAACATGGCTGAATGTCCCTATAATGTTCTCTGTTAGCTGGGACCAAGGAAAATGCACTTGAATGCGGAGGAAGCTGACATACAGTGAATTAGAATGCCTGGTCCTTGTTGTCTACATTTGTAACTGAAAGAAAAGTGTTGTTACCTAACAGCACTGACACCACATTGTTCAAGTGTTTAGAAAAAAGAATCACTTCAAATGTGTGGCTATTTTTCATAACCCTAATCAATAGCAGTGCTCAACTTCTCGCCACAAAAGTGTGGCCCTGGGTTTATGAATGAGGCTGATAAATATGCAAATTGACTTAATTACATTCTTCATCAGCTTTATGGACCCTTCTTTATTCATGGGCAGCGTGGGAGCTGCTGCATGAAGGAGATACAGTGACAAAGCTTCGGAGATTTAATGCAGCCTTGCTTTGGCACAGAGGCTATTCAGCGGCCCGTTTTTGACTGATCACCTTGTCCATTTTAAAATGCATCCTGCCTTGTTCGATGGCTAAAGGCTATTAAAATAAACACTCGACTGGAGGTCTGTTCCACTGACTGATTATATTTACACAGAGCGATCTGCAGTTGGGTCCATTCGTTCTAATGCACAGCTGTCAGCTGACGGCCGTCTCACAGTGGAAACAAAATGAGCTAAACTGATTTCTTTGTTTGATATTCAGCCTAAATTTCACCACCTGTAAACACACACAGAAGCATGTCCAAATGTTTGCGGACACCCATTCTAATGAATTCATTCAGCTAGTAGAGAAGTATTGCCAGTGAAATAGGACTACTGACACCGTGCCTAATGCCAGACATAGGCTAGAGAGGTAGAAAGCTGTGTTCTCTGCAATGATGGTGATCCAGCCAACACTTCTGGGATGAGTTGGGGGAATCAGGGATGAGGTAAGGTGGTGATCATCCAAAAACATCCTTAAATAACTAATGCTATTGTCACTGAATGTAATCAGTTTCTCACAGCAATGCTCCAAAATCTATTAGAAAGACTTTCCTGGACAGTAGAGATAGTTATTCCTACAAAAACTCTTTTTAATACCCTTCATTTTAAAAGAAACAATGAACGAGTAGGTGTCCCAATACTTTTGACCATATAGTGCATATAAATATTCGAGATCGGTACGTGCACTGAGCAAAGCATGTTCGTTTAAAGGCGGACAGGGATTTTTAAATCAATTTCACGGATGTTTAGGGAAGATTTGCGTGCTTCCTGCCTTGTTTGTGGTGAGGGAATTAGGGAATATGAGACAGAAGCTTATTCACTGAGCTGTGTTTTAATCACTGAAGCTGTTTAGGCCACATAATCCCTGGAATAGCAGAGCCTCTCTTTTTAACTGCTCAAATAACCATATCAATGCAGCACTACTGAATGAAATGGAAGATAATTATGAAGGACTAAAGGAGGTTATGAATAGACACGTTTATTTCCACATTCAGAATCAGCAAGTGTGACTCTTTGATATGAAGAAAATAGCTGTTACATTCATTCCCTCAGTAAAACAGCAAAATAAGACTGAAGACATCATTTACAGGGGTCCAAGCACCAGGCGAGGTACATACACCCTTAAAATAAAGCTTCTTCAACAGTTCTTTAGTTACGGTAATGGTGCGATGTGGTAGCATAACTCAATGCACCATTTGAATATCTAAATGCTTCTTTGGCTGCTTAAATGGTTCTTCAAATGTAAATTTACTTGCTTGATGTATAAATAGTACTTGTGTGTGACTCTGGTTGGGGTGAGCAATGCTCAGATGTGTTTTGTCAGCTTATTTACAGCCCTGTTATTTTGCCTTTATGGAGGGCTTGCAAAAAAAGATGAATTGGCTGATCACTGCCACTGCCAGGGATAACAGCAGCCATGTAGCATAGCATGGTCTAGCCTAGCATAGCATACCTTAGCACTTAGTAATATGAACATTTTTTTTGAATTATTTCTAAGATTAAGTGCTGCTGTCCTCTCCATGTCCTCACAGCACAATGTGTGGTTAGATAGCTAAAGATTGCATAGATAGATTGTAGGTAGTTGGTTGCATTAGCTTTTAGCCTAGAATCTGCTCACCTAGCACCTCTTCACCTTTCTCCGTTTGGCCTGGTGTTAGCTTTTAGCCTTTTTAGCTGCACCCCCTGCATTTTTGTTGGCTTACCAGCTACTTGTAGCAGTGTTTGCTTTGGTTGCCCTAACGTTTGGCGGGCAGTGGGGGCTCAGCAGTTAGAGCACCGGGCTATTAATGACAGGGTTGTGGGTTCGGTATTGGTGGGCCCTTCACCCTTCCTGCTCCCTTGGTGCTGCAGCAATGGCTGCCGACTGCTCCGTATGTGTGTGTGTGTTCACTGCACGGATGGGTTAAAGGTGAAGGCCAAATTCCATCTGTGTCCAACACTAATGTTGAATGTGGTTGTCTTGTCTTTTAGCCTTTTTAGCCTCGCTTCCATATTCTTCTGAAGTAGCCACTGCAGCCTTGAAAGACCTTTGTTGGTGAGTGTATGTAAATGTTGGGGGAACCTTGTTCAACAAAAAGGTTTCCACTATTCTCATAGAAAACCCTTCTCACTGCTAAATCTAAACTCCTTTGTTGAAAAGTGAGACTACCAAGAATTTGGATGATTCCACTTGTTCAGAGTTCAATAAATCCTCAATCATGACAATAAAATTGCCTTCTTTATGTCTGCCTCTACTTGTTCATTTAAAGTGTGTCTAAAAGCTCAGCTTCTCCTTGAACATGTTGACAACTCCTTTGTAAGATTTCCTGATCTGCTATTATCTTGGTTGAGTCACCCTCCTCCTTTGTATCAATGCATTACATGCAAAATAAGCGTCTGTTGTTTAACGGATCATTGCTCTTCAGTGTCCCGGTTGATATCTTCCAGTCAGTGGAACATTGGATGTCCGGCCTATTTTGATTGTAATCCCCACTCAAATGATGCATTGTCCGCCTTAAAGAGTGTCCTTCATATACAATTATTGACTGGCATATTTAGTGCTTTTTAAGGAAGCCGGTTATTTAGAGTTTGCCTGAATATCAGTCTGCATATACCAGTCAATAATTGTATATGAAGGACACTCTTTAAGGTGGACAATGCATCGTTTGAGTGGGGATTACAATTAAATTCCTGAGAAATCAATCCTGTCCAAGCAGGAGCATGATGCTGTGGGTGCTGCAAGTCAGAGATACAGCAGCCAAGGTCCAGTCTCTGATGTAATGAATCAAGCAAAAGTTTGTGGGCAATTAAACAAATTATTTAACTGTCACATACATGCAAGTTATAAAACAGTGTTTATGCCTAAGCCTTAATAAGGCTGCAGTACAGACCTGACGGCCACAACCTCAAAACCTATGATTTGAAACTAGACACTCAAACTGCCTTGCATTGTGTTGGGCTGAAGGGGATTTATCCACAAATTACATATTTTTCTGTTTGCATTGCTGCAAATATTTTAACTACTGAGTCTATCAGGTAAAAATTGCATCTGCAGTGTTTTTGTATTGTATATGTTCTGAAAATGGTCACCATAACCTCTGTATGACTCTTCTTTAATCAGTACAGCTGTGTCACTAAATGTATACCAGCTCAGAACTAAAATTTACAAAGCTTGGCACTATAGTGTCACCTTGGATAAAATATTCTCCACATAGCTGTGATTTCTAGCAAATACAGAAATGCTTCATTTTCTGCTAAATCTAAACTGGTCAAACAAATTCATACATCCCACTAAATCTTATAGTATTAATGTGTTAGGGCTAAAAAGTCTGAATCTATACTCAAGACAAAATATTGTTACTTCAAGTATTAAAAAGATTACTTCAAGTATTTAAAAAAATATTCTGAATATTTAGAATTAAAAATTAATTCTAAATAATCACAAGCTAAATTGCTTCAGCAACTTTTTAGCAGATAAATAGATAATTAGTCACTGGGCTGAGCTAAGAGAGGAGCAACTGTGTGTGTGAGAGAGAGAGAGATGAGGGAGGAGTAAGAGAATGAGAGTTGGTTTTGAGATTTAATATTATTCGCATTACCATATTTCAGCATATATACAGTGTAATCTATCCTCTGAGCTCAACAGTAGCAGCGCTGTGTTTACATAACTACATAAAACCATTAATATGTAACTGGGAGTGAGCAGCTGGAGGAAGGTGGGGCCAAACTTGTTAAGATGAATAACATGTTAAAATGTGCAGATTAATCGTTGCCAGCACTAGTTATGACACAAGGAAAATTTAAGGCTACCCTTCAAAAAACTCTCGAATAGAAGTTCAAAACAGAAAAAAAGTTTTTTTTAACCTGTATACTAAATATTTCTTTCTATGACACCAACTGTGCATTCAGCGCTGTAACAGATCATTGTTCTGTAGGCATTACCATCCACTAAATAATCAGTTTAATTGCAGTTTATTTCATATTTTTAACAATATTGTTGACAAGAATTCCCATGTTTATGTGTCAGTGCTGGTATAGGATCAAGTCCTTGTGCCCTGTGTCATTCTCTTTCCCCATCTGCACTGTTCTCCTTTTAATGCACTCTTGGTCAAAATGAAAGAAGTGAATGTTCGAAAATCAGAGGTGTGACCAAATCCATCTAAGACCAACTTTGTCCGGTCTTTAATGATCATAATGGTTATCCTGGTAGATTTCCAGGCGGCCAGTCAGGTGAAAACCTACTCTATTCTGGTATGCAAGCTGGTTGACCACATTATCCACACCAGCATAGCATATGTTTTCACTTGGGTTTTATGGACTAGCTGGTCTAACAGTTTGGTTGGTCGTTGATCTACCAGCATGGCCAACTGACCAACTTTTCAAACTGTTCATACTGGTGCATCAGCATGGTTGTGTGGGTCGACCAGCTTGGTCATGCTGGTCAACAAGCATGGTCATTGACAGGTTGGTCATGCTGGTAGAGCTGAGATAGGTTGGCCAAGAGCTAAGCTAATCAACCATCTTAAACTAGCGGGGCCAGCTTGAGTTTTTTTTTTTTTTTTGGCAGGGTGATCATACATAATAAAATGAAACACAGAAAGTGAATTAGTAACTAAATGTGATGCACAATGTCATTTTGTACATTTTATTTGTTCCAAATATATTTAAGCAAATGTACATCATAACACCAAGTACGTTATAGTTCCTTATAGATGATCTCTCTGAAGATGTGCATTGCTTTCTCTTTCTGTGATTCAGGCATTCCGAGTCCGATTCCATGAGCTATATTACAAGCAGCGACATTAGACTCGCTCACTGAACCGACTCTCATCAATGGAGGAGATGAGAAGTAATGAATCGTTTGATTCATTAAAGCACACATTTCGAATCGGTTCACTAAACTGAATCACTATGAGCGCCGCCCGCGAACCGCCTGAAAACATGAATGGAAGTGACGTCGATGTAGCGTGTGAAAGTGCGCGCGGGTAAGTTCTGCAGCAGCGCAGCGGGACTGTGTTTACCTTCGTAAGGAGCTAGATAGCGCTAGCTGATCAAACCCGTGTGGGGAATAATGTCTAACTCAAATGAGACGGATTTACCTCCGAACTTGTCATGCTTGAAAGTAAGTGCAATGCATAAAGGCTTTGCTAAATCACTTGCTAATTTCTACTGTGAGTCGTAGCTATAGGAGCTAGCTAGCTAGCGTTAGCTAAGCTAAAGTAACTGTCGGGATGTCATTAACTGGGCATACTGTGCGGAATTTAGGCGGTGTGATCTGAGCTGTACCTTAGCTGGCTAGCTAATTTATAAACGTCAGTGGGGATTATTCTTCTGCCAGTATTGTTAGAAACCTGGGGATTTAGCTAGCTAGCTCAACATTAACGATTATCACCTAACGCTAACCTTTGTTAGCTCCTGTTAGGGACTGTTGTTTATGGGTGGTCAGCTAGCTAGCTAGTACCTTACCAACCTTGGCCTGCTGAGGAGAAGTTCCAGAGGATACTCAGTGCTAGCTAACTCCTTTTGATCCTTCTGTTTTTGCCAGACTATAGACACCTTGCTCCGATGTCCCATTTGCTTTGACTTCTTGAACATATCAATGGTGACACAGTGTTCACATAACTGTGAGTATAGTTGTTGTTGTTGTTCTTTTTTGTTGTGAAATGTACAATAGAAGAGTATGTAAGAACACAATAAGATGAAATTGTTGAAGAATAGTTCTGTATCAGCACTGTCATGTCATGATTTATTGTGATCGTGAATAGACTTTCTGTAGGAAATGAGCTAGCAAGTCATACCTGGAACACATGATTAATAAAATGTTTATTTTTTTTGTTTGCTTTGCAGTCTGTTCCCTGTGTATCCGGAAGTTTCTGTCATACAAATTGTTGTGTCCTGTCTGCAACACTGTAAGTAGAACATTTTTGTGCATATATTGTTTTAGTGTGTGTGTATGCGAGTGTGTGTGTGTATATGTATGTATATATAATATATATAATACACACTACACCCACCCACACACCCACCCACACACACACACATATATATACATATACATATATACACACTTATACACACTTATACTTTAGGACAGAATTAGTGTACAACATTCAAGAATTTGAAGGTTTACATTTTTGATGGTTTATGAAATCTAAACATTATACACACAATGTCAAAACATACGGCACATCTAATATATGCTTACATGTTCTTTAGCAAGTTGCACCATAATTAGAAGCTTTTGATGGCGGGAGCCGTGAGCGAGCCTCTGGAAGAATTTGGGTTGGAAGTTGAGTTCAGCAAAATTTGTTGGTTTCCTTGTACAAACCGACTCATAATCCCAGTCCGCATATTTGAGGCCAGGACTTTCCAAAAGCTTAATCGTACCCTGCCTTATCCATTCAACAACCTCATCTGTGTCTTACAGATGTGGTCTACAGTATACCTTGTTCCTTCTTCTGTTCATCCTTCATCTTTTTGTTTGTTCACGTTCTTCAGTTTACCAGCTCCAAAACGCCTCCAGAGCATGTTCAACCATGCTCAACAGTAGATGTAGTGTTCTTTGAGTTGAATGTCTTACCTTTAGGTTTTTGGTGCAGGGGCTTCTCATCTCATCTGCTGCCTTTCAGCCCATGGTGATGTAAAACGTGCTTAACTGTAGACAGTGACGCTTGTGTTCAAGCAGCTTCCAGTTCATGACCGGCATGTACTTAAGTTGCTCTTGGGTCATTACTGACCAGAAGAACCAATTTCCTCTCAGCTGAGGATGAAGGTTTGGGTGGCCTTATGATGTGAGTCACCCATGATCACTAACAGGAAGTTAAGTTAAGTAAGACAAGTTAGACATTTACTTAACTTTCAGAACAACTGAATTTATAATGAAGATTTGTTTAAAAAGATTTCACTGAAATCCCAGTATTGCTTAACATGCCTGTTAATGATGAGTGGTTGTCAACATCTGACCACATCTGTATGTACTTATGTATGTTGGAGAATGTCACTAAGATATCTTGTCTCATTTCAGCCAATGACAGAACAAGATCTCAGGAACAACCGGATTTTAGACGAGCTTGTCCAGAGTTTCCAGTCTGCAAGGTAACTGTAATATTTCTTAAAAGAGACAAAGGTGGTATTTAGCGACGGTTGTCCATGTGTAAAGTCTAGTCCTTGTAATTATTTTGTAATGAAAAATGTAAGTCAGTGTTAAAGTAGATGTTGTAGGGGTTATTTTGAAAACTGGTTACAGGGTAGAATAGATTTGGGGAACATTTTTATTTCTAATATTGCCACTGTGACTTACATTGTACGTGCACATGATGTGATGTTTTTCTTCGGTAGCTCGGACACTGGACCTTGTGCCTCAGTCACTTGCTCAGCTGAAGCGCTCATTTCAGGGGTACCTGTCCCCTAGGTGTACTGCTTGTGCTGTTGCCTCATGTAGGTTGTTTTGGGCAGAATCTATCAGACAGAGTGGACTGGATGTTGTATATTAAGTGATAGAAATCTATAGAAATGGTATGTACTTATGAATTGTGCTTGTGTGAAAAGTGAGCCTCCATTTCTATGTTTGCATTTTCAACATGCATTGCATGCTTTTCATTATTGAAAAAGCAATTTTTTGATTGCCTCGAGATGTTCCAGTGGAGACAGGCTTTTATAAGCAGGCACAGCAGATTGATCTGCCCATAAATTCAAAAAGAGGCCAAGGTTGTAAAACCAAGGTTATCCTAAGTTACAGAACCAATTGGCTTAAGCCTGTCAGGAGTCAAAGTCATTTATAGGATCATAGTTTAAATGAAATGTTTTATTGAGTCCTTTCCTTTTATTTGCTCTATCATGAGTGGCTTAAATATTTTTTTCAGTTGACCTAATATTTGTCTGCCATGGAATTGAGAATTTCCTTGAATAAAATGTGGGGATTTTATTTTCATTAACTGCATCTGTTTCAGTGGCACCCTTCACCTGCTGCAACGGTGGTGCTCTTTTGTCACAGAGCTTTTAGACATGGATTATTTAGAGCTTTAGAGTCTTACATTCAGACTAATAGAAAGCTTAAAACAAGCCGCTGCATTCACCTTTTGTAATAAGAGGACTAAATCTGATATGTATGGTTATACGAGCTAATTCAGAAAGTAGAGTCTGCTTAGTAAAAAAAAAAAAAAAAGTTATTTGAAAGGCTATAAAAGCAGCAGACTGTCTGTGATTGGAGAGATCAGTAGCTTTTAATGCACAGCGTCATTTGTTTTTGAGTCAGTGACACTGGCGGTCATCAATCTTCTCAGTGTATTGTCTGGGGGCTGAGGGTCTAATTTAGTGGATGGTGGAATAAAAGATGGCCATCGGGCTGCAAAGAGAAAGGGGCTGATATGTCTGTGTTGCTTAATTTCCTGTTGTCTCACACTGGTGATGTGAAAGGCAAAGTGCTGTAGCATCAAGGAGGGAGGTTATTCTTGCAGGTTGTTTTACACTCTTTTATCGATTATAGAGTGTGTGTTTTCTTAACAGCAATATTGGGTAGGTAGGGGTGGGCGATATGAAGATGTTTTATCATAATCGCGATCAGTTTTGTAAACAAGTGATCACTGACACGATATCATCAGGGCTTAAAGAACCTTAATCAGCTGCACATTTGATTAGAGAGAGTGTAATTGGTGCTGTTTAATTAGATGATGTGTGTTAGACTTTTATTTTTTGAATTTGAATATAAATAACAAATATCAGCGTGGGAGAGTATTTCAGTAGCAGTTATTAAGAATCTGCTGCTACCAGTGCATTTTGTCCGGCATGTCTGCATTATGTCTGCAACATATCGCGATAAATATTATGTATTGTAAAATTGTCTAAGTATCGTGATATAATATTTTTACCATATCGCCCACCCCAAGGGTAGATCCTTTTTATTTATTTTTTTTACTTAGAACTGTGAGTTCCGAGGATGTTGGCAAATAATTGCTTGAGAAAGTCATTGTCATCACATATGTTTATATTTGACTGGTAATTTTAATCAGTATATGATACTGTATATGTTCATTTATTGTACTTTGGAGGGGTGAAATGGTTATGACACTGGGCTACTGTGCAAAAATCTCTGCAGTTTGTAACTAGAGATGTGGGGTAACCTCTTCTTGTGGGGTAGTAGGGTGTTGGATCAATGTGATCATGATAACCAACTTTTAGATGCTTGTGTTAAAGCGAAGCATTTAAAATCATACAGTGGTGACCCTTAAACATGCTTAAATGTGTATATATAGATGTATTCAAGCCCCCCCCCCCAAAAAAAAACAAAAAAACAAAAAACAAAAACAAAACCCAACCAAACCAAAAACACGTATCACTAAAATAGTGACTTTAAAGAAGAAGGCTAAAACCTTCATAACTTTATTTTCGGCGTTTTTCTGTTGACATATCTATTATTAAATATTCACACAGTGTAAACTGCTGTGCTTAAATGATGAACAAAGAAAGATATATATTTATTTCTTTTTAAATATACTGCAGTGATCTTCAGATTCGCATGCATCAGCGCGCTCACCTCATTATGTACAGTAGGGGCCGAGCAGATGCAGGGAATTCAATTAAACGACTGGCCTGTTGTATTGACTTCCACTCTGGTCCGTCACTGGTTATGACCCATCTGCACACTCTCCTCTCTCCTCTGTGTCTGAGTGATCAATGAGCCCCCAAACACCTCTGAATGTGGTGGCTGTGAGCCTAAGTTTGTCTCAAGCTGTGAAAAGCTTTTTCTTTTTTTTTTTTCTTTTTTCTTTTGCTTTCATAGCCTGTTCATTGCCCAGTGGCTGTTTTAGGGATTATGTGCTGACTTTTATAATAATTGGGAGGTCCTTTAGCATTCTTTTGTAAACATGTACACAAGTACATTTACAATAATACTCGACCCCAAATACTAAATTGTCTGTTCTTATTTAGTTTAATAAATAATATTTATATATATTTCCAACATAAGTGTGGGAAGTTTGTACAGTTTAATCAATCATAGCATCTTAGTCTAGACTACATTGCGATCTGAACAGTAGTATAACAGTAGTTGCTTAATGTATAGGTAAAATCATTGCATGGTAAACTAATTCTTATTTTGTTTAGATTGTCACAGGCATGCAAAAATCCTGTATCTCCATTTTTGCCGACATAATTGGGATCTGGAAGTTTTTCTTTGTGTCAGATTGTGTCAAAATTGCTGACTGCTGAAAGCTAAAGAGAAGATAAACTAGTAGATTGCTGCAATTCACAGAAATGACTGGAATCCGGAGCTCACTGAGTGGTGAAGTCACGCTCTGCAAACAGATTTGGGGGAGGAGCCCACTGTAGTAGATTTTAGCAACATGTTAAGTTGCCGAAAACAGTCTGAAAACTCCTGACACTATTCTTTCGACTTTGTGCTCTCAGGAATGAGGTTTTATCCTATAAACCGGTGAGAATTGAGCCTCAGTTGAATTGAGCCTGGATGTTGGTTCTTTAGTCATTTGGATGGATTGCTGTTTGGTCCAACTGCCTTTAAAATGAGCAGGCAATGTTGTTTTGTTCCCGGTTTGGCTGCTAACCCTAATAAATGCAGCCGTGCAGCAGAATGCTTTACTGCTCATTTTGAATTAAGGGTGTGTGTTCCAGCAGATCCAGTAAATATTGTGATATAGTATTTTAACCATATCGCCCAGCCCTAGTTACATGTGGTCTGCACTGTTTGCTGTTTTGTGTGGTTAGTGGTGTTTGTTAGCTCTGCTGTTTTTCCAGATACTCTATAAGCTGAGTTTACTCTCCAGAGGAGTATCCAGGTGGTGTTAAAGGTCTTTTCTCTGCTTCCCCCATGACAAATGTTACTTTTGCACATTGTACTATGATCTGGGTTTAAATCTGATGTGGTAAAATCTGTAGGACTGATGAATACAGCATATGGAGCGGAGTTAAACACTAGCTTTAATTCGGTTCTGCAGCCGTGCTTAAGCTCCGTAGTTCCATCCAGCGCTTGAATAAAGAACGGCTGTGTCCAGTGTCCTGAGGAGGCTCACACAGGGCTGTTGTAAGCCTTAACTTGTGAATGTGATCTGATTGGCTCTCATGGTCGACTGAGTTGGAGAAACCTTTTGTGGCCGATTCTGAGACATGGGGAAGGTTTTTTCCTATAGTTGTGGATATTTAAACGGGAAAATGTGAAAATGCTAATCTCTATATTTCAGTACTACATATGTCTCTTATTTTGTTCCACCACTGTAGAAACAGTGTTTGGAAGTGAAGTGTACATGGCAGCAGTGCAATGTGGTCTGCCTCAGTCCAGTTTAAGGTGTGCTGCTTTGATAGTGTAAGGTTTAGTAGACGGCAGGATGCTGCACAGATTTCACTGAATTGCTGTGAAGTTCACGGTTTTTAAATTGGCTGCAAATAAGAAGCAGAGGAGAAATCGGATTTAAGACCTGGAGAGTGAGAAAAGAAACACTTGGACACAGACTGAATGCCCCTCGTAAATGGGGGGATTTTGTTGTCCTGATGGACTGTGAAGAGTAGGAGCCTTTACTATTTATGCTCGTGCATAACTCCACTCAGCATGTCCGTCTAAACCGCTGCACTCAGAACCAGAATATGATGATGGAGGAGAAGAATTACTTGCATGGGCGTTGTGGTGTACCTTTCAGTGTTGCATGTGTGAAATGAAGAAGGAAGATTTGTTCTTAACCCGGGGACATTTTATTGAGATTGATCTAGGCTACAAATATATCTGGGTTATTATTTGCTAATGTTTTATTACTTGACAGGCAGTGTCTGGGATCCTTTTTGCTGTCTGCAAATTTCCCTTTAATTCCTTTTTAGCCCCTTGGTGAACGGAGTGCTGACCCTGCGTAATATGATATGTGTCATGGGTTCTGATTCAGTATTTTGCTATGTTGTTTTTTTTCTTTTTCCTTTTTTTTGCAGTATTTGTTGAATCAAGTTGTAAGACTGTCAGTATAAAAAAACATCACATGCATTAAAAAGTAAGAGATTAAAAGCTTAGTTTTTATGCAATCAATTAGATGTGTTATGGAAACTATGTAAATTAAGCATCAACACACTTTCCACATTGTGATGACAATGCTAAAGCAATATTGTGCAGCTCTAATCACCACCCCTCCACATCCCCAACTCCACAACTTATCCAAAAAGTATTGGCTGGAGCATGATCGTCATTCCAGAGAACACAGTTCAAAATGTGGGGGGCTTTGTACCCCTCTAGCCCACGCCTGGCATTAGGCACGGTTGCCAATGGGTTCATGCTTATCTGCTGCACAGAGTCCTAATCTACTGCCAGTACTTCTATGCAGGGACTAGATAAACTGTGTATGTGCATTTGCATGGTTGTGTCAGCAGAAATTGCAATTGATCACTAGAACGGGTATTGTGTACATGTTTCTTACTACTACTGCACTCTATTGAACATGGGGTACGGTCCACAAGAATCTATAGTAGATGATGTGGCTTGAAATGTACACTGAGAGGATAGTAACTCTACTAATATACAGCTCAGCGGTTTCCCACCTAGACCAGTGACGACATAAAGGAACATACCATAGCTGGACAACAGTACGTTGCTGAGCATGTAGGGTGCTTTCATATTTGGCTTGTTTGCTGTATTACATGCCAAATGATTTGGATAAATAAATAAATAAATAAATAAATAAAACAAACAGTCAAGAAATGATTGTGGCTGTGATTTTTATGGTCTGAGGTTGTGACAGCTTCTGGAATTGAATCACAATATTAGATGGATAGGCCAATGTTACAAGGCAGCTTTATGACGAATAAAACCAAGAGCGTGTAATTTAAAAGTCTTAACTCTATGTCTGTTCCTCTGCCTACTCTGCAGATTTATACCCTCCTCCAAAGCGTTCGGGGGCTTTTTTTTTCTTTTCCAGACATGACTCTGCATAAGCGGTGACAGACGTGGCTGTGATTGCATCCCCATACTTTCCACATAATCCTTGTTTTATTTATTACGTTTTTCACTTGAACTTCTCCGCATCCACCTCGACATACTCTGCCTTTCTTTCCAGCCCAGATTTATCAACCAGGCAGATGGGTATTGCATAACTTTCAAGATGTCGTCAAGCAACTCACTTCAATATGGATAGGATATATAGTGTGTTGTGGGTAAATTATTATTTTTATTTTTTACATTTAAATGCGTCTGTGAATGTCAAGAAGGCGATTATGTAATGAGGGCGCTCTTGGGTGTAGATGTGCAGACAAACGACAAGTAAAGTCTCAGTATGGAAAGCGAGGCATTGCACACCTCATTGACTCTGCTTTATAGCACCATAATGGTCTGTCGACTCCCCGGTCTGTTTGTTTGCTTTCCACATTTACCAGGTTGCGGCCAACTGGTTCTGTCTGACTCTTGCTTGCTTCCTCTCCCCATCTCATGTGCATACACAGCAGGAAAAGTGCAGGATAATTGGAAATGTGCAGATCATGCCAAGACGCTCATATTACTCTATGTGGCACTTAGTTGGCAAATTGCGACTTATTTGTTTTACAGTCACATACACATTCCCCTATCCCATCCCCTCTGCTTTTGCAGAATTATATAGAGACTTGCTGTGTATACTAATGTGTTGTTTTCTGGTCTTTTTCCCTGTGTTGCATTTCTGTGTGTGTGTGTTTAGGTGTCAGGTTTGTTGTGTGGCTAATTTAATTTCTTGCTCTGTTTCTCTGTTCTGTCTCCCCAGGCAACAGCTGTCTCAGGCAAATTTTGACTCTCCTCCGATTTCCCCCAAGACCCCCTCTGTGGCTTTGAAAGGCAAGGCAGCAAGACAGAAATGCACCAGGAAAGAGGGCACCACTCTCACACACTTTTTCCAGAAACGGGCCACAGCGACCCCCAAGTCAGGGGCAAAGGCAGACCCCATGCTTCCTTTCCCAGTGAAAGAAGAACCCATGGAGGTGTCTATGCAGGTCCCTGGACACCTCAGACAGGAGAAGGTGGAGGCTGCGAGCACCAGGGTGAAAGAGGAAAAGATGGATGTGTCTGCTTCTCCCTCCACATCGCAGGTTGCTAAGGCTGTTGTCAAAGGTGATGTAGTATTTATGAAGCATGTTCCAAACTATTACATCAGACTCTTTCAACTGTTACATTTTTTTCATAATATTATGCTTTTACAGTCATTGCACACTTAACATTCCAGTGAAGCTCAGTGAGTGTACACGTCTTGATATTTCTTCAAGGAATCTGGACATTATTAGAAAATAATGACCATGACAAGTTAACCTCATAAGTGTCTGTAATGTGAGAGTCGCACTGCAGAAGAAACGTGACTGATGTACAGTTTTCATATTTCTGTACATATTACTAATATAATGTGGTCTGATCATTATCTAAGAAACATTTATGGACAAACACAGTCTAACTAAACTAATCACACAAACATGTACTTTTTCTTTCTTTTATTGAGCATGTTGAGTAAACATCAGCAGTGCAGGCTAGAAAAAGTAAGTGGATTTCTGTTATTGACTAACTGGCAGAAGCTGTTTTAATTAAGGAGATAAGATTGGAAGTGTGGGTTTCACTGGTGCTTTGCCCATTAAATAGAAGTACACAATAAAGCCAGGTTACCGACAGACCTGTTCTTCTGAAGAAAGATTATGGTTAGTGTAAACCATGCTTTAATGCAAGCAGCTTTTTAAAAGACCTAAAAACACCTGTTGTGTTAGAGATGCATGAAGCAAAGACTACAAAAGCAAGACCTGGGTCTTCATCAATCTACCGATAAACAAATTATTCACAAATGGAGAAAAAATAGGACTATTGGTACTCTCCTTGAGTTAGCTTCTTGTTCAGATTGCTCTAAGAGCACAACGGGCAGTCCTGGAAGAGGCATAAACGAACAGCAACTGACCCACAGAGTGCTCTGCATAACTTTAACTGTAAAAGCTTTGTTCACGTGTCTGTTAGCAAAGCTCTGAACAAAAAGGTGTTTAGGAAAATACAGCACAAAGGAAGCCGTAGCAGTTAAAGAAATAAGACACTACACCCCATCTCGAGGTTGCTAAAGACCAACTACATCGCTCAGTGCTTCTGGGAAAACCAAAACACATCATCAGGGAGGAATGGTCTTCAATTCCTTCTCAAATCTTATTTGCACCTTTGGGGAAACGTTTGGTGGAGGTTTCTAAGGGACGTTTACAGGGGAATCAAATTTAAGGTTTCACTTACTTTTTCTAGCCTGCATAATGTTTACTGAATGGGCTCAATATAATACAAACAGTATGACTAGGATAGTTTGATTGTGTTTGTCTCTAATTGTAGCCGTGATGGCTGTCAAACCGTTCCAGGTTAAAAAAAAAAAAGGTTCACTTACTTTTCTTTGCAACTGTAGAAAACGTTCCTTTGCCATGACTTTCTATATTGGAGAACTGTTTTTTGAGAACTTCACTGGTGAGAGGTTGCATAATTGTTTCAGTGCTGTGAAGACTTCCGAGCTGCTGACGTTGTTTCGGAACCTACACACATTCTTTCCGCTTGTTACACACACAGCTCCGTCTCCCTTTTATGCATGCAGCTGCACCTGTCTCTGATTACCATGCCCTGGAAGTTCTGAGAAGTGGATAAGCGATTTCTGAAAGGACAGTGTGTAGATGTTGTGCTGAATTGAAAGTGTACTTGTTCCTCATCTCACCTTTTGGAGGTCAACAAGGTTGTTCTAGTTTCCTTCATTTGCATTCTTGCAGACGTCTGAGAGCCCAGTTGAGAGATGTTTACAAATTGTGGCTTGCCCGTGCATTAACACTTCTGATGTCTATTTGAATTAGAGAAATTTCCTTTTAATGCCGGAATGTATTTCTTCTCATTTGCCCTCCTCCTCAGCATCTACCTGTTCTGCGTCTGTTTGCTTATTTATTTATTTTTGGTACGTGATAACTCAAACTATAATTTCTCTTCTTTTATTTAATCAAGCAGTTGTCCTGAAGCTCAGTCAAATGATAATTATGCTGGTGATTGTAGCAGTTGTCTAAACATCATGAAGCAGAGAGTGAATAAGAAAAGCTGGTCTTTGACCTTTTGGGTTTGTGGCTTGTTTTGAAAACTCTTTTTCCTGTAGATCACAAACGGAACGGTCAGTGTCTGGAATTGACTATTGACTGACTGACTCATCAGTGCTGAAAAGCACACTTGTCCAAGGGGATGTTGTGCGTTGTAGGTGGTGGCATTTTGAGGATTGCTGCAGCATCAACAGTATTGTTTGTTTGCTATGGCTGCTGCACCAGTGAAGTTCTCAAAAAACAGTTCTCCAATATAGAAAGTCATGGCAAAGGAACGTTTTCTACAGTTGCAAAGAAAAGTAAGTGAACCTTTTTTTTTTTTTTAACCTGGAATGGTTTGACAGCCATCATGGCTACAATTAGAGACAAACACAATCAAACTATCCTAGCAAAGGCCAAAGGGGACTCATATAAACGGTTTCCTGCCATAAGAAGAGACGTTCCTCATCCTGTTCTTTAATCATAAACAACTGGATATACAAATAAATTAGTGTAAAGAATTGATCCATTAATCACGTCTAGTTATTCTTAATGGACTAGTCAGCTTTGTTTGGGGATAAACATTTACATCATGCTTGTAATTAGCATTATAACTGGGCTGACATAGTTTTGTGCTTTTCCTGCACAAGCACACCTGATTAAACTCTGCCATTAGCTGACAGGTTCATTTGGTGTGTTGAAGCAGGGAAATCGAGGAACTATGCTGGATTACAGCCCACTGTTCCCCACCTTTGCTATATAACAGTCTGGCTGAACTAGGCTTTCCTTGTCTTTTTCACATTTGTGTCTGATGGGAATTGCAGTGCAGGAAATTGTTGAGAGGTGTCTTAACTTTTGACTTTACAAAAGTAAAGAGGATAAAGCTTGAAGTGAGCTGTTTTAAATGGGAATTCTTTTTAAAGCTTCATTTATTTGCTTTTTACTATGATGAGTAATGAACTTCCCAAATGCTCATTTGTCTGCTGTATGACCATAGACTGGCAAAATTATACAGAATCCTGCACTAAATATTTGGGGTTACGCAATAACCCATATTTATATCACCCACTATCTTCACAGGGTTCTTCAGATGCACCAGCTTTTTGCCAGTGTTTCACTGATTTAGGCCCACAACACCTCCGGAATGCTCAGCAGTAAGGGGAGTGGCTCTGAGATGCCACACTTCAAAGTTCACTTGGATCTTTGGATAATTTAACCAACCTCAAAACTAATGCCATACCTATCCCCACTGGCACTGTTAATGTCTGCGCAGTGCCAGCAGTTCCATGTGGTCTGTATTGAGAAAGAAATTAGTGTTGCAACAACTAATCAACATTATCAGTATAATAATAATCAAAAATAATAAAAAAAAAATCATTGGCAATAAAGCACAGCTGTCCTGCATTAGCTCTTTGAGTTGTGGTCTCCGGCCCTGCTTCTGGACAGCTACCTTGCCTCACTGATTTTGGACTCAGAAGTCCTTGATTGGCTAAATGAGCTGTTGCACCCATTGCTGACACAGGTGTGCAAATGCACACACTCACGCCATGTCTTGTTCCTGTAGAGAAGTATTGCCATTAGCGTTAATATCCTGACCATATTAATGCTCCTGCCGCTGAATGCACTCAATTCCTAGGAGCAATGATACCAGAGCTCGGCAAGCTGCCACTGTTGGGCCCTTGAGCAAGGCCCTTAACCCTCTCTGCTCCCCAGGCAACGCAGCAATGGTTACCCAACTCTCCGGGCACATGCTTACTGTCCACTGTGTGTGTGTACTGGTGGTGTTTTCACTGCACAGATGGGATATACGCAGAAGCCAAATTCCTTCTGTGTCCGTCACGAATGGTGAATATGGTTGTCTTGTCAATGCTCCAAAATCTAATAGAAAGCCTTCCCTGAAAATGACTGAAAGACAAAACATGGCTGTGACTAAAAGACAAAAAAATACGGACGGCAGAGACGACAGTGCAGCTATAAAATCAACGCTTCACTTTAACGTCAGTTATGGCAATATAAGGTTTTCTGTGCAATGTGTAAAGGCGAGTGGGGTGCAGTAGCACCACTGTCCTGCATGAGCTTCTAGAGCAGTGGTCTCCAACCCTGCTCCTGGAGAGCGACCTTCCTGCAGACTTTGGATACAGCACTAATCCACCTCTCCTAATCCAACTAATTACTCACTTCAGAAGTCCTTGTTTGGCTGAATGGGCTGTTAGGTTTTGGTAGGAGTTTTTTGCAGGAAAATTGTAGAAAGGTAGCTTTCTAGGAGTTGAATTGGAGACCACTGGTGTGAGGAAACTTGCAGAAATATGATGATCACCACAGTAACAGCTTTACGACTATTTACATAATCGATTAGTTGGTTAGTTAGGATTTCGATTAATCGTATATATTTCTAATTATGAACAGAAGATTTTGTCATTTTATTTTGAAATGATATATTCGTGTGTGTGTGTGTATGTGTGTGTGTGTGTGTGTGTGTATATATATATATATATATATATATATATATATATATATATATATATATATACACACACACACACACACACACACACACAATATAATTATGATTAATCAGGAAGAAAAGGTGCTGTATATTATATATAAATTGCAACTATATGCAGCACCTTTTCTTCCTGATTAATCATAATCATATTGGAGCAACTGATCCATTGTAGAAATTGCTATTAATTTCCTAAATGAAACTGAGAGGTGCCACAGAGTTTACATGTGGAGTTACTAAATTTGTTCTTTTGTTTCTCTCTTGTTTTGCAGTGGAATGTCCAGTATGTGGAGTAGGCATATCTCAGCAGCACATTAATAAACATCTGGATACTTGTCTGACCAGAGAAGAGAAGAAGGAGGGCCTCAGAAGGTTTGGTGGATCAATTCATGTATATGCCCACAGTTACTAAAAGGCGACTGCTGTGTGCACTGTTTGCTGTAGCAGCGGTGTAATCTCAGTTGCATTGATCAACTTTCCTCTGAACATTCAGCTCTAATTTAGTGTAGTATTGAGCAGTGTTCCAAACTCTGAAAGTGCAGAGTGTTATTATTTTTAAATACAAGGCAATTTCTACCTTCTGGGTAACACGTCCCACAAGTCAGGGCTGTGGAAACACTGCCAAGCACTACTGCATCCCATACCCTCCCATTCTTTTCACACAGGCAGAATATAAATGATCTGAAACCTTCTTGTGATCTAATATGCTTAAATGACACCAACGTTTTTGCCATTCTGAGGCAATGCATAACGGTGGACTTCTGTCATGGAAAGGGACAGTGGGTTGCTTGGCTTTCATTGCTTGTGAATTATTCACAAACTCTGGATTCCTAGCTGAACTCTAAGGTGTAGTCAGGCTCAGTCAAAAATAATGCAGTTGTTTTATTGCCAGAGAAAGTATTGCAGGCTTGGATCTCTGTTGGGAATCTTTAAACATAGTTTCCCCGCTTATTGAACAATTGTTTAAGGGAAGTTGTGTTGTGTCTTACAAATTATTGTCTTCTCCGTAGGTCTGACCAGCTAGGCTCTCCCAGTTCTGCATTTGTAGTGCCCAAGTGAGTGCCCAAGATTATCTTGAAGTAATTGAATTAGATGGTTCTGTAAACATCATCCAACATCCTGGCCACGGTTTCCTGTTACTCCTCTGTATGTTCTGATAATGCGATAAGCTTCTATGGCAAAGACAATCTTTTAGTTTGTAGCTCACTGTTGTTTTAAACAAAACATACAATGCTGAAAGCCACCAAGCAGAAGATCTTCACGTAAGCACTTGAAGAAATTGCACACAAAGGCGCACTTATGTTTTAAGAGGCTGCGCGTAATGCATTCAGAGCTGGTGCATGCGTTTGTGTCGGCGGCACTGAGCCTGAAGCGCATCTGAGAGTAGTATACAGAGACAGGAGCAATCGCACAAAATTGGGCAGATGATAAAGAGGGAGTACTTGTAAGAGGGAAGGAAACCGCACAAATAACAGTCTTTGGAAGGCAGACAGTGTTTTCCTTTCAATTGATTTGTAACAAAAATGCGTTCAGTCAAATGCATTTTCAAGCGTCTCTGTGTCCTCGGTGAAGACTGCTGTGCGACATCCTCAGTCCCCCTCCCTGGTACCAAACTTTAACCCAAACTTAAGCCATTCGGTTATCACTGTGCCTCATGCCTCAACTCAGACATTTGCCCTGTCGTGACTCTTAGCTCGACTGTGTTTACTTGTAGAAGTTTCTATTAAACCCAATGATTCTTCCACTCAGCTGAACTTCCCCCTGGGAGCATTTTTGAAGGGCAGCCATTTTGTTCAGGCTTTGATTGGCAAGCAGGCTGATTCGGTTTGCGGGAGACCTTGAGGAAAGCCTGATGAATGAGTGTGTGCTTCAGCATTCTGCTGGCCTTAAGCACGCCCTACCACTCTGCGCTCTCACACAGCCACGGAGTCTAATGGCAAATTAAAAGCATGATGCATGAGTTCACCTTTTAGTGATTTTGTGTTTTCTGCAGTCAGGGTAAGATGGCTCTAATGAGTGAGTTAATGTTTTAAAGTAATGTTATTATTATTAATAATAATAATAATAATAATAATAATAATAATAATAATAAATAAAAATAATATGTATGTGTGTATGTATGTATGTGTGTATATGTATATATATGTGTGTGTGTGTGTGTGTGTTTTAAAATGTTGTTTTACTTACCAAGGCCTCTTAACGTCCAGTTATTAGTTTGACCAACGCACAGTACAGTGGGGAAAATCTAAGAAGCCCAGTGCAGATTTACACAAGGCAGAGATAGAGCCATTCCTAAACAACGTCAAATTACAAGCTCATCAGTTCAAACAGATGTATGGAAGTACAGTATATAAGATTTGTCGCCACTTTGCCAGTGTCTGAAAGAAGACCCAAGACTGCCTTTACCAATTCTGCCAACAGTAGTGGTCAAATATCAAGCCAGAATTATGGCAGAAGCTTGTTTATAGCCACTAAAAGCTTCTGGCCAAGGTGCAACTTGCTAAGGGACATTGCACCAAATATTAGGTGTGCTACACTCCTCCTGCCGAAAGTGATAAACCATTGAATGCCCAAAATGGCCAATATAAGTCTATATAAACCTCTAACCTGTTGCTAAATGTATCTGCTTGCAGAGGTTGTTTTGCTTTTAAATGACACTTGCTGTAACGTGCGTGGTAAGCCATGAAGTTAATGGCTCATTCAGTAATTGACGTTTAAGCTTTTCATTACAGCCCAAAGTCAAGCATTTGGAAACAGTTATGCAAGTCAGCATAAATATTGTAGGAGTTTAATTACTGATTCTTTTAAGTCATTTAATGAACATTTTAATAGTATTTGTACAGATTGTTGAACAGCATTAATTAATGTCATTTATTTGCTTCTTGTTTTGTTCTGAAATTGCAGCTCTGGGAGGCGTAGGCCAATGGCTAAGCTGGTGTACACACTGCTGACTATGGCTGAGCTCAAGAGAAGGCTTCGAGAGTGCCATCTGTCAACCCAGGGCTCCAGAGAGCAGCTCATCAGACGGCATCAGGAGTTTACCCACATATTCAACGCACAGTGTGACGCACTCAACCCTAGATCAGGTAAAACTGTCTAATTAAACAAAATAGTGCAGAGCTTTGTATACATGTGAACGAGCTATATGAGTGCTTAGCAGCGTTTAATGTTTTGTGTCCTATTGTATACTCTTCAAACTCTCTCCGAAGCTCTATAGAAGCACATTTCCTTATATGTGTGTGCAGAGAACAGTCAAAAAAAACATGTCTCTGTTCAATTTCCATATTGTGCAAGTTGTGCTGAGATGTTGAATAAAATAAGTAATAGTATAGAAGGAAATTTCTTGTCGTTGAAAGTGTGTAGGCTGAAGGATATCTCATGGAGTGAGTTGCTCTGCAGAGGACCGTGGCACAGCGGTGACTCTTTCAGTGAAAAGGCTGTAGGCCTTGTTACGCCCTTTCTAGGTTTGTTTTGACATACTGTCTTCCCTCAGGCTGACCCCTGCGGAGCTGAATCTATCCCTGTATGTTGAAATGTCCTGATTTGCTGCGAAAAGTTAGCTTCTTTTCCCCCCCTGCATGCACTCGACACTGTGAACCTGACAGCTTTGTCTGTTAAGTCTTTATTTTTCCGCAATTCCCAAAAGGCATTTGTGAAGTTCAGAATTCAGAGGAACATGAAGACAATCACTGTATGTCCAGTGATTTATTTATTTGAATCAGTATTGCGAATACAGCTTTTGTCAGGCAATGTGCAGCTTTAGACATGATTTATTTATTAAGAGCCATTGCATGTTCCACACAAATTTCAGACTGTTAGAAATTTGGCACTCAAGTTAGAAATTTGGCACACTTCTTCTCTGCTTTGTTCATATTACAATTTAGCAGAGTAATGGTATTGAGTGCTGGATTTTAGGCTCTTAAGTGGTCAGTGGTAAATTGCAAGGATGCACAATGATATTGGAATTACAGCAGAGTCTAAAGATAATTGCGTTCATAGTTGACTGAGATTTCCAGTCGATATTTGATGGGTTTATTGTACTCTGAAAGAGCAGAATGTTTGATGCTGGGCTGCTGTGCTTGGATATCTGCATTTTAATCAGATTACTTTATTACTTTATTACTGTTGTACTTTGTACTATACTATAGTTAACATTACCTTGTTACTATATAGTACCACTACATAAATGTGATTCTCTGTAATTCTAATCCAGTGAGCTAAAGTTGCAGTTTTTACAAATCCTAAATTGAGGGTCCCCTTTTCTGTCCTATAGATAAAATTAATATATTTAAATGATGTCTGAATCCTAAGGACCACTTATTTAGTCTCACAGTCAGTATTCTTTGCAAAAATTAAAAGCTAAAATAAGTCAGACTTCAAATTGTTGATTTCAATTGGGTTGTTTTAGTTTAAGGAGCTTTTTTGTATTATAAATAATGTGACCTAAACAATCTGAGGTGATCTGGATATCTGGAATATTTGCATTACTAAGAAACAGGTTTTGCATTTCATAAATAAACAGAAATAGAAATAAACATTGTGGCATGGAGAATCATATAGTAAATGTAATGTTACAGTTCTGTATTTTCTGGCTTCAGTACTACTTTCTGTGCCAGTTTAATGTCAGCTGCAATAGTTTAAGACACTTTCATGACTTATTGTAGTGTTTATGTAGTTTAAATCGCTGCCATCTCATTTACGCAAGTCTCGCAAATCAAGTCCAGTTTCCAGACAGCTGCCATCTGTAACGCAGAGGGAGTTCCTGCAAAGGAGACCCAAGTTTCAGTTTTGTTCCGTTAAAGCGCACAATTTCCCAATGATGCATCAGTCTCCATGTCCGTGTGATCTCTGAATGGACATTAAAATACATCATGTGGATATTTGGAAATTGTCTTCATCTGCTAATCATGATCTCATGATGTAATATAATGTGTTTTTCTCATACAGGTGAAGACATCGCGAGAGAGGTTGAAAACAATGAGAAGGCAAGAAATCAACTGGGGAGTACAAGTAAACCTGTATGTACCAGTCAATCAGTAACCAGTAACATCTTGAACATCCAGCAACGTCTTGAAGTTTTGTATGATCCACTGTGTTTGCAAAGAGTCGTTTTCTTTAACAGCTGATTCAAAGCATTATTCTGATTTTGGTCCCATTTTTTTATTGCAGACAATAACCATCACAAAGAACCAGACAGCTGAAGAAATTGAACATTTGCACTCAAACTACCGTAAGTTGTCACACAAATAAACATTGTTAGATCTGTAGGTGTTCTGTTTGTTCTTTACAGCCAAAAACTCATTTACCTGTTATGTAAGTTGCTGCTGCAGATAATGTTAACACTGACTGTCAAATGTCCTTATTGTGTGTAGATTGACATTGTCTCTTTCACTTGACTTCTGATGGGAATGTAACATACATTTATGGCATTGAGCAGAAGCTCTTATCCAGAGTGGCTTAAAGTAAAGGGTTTCATGGTTTACTCAGAAGACATCCCTAGCTAGTTGTAAATAGGCTAGAGTTCAAATATGCTTCAAGCTTAGATACTGCAAAATACAGAAGTCAGAAATAATACCTATCTATAAAAGGTGCACAGTGCTCAATTGCTACATCTAATCCCAGTGTTTCAGATTCCACATACATACTCATGGTTCAGCTAGTAGTGAAATGCTTTAACTGTCTGGTCACATTGAACAACAATAAAATACAAACAGAGAACATAAATGTTAATAATATATAAAGATAATTTATACACAAAATATAGGAAATAAGGCAAATAGAAGTGCAAGAAGTGACTGCAACATAATGCTGTGCAAGGAGATAAATATAAATACAATAAAAAGAATTGTATATGTGTTGAACGTCCAGTGAAATTTGTTGTCTGATGAATGTACATGTAGATGGACTTATTTACTGTTCTGGCCGAGAGCCAGTATAGTCTGCAGAAAAAGGCTCATCCGCATATGATCGGTTAGCCTTCAGGCAGTCAAAGCACTTTCCCGACCACAACAGAGAGACCGCAGCATACACTACATGTTGCTTGAATGTCAAAAAAGCACAGGAAAAAAAAAGAGTGCAGTCTCAACCCTTTAATAAGTGCAAGACTAGTGCTGATTTAAGTGCTCTTGAAAGAGAGGGGTCTTGAGACTGCGTTTGAAGACAGCAAGCGATTCTGCTGTTCGTCCCACCACCTTGGTTCCAGGACAGATAAAAGTCTAGATGCTGGTCTTCCATACATATTTTGATGGATGATTGTTTAAACAGAGTCGTACTTGAATCTTGAAGGGCTCTTGGTATTGATCAGGTTTTGACCATTCACTTCACGGGACGAGACATGGGCCATTTTTGGCTTTGTAGGCCAGTGTCGGCTGAACAAACATTGCTGGCTGAACAAAATCAGTGTGTTCGGATTAAATACCTTTTCCACAAACAGTATTTTACTAAGAGCTCTGTTTACTAATCATTTGTGACATTAGCATATGGAAAGTCATTGTATATGTGCATTTTGCATTTGTGTCCTTTTGTGTCTGCACTGTGCTCTGCTATATGATTGAGTGTAGACCAGTGGTCTCCAACGCTGCTCCTGGCGAGCTACCTTATAGCATACTTTAAATCCAACCCGAATCCAAGCCTAATCCACCGCTCCTGATTCAAATAATTACTGCCTTTTAAAGTCCTTGATTGGCTGAACGGAGTGTGTTGGATTTGGGTTGGCGTTGCCGGTTCCCATTCAACCATGTAAAACTTGGCTTGACTTGTTCTGTGAAAGTAGCTGACAGTGGCTGCGCTTGAAATGGTTAACTCTTTCAGCGTACAGCATTTTATCATGGTGAACTGACCAAACAACATTAACAAATCAAACATGACTGCCATAACTGTTGAACAGTAGCTTAGCCCCTGCATAAACGCAGTAGCCAGAACAAACCAAAAATCATCTATGGGTTTATTTTATTTTTTTTGTGTGCATTATTGAGTCAAGCACTACAAGACTATTTATGAGGTTTTGTCAGATTTTATCCAAATATGTTTTTGAAACTGTAATCTGACCTTCAATTTTGAGTATTTTGGTCTCTCCCTATTCATAGGGATCAGTGAAAATAACTGCCAGGTGCCAATGCAAAGATGGCTGTTGAGTGAACAGACTTTCCTATAAGGACTTTTGTTTTTTACACCTGTGACAGACTCTCAGAAAAACTACAAGGGTTGCCAGATTTATCCTGAGTTACTCTGAAATCAGTACAAACACAGCGACAGCGGGAAAAGCGGGTAAACATCTCAGTCGGTTTATTTTGCCTTATTCGCATATTTACACTTTGAATTTTAAGCCCTGTCTAATCAAACATTTTGAAAACCACAGCAGCATTAGGATTAGAACGGAGTGCTCATTTAGTGTGTGTTCAGTTGGCCAGTCAAAATAGGAAAAAGTGTCGTTGTTCATTTTCTCACTTGGTTCATTACCTCAAAAGTGTTCTTGCATTCAGTAAAATCATCTACGCTTTCTTTCTTCATTAGATTACACGTTACTCAGTTTTAGTCTGACATGCTTTAATGTGCAGTTTGGACACTGAAGGCACATTGCTTTTAACAAGCTGAGATGGTGAAGTGAACACCGACTGGACAGAGAGGACTTGCCCTCTCGAATTTTCCATCTCTCTGTCTCAGTGGTTTCAGTGAGAATGCTCAGACCTTTCAGTGGTTCTGCTGAGCTTTTTTCCAGAAACTCTCCCAGACGAAAAAGCTTTGAAAGAAGTTGCAGTGTTGCCAGGATGTGCGTGTGTGTGACTGTGTTCGATTATTTAGAGAGATAGATCAATGTGACGAGAGCTACGACCAGTCATTGCGATCAATTCTGCCTCATTCAATGTTCTGCTCCTCCTAAACAAGCCGGAAAAAAAGTGTGAAGAGGACTGAATCTGGGTTGCAGCTGGGTTGTTTTTGCAGATATGCAAATTGTTTTAGGTTTCAATACGGGGGATTACAATTCAATATATTTCTATAGGTGAATTATTATTAGTAGTAGTAGTCAGTAAATACGTTCACATGTGCACAATCAGCCAACAAACTTTTTTAGCCCTTCTGAGAAAAAGATCGGAACTGAGGTATGTATAAATATTGTGTTGGAGATAAGTACCACCATAGACTGTGCCAGCATAGTCTGACCTAATGCTTTAACATAAGGATAGTTGCAAAGTATCTTGTTCTTCCAAGAGGTGTGTGGAAGTGTGTATAACAGTAATACTGTATACAGCAGTATTTAAACACTTTGACAAAATGTGCTTTAGGTGATCAAAACAATCATGGCATTTTAAAATTACGATGTGTCTGATTTCTGTTCTGTGTCTGTCTAGTAAACAGCCAAATAAACTCCACTTTCCTCCATGTGCATTTTAGAGAGCCACAGGTTGGTGGTGCTGTGGGAGCTGACTGATTTGGTTATGTCACACTCTGAAAGCAGGTGGGGGGAAAAACGGTCCATCAAGATGCGCTATAAGGGAGAGCAAGCAAACCTGAATGAAACAGTTTACTAAATGTGCCTGACAACAGTCATAAACACTCCTAAGATCGTACACTCGTCTTTGTGCTCTCATATATGAAGCTTAATCCTCTAAACATTTGTGATTTGAGCCTCAGTTAGCAGGTCTTTGCTGTGGTGTTTAGCCTGCTAGCTAACATATCCAAGTCTAGATATCCAGCTACAAGTCCAAACCCTGCAGAACTTCTCTGACACAAGTTTTTTTTATCGCCAACACTTGTGTTGTAGCTAAGCGGTTAGTCAACAGCGGCTGCGACTGAGCAACTAAATACTGCTCTGGGTATCTGTAGCCGAGCTAGGTCAGCAAAGGCTTGTTCTGTGGTGAGCAGATTGTTGTCCTGCTAACTAAGCTAGAACCATCTTCGTGACTTGTGCAACATGGGCTACTTTTCCACCCTCAGTAATGCTGTATACCACAGTAATATTTTGACAGTATGAAAAAAGTGGATACCGCCCAACCCTAATTCTACTTTTTTTTTTTTTTTTTTTTTTTTTTTTTTTTTTTGAAGTAAATCGGTTAGTTACATTTGGTATCATGTTGATCTTGCTTGATATTTATGTTTCCGTAGCTTATTTGTTACTTTTGTTCTTCCTAGTGGAATACTTGGCTGTGATTTTGAGATTTTGGCACCCAGAAAGGTACTGAGCTCTGGATATTAATATGCATATGCTCATTAAAATGACAATATGATTGGTTTTGATTTGGTTGTTATTGGGGGCAAGTGTAGAAACACAGCACAGTTAAATAGGGAGTGACTGCACGGTGACTGTGAATAGGATTTAAATACTGTGCATCGTGTCCTCATCTCTATTTATTATTTATTTTTTCATGGCCCATTGTTTGGCAGTATGCATGCTGCATCATAATCAGCCATTTCATCAAACCAGGATGTGAATAAAGCACATATGTTGGTTCTGGTTGCAGTAAGTCCAGTAACACAGAGAGTGGTGAATCCCAGGTGTTCAAACAGCCAAAGAAATTATTGCACTATGACTATATATTGAAGGAGATATTGTGTTATTGTGTGTGTTTTAGGGGGGTGGGGTGGGGTGGAGTGGGGGGTTTGTTTGGTTTTGTTTTTTCATTTTTAAAGAGAGAGCCACAGATGCCTTGCACCACGGCTCATGCTTGCCAGTGCTAGCCTGATTAAAAAGCAGCGGAGTTCTCTGTGTAGCTCTGAAAGTGGAGTAGCTTGCCCTTTCCACCTCCTTTCAGAGACAAATAAAAGAAATGAAGTGATTTGAGCTGGTTTTGTGTGCTTCTCGTGAGGGGGGGGTTGTTTGATATTTGCCATGTATAATCGACCTGGCAGGAGGAAGATGAAAGAGCGAATGAAAATAGCTCAGTCAGACATTTACGCTAGAAAGAGGATGCTGAAATATTGATGCTCAGTGCACAGGGGTCTCTATAAATAGCAGCCATGCTGAGATAACCTCTTGATTAATCAATGAACGCCTTGATGAGTCACTGGCCTCCTTGGATGGTTAGTGAATGGGGAAATGACGGAGAGAGGTAGTGAATGAGAGCGGCAAAAACGCACACGCACACTCCCACACACACTCTCTCTCTCTCTGACACACACACACACACACACACACACACACACTGCTCAGATCATTGGTCACTTTTAAAGCGCTTAGCATACATTCTTATACAGAGCATTATTGGGCAAAGAACTTTTCAACTATCGGCTAGATTAGTTATTTTGATTTTACAGATCTGTGCTGCAGTTGACTCTTATTTCCGCTGTTAAATTGCTTAAGTAGGCAAAAATGAAGAGACCACCCTACATTATATGATTTTACTATTTATAGGTAATGTGTACTGTTTATAGGTAACAGCGTTGTATTTCATAAACCATCATAAACCATAGACAATTTCCCCTAATTTCTAAATAAACATATTGCTATGTAGAGCATTTATTTGCAGAAATGCCAACTGCTCAAAACAGCTGCTTAAATAATGCAAAGAAATTATAATCATTTAATGCAGAGAAGTTATTATTCAAATATAAACAACACTGTACTAATATTTAAACTTTGAGAGCATTTAAAAATCACTATGGTGAAATTACCTTGACTGACAATCACAGCTTTCATGTCTTGGCAGGCTCTCCACTAGTCTTTCACATTGCTGTTGGGTGACTTTATGCCATTCATAAAGTGGCTGCCATACATGTAGTGATCTGAATTTTGAGAGGGGAAAAAAAGTGGTCTGGAATTTTTTTCCAGAGCTGTATAATCAAAGTATGTCCAGGCAGTTCTTATTAGTTTGTCCGAGCTTGTCTGCTTGGGGACACATTGATTGTAATGAATAGCAGCTAAACAGCCCTTATGTTACGCATAAACCTTGTATCTCCAAAGTGGCAACTTTACTTGCAAGCCCTTTTTGAGGGTCTATGCGCAATTTTTTTAATGATGTTTAGGCCAGGGGACTGTGTGAGGTAGTTTATTGTGGGTTTTGAAATGGATAGGGTCGTTATACATTCTTCCTTCAACCTTTGAAATGTTTCATCTGCCACTGGCTGCAACGCAACCCCTAAGCATTAAAGATTAGTTGGACAGGTTTTCTTTTCATAGGATTTTTCTCCCTTTTTTTCTCCAAACATACCTTTTGCTTGTTGTGTGCAAAAAGCTTTGCTTAGTTTGTTAACTTCGTTAGTACACAGGATCCAAAGTGCATCAAGACTGCCTCAAGATAAAAGCCAGGTATGTGCTTTATGTCCAATGCTCTAAAGGCAAATTTCTGTGTAAACTTTGACTTCTAAGGTAGCCATTTCCTCACTCAGTAAGCAGGGTGATGGCAATCAAGTTGAGGTCTGGAAGTGGAAGAAAATGATGAGAGAACTGCTCATCCATTTGCTAGAGATGCAAATCAAAGCACTGGCCTGCAAAAGATCCTTCAGAAAGATTTAGCACATTCTGGATGGGCGGTGCACTGTTCTACCTGCACAAATAAAACCTTCATGGAAGAGTCATCTGAAGAAAACCTTCCCTGTGTCCTCACCACAGAGTTCAAAATTCAAGCTTGGCTAATAATATCGGTCTACGCACTGCAGATATGCAGCTAATTTACATCCAGGAGATTTCCTATTACGGCTGCGAGGCTACATTGAGGCTAATTTTTATTATTAATATTTAAGTAGTTCTGACCAGAGGAGGATGGGTTGGGTCCCCCTTGTGAGTCTTTGTTCTTCCCAAGGTTTCCTCCTCCAGCTCTAAGGGTTTTTTTCTTGCCACTGTTGCCGTTGGCTTGCTCACTGGGAGTCCATCATGTTTTACGTTATTTTCTTCTTTCCTCTTTGTCTCTGTCTTTTATTAATAACTATTTGTGTAAAGCTGCTTTGTGACGACAACAGTTGTAAAAAGCGCTATTCAAATAAATCTGATTTGACTTGACTACAGCACAGCAAACACTACACGTGATTCTTTTACTATAAGCTCTAATTAAACCACAAGACCTGACTGCTATGGAAGTTTGCTGTTTACCAGGCTAGTGAGGCTTCTTGTGGCGTGCAGTGTATCATGTGGACTAATAATCTCATCATGCCTGGTTACATTTATAGTATTTAATTGTTCCTCTAATTCAGTTAATGAATACGTAGAATAGTGTGCTAGTTTACTCTGGTCAGAATGTCTTCATGTACTGGTTCTCCTAAATCTGCCTTAAAAAGAGGGGGGGGGGGCGGCGGTCCAATTTGGTTGTAAAGAAATTGGAATCGACCATTTATAAAAATAAAAAAAAAGTGCTAGTGTAAAACAAGCCTTTCCTGTGTACTGTATCTGTGCGCTGTGCTGTATTGCATGTGTGGCACTGGAATAAACCATACTTTCCATTAAATAAACAACTTCTAAGAAGGCCATAAGCCCAGTAGGATATTAAATTCAGTACAACATGGAAAAATCAACTGCTCATCTGTCAACAATATTTCTAAACCTTTATTTCTTCCAGTCAACCTTTAATTTTTTCCAGTCAAGCAACCATCTTTCAGCATGCCGGAGTACTTGTGTCTCCAGCCTTGGGCTGGGTATGGGTTTAATCACCTTTAGCTCTGTTTGAAATTGAATTCTTGGCTGAAACATGCGTGCCGCCTATAGAAAAAATCGTACCCTCCTTGACCTACTATCAGAGCAGCAGGGCATGTTTGACATGGCTGGAAGAAGAAAGGAATTGTCAAAAAGTAAGAAACCTGCTTTCGTACTCGCACGTGTGTTTGAGCCGTGTGTTGCGTAAGAACAGTCCCTGTTTGTTCTCAGTACGCTGGAGGTTACACACAACAGCTGTCAGTGGGACATGTTCAATGTTGTTTAGATGTTTGGATCACTGTCTGTACACACAAGCCCGGATCCATGATTGTTTTGCTTGTGTATTGGGTTATACCCTTTGGGACATGGCCAGACTAACCTGAATGTAGATTTTCTATATTTACAAAATACCCTGTTGGATTATCATGTGCCTTATTGCTAAATATTAGACGTGACCTTTTAAGGACCTTTCAACCTGCAAAAATGTGTTGCTTTGTCTCTGGCAATTGATGATTACAGTTTTTTTGGACGATATATTGTCCCAGAAATAATTGTGGTGATAAGCAATGTTTAGGATTTTTATTATATAAAAAAAAAAACCTTCTGCTAATATATTTCATGTTTTAGTACTATTTTTCTTTTGGTTTTGGGTGATATATTAATTTATATCTATAATATATTATTCTATATCTACAATAGAATAATCATGCAGTTGCACTTTGTCCTGCCTGCCTATCCAAAGCACCCATTAGCCTCGAGTAACATGTTCTGTTCTGTGTGTATAGAGACACCGTTATTGATGTAATGGACATTGTGTGCACTGCACTCTTTTCCTACACAATAGATGTTCACAGACTGGCAGGACCAAAAAGTCCCAAGTATGAAAAGTATCAAAGCATTGTTCCCTCGCTCTTTTTGGAGAGCAGCAGCTAGACAGCGAGGAAAAAGTTGCCCGTGTACAATTATTTCTGTTTGTACGCAAGACCTTAGAGGCAGAAAGATTGACTCGACTTTAACAATACTCGAGTCAGCTTAAATTGAGGCAAAGTTTATTGAGCCAGACCCCCCCTTTTAGTGATAGGAATGCGGTCATAAACAAAATGTCAAATTCCCTGCGGATATCTCAATGTTTTCAGCCAGGAATTGTACTCCAAAACTAGTAATGACTTTTGTCTGTCTCTAAATCACTTCCTGATTTTTGATTACAGAGGTATGCACTAGCGGGAGCAAAACCACCAACTATCACCTAGTAAAAACACTTATCTAATGTTTTTCAATGTTTAATGTAATGTTAAAGGTTTTAAATACATATGCAAGGGTACAGAAGACATTATGCTTTCTGATACACATGGACTATAAAGACTGACCTCTGTTACTTTGACTGTTGGTCACTGTTTTATTAAACGTCTTATGTGAGGAATGGCATCTCTTGCTCCTGGGCTCCCCCTACAGTCGAAGTGCAATTTGCACGGTCAGCCACCACTATAGGACACACTTTACACATGCATTTTTTTCAAGTCAAGACACTTTATTTTCATTTCAACTATATACAGAAATTACATTCCTCCAGGACCATGGTGCAACACAGCACAGTGCAGACTAGAAAGTGTAAATAAAGACCGAGACGGAGACAGTAGTGGAATTAGTTGTGCAATAAAATGTACATACTAAGTTAAAAACAGTAGTGTGCAGCACAGGTTAGTGCGCTACTCTAGCAGCTGTTTTTAAAATAGACACAGGTATGTGCAAAACGCAGTGTGCAATGTATGCACAATAAATGTGCAAAGAGTCCAGTCACATAATGACTTCCAGACAAGCTGAGGTACAGAACTGTTACTGAAAGTAAAAGGAGAGTGTGGAATGAGGCAGAAGAGCAATATCTTAAGACTTTACACAAATATGACATGAGTCACACAGTTCTTGCGAGCGCCGTAGTATCCACTTCAGCAAAGTTACAAAGTGCAGTTTCTGGCATGCTAAACCTGAAACGGCTATTAAAAAGCCGCTTCTCTCCCTATTACAGATCAGTGAAGCAATAGCATCATTTTAAAGCTGTTATTTTGAGGCACAAATGCTACAAAATGTTGCTTTACATGAAATAAATGCATTGATTCAACAAAGCATAATTTATTGCAGTATTGCAAGTCCTGAACAGAATGTTTTGATTATTCTGACCTACGTTGCTAAAATGTTATGTAAATCCAGTTTTGCATTTTATAAGTGATTTATAGATCAACTTGACTTCAGCAAGTAAATTCTCAGTCCACAATTCCTGTATAGTTGGGGGCAGCGGCGGGTCAATGTTTGAAGCACTGGGATATTGATGATCAGGTTGTGAGTTTGATACCTAGGCTCTGTTGTGCCACTGTTGGGCACTTGAGCAAGTCCCTTCAACCTTTCTGCTCCCTGGGCTCTGCAGCAGTGACTGCCCCCCCACCCCTCGTGCCAGGCATTTTTGCTTACTGTGACTGTATGTGTGTGATCACTAGTTTGTATGTGTGTTTGGTTACCTGCCTTTAGGACTGTGATTTCTTGGAGGCCCACACTCTTTTTGCAGGCATCTGAGAGGTTATTTATGCCAGAACCCAACATTGACAATCCACAGTGCAGTCCTACAACAGAAGAAAATAAGAAAAGGAAAAAAAATACTGGAAGTACAGCCAGTGGCATAAAACGGTAGTCTGAGCTGGATGACACTTTATTTATTTATTAGAATTTTTTTTTTATTCTAACCTGGCTTATATTGAGTATTTCCAGTAGAGTGATCTTGCTGACATGGAATACATGCTGTTCATTTTCCAGTCAGTCTGAAATCCCGTATTCTATTGGAAGAGAAGTCAGACTCAAGCTATGAGCCGTTTTAACACTTGAACCCCCTTAATGTCATTTTTATCAGTTTCTGGATAAAGTAAAGCGAGTGAATCCATTAAGCAGAAATGTGTGTGATGTCAGAGTCTAGAGTGAGACATTGTATTGGTTAAACAGACTCTCTATGCTCTCTATGATCTGCAGTTCCATTAACATTTCTCCTTTTGCTGGCATCATGAAAACGAGCAGATTTCATCAATACGTTGTAAAAACATGAGGAAAGCTGACCTGAATGCCCTGAAGAGGCGTCAGGGATCCTACAGCAGAAGCAGAATGTGTCAGATGATCCTTCACTGTATTGGAGTGTTTTTGATTGACCTGACCACATGACATTCCCCTGTGTTGGCTTTATGGACAGAAGAAAGAAAACAGAGGTGACGTGCTATTTTAGTTTTCTTGACTAGGGCGTTTGTGGATACAAGGTAGGCAGAGGAGACCCGAGCGTGTCGTGCCTTTAAGAAGGAAGGTCATGGTGGCCAAGCAAGAGATCTTTCATCAGCAAATAAAAAGCTAGAGGCCTGTGTGTGGAGTAAAAGATCAGCCAGGTTATCACTGTGAAAAGGTTTGTCTTGTGAAATATGTTTGGTGCCACATGTGGATGCTGTACCCCATTCTGCTTTCATCAGAATTTTATGGACTTTCTTCCAGGCTCTAAGCTAATTCCAATTGTTGAATGAGGGTGAACTACTCTGTTATACATGTTCCCAACCACATATGGTGCTATTTAGATATTCACAGTTAAGATAAGATAAGATAGTCCTTTATTAGTCCCGCAGTGGGGAAATTCACAGTGTAACAGCAGGAAATTCACAGTGTAACTTGCGTACAAGTGCACATTTTGTTTTTACAAAAAAAAAAGGGGTATCGATCAAGCTTTTCTCTCTCAGCCTCTTTAGCCTCGAACCTTTTGTTTAATCTTTTATCCTTGCCTCTTAGTTGTTATATTAGACTAGATATTAAAACCTTGCTTGAGGACTTGATTGCCTTCACCAACACCAGCATGGCTGAGATTAGGTGTTTGGTGCAAGATATTGCACCAAACTACCGTCAATTATTTATTATTCTCTGGTCTGTACTGTGTTGTGTTGTCTGTCCGCACATGTTTGTTTGTGTTGCACTTGTGTCTTGTATGCACTGTCTATGTTGCACCATGGTCCTGGAGGAACGTTGTTTCGTTTCACTGTGTACTCTGTATGTAGTTGAAATGACAATAAAACCCACTTGACTTGATATTTAGTTATGGGTCAGACACCTAACTGTTTTATTATTAGGAAAAGCTCCATCACACCAGTGAATGCAGTTCCATTTAGGGCTGGGAGATATTGGGGGAATAACAAAAAATTACTTAAAATTAAAACTAAAACTAAAATTATTTTTTTTAAAAAGAAAGTTTAATTCCATTATTTTTTATTTAAATGGAAAATGTACATGTGCCAAAGTAGAACAGCATCATCCAAAGCTCTAAACTTATCTTTTACATTTATTTTTGAGGGATTCAAATGTATAATGTAAACCAGTATATATAACAATATGAAATCCAGCTATTGGATTTCCTGCGAAAGGAAGGAAAAAAAGATTTTTACACATTTCTTGAACAACAAATTTGTTGTGCTGCTACTTTTGATGGCAAAAGTACAGTCTACACATTACCTCATTTTGTTCAGCATCTGGCTTCTCAAAACCATCCCAATTCCATACCACTTTTTATTTTTTTACTGCAAGCTCAGTCCTCGGCGGAGTGATGGGAAAATATTTGAATAGCAGTTTTTAAAATCTGCAGCCACTAGTGAATTGACATTGATAGAATATTGCGATAAATATCGTGATACAACATTTTGAACTATATCAGCCAGCCCTGCCTCTAGCTGACGCTTGGCATTGGGCGTAGTGACTACAGTCTCTGTACAGCTGCTCCCGAACATCCCATTCTACTGACAGTGCTTTTCTGTGGAGCCGAGCTCATGCAGTTGCAGGCCTGTGTCAGAAGGGACCTTAAATTAGCGTATTAAACTAATTAGAAGAGATGTCTGGATGTTTTTGAGGCCCTGATTTACTGAAACCCTAAATAAGTGGTGCTAATTTGTGTGTGTGCTGTAAAGTAGATTGAATGTGTAATTATCGACTGATGTTGCAGGTGATTTTAGGAAGGATAATTGCATAGATGATGACACATGCAAGAGGGTGGATATAGGATTCAAACGGTGCTCAGTGTTCTCAGTAGGAAAGGAGAGTTAGCCTGAGGCTTTCAAATATATAAAAGGTCTGAACAAGGAATTGACACAGTTTTTTTTTTAAGCCTCTAAATTGCCTTAACTGTCCTGGGAAGGCTTCCCTACTGGATCTTGGAGCATAGCTGTGAGGATTTGATTGCATTAAGCGATAAGAGCATTAGTGAGGTCAACAACTCCATTATAAGCTCCAAAATAAGGCAGCTGGAAAGTCTCTGTGTTGGTCTAGCTGGTCTCAAGTCAATAAGCAATTTCCAGTGCAGAAATGGGCACTGTTTGTGTTTGTGTGTGTCTGCTTGGAATGATTATTTACTGTCTGCATAGACTTTAGGCATCCTTCCCATTCAGACATGGCAACAGACAGTTCAGGTCAAATCACCTGGGTGTAGGAAGTTCTGGTTGAAGCACTATCATTCCAGAGAACACGGTTCCACTGCTCCACAGCTCAATGCTGGGGGGCTTTATACCCCTCTATACCTCTGGAATTAGGCATAGTGCCAATAGGTTCATATTTTTCTGCTCCAGGGAGTCCTAGTCTTTTGGCAGTACTTTTCTATTGGGACTTTTGTGCATTTGCACATTTGAATCAGCAGTGGGGTGTACCTTACAAGAGCTTTTGTTAGAAGCAGTGTCCACAAACATTTGGACATATATTGTGCTTTATGTAGATGATGAGTTCTCATTAGCATCCATTACGCTGTAATGTTTAACTGTGTCAGATCATTAACTTCTCTGAAAGGGGAAACCTCCATTAACTGTTGCTCAGTGAAGAGGAAAATACAAGAGCGCACGTTACTTTATACGGTTTCAAAGAAGGAGGATTGTTTACAGTTGGCGTCGCATGTTTCCTTTGCTTTACTGCAGTATGGCAGTTCTGTTTGAGGAGCCTCATTTCTAACGAGTGTTTAGTGCAGGGTTCGATTGGAAGGATGTGCATGTTATCGCTATATCTTTTCTCCTGGGCTCCTCTGAGATCAGCATCTTAAGTGATGTCGTTCTCAGACTTTGGCAGGTACTTCCCCAAACAGTGCCCTCTGGATCGGTCTTTCATCTGCTCCTGGCTTTGATAGTTTATTCGTAATTTGAGATAAGCAGTCCGATTAGACAATTGCATTATGAGGTTAGAGTTAGCTTTTCTCTCATTGAGCTTTTGGATGTTATTTTTTTTACCTTCCTTTCTGGATGAAAGGGAGGAAGCTATGAGGAATAAGTGCTTTTATGGAATTTTTCTTTCTTTCTTTTTCTTTTTTTAAAAATGTACATTGGGAATGAATATGTACGTGCTATTTTTCAATGTATCTGCTTTTTGTTATGCCTTGCTATAATGGTTTTGTTTATAAAGCTAAATTTTCATGGTGTTCGAGCATGAGCGCAAAAACATAATGGGATCAATATGCCGTCACAAACAATGCCAGATTTTTGTGTCTTGTTCTAGATGAATACATCTGCTTCTAGTAATGTTGATATGATTGTAATCCAAGCACTAATCATGTTACTGTGCCTTTTATATATGTGTAGAACACATGGTCTTTATTTCTCCTCCTTGAATGCTACATTGATTTAAGTGTGTTTGTTCAATTACTGTTAACTTGCATATAGATTAAAACTGCCTCGTGATTCTATCCTGCCATTATTTGAATTGTATTTCATTCTTGATCTAATTCTGTTGTTTTGCCTTAGTGTTGAATGTGTGTTTCTCACAAATGTGATGTTTAATTTCCCATCTGTCCCATAAATTCTTAGGGAAGCAGCACAGCAGTGAATTTTCCCGTCTCATCGCCCAGGTCCGAGGCCGTTTGGATACTTCGAGAAAGACTCAGGTTAGGCAGGAAGAGGAGAAGCCAGTGGAGGCGTCATGTTCAGGAGGTAACAACAACAACTCCGTTATCTCCATCAGAGATAGGCCTTCACTCCAAAATAAGGCAACTGGAAAGTCTCTATGTTGGTCCAGGTGGACTGGAGTCAATAAGCAATTTCCAGTGCAGAAATGGGCACGGTTTGTGTTTGTGTGTGTGTCTGCTTGGAATGGTTATTTACTGTCTGCATAGACTTTAGGCATCCTTCCCCATTCAGACAAGGCAACAGGTAGTTCAGGTCAAATCATCTGAAGAGATTGGAACTAGTGTATAGAAAAACCATCTTCAGATTAATCATTTGAGAGCGTTCAGGAGAAATTGTTCAATATGTGAATGTCTGACCACCAGAAATGCTCAAATAAGCTGTTCATCACATTCTGTCTTTTCATATAATGGCTCCAGAATCGCTGCTGAGAGGTAGCAGCATCTCTCGACCCTAGAAGTCACAACTGACTGGCAAAAATAAAGCTGTTCAATTTGATTTCACCATGTGGAAAAACAGTACCTTTCCTTTTTTTCCTCACAGATGTGAATAATTCTTTTTATATATATATATATATATATATATATATATATATATATATATATATATATATATAGAGAGAGAGAGAGAGAGATATGACTGATGATCTGGTACCTATGGGCAAAATCTTGCACTATAAGCCAGAAATTAAAGGCAGTAAACTGAAGCAACAATACACTCGCCAGTGATTAGGCATTTAGCACATAGCACACAGTCATCCAAGACATTAAGCTAGATGCTGCCTAGATACCTAGATACACAATGCTCAATATACACTACCCTTTGCCTTGAGTATCAAACAAATCATGTAAGACGAGTTCGATCGTAAGCCTTAGTAAGTGCTGAATACTCTTGAAAGAGATGGGTCTTCAGTCTCTGTTTGAAGACAGCGAGTGACTGTGCCTTTCGGGCACCCTAGGTGCCAGGACAGGAAAAGGTCAGGATGCGTGTTTTCTATGCATGTTAAAGGATGGTGGGTGAAGCTGAGCTGTACATGAAGTTCGAAGGACTCTTGGTACAGATTGGCTTTTGACAGTTGCGTTGCCACCAAGAACGGAGGGACTGGTCCATTCTTGGCTTTGTAGTACAGCGTCAGGGTTTTGAACCTGAAGTGGGCAGCTACTGGAAGCCAATGAGGGGAACGCAGCAGAGGAACTTGACACCGTGCCCCCGTATTCTGAATCAATTGCCAGGGCCTGATAACTACACATTACCTCCGTGTTAGAATATAAATAAGTTATAACCATTTAAAGTTTAATGTCTAGTAAAAATATTAATATTCTATTTCAGGTATAGGGTTGCTATGACCGAGGTTACGTGTTAACACTGTGGTATTTTTAGTGGCAGAACAATGCCCTTAAGTGCAACCTGTGTGTGGTTTGGAGACCAAATGATTGAAGATGATGGAGAAATATATTTTATTACCGGGTTTAAATGATCTTAATCAAGCGCACACACACACACACACACACACACACACACACACACACACACACCTAGAATAATCAATAAATTATCTATTAGATTAATCAACAAATCAAAACAATTGTTTGGTTAATCAATACATATAAATTAATCCATAATGAAGGAAATGAAGTCTGTGTCCCCATAAAAGGTCTTTAGGGCTTAAGCTAAGATTCAAGCTAAATCCTGGATGCTAAATTGGTTAGTTGTAATTATACTTATTGGGTTGATTATTTATTAAGCTCAGCTGTGTAAATACAGTTGTAACAAACAAGACTCGACCACAAAAAAACACGGATGGACACACATGGACGTTTCAGTGATTTCTATTATTCTGTTCATGAAAAGAGGATATCCAATCTTTATTATAGACATTTTGTACATTTTCAGAATCCATTCCCACATGCCATAGGCAGGAGGTTAATCAGTGTATTGGGTCCAGCAGTGCAAAGTGTGATTTTAAATGTTCTGTAATTATCTGTAATTACACTCATAAAGGAGAGAAACAAAAAAATATAGATTTGCATCAATAATTGCAATGACGAACCTTTTCCCCCTCTGAAGTAGAATTAGCATGTCTGAACAGTTTAGTACAACAGTGCACCTTTTAAGCCCACCTTGTAAGTTGTAGCAGTTGTCCCCTTAATGTTATGCATATGTATAAATGCTAAATGGGGGGTTGACCAGAGGTTCTGACCCAGCTTGTCATGAATATTACTCCATGTTTGGAAGATTGGCAGAAAATAAATGCTATTGGGCAGATATGTTCTGCCTCTGGTTGTATCAGGCAGCAAAAAACATGTAGCATGACGTGTTTGATTTAACTTGACATTGCACCTGACTTCGTGATGTGACTACTGTGCATTCACACGTTGCGAAAGCGATGCTGCCAGTGTACTGCTCAATCCTAGTGTATCACTCTGTGAAATCAGGGCAGAAAGCAGAAGCAGGTGCTTAGTATAATTAAGAGCCACCTGTGAGTGGAAAGCAGTTGCTTCTTCCAGGTTCCTCACGCTGCTATTGAGGCACTCGATAGAGCAAGACATTAAGCACTGTAGGACTTATTTCATTGAAATGTGTGAATGTTTTAGTTCAAATGACACTAAGTGCTTAAGCCCATACTGATATATTTGGGTTAACTGGAAGTTAATATTAGCAATCTCATAGAGATTATCATACAGATCAAGCCAAGTGCCAAAGATGCAGGCTTAAGATCAGTTGTTGTAGATCAGTGATTGTTCTTGTCCATTAAGGCCTAGATTTATCAGTAATTGAAAGTGATGGGATTACTGTTAGAGGGTTACATTGAAGTATTAAGCATGTGTAAGCAAGATAACAGTAGTCACCAATTTACAGTAGTGCAAAGACACATTTGCTGATGAATTTTCAGAAAACAAAATATTACGATAGATCCCAAGTTGAATAGCATTAAAATCTATTTTGAGCTATGGGGCAGTAGTGCAAAGACACATTTGCTGATGAATTTTCAGAAAACAAAATATTACGATAGATCCCAAGTTGAATAGCATTAAAATCTATTTTGAGCTATGGGGTTTTACAACTGTCCACTGAGTATCAGTCTGTTTAAACTGGACTGTGTTTTCTGTTTTGCTTAAATACTTCTCTCGTGTTTTGTACATTGATTCTTTCATGGATATGAGACGAAATTCTGTGTGTATTGCTTAAATGAAGGTCTCTAGTTTTGGTATGAGTTGCTCAATGTTGTATTAAACTTCTTCCTCTGTCTTTTTGGTACAGCTGATCATGCCACAGTACAGAGCACAACCCAGACACCAGTTTCCACAGTACTGGAAGTAGCCAATCATGAGAAGACTCCAGTTATAGAAATTTCATCAAGGTCACCCAGTCCCACCCTCAGTGAAGTGTCGATCAGCAGGTACATTTCTTTTTTTATTATTATTTTATGTATGTCTGTATGTCTGTAGCTCTGAATTTTTTTGCATTACCATACACCACTACTGCACTGTAAGAGCGTTGATGAGCTGTTAGTAGGCAAGTTTAGGGGTCTGGGGGTCGAATGTTACCTACATGTTGTTCATTTGTCTTTCTGGTGGTGCCATGTTCATGACCGCTTGAGCTACGTGACCGTACTTTACAGCAGAACGCTAAAGTGTGGTTGCAGGTTACTGTAGTGTGTGATGCAACAAAGTGTCAGTTATAGTTTTTTCCAGTTTGTGGTTCTGCTCAGGAGAGACATTCCCAAACAGTCAACTTTCTGCGTGGTTGTACTGTTTTATTGTCTCTTTATCTGTTTGTGTTTTTGTGACTTATTCCCCAGAATCGTAGATTTTATTTTTGTGGAATTATTTGTGATGTTTTATGTCATTATGTCTTGCTTTGAAAGCTGTATTGATTAAGTATTCACTTTTAAGCTGTACATGTCTCCTCTTATCAATTCTTCATTATCAAGGGAGCTAGTGGGTGAGATCTGTCAGCATACGCCATCCTTCATCACAACCTCTATCCTTATTATGTTTTTCATGACAGGCACCAAACTTAGAAAAAACGGAGGGAGTTGACCTCAGACAGTATGATTATTGGCCTAAGTGAAGATGCTAAATAAACAGCTTCATCATCTGGGAGTGGGCCCTTTCGACAGCAATTAAATAAATATGAAGAACTGGGAAATTATCTAGTCTGCACATATTTTTCTTTGTGAACTAATATTAGAGAAGTTTTTCCAAATGTGTTTTTTTTTTTTTTTTTTTTTTTTTTTTTTTGGTTATGCTATCTTGTGAAATTAAGTCCACAGATTGGTTTTGCTTTAATTTAGATGTTAACACCTGAGTAAAAAATCTTAAAATCTTATTAACTTTTTATTGAAACAAATTCAGTACTTTCACCACACCAGTGTGTTGTTTTATCATGTCTCATTAAAGCAAAAAATCTATTTTTTATATAACAAAAAAGAAAAAAAATAGGTATTGTGGGAATATTATAGAGGTCTTTCTATTAGCCTTGATTGTCTGGAAACACAACACCATGCAGTTTGAGAAAGTGTGTTTTGAATTTAGATCCAGCTTTTTGTTTTAGGGGGAAAAATGAGGAAAAATGAAATATACAGCTGGCTAGACTCACTCAGTTCCAGATTCAGATTGTGCTGAAATCATATGTTATGAACCTCTTGAACCCTAGGTCTGTTATTCAGTTATGAATCCCAGTGACAAAATTGTTGTGATTTCTTTTGGAAACTTTGAATTAGCATATATTGTGAAGTCCTACTTGATTCTATTTTAGGGCCTATAAAACTGTTAATTAGGATAGTACTATAGGTATGCAAGTGAAGAAGTGTGGGCCTACAGGGTTAGGGAAGTCATGGCTGGGAGTAAACTCTTAAAAATGAAGGTGATTCAAATGGCTTTGAGCAGTGCCATTAAAAAAACACTTTTGGTTCCATAGAGAACCACATCTGTAATCGAGATTAGCGTGAGTGTAATGAACTTTCCTTTTAAGGTAAGGAGTTTTGTACACTTGAATATCTTTATTGTAAAAAAAAATTGAAACTCATTGTTTGTTTTGGTGATGTCGCTCCATTTGAACTATTCAATTAAATTTGATTCACACCTCCATTCAAAAGTTTTCCTTCTGCTACCATGAAGTGTGAGCCAAATGGAGAAAATCTTAACAGTAAAAAAAAAAAAAGAGAATGTGTATATAGTACCATTTAAAGGCAGGTTTTTCTTCTATCGCTGATGCAACACCGGCTATATTGTCGCAATTTAGAAGCCTTATCCCATAATGAAGCTTGTTAATGTGAGGTTTCACTGTGCACGTCTTGGTCTTTTTTTCCCTTCATATTACGTGCAGCGCATTGCCCCGCATCTCTCTCTTCCTGTGCGGAATATCAGCAGCGCTTGAATCGGATGGCTGAGGACTTGTTCAGGTGTGGGAGCAATCTGATTAATTACATTCCCAGCACTCCGTGCTCTCTCAGTCGGCACACAGATAAGAGTCTTCCCCGAAATGAGTGGAGAGAGAGGTACTGTCTCCTCCACTGTGACTCGCTTTCAAGCTTCCTCATTTAGAACTGCGCTCTCTCTCTCTCTCTCTCTCTCTCTCCCTCTCTCTCCCTCTCTCTCCCTCTCTCTCCCTCTCTCTCCCTCTCTGCTGAGAAACAATCTTGCTTCATTTAAAGCAGTATCGACAGCCTTTAACCATCATTATGACCCTGGCTCTGGGTCATGTTGGGGGTCTTCTGTACACACACTTAAATGCATGCGAGCAAGCACCCTCACTTTGGTGGGACAGCCCTGGGCCTGAGGTGGTGTTTATATGGTTGAGACACTATAGGGTGAATAGGGTTATTTTTAAGCCACACAGATCAACCTTGCCAGTTATTAGTGATATTCTTACTGGTATTTATTTTTGTTTGTTTGTTAGTTTTTTTGCATTATCAAACACACAATTTAGATATTTTATTTATGTCAAAAAAACAAATATATATTTGCATAATTCTGAAAAGAAACCCCTGAAGTCTAGCCTTTTCACGTTTAGAGTTTTACAGAACAGATAATTAATATTGTTTATTGAAAGAAATATTATTACGTTTACATTTTTCAGCACAAAACCTGGACAACCTATCAGGAAACTATATATATACATTTTGTTGTTGTTTATTTATTTATTTGTTTATTTGTTGATTTACTTCTAAAATAGTAACAGATCCATCTGTAATATTCTATAGAATAGAATTAGAAACATATCCCTGTGTGTTGGCAATGGAAGTTTAGGTTTCTTAACTTTCAATTAAAATATTTTATTCCTGGTTATTTTGTAGCGTTGGTTTTGGTCCATTTATCATTATTCTTTCATTTTTAATACCTGATTCTCATTATGTTAAAGTGAAAAACAGCAAACATTGAGAAGTTTTTTCATGACTGAAACTATGATATTTTTTGTTTGTATACTGAGCTTTTTAGAAGTTTTAGAATCAACCTCAGAGTGGACGTGGCTTGCCAATACACACTGAACAAACATATTTCTATTAGATGTACCATTTTTATAATTTAAGTTTAAAAAATATTATAGATACAGTTTAGCCAAAAACCATTCTGCCTATAGTATATTTCTTTATTTATAGTGTTTTTAAAATTTCAGATTTCTTTGTATAAGTGGCAAACACCTATAAATAGCATGTCAGCATCAACTACAGCATCATATTGTTTTCATAGCGCACTTGCACAACCTTTATTTGATGTATTAAATCATTCACATTCATCACCTTGTAAAGCTGTCCTCGGTTCTTTACTCTGTTTTATATGACTCTCAGCAAAGCAGGGAGATTGACCGAGCCCTTATTGTCTCTGTTTTCATCTTGCTGTCGTTGTCATCCAGCCCACAACAGCATGACCCAGCACAAAAGTTCAGTACAGAACAAGCCTGACGTAGTAAAAGTGTACATCGTAATAATTCCTGCCAGTTCTGGAGGGGTCAGTTTAAAACTGAGCCACAGAAAGTGAAAGTTTAAGTAGGGTTGTGAGGGCCAGCCGTGTTTATACGCTTATGTGTAATAAATCTGACAGAGTGGTTTGTGCAGCAGTGTTGGCCAATTGAGGCAGAAATGATCCGCTTTGCCCAGAAGAATTCCTAAGTATTACCGTACTAATAAAATACATCTTTAGCAGAATGCTGCAGTTTACTTCAACCTCAGCAGCCAGAGACAAAATAAGTTTTAATGCTTCAAATTTCCCTGCCTTATTGCTCTTTATTTCTTGTGTGTTTGATATTGGGGCTCTGCGATGCATATGACTCACAGTTTCAACGTTTGAGTTCCTTCTCTGTAGTTCTGTTATTGCATGGTGGTTTATTAGAGTGGCTGCCATATAGCATTATTACTCACACAGGGCTAGTGGCCATTCTCCTACTGTTTTATTTAGCATTAAATACATAATAAAATGCCCTTACTCTAAATGGGACCTCAGCTTTGTTTAATGTCCAATATTTGAGGAGGATCACCAGTTTGTCTACAGTTGTGAATATGATATTTTATTAAATATGCAAGAGATTAATTTGCAGTGAGTTGTTTTGGAAAGTTATTTTTCTTCCTTGAAAAAACTCTTCTTGAACCAAAAGGTGCACCCCTTCATTTTCATATTTCTATCCACATGCAGTCTGTTTTTCCTATTTGTACGCATCTCTGCGGGTTCTGTGCTGAGTTAATGCTGAATTATTAAATTATCAGATGTGATTTTTGACTAAAATGTCAATTGTATGTGTGTCTCATCGCTTTCATGCAAAACCATGTATCCCTAAAGTGGCAGTTTTACAGGAGAAGTAGAAACCCTCCTTAACTTTAAATGGAAGTCAATGTAAAAAGAAGTCACTTCTGGTATTTCTATTGGTCCATTTATCATGGATTTTTGGCACAATGCACAGAACAGCTGCCAGATTCAGCAGACAATAAAAAGTGATTTAAAAAGTCTCTGAATAGGAAGCAGATGGACCTGATAATGAGGTAGTAGAGCCTGAAGGTTGGGAAGGTAGCGTAAGAAGGACCAGTGGTCAATAGGTGATGTTGACCACTGATAAGTTCATTCAGATAGGAAATATAAGAGGGTGTGACACAGGGGATGTAGCAATAAATAGAATTATTAAGTTCATGAGTTAAGCTGAAGAGGTTCCAATGGGGGTTTAATGACGCACATATATTTTAGGTACATCATAGAGATAGCTTTTCAGTATTGGTGGGTATCAGTACTGGGCTGAAAGCAGCAGGAGATGCTGGATCTTGGTGAGGGAATAAAGAATGAATCCGATCAAGTCCTAAAAACAAATCTAGCCTGAAACAGCACACATGATGTGGCGATGCTAGCTGTGATTGTCCTCCTGTGGGCTGTTCTAGTAGCTTGAGAATGAGTGGTGTGAGACCGTTTAGATGTTTTACCTAAAGGGAAGTAAAAAAAAAAAAAAACAGATTAGTGAAGTGAAGTAATTTAGAAGGATGACACAATCCTGCACCTAACACATAGGGCCCAGCCCATTCTGTTACCCCATACTCTAATCACCCACTACATCGCAAGCTCGATCAGGTCAGGCTCCTCTGTTCGTCAGTATTTCACTGAATCAACTTCCCTCTCCTACGTTGCTATGGCCGTTTGTGATCCGATCAGCAACTCTTCCTTTATCATTTGTCGCTTAATGTGAAGTGAAGCAGCACAGGAAGATACAAAGGTCCTACACTTACCAGTTAAGGTTACACATAACCTTCCTTTCACCCATACTGTAATCTCCCACTACATCGCAAGCTTTTCACAGGAAGTCATTAGGTATGCACCTCCCTTTGTGTTTTGTGTTTTGCTGAATTAAGCCAACAAAACCGCCGTCCTAGACCCACTCCTCTCTAAGCTCTCTAAGGATTTCACACAGGATTTTAAACTGAAGTAGGGTGGAAAAATTGAAGAATGGTTCATATCGGCTGATAGGGAAGATTTTAGTGTCCGTATCGGAAAAGCAAACGTGAAGTGGCGCTGTCTCTAGTTCAGTCTGATTTTTGCTTTGGAGGTCAAGCTCTAATTATGTACTGCACAAATTGGTTTGACTGTGCCAGCATAAGCCCCTGCCTTTTTACTCAATGTGAACTGCGATAGAACGCTCTCAGATGTGTGTTTGATCATTGGCAGGGATTTCTATGAAAGACGGAGACCATTAGAATATGCAAAGGGAAAAACTGTTTTCATACATTTCATTTCTTGTACTTTTTGCTGTGCCCTTAGTTTTCACTATAGAGCTGGGCAGTATGACTATATTTTATTGTATGTTGATAAATGTTGTTATAGTGATAACTATGCTTTCCTAAGCGTATCGAGGATACTGTTAATGCGTAATAAACACTGATAAGCTGCAGGTTTCATTACGAACTGTGTAATTAGACTGGTTTATTTAGATGAAGAGCAGCAAATGTTGCATAAGAATGACACTATTTAGTACGGGAGAGTATCGAAATTGTGGCTACGGATGTTTGTAGTCTGTGATTTACATGTATTGTGATAAATATTGTGTATCGTGAAAAAAGTCTTTAAATATCGTGTATAGTATTTAGTATTGTTACCATATCGCCCATCCCTAATTCACTATAACTATCTGCATGTCTCCTGAAATGAGGTTTCCTTACTGCATTTTCCTCATGGCAGCCCTGAGACACTGTGCCATGTAGATATCCACTGTTATTTTCTGAAGGTGTTGTAGCACACAGTCCACTTTGGCAGTCTGTAGTAGGAGTTGATGTCCTGCCAGGAAACTTGGCAACAGTAAACAAAGAAAGTTAGACTAGTGAAGAACCCTTAGAGCATTAAAACTGTTTAATATCCTGACTGGTCTGGACATGTGCTCTCAGGCTAGTCTTCACTTTACATTGCTAGTTTAGTTAGCCATGATTCCAAGGCATAGAATTTTCGAAGCTGAAGGCAGCGTTTCAGTTTGGGGGTTTAGTCGTGATTTAATGGTTAAAAAGGCTCAACTGAGTGCACATCCTTAATCTGCAGTGGTATTTCACAAAAACCCGGACTTAAAGTAGAACAAGTTTTCAATTTAAGTTCTCCCTTTTTCTTCATTATCATGGAAAAGGAAGAATTTCAAACCCTCCATTCAACTTTGTTAGTTGTCTTTTGCTGTGAGGCACGAGGACACCTAATTTGGTTTATGGATTCCTTTGTGTTGCCAGTGCACTGTTCATGGCTAAGTGGATTGATTGGGCCAAGGTGAACAGGGGGAAAGCCTTTTATTATTTACTCTTGGCAGACAGCTTGCTATCTAGTAATGTACTGTCTTAGCATAGATGTTTTTGGGGAACACAGAAGCCATTCTGGTCTTCAGATGAAGCTGGATATGCAGTGTCTTACTAACTTGCAAGTCGTGTTGAAATTCCAGATTCCAATTGCCCTGAGTTGCTTGTTCAGTCGCGTTTGCTGACCATCTCGCTCTGCAGGACTCATGGAGGACGTTTTGAAAAAGAGAGGATAAAATATTGGAGATGGCTAACATAGCCAATTCTACAATCACTCCTGAGCTTGATCAGAGAGCTAAAGATGGACATTTTTAATCTCTCACACTAGCAAATCATCTGCACTGTCAGGCGCTACCGATTGAGCTCCTGGCCTGGAAAATCATTCCTGATGGTGGAAATGTGTCAGAAGGGGAAACTTGTGAATTGAGTCGCCTGTCTGCTCGGCTGCTCTATTTGCATTACATTAGCGCTTCAGGTTTTTTTTATTTTGCCAACAAGGCTTAGCTTGCCTTCCTGATTCTGAGTTACAGAAGCTTTAAACTGATTTATTTAGTTTGTTGAGGTTAATGAGGACTTTCCCCCTATTATAGTAACCAATACACTGTGCTCTCAGTGTGTGTGTGTGCTCTTCTGAATGAGCCTGCACCATCTAATTGGTTACTTTTTGAAAGAATCCTCTGGTCCTGTGCCGTTTTTCTGCTCCGGACTAATACTCTGTAAATACTTGATCATTAATATTTTCTCCATAGCTGATGACATAACCTGGAGTTTGAGATTTATCTTCTCTACGTGCCCTCAAGACCTGTCATTGGCCATTGAGTCTAATCGGACTGGATTTAAAGAGGATTAGAAGGCATGTCCAATTACACTGATCGCTAGACAGGTTTCTTCTGTTCTGCTGCCTAATTAACGGTTATATCTTATGCTTATTCTTCATGTTTTCCCATTAAAGAAGAATGCTGACCACCGAAACCTTGAATGCAGCTGCAGTGGTTGGTGTAATTAAAGCTATAGGACATCATTGATATGGATCTGCTTGAGGCTTTACTGTTAATCCCACCCATTTACTTTTTGGTGTGTTCGCAAAGTCGTTATAACTAATATGCTGAATGTGTTAATAATGGTTGTGGGCTGTGATAGTCGGCGGTAAGCAGCGCTGAATCAGCCCTGGTTAAAACTGTACCAGATTGAATCAGTTTTCTGGGAGGCATAGCTTGGATTTTGTGATTTGAGAGGTGCTTTTTATGTTGATATATTCCTAACTAAGCAGTTCTTATTTATTAATGGGGGATATAAAAGAAAAATCCCAAATGGAAAGAAGTTCTGATGGCCTTTTTTTGTTGTTTTAATCTTCTGCAGTTTTGAGCGGTTCTTTCATCTCCTAGGTCTGATTCAGTGTTGGTTAGTGTAATTTAAGGGATAGTCGGGTGCTTTTGATCAAGACGTAAAGCACAAGCACTTTTGAAGTGTTCATTCCAGATATCGAATTGAAGTGGCAGTAATAATCCTGTTCATTACAGGAGGACTGATGGGGGCACTGGTGCAAAGCTGACATGTTGTGGATTATGATTGAATGTACAATCCCCCTAAATTTAACAATTGTGCGGATCGTTGGCTGGTCTCTTATAGCTGGGCCATCTGTATGGATGAGTGCTGGGCTCTTCGCTAGGACATTTTGCTGTCTGTTTTGACTGTAATGATAAATGACTAGCAAACTACAACAATCATACAAAGCATACAAAGCATACATTTTTTTTTTTGTACAAGTATAGGGTTTCTCCAACCTGAATATCTCTAAGTTTTGCAAACCAACTAAACTCCTGAAGGGAAAAGCTACCTCCCAGTGGACTTTAGCTATTTTCCCTGTGCTGAATTAAAGACCAATCTGTAAGAAACAGCCCCCACCCACCAGCCAAACTGAACTGAACCAAACATATAACTTTTGACTTCTGAAGGATTCTTATCCTTGACTTCTGAAGCTTTATCTACTTTTTTCAGCATCTGCTCTTTCAGCCCAAATCTGTCCTAGTAATACCATGCATACTTTCCAGTGCACGGTGCTTGGATCATTTTTGTTGTTGCAGTGAAGAAATCCACTGATGTCAGAAACATATCAGCAAATGCTATTTTCAAACATGTGTGTGGGGGTGTTGTCTGACGTTGAATGTCAGGGACTTTGTCTGTTTTTCTTGCCATAGTGTTGACTTACTGTACAACCCTGGATCACTCTTAGTTTAGGAAAACAGACTTTTTTTTTTTTTTTCTTCATATATAAGCATTCTTCACTTCAGTCTCCTGAACAGCTTTCTAAGCCGACCTTCCTTGTTTGACCCCCAGCACAGTGTATTTGAGCAGCTTTTGTAATTATGTCCAGTAAATATTTATAAATTGTAAATCCTGTGGACACTACTCTGGCCTGGATAGGTCAGCTTTTCTTGGCGTTCTTGCAGTCTCGCTGTCCAATGTGCCAGTGGTGGCTTCAGACTGATGCCAGTGTGGTAAACTCCTAGCTTTTGCTTGGTTCTTGGCTTTGGTGTACAGTTCTAGGCACTTATACGTCATCTTTACACAAAGCCTCCGTCAAAAAAAAAAACAGCCATTGAAGGTGGTTCTTCCGTGGTATTGCCCTTTTTTGTCACCTTTATTGTTAAGGAGGAAACTACCAGTGGTGGTTAATGTTGTCCCCTTGTCTACCTCACAGTTACTTCTTTTATCTCCTTTCACTTTGTGATCATTCAGAACACCCTTTGCTGTGTTCAGCCGACCCTCTTGGGCAGTGGTGGCTCAGCGGTTAGAGCCGGGCTATCGATAACAGGGTTGTGGGTTCGATTCCCGGGCTCGGCAAGCTGCCAGTGTTGGGCCCTTGAGCAAGGCCCTTTACCCTCTCTGCTCCCCGGGCACTGGAGTTGGCTGCCCACCGCTCTGGGTGTGTGTGTACTCACTGCCCCTAGTTCACGTGTGTGTGTGTGTGTGTGTGTGTGTGTGTGTGTGTGTGTGTGTGTGTGTTCACTACCACAGATGGGTTAAATGCGGAGGACACATTTCGCTGTACAGTGACAAATACGTGCACCTTTACCTTTACTCTTGGTCTGGGCAGGTGTTATTTCCATGATGGTTTTTACCTCTGCTTGGAAAATGAAGAGAAAATGACTTTTGCTACATTTCTAAACTCTTGCTGGCTTGCTGAACGGCAGCAATCTCCACTCTGACACACACACACACACACACACGCGCGCGCACTCTCTCTAAGTAATTACCCCCATGATCAGATCTTAAAAAAAGTTCTTCGCTCTGTCATTCTAAAATGAAGAAGTCATTGAGGGCATTCAATACTTTGAGATTTGTAATATGTGCACCGGAAACCAGTTCAGCACTGCATTGGAACCAAATAGGCTATTGCTTTTTATTGCTCTTTTATAAATGGCAGAATTGCATTCTCTCCCCCCATCGCTCTCGTTCTCACTCCTTGGCCAGAACTGATCAGAAATGTTGAAGATTGTTCTTTAATGTTTCTAAGCCAACTGCATTCAGTACTCAGGATGCTTAAGCTTTAGAAAGCAGTATCCCTGTAGTTCTTGCTAAAGGTTCGCTTTGCTGAGGGAATGGGGTTTTCAGCTAGATTCCTTACTTGTTTAGGTTTGGGTTCTTTTGGCTAATTATTCAGAATGAGAATCAGACTTTATTGGCAAGTATGCTTACACATACAAGGAATTTGTTTTTGGTTACAGTAGCTCACAGTGCACGACAATTGACATTACAGACGTAACAAACACCCATCCTACACACACACCCATCCTACACAAAAAAAAAATCATCACTGTGTGACATACACACACACAGACACACCTGTAAACTTAACATGTGCAGAGTTGTATATTTAAAGTAAAGTGCAGCAGTAGTACAGCAGTAAAGAAGAACAGTGCAGACTGGATTAAATAGATATAAATATGGAGAACAGAGGAGTCACTGGTTTAGACGGTAGTACAGATTGTTCTGGGACACTAACAGATAAATAAAAGTGCAGTACAGAGAAAGAAGAGTGAAGAGTGAGAGAACATCTGGATAGGATGTATGTATGTAATAGACTGTATTCAGAATGTAGTGTAATGTTCAGCTGCTCATGAGTGTGATGGCGTGTAGGAAGACGCTTCTCTGTAGTCTGGAGGTCTTGATCCTCAACTGGCTGAAACGCCAACCTGAGGGAAGATACTGGAACAGGTGATGTCCAGGGTGTGACGGATCACGGATGAAGTTCTCTGCACTGTATTATCCAAATGCTGCCGATCGAAACAACTTGGAACATGGCATCGTTGGGGCTGACCACCTAATGTTTAGGTGAACAAAAGTATAGGAATGATGAGGAAAATGACACAATATTTGGTTGCATATCAAGCTGGTGACCCTCTGACATCACCTGACAGTGACGTTCTTCTTTTGTGTGGGTTATTCAAGCTTTCTCCAGATTCTTTTTGCTTGGTTTGCTTAGTCTCTTCTTCAAGAGGTGCTTATTATATGTTATATGTTATAAGTCATATGGGTTATATAGGATGATTGACTTAGCCAGTCTAAAACCTTCCACTACAGCGTGTTCAGAATTATTAGGCAAGTTGTATTTGAGAGGATTCTTTTTATTATTGAACAACTATGTTCTCAATCAACCCAAAAGACTCAACGAATATTTTTGGAAGTTGGAGTGGGTGTTTTTAGATTTGGCTATCTTAGGAGGATAGCCGTTTGTGCAGGTAACTATTACTGTGCAGAATTATTAGGCAACTTAATAAAAAACAAATATATACCCATCTCACTTGTTTATTTTCACCAGGTAAACCAATATAACACAAAATTTAGAAACAAACATTTCTGACATTCAAAAACAAAACCAAAAACAAATCAGTGACCAATACAGCCACCTTTCTTTACGATGACTCTCAAAAGCCCTCCATCCATAGATTCTGTCAGTTGCTTGATCTGTTTACAATCAACATTGCGTGCAGCAGACACCACAGCCTCCCAGACACTGTTCAGAGAGGTGTACTGTTTTCCCTCCCTGTAGATCACATTTTATGAGGGACCACAGGTTCTCTATGGGGTTCAGATCAGGTGAACAAGAGGGTCAGGACCCTTACTGGCCAGCCACGCTGTGGAGTATTTGGATGCATGTGATGGAGCATTGTCCTGCATGAAAATCATGTTTTTCTTGAACGATACTGACTTCTTTCTGTACCACTGCTTAAAGAAGGTGTCTTCCAGAAACTGGCAGTAGGTCTGGGAGTTGAGCTTCACTCCATCCTCAACCCGAAAAGGTCCCACAAGTTCATATTTGATGATACCAGCCCATACCAGTACCCCACCTCCACCTTGCTGGCGTCGGAGTGGAGCTCTCTGCCCTTTACTGATCCAGCCTCGGGCCCATCCATCTGGCCCAACAAGAGTCACTCGCATTTCATCAGTCCATAAAACCTTAGAAAAATCAGTCTTAAGATATTTCTTGGCCCAGTCTTGACCTTTTATCTTATGTTTCTTGTTCAAAGGTGGTCGTTTTTCAGCCTTCCTTACCATGGCCATGTCCCTGAGTATCGCACACCTTGTGCTTTTTGATACTCCAGTAACGTTGCAGCTCTGAAATATGGAAAAACTGGTGGCAAATGTCATCTTGGCAGCTTCATGCTTGATTTTCCTCAATTCATGGGCAGTTATTTTGCGTTTTTTTTTACCAACACGTTTCTTGCGACCCTGTTGGCTATTTGCCATGAAACGTTTGATTGTTCAGTGATCATGCTTCAAAAGTTTGGCAATTTCAAGACTGCTGCATCCCTCTGCAAGACATCTCACAAGTTTTGACTTTTCAGAGTCCGTCAAATCTCTCTTCTAACCCATTTTGCCAAAGGAAAGGAAGTTGCCTAATGATTAAACACACCTTATATAGGGTGTTGATGTCATTAGACCACACCCCTTCTCATTACAGAGATGCACATCACCTGATTTACTTGATTGGTAATTGGCTTTCAAGCCTATAGAGCTTGGAGTAGGACAACATGCATAAAAAGGATGATGTGATCAAAATACTCATTTGCCGAATAATTCTGCACACAGTGTATTCATTCATTCAGTGTCTAAATAGTGGTTTGAGGTGCCTTCACCCCTGCCCTGGGAAGGTTGTGTTTAACTGACCTATTCAATGTCTGGTTGTTAGTACCAGTATTCTGGTATTCATGTTGGTTTAACCTTAAACAACAAATGCAGTCTTGACAGGCAAAATCCAGGGCTTTTAATAGTTTAAACAATCTTAAAGGCTACACCTGGGCAACAGAAATGGTTGTAAAAGCTGACATTTTGACTTATTATATAATAAATTGACCCTTTGATCTCATACTCTGCTGTGTTCGGTGAACAGCAAAAAAAAAAATCCAGTAGTAATTTTTCATTTTTTGTTGTTTTTTTGCTTTCTTGTAGCACCACCTCTCCTTTACCTCAGTGCTGATGTCTCCCGCTCTCCTCACTGCCTCCAGCCTCACAATTTCCTCACTTTGTCCATGGCTGACTGGTGGCTTATTGTAACCATGTGCTTTTCATTAGTGGAACACCCTTCTGTAATCATCTCTTCTGAACCCAGCTGTGTTCTCTCTCTCTTGTGCCCCCTCTCTCTCTCTCTCTCTCTCTCTCGCTCTCGCTCTCGCTCTCGCTCGCTCTCTCATCCATTCGTCTCCCTTTTTTCTCCCTTTTCCAGTTTAGGGTTGGTGTATGGAGAATACTGGTAGGGGTTAGTAGGGTTGGTGTATGTAAAGTACTGGTAGAGCTCAATAAGGTTGAGGTATGGAAAATACTGGTGGCATGGGCAGGGTTGGGGAACGCTGAGTACTGGTATGGCTCATTAGCGTTGGAGTATATAGAGTGTTGGTAGAGCTCAATGAGGTTGGATTGGAGAATAAGGAGTATTGGTAGGGGTTAGTAAGGTTGGGGAATATGGAGTACTGGTAGTGGTCGGTAAGGTTGGGGAGCGCAGAGTACTGGTAGTGGTCGGTAAGGTTGGGGAGCGCAGAGTACTGGTAGTGGTCGGTAAGGTTGAGGAGCGCAGAGTACTGGTAGGGGTCAGTAGGGTTGGGGAGCGCCGAGTACTGGTGGGGGTCAGTAGGGTTGGGGATTGCAGAGTACTGGTAGTGGTCGGTAACGTTGGGGAATGGAGAGTACTGGTAGTGGTCGGTAACGTTGGGGAATGGAGAGTACTGGTAGTGGTCGTAACGTTGGGGAGCGGAGAGTACTGGTAGGGGTCAGTAGGGTTGGGGAGTGCAGAGTACTGGTAGGGTCTGTAAGGTTCGGGAGTGCAGAGTACTGGTAGGGGTCAGTACGGTTGGGGAGCGCAGAGTACTGGTAAGGTTCCAGATCTTACACACTTGATGTCAAATATAAGAAGCTAAGATATGAACTTTCTCCTTCACTGTGAAAAATTTTACCTGAAACACTGTCAGGACCTCACCTGTCAGCGACAACAGTCTTTTCTCTCAGGACAGCTAGAATTTTGGATCTGTCCTGTTCTATGGCCACACTGTGGTCACTGAGACTGTACCTGGTCAGGATCTGCTTCTTTCTTTCTCATGCTCTCTGGCTTCCCTCACTCATACACTTTTCCACTGCCTCATAAAAGCATCCATTGGACCATTTGTATGGATGTTTTTTTGTGTTGTCATTGTTTATAAAAAGCCCTAATGTAGCCCCAAGGCTGTGAAATGGTTTTAATATGTGAATGGAAAAAAAATGTTCTGCAGCATCTTAAGCTGACCTTGCCTTAGAGACTGGCTCAGCATGCTTTTAATGGTAAAAGATTACCGTTACAAGAACTGAGGCACAATAAGCTAACCAGTTAGACAGCAACCAGAATACCCACCCCTCCTTTGTGATCAAGAGCAATCAGATAAGGTCTGTGTTTCTCATGATGGCATTTTGTCCCTCTTATGTCTGTATGTGTTCTAATTAGTTCCAAATGACCTTCACTGTCTCAATGTTAAGTCTCCTTGCACCTCATACAATATGCTAAATAAAGTCTTTGGTTTTTTGTTGTAGCTCCATTTCTGATGTTTTCTCCTGAAGAATAGAAGCCTCCCCAGTAAGTGATTCCTCATCTGCTTTTCAGTGTTCTACATAAAGCTGCTGCTGAAGCTGAAGCTGATTTGTGATATCTGTAATATTTGAAGTGCAATCTATAGTAAATAATTCTGGCCATCTTGAAATGTGCTAAGGCTAATTTGCTGACCTCTATCAGACTGAACCGTGCATCAGTTTACGCTAATTGTTTGCTTCGAGCAGTTTAAAACCTTTTGAGAAGCCGGCTGTTGATTCAGTTCTGAAGTGCACTGAAGTCTCTAGGGAACCTGCTGTGTCATTCTAATCACATGTGGACTCTCATTCACGTTAATGCACTGCTATGCTGTATTTCATGCTTGCCAATATTTCCATAACCCACTTCCTCTACGCTGGAATGAACTTGGCTCATAAACGTCCCTCCTCCAGAGTAATTGAATGAAGCCTCGGAGTTTAGCCAGTTGTTAGCCCAAGCTGTTTGTGTTCCTGTGCCATGTGGAGTGAAAATGGCTGCCTTGCCGTCTGTCCAGATGGAAAGAAATTGGCCTCTTTTGGTGGGGCGATACATACCTCTCATTCAGAGCAGGTCACCAAGGAGGCAGCAGTTTTAGCTGCTTTTGCTCACAAGTATTTCTTTTGGAGACCTCGAATAACTCCATTTTTTCCTTAAGTGAAGGATGTGTTTTTCTTCTGTTAGAGGTTAACGTTCTTTAGGCCTGTTCACGTGGAGTCCGATTTTTACGGACAAAAACAAACACGTTTATTAATGACTTCTTTCACACAGAGACTGAAACTGACGGACTGCCACTGTGCCTAAATCTTTGTATAGGTGTACTTGTGTGCCCCTCATCAGTGGCCGCTCGTGTGGAAGAGGGAAATTAAAGTTGTGCAAACAGTTGAAATAGAAAGAGTGGAAATTTGAGAGCTATGGGGTTGTAGCCCGTTTACAAGACACAGGAGGCTTTGGACATGGTGTAAAGGCTCAACTATGTTAAAAGCGCCCCCCCCCCCCCCCCCCCCCCCAATTTATGTAAATGGGGCTTTAGTGGTGCCACTATGACCAGGACCATAGCACAGTGTTACAACTAACAAAACACAATTACAGTTTTATTTTAATTATTTTTAAGTCCAGTGGGATGATGATAATGTTGCAGTCTCTTGGAATTGGACTTTGGAAAGGGATGAAATTTCTGTTTAGGCCTTTCTTTCATGGCCATTCTCAGCAGCTGATGTCCAGTCAAGGTGCACACGAGCAGGCGCATTGAGCTCTGGGCCGAGGTGAAGGTAGAGCAGGAATTCTGTTGTCAGGAGGGGGAAAAAAACAGAGGTCATTTTGCACTACAGATAAGGCTTTGCAATGAACCTGCAACATTTATGGTTTCTGTTGTCAGGTGTGTGAATCTGTTTGCAGTTATCAGTGTAGACATCAGTGTAGACATCACCCTCGGGAATATCCATAGTTCATGTTATTTCAGAAGCAGTACACACCAGCTGTTTTCTGACTTGCAGCTCTCAGTTCTGGCACTGATGTGAAACCTGACCACAAAGAATATTATATAAATCATAGTAAGTCGGTGAATTATTGGCTTGATTTTTGCTGTCATCATGTGACCTCAAGCCAACCACATAGAGCATTAATGGTCCCTTTGCTGCGTCATGATGGCTTTCTCAACAGATTTCCAGTGAGGACTGGAAATCTCTTGTGTTTCTGGTGCCGATTGTGAGTATTCTTGTATTGTATTCTTTCATGTTCCCTAGGGCCTCCATATGGAGTGAAAATGATCCATGGTTGACAAGCATGAGTTTAAAGTCATAACATGAGGGAGTTCATGTTTCATAGTTCATCCTAATTTCTATTAAAAATGTGTACCTACCATATGCATCAAAATATGTATCTAATACCATAATCAAAATTTGTATCCATTGAGAAGAAATGCTGAGTAATGCTCAACTGTGGGACGGATCTACTGGATCATCCATATGTACGACTCTGAGCATGACTTATTTCTTTTAATATGGCCATACATGGATTGGTGAAAGTAAGATTGAACACCTATGGAGGCCGCAACTGTTTAGCTCCGCTTCTGAGCGCTTGCTCTATAGTGCAGAAGAGAGGTTGAACGTTTGAATATGATTTGGGGATGGATCTGTTTGTTAGTGGTTTAACTATTGTGTTTATGAAACATCAGAATCCTTTATTCCATCTCTATTTAGCTAGACCATGGTCATTGTATACCCAGCAATGACATTGGCTTTGCTTTTGGACTGGCTGCTCTGGGAGTAGAAAGCAAAAGCTCAGTGTCTCTCGCTGGTCTTGAAGAGCTTTGTATGACTGATGAACTGTAGGAAAGGAATAATTTGTGCCCCCCCTTGATTCACATATACACATGCGTGAGTTTTTCATCCATAATCCTGCTTATCTGCAACTTTCAGCTAGTGTCACAAAGCAATAAGCCACGGGGACGCCACGATGCTATAAGAGGAATAAACAGTTGAATTTAATAAAGTTTAATTGGTTGTTTTTGCTATTAATTATAATAAAAATAATAATAATTGTAATTAGGGCTGCATCTAATGAATTTTTTACTGATTAATCTAATGATTCTTTTTTTCAATTAGTCAGTTAATCTAACAATTTATTTTTAGATTACTCTGGTGTGAGTGTGTTAGGAATTAAAATGTCTCCAATATTTCTATAATATGGCAATAATTTCTTCGTCTTTTCCTAAACACTTAGTTTGCACTTAAGGGCATTATTCTGTAACAAAAAAATACTTGTTACCAGCTTTACAATCAAACATAAATTCTTAACCACAAGAAATTAAATAATTCAAGTAAAAAAAATAAAGAGAAACACATTTAACAATAACAGAATAAAGAAAACAATGTAAAACTCAAGTCACTTTCCGGAGGAACACTAGAACAAGTGTTACAGTCCAAAATAAATGAATTGTACAGTATGTTTTTAATATTTTGAGTAATGCTGGTTTTAAAGACTATTCTCAAAGTAAAATGAGGTGAAGTTTCAGCAAAAGTTCCCTTTTTTTCTAACAAAATGTCCAGAAATCCTTTAGCTCACAAACACACAGTACATGGCTCTTTGTGTCCTTGTGCTTGTGCTCCAGTAATAATACTAAGAATACCATAGAAAACTGTAGCTGTGTTTAATAAAGAAACCTTTTTTTTAGTCAAACTCTTAATGGATTTGTGTTGTACGGTCATTTCCCACTCTGGATTTAATGCTAGTTAAGTCTACCTTAAACACTGGACATTTGTACCTTGGAAGATGTTCTAGTAACTTCTTTTACTGTTGAACAAATCCTTTGCTGTACAATAATTTTGTTCTAGACCAACCGACCAACATATATATTTTGTATTATTAATCATAAATGCATGAGGCAAATATAAGTTTATGTATTATTTAATGTAGATCCGGCCTCTTCAGTGCTCATTAACAATAATGGGATGAAATTAATTAAGAGCAGTCCGTCCAGAACTATAAATATACCATCGAGAGAAGTCAGCTTAATCCCTGCTCGGACAACTCCACCGGCACGGATGTAGCGGCTGCCGCTCCTCAGTTCTGGTAGAACCTGAAAAAGTATAGACAAAAAAAAAGACTATTTGGTGGCATGAAAAAATCCCTACCGGTAAAATAACTATGTGATATTGCAGCAATGTTCATTAACAGCTATGATGTAATATCATCATGATGTAGGGACTATTGGTTTCAATGCTAACCCCCAGGGGCGGGGTTTATTGTCAAAAGATCAGTAGTAGATAAGTAGATCAGCCAGTAGTAAAGACTTACTCGCCCAAACTCCTAACACTAGCTGCCAGTAGAAGTGAGTGTTGGTGTGTGTATTGAGTTTGATTGAGGTTTCAGCCTTGTGGCTGCACCTTACCATAGACTTCTGCTTGGGTCTGGACTATTTGGACATAGTGTATACATTTACTTAGCAATTACTTTCCGTTTATAGTGTCTTTTCGTTTTGTTGTTTTGTCCTTTTGTCACGTCACACTAATAAACCACTTGTTGGGCTTTGCCACTGGATTTATTTCTGTTCTCTGTTGCTGAACCAGCATCCTCTCCTTGCCTGTCTCGCCTCCCGTAAACACGAAATCCTGTCCTGGGGTAGTACCATCTGACAGGTCCCCTCTGTATATTATGTCTGGCAGTACAGAGCATATTGTAGAGTTTACTGTGGGCTCTGAAGGGCTCTCAAAATTATAGAATTAAATAAATAAATAAAGACAAACTAATTTAATGTAGAAATCCCCCCCACATACTCATTCTAGCATTTTTCTTAAGGATAAAAGCCATTTTCTATTAAAATGACACTTTTGCTGCTCCTAACCTGACTAGTGCACCCCTACAAGGTTACAAATTTAATTCAGCTGCGTTCTATTATGTAGCAGTGGGTGTGATTTAAACAAATGTTGCCACCCCCATTGATGCAAGGGCTTTTTTCAACCCCACCCACTCTGTCCTACACCATAACATCCATTTCAAATGAGACCGTTTACCTTATCCATGCCCTGAAGCCTGGCTCCACCTGTCAGTACTATGTTTCGTGGTGCTTGTACATAGTACCTCAGAATATGTTTGATACCTGCAGTAACAGGTGTTGCTGTGTATTTGTGCAGTGTTTATACACTGACTTCAGATGTGTTTTCTAAGTTTGGCTGCAGTGGCGGTGATGGTGGCGGAGAAAGTGTGTGAGGGCAAGTTCATGAGACAGTCACAACTTGTATGTCACACATATGAATAGTATTCCTAGCATGCCTCGCCTGTATGCGGACGTGACCAGAATTCCAGTGATGGAATTTTGTTTTTCTTTTCAGTCTAGTATACACAAGACGCCCATGGCTGGCTCTCTGACCGCGAGAGAAAAGTACATCTGTAGGGTAAACTATCACAGGAGACTTCATGTAAAACTAAGTGGTTCCATATGGGAGGCTCCTGGGTGTTATGGGGTCTGTTAAGCCCAGGTCTCAGCAGTGAGTGGAAACTGCTCTTTCCACTGGAGGGAAGATGCAGTGGCCCTCCTGCTTGCTGGCCTTCTCTGCCCTCTCTTACTCATGCTCAAACAGAAAATCTCTGCTGACTTAATTAAGATTGAGTTAATATCGACTTTCTGAAATTGGACCTTTTGAAAAGATTCAGATGTACTGAATTGGGCAGAATTACTGTATATATTTTCATTGATTAAATATAATAAGTGTTTCGGTATTAAGTGAGTCCTCCCTTTACCTTTACCCCATATAAAATGCAAGGGTTCTTTGCTAAAGGCTGTGAGTCTGTATTCCTTTCAGCAGACTGGCTTTCAGTTTCTCAAAGAAATCTGCAGATTTTTCCACCTTCTCTAAAGTTCAGTCTTAGAAGTTGGAGCATTTTCTCCTTCTCCTTCTTCTCGAAACTGATTAGATCTATTCAGTGGTGTTGAGGTCTGAACTGTCCTGAGAACACTAGTAGCTTCTTTTTTTGTCTGTTTGTTTCTGATGGCTTTAAAAAAGACCATTCATCAGCTCCACATTCTTTCAGACCCTCAGTGGTAAGTTGTCTTCTCACAGTGACAGGATGGACAGATGTACCTGTGGATTTTTTATTTTTGTCAGATAATTTTATTTTTTTTCTTCCCTCTCCCTGTTTCTCAAAGATGAAAGCAAGTGCTGTTTATCGGCTGGAGAGAGCTTTGGTGATCTGCTGTGTTTAAAAGGGCCATTTTGACTATTATGGTTCATTTGAAAACCGAATGACTGCAACATAATCCAGGACAAGACATTGGATTTTGTAATTGCACCAGCAGTGGAAAGGAATTTAAGTAAAGATAAAGGTAAAGGTAAAGATTATCACTCAAACAACAGCAAAAAAAGAGAATGCAGTTGAGGTATTATTTGAATATCTGGTAAATTTTTTTGTGTGTGTTTCTCTGTAGTGAATCGGTAACAGCTGATTTTCAGCCAAAATATTTGATTTGACCAATCAGCTGTCACTGCTGTTCCTTGGTCAACCTCTAGATGAAACTATGGTGCTTGTGCATGGCTGCGGAAGCTCAAATTTACACATTTAGCCAATCAGATCCCATTTAGCCATAAACCGGTTCATATTTGCGAATTAAGCATTATAGCAACTCTCTGTGAGATTCCTCGCTTACAGGTCACTGCAGATCCTTGTTCAACCTCTTGAGGGAACTACGGAGCTCTCACACGGCTGCAGAAGCCCAATACAGCCAGTGTTGTATTCTGCTCGGTGTGCTGTGTTCATCAGTCTGGCGGGTTTTTACCATCTGAATTAAACTTGCATATTTAAAGAATGTGTTAAACTAACCTGTCTTGTGCGGAAAGTAGAGTAAATACTTAACACCACTAATGGGATACCACACAAGAGTCCATCTCTCAACCCAGTACGGTGAGTATCAGAACGCAGCAGAGCTAACAAGCTTCCTTAACCACACCAAACAGCAAACAATGCAGACCACATGTAACCACCACCAAAACTACAGCAGCAACAGGCAGAAAGCTGAAGGAATCACGTTAAAAACTGACCTTTTATAGTTGTGTTTCCTCTCTGAGCGCCACACTGTAGTGCTGTATTATAATTCAAAGCTGGTGCTCAGAGTACAACAGGAATGTGGTTGATTCCAAAAAGTAAAGTACATTTCATCTTGAGAGACATCTTGAGAACATTACAGAAGCCCTTCATGTTAATGCATTTTTCTAAGTTTGTCTGGAAAAGTTAATATGGCATCCAGCCTCGCCCTCAATTGGTATCAGCCCCAAAAACACTGGTGGTTCCTTCTCTAATACAGTATATATTTCTGAAGCCCTTCTGACCTGTAGTGTTTTTATTTACCATTTTAGTTTTCATCTATTTTTTTTTTCTCTCCCCAGGAATGCAAAATAGGTCTACTTGTATGCAAAGCTAAGGCAGTTTTAATTGCACAGAAGACTCGAAGGCCACTGCAGATATGAAAAAGCTGTTTTTTCTGTTCTCTGGAATGTCGGTGTGTTAGTGTTTGCACATGCTGTTGTAAATATCTGAATAAATAACATGGCGCTTTAATTATCCACTGCACTGTGAAAAGGGCTTTATCAGGCCGCTATTTTTAAAAGCATACGAGGGGGCTGCTCACTTATTCTGTGACTCATCCAGTTCCCCATCATTTTTTTCATCATTCAGTTTGTGTCCCCCTCTGAAGAAAAGCCTGGATTAGAGGGCTCAAGGACAAACCCTGTTTATGCATGTTTTGATGCGCTGTGTCCCTAACTCTGCCATCTCGCTTGGCAGAAGTCCTTGGCCCATGATGACTCTGGTTCAGACTATGGAGCCACCTCAAAGCTCCTCGATTTCAGATAGGACGAATTGATTCGTTCCGCTTGTTAGGACCTGTGCTGGAAAATATTAGGATCACTGGACTTTGCTAGACCGTTGCAAATATGCCACAAATAATGCTGAACGAATTGTCCAGACCTGCAAAGGAGCGTTATTGTTATGGTGTTTCAGACGGCCAAATTGTACCACCCCTCTGGCTGCTTTGCGACTGAGATTAATAGTCTCTGTGTCCAGTTACCCCCTGAGCAATGGCTTTCAGGCGTCTCTAGCTGCTTGAATGGAATGAAAACATATGGCTGAGCCCCTATGCTTCCCTCCACTAAAGCCCTTGTAATGAAATATGTGCGTCATCAATCCGTGAGTGCAGTAGGTGATCGTACAGAGACGGTGTCACCTTCACAGTGTGGGTTTCTGGGGGTTTGCCTGTGTCTTCACTGGTCAGCTTAGCTTGTTGACAGCACACAGCAGTCGAGTTGACCACCACCTTATCTCCCTGTGTGGCCAGCGTCTTTTTTCAGCTCAGTTCAAGATCAAATTGTGCTTTTTTTCTTTTCACCAATAGCCATGTTTCTCTGTTTCTCTCCTGTGGTAGTGGTGCAAAGGCCTGTTTTCTCCTATACAATTATTATGCTGTTGAAAAAGCTATGAGGACAAACAATTTATTTATTTTTATGTTTGTATTAAAGCTGCTAGAATATCTCAATTAATGACAATTATTCTGTTAAAGTCATCTATAAATGTTTATTTTCTTGAGGAATAAGTTATCTTTTTTACCACAGTAAACATGTATGTGTTTATATTCATATACTGTGTGTGAGACTAACACAATTCACTGTGCAGGCTAGAAAAAGTAAGTGAACCCTTTCATTTAAAAGCATTTTAACTTCACCTCCACCAAACATTCCCTGTAGCTGCAAATACAATTCTGGACTATGTGTTTAAGTTTGTCAATATTTTTGGTATGCCTTGCATGTACAGCCCTCCTCACGTCACACCATCCTGATATGGTTAAGGTCAGGACTGACTCTGACTCAGCTGTTCCAAAATGCAAACCATCATCTTTTTCAACCTTTCTTCAGTTGAGTTTAGTGTGCATTCATTTTAATCTAAAATGTTTTAATATGTCTTATTCCCTCAATGACAGCAAAGAGTTAAGACCCAAAGCACAATGCTCCCGCCACCATGCTTCACAGTTAGGAATGAGGTTTAGGTATTGGCGCAGTGTTCTTTTTCCTCCAAACATAACGTTACACATTTGTGCTTTAAAAAAAAAAAACACTTCTGTCTCTGTATTTGTAGTAGTTGTGGAACATCCAGGTGGTCTGGTCTGGGGCAAACTTAATATGGACCATAATATTTATTTATTATTTGTTTTTTGTTTTTTGGGGGGCAGCTGCAACTTACTCTGTGGTGACCTTCCTTTGAAAACGTGTTTTTCTGAGTCTTCTGTGGGTCTTTTGTTGTTATTCTTGGGTTCGTTCTTACTTTTTGCAAGATTGCCTGTTGTGCTCTGTGCTGTGTGCTCTTGAAATGATCTTAACAGGACACCCACTCTATGGGAGAGCAGCAACAGTCTTGAATTTTTTCCATTTGTAGACAGATTTGTTTAGCAGTGCCTCTGTAACCTTTTCCAGCTTAATGTGTGTCTGTAATGCATATTCTGCATCTTCTGAAAGTTGCTTGCATTGAGGCGTAGTTCTCTCTGACAAATCGTCTTTGAAAAGAACAGACTCGTCAGTAACCAGGCTTTGTGTGCCTTTATTTACTGAGCAAAGCACCAGTGAAACCCACACTTGACCCACTCTCCTTAATTGAAACTTTTGCCAATTGCCATAATTACATGTTTACTTACTTTTTCTAGCCTGCACTGCGGATGTTTACTCAGTATGCTCAATAAAAGACACGAGACGTACAACAGTTTGTGTGTTATTAGTTTAGTTAAAATGTGTTTTCAATCAATGCAGACAAAATGCTTAATTACTCTGCAGAACGATGAGTAGATTAGACATAGTTCATGTAATCCTTAGTGAGAGCTCATATAGGTTCTTTCTTTCAGATGGAGATGCTGTCATTTCAGATTATGTGCTTTTCCTTTTGCACATAATCTGGCACAGAACCGTTGCCATATGGGAAGGAATATTTCACTTTATATAACAAAAAACAACAAAAACAGGAAACAAAATGCTGATGATTCAGCTCAAAGTTAGGCATTGAGGTATTCTGTGCCTGAGCTGAGAGGGAGAAGCTGGTGAAATGAGATGTCAACAAAAGTCAGACATCATCAAATTCAGAAAAAAGGACCACTGTGAGACAATGATGCTGAGGAGAATCGGAGTTGACTGGAATATGAAAACAAGGATATTAAAGGCTCACTTCAAGCACTCCAGTGCGGCATCTGTTGCAGCAACATGAAAGGCAGCCTCAGCCTCAGTCCTCACAAGAATATGCAATGCGAGCAATGTGGACTGCAACTGCATAGTTGTGTATTAATAATGCACTATAGGGCATTATACCTGTCGCATGGTGTGATCTCCGCGTGCAGAGCTTGAGGAAATATCTCCCAGCGCGGGCACTGTCTTTTCAACCCACTTCCTTCTGCTCGACTCCTGTGGTTGTTCCTTTCTGAGCATGCCCCTTTGAGTTGACTTGCTTGAAACAGAAAGCTGGGAATGGTGTTGGCAGATTGTTGACCCAGAAGCAGCTAAGCCTGGGTGTTGATTAATTTTGAAAAGTTTGTCTTAGGAGAGCCATGTGATTTGTCTCAGCGTTCCACTCTCTCTGAAAAGGAGTCGAGTGGAGAGAAGCCTCAAGGGCAAGAAGAGATGAGTGCGCTGTAGCTGATTTTCTAGAAAATTATAGAACTACTTTAGTGCCTCAGGCATAATATCACGTGTAATACCTTGCATGTTCATAATAAGCAAACTATGTGAGGCCAGTAGAGTTAGATCTGAGCTCAGTGCTTTAATTAAAAAAGAATGTAGAAGTACCATGGAGTTCTTTATGATGGTAAGATTCTCAGAGTCCTTGTTGGTGGGCATGGCCAGCTTCAATCCACCCTGATCCCTCCTGGTCGGCAGTCTCTGTGGAAACCCCGCTATTTGGATCTGGTGCTGTCATTTCGTTATCATTAGGCTGGGTACTCTGTTTTCCCTCTGTGTGGAAGCTGGCTGTTTGCTCGAACTCTGGCAAAAAAAAAATGGAAGGGCCATTGGTCTTTAGAAAAACGAACACAATTGGGGCATTGCAGTGGAATGAAATCACATTATGGCAATTATGCATTTAGATTCTGGTGGATGTGTGATTGAGCTCATTGTTCAGACCAGACTGTTGGATGTTTTGCTGCTTCTGCATAACACTTGTCTCTCTTTGCTTATCTCTCCTTCTGCTCAATTAACCTGAGCATTACTGTTAGAGCCGTCAGGTTGATTTCTCTGAATTTCTCTCCACAGAGCCCCAGAGCCCCGGGGAACGGTTCAGGAGGCTGAAGCACGGCTGCAGGTCTCTGGGGAGTAATCGACACCGTGCCGGAAATATACTTACTCACTTCAAGTGGCACTTGGTGGAAAGAACCAGTGTGGTGGTGATGATAAGTTTTAAATAATAATGAAAGGCTTGTTAAAACTGGAATGTAGTATTAATTATGTTTTGTACATAATGATTTTTTAAATAAAATATTCTAAAACTCTGCTTTGTCCCAGTAAATGATACTATACATTTTTGTATTCAGCCATAACATAAACACCACCTACCTAATATTGAGTGACCCCTCCCCTCCCCTCCCCTCCATTGCTGCCACAACAGATCTGACCGTTCATGTCCTTGACTGTGATGTTAGCAGCAGTTGTGAGGTGGGGCCTTCATAAATTGCATCAGTACGCCCTTTAGGTGCCCATGACCTTGATGTAGGTACTGACCACTGTATACCGGAAAAATGTGTTGGAGATGTTCTGCCCCAGTCCTCTAGCCATCACAATTTGCCTCTTGTTTCATGGTTCAGATCCTTATGCTTGCCTATTTGTCCTGCTTTCAACAAATCATCACCTTCAAGAACCGATCTGTTCACTTGCTGCCTAACATATCGAATTCTTTTGACAGATGGCACTTTAGATGAAGATAATCAGTCTTTTCTACGGTCGTTGGACAAGAAAGGAGGAAGAACAGGGGTGGGCTGGGTAAACAAGACTACAGTTATTTTAGCAATATTCCAAAACCATTACAGTTCCAAATCCTTGATGCCTTGGGGGGTATCTAAAGCAGAAAACTGTCACTGCAAATATGCTTTCAGGTCGCCTAGAAACCCATAGAAATCGTATCAAGTCAAAATGGGATGTGAGCTTTGCAACCTGTGATCTGAATCTAGCCGTAGAGTCCTTTTACACACTTGAAGGTACAGCGGTTTGCGTTTGAGCATCTGAAAGAGGTTGAACTAATTCACACCGCATGCGCTGCATGTACTATAAGGTGAATTCCTAATTGAAGCTTAGCATGCAAAGCCTCCCCTGTCTCTTCTCAATGTGTGCTCAATTAGAAGTCCATAGGTATTTTCCACTTGATGCACTGTGTGTTCCACTTTACAAAAAGGATTAGCCACCCTTTATCGGATCTAAAGGATGAATTGATTATTTGCATGCCTTCTCATGAAACAGAGAGAACTACAGTTAGGGAATCTTAAGAGGTGCTTCAGATTCAGTGGTAATCAAGTCACCCACCCAAGCAATCAAACGATTTTTGCGCCTGAAAGGGAGAGATGGGGATTTTTGAACGTGTGTTTTCTTGCTGGAGTCAGTCCATCTGTGTTACACAATCATATTTTAGTTAGTGTTCACATATGTAAAAAGTTCAAGAACATTCTTGGCTTTGCTCATGCATTTTAAGGCAAACATCTAAAGGTGACGAGCAGGACTGGAAAATCAAATACTAATGCTGAGCAAGTTGAACGTTCTGCTGTGGTACCTGCTCTAGGTTCTGCTGATTCTAAGACCTTATTAAAGCCATATGATGGGCCTTGAGTTACAAATAGAGAAAAACAGAGCCTATAGCTACTTTATTTGACCTGGTTAACATTTAGAGTAGTGTACATGTCCTCCAGCTGTGCCATAACCACTGAACCAACTTTGTAGATGTCCTACACATTTTAACTGTCCTTGAAGGGTGCACATGTTCAGCTTCTTAAGTGGTAAGTATGCTTGATGTTCGTTTAAACACAGATGTTTGCCTTTTGCAACTGTGTATCAGATACTTGGAGAAGCTCTGGATCGTCAGTGCTATGTGGATGTACGACCCCTGTGTCTTTGATCATCATGTGTACAGCAGGGCAGCAAGGGAGCTGATTACCTCTCCGGTCAGGACACTGGAGAGGTTCATGTTTTCATACTGTTCTTACTGACATACCCGGCTGCTTTCCTGCAAGCCATCTGTCCGTCTAATGGAAGCTGGATGTCCTTCTTCCTTTGTTTAGAAGCGTAAGCCTGGCGAGCCTAAGAGCTGTTGAATTTGCCTGTCATTTGCTATCGGCGTACGTGGTGCTCGCTATAAACAGCCTTCAGCTTGATTCTGTGTTTGTTTGAAAGCAAATGCTGAGCACAGGATAATTCAATCTTTTCAAGATTTGAGGAATACAGCCCACAGAGAAGAAAGGCAGAAGAGGAGCAGCAGTGCAGAAAAAAAAATAGAATTTGGACAGTGCCAAAGCTGAAAAGACAGACAGTACAGGTCACACTATAGACTAGGGCTTATGCATGAGCTAATTAACAATCAACCTGTGAACAGTAAGCTGATTGGATCTTTTTGTCAAAGGGCGGGACTTTATCTATAAACAGGCGCCACAAGAACTCCCATTCATATTTCAGCCAGTGAATAATGAGTCTCCTCATTTATAACGTCCATCTCCTTTCTATGGGAAGCCTGTGTCCATATGAGCGCCACACGCTCTGTTCATGTGACGGTGGTGGGGTGTAAGATGGCAATGTAAGACACCAATGTGGGACACCTGCTGGTTTCTTGTGAAATCAAGGGTATTAAAAAAAGCATTTATACTGCTTTTGTTGGGAGTATCTGTCTCTACTGTCCAAGGAACTGTCTCTACTGTCTGTAGGTGAATTGGCTATACTAAACTGCCTGTATTAATAAGTTGTGATGCCCTGTCCAGGGGACATTCTTGTCTTGCGGCCAGTGACACAATAGAAGTTGGACTACTGTGCTGAAATATCAGCATTTTATTTATTGTAGTGTTTGCAACCATCCTGAAATGAGTGCATTTTTACATTTGAGACCTGTGGTTGATGCCGGAAAAATACTGGGCATCACGGTTTGGTACTAATGTCCTCTTATTTTGGAACCCTTGCCTCGTCTTGCAGTTTATTGTTGCCGTCTTGTTTATTGTAGACTTGCGCACAAACAGCTGTTCTGAATCCAAACACCACAAGCCTTGATGTGAGGAAAGGGAAGAATGTTGAATCTCTATCTGCCTTTCCTCTGCTGCTCTCGGTCTCTGTCAGCTGTCAGCCTTCATTTTTCTTCCTTCTCAGACACACTCCTCTCCTCTCCTCTCCTCTCTCTCTCTCTCTCTCTCTCTCTCTCTCTCTCTCTCTCTCTCTCTCTCTCTCTCTCTCTCTCTCTCTCTCTCTCCTCTCTCCCCCTCTCTCTCTCTCCTCTTACTCACTTTCTCCTTCTCCCCCAATGTCTAACGGACTGCCTCTGCCTTTTCATTCTCCCTATATTTTCCCTGCCTACTGTTTTCTCTATCCTTCTTAACCTCGCCCTTCCTTTCTGCCTCCATCTCAGTCTTTCTCTGCCTGGAGACGGCCTGTTCCTGTCATCTACAGCAGTAAGTCCAGGACCGAGATCAGCCCTTTCTGAGCTGCAGGTTGGAAGCCACAGAGGCACATGGGAGCTTATCACCAGAGCCAAAAAAACAGGTGCGTGCATGTGGGCACGTAAACACACACACACACACACCTGCCTTGTCATGGCAACAGGGCACGCTTTCAGTCTGTGCCCTCTCTATCTTACTCACACACACAGAAAGACATTTGGGTTAAAATTCACACACGTTAAAATTCACAGAAGGTGGATTATGGATTTGTTTAAAATCCCATCCCCTTGTTTAAATAGTCAGTTTTGCTTATTGGGTTTATGCAATTATGGCATTTTTTTTTTGTTGTTCTTGCAATAAACAGTATTTTATGACTACATGGTTAAAATGGCCAGTAAAGCTTATATTATGTATACTACATAAGCTCCCTTCATGCAGTTAGACTGCAAGATTTGTTTTTTATTTATTATTTGGCTAAAACTAACAGAGACAACAAAAATGATATTTAGTATGACTATTGTTGCAATTCTAAAAATATTGGTAACTATAACTGTTTTTGATACTAATTAAAGTTAGAACATTTAGGGTCCCATTCCCCATCTCACATACGGCTTTTTTGTATTCCTTAAATCTGTTCTGCCACCTGGTGCTGAAGCAGCAGGCACTAGTAGCCATTTTTAATGATGTCCAGACTTTCACCCGATCACGGGGATGGATTAAGTACACACTGTAAACTTTTTGTTCTGTTTTAGCTGAGCTCTTATCCACAGCTATTTAAAATGCTAGACAACAGTAGCGTGAGAAGTCGTGGAGGTGTACTTTCTTGGCGAAGCAACATTGAGACATTGTCCTGTGTGAAGGGCTGTGATCTATTCAGTGTGATGTTAAAGACTTTAAACTGCGGTTCGCTGTGTTTGAATTCTCCACTGCTGTTCTGCAGTTGGGACCGAGCAGAAGACAGTTAATAATATGACCACTGGTATGTGTGTAAATACTGCCAGAAAAATTTACCTAACATTGATGAGAAGAAGAGCAGTGATATGAAGTCTAGTCAAACCCAGTTTGTTCAGTTAACTTGGGTGACAATAGGTCCCACAGACGTGTCCTCTTTTTTCCAGTCAGAATTTCTAAATTGTGTAAAAAGTCTGGGATTTCACCACCTTACTGTAAAGACTGTTCTACATGTCCGTGAATCTACATCAACCACTAGTCAGACTTACCCATCACATCCTAAAAATGCCTAAAAGCAACTGTAAATGAACACAAGTCGAAGAAAAAAAATGCTGTGGTCCCGTCTTTATGGAACCAACTGGAACAAAAATTCTGAAAGTTCTAAAAGCACTGATTTATTTAAAATTAATCAAATCAAATTAAATATGATCAAAGTATCATATCTATAATCAAATAAAGTAAAACCGTGAATATTACATGAGAACTGACTATTTAATGAATATATTGTTTGTTTATATTTTTTAAATATGTAAACTTCAGTTTCATTTTTTTTATTTATTTATTTACTTTTTTTTTTTTTTTTGTACAGTTTTTTTGCATAACGTCCCCATAACATTTTTTTTCCTTTTCTGTTCTCTCTGAAAGCCAAAACATGGTCATGCTAGGTTAATATTTAACTACAGGCAATGTAAGTAAACATTAATGTAACATTAATGTATATTTAAAACTTTTTTTTTAACTAAGATTATTCACAGATTTCCGTCAATCATGTCTCCATGCTGCTGTCTAATGGAAAGCCGTAGTATTTTCTGATCAGTTTCCTCAGGTGGTCATTAATACTGAAAATGAGCTTATTTGCTAATTGTTATACTAACACTAAACCCAGCAACTGGGCTATCCAACGAAAACTACCCAAAGGCCACCCAAAAGCCACCCAGCACTGTGGAAATAACCCAGGAAAAGGACCCAACAGCCTCAACCCAACTATTTCTGTGTGCCATAAGGTGACACTGTGCAAGCAAATGTCAGTTCATAGCATTCGCCATGTTTTCCCACTGCTTATGATACAAAATCCATCATGACTCAGACGGGCATGAGGTCATATGTAAGTGGCTGGATTGGAAAAGTGTGGAAAGAAGACTGTGAGATTTTATGCCCCTCCACTCCCCTTCTTGGCATTCTCAAATTCCTACAGATCCACACACAAATCTCTATCTTCCCTCAGTAACAGAGCACCACACACATCCCGCAATCCTCTTGGTGCCTTTAGACTACATAAACACTCACACTCATTTCCCTCCGACATGTAAACATGCCTCATTTGGGCACAGCTCTGTAAGTAGTGTCGGAGAATTTCCAAAGCCAACGTGCTCGGTGACCTCATGACCTTCTCCTGCTTTAGTTATCGTCTGACAACTGTGTACATGAAGGTGTCCTCCTCCTTCTGAACCAGTGTATTTTGACAGGAAGCTCAATGCGGCAGAATAAAGGTGAGATATGAACAGATTGTTCTTTGACCCATGTGTGCTGCATCTGGTAGCTGTGTAAGTGTGACGTATGGAGAGGTTGTGTAGAGACTCCTAAACCCACTCAAGTAGGAGTAAAGTTTAAATTCTGAAGAAATGAGGATCTTATAGCTGCAGTGGAAAGTGTTACTTCTAGCACCCACCAGCATAGGAACTGTTAGTCTCTGTTCTTTCATATTTCAGCTACTTTAGTTTAAAAGAAAAGATGTTGACCTCATAAGACTATCTATTGATGTGTCATGTGTGAATAGATATTTCTAGATATATGGATAAATAGGTATAAAACAGTGAAATAATAATAATAATAAAAAATTACGGCACTATTGCTACATACTGAGCAGGAGAGAGACCATGCTAACACTGGGCAGGGCCTCCTTTTGCTCTCAAAACAGCCTGAAAGATGTTGGAAACATTCTTTGAGGTTCTGGTCCCTGCTGATGTGATTGCATCACGCAGTTCCTGCTCATTTTTCAGGAGCACTTTCATGCCGTGAATCTCCAGTTCTACCACATCCCAACAGTGTTCTATTGGATTCTGATCTAGACAATGAACTCATTGCCATGTTCATGAAACCAGTTGGAGATGAAAGCTGCTCTGTGACATCATGCTGCTATTTAAATTCAATTCAATTCAATTCAATTTTAAATATGTCTATATAAGTAGCAAATTAGGAGAAAATTGTGGCAATAATGGATGCACAATATCAGACAGGCTGTGCTATTTAAAGGATTATTTGGATTAACGACCTAAAAAAAACTTGCCGTACCTCCTTCACCAGTGTTGACACAAGGCAGAGACAGATCAGACTACACTTCTCCAGTCTGGTCTCCAAGCCCAACTTACTGGACAAAACTGGACAGAGGCCTGTGAGGACAGCTGAGAGGATCATCAGAGTCTCTCTCCCCGCCGTTATGGACATTTACACTGCCCGCTGCATCCGCAAAGCAACCAGCATTGTGGATGACTCCACCCACCCTTCACACAGACTGTTCTCCCTCCTGCCATCAGGAAGAAGGTACCGCAGCATGCGGTCCAACACGACCAGACTCTGCAATAGCTTCTTCCCCCAAGCCATCAGACTTCTCAACCATTTACCCCAGACAATATGGGAAGCATTTTGCACTAATAACTATACTACCTCACTGGACTCAATATTTATTGCACACTACCCGTAAATGATTTATTACTCTTTGTCTGTATTGTGTTGTGTTGTCTGTCTGCACGTGTACTGTGTTGCACTTGTGTTCTGTATGCACTGTGTCTATGTTGCACCATGGTCCTGGAGGAACATTTGTTTTGTTTCACTGTGTACTCTGTATGTAGTTAAAATGACAATAAAACCCCACTTGACTTGATTACTGCAGCCTCAGCTTTCTGTTCATGGCTGACCGAGTCAGAGAGAGTAGAGAGTCATTTAAGTTGCTGTAGCTTTTCTATCAGCTCAAAGCAGCCATGTTCAGTTGCCTCGGTCATCAATGCAGAACTGCCCCTCAAAATCACAGAGATCGCTTTTTCCTCCCCATTCTGATTGCCAGGGTTCTTTTATGCTTCTTGGTCAACAAGGCTCAAATGCCTCTCAGACCACCTCCTTAAGAGGTTTGAGTAATCAGATTTGTATCTGACCTGTATGAGTCTTGGGTGCATTTTACACTTGCATATATATGTGGCTTGGTCCTATTCAGTTATAATCCTGATACTCAAGATGCATGAATTGAGTTATTGGCTGTATTGTGTTGTTTTTCAAAAAGGCACTTAACTATGTCCTGCAGGGCAACATGTTAAGTATGATGTAAGTGTGGTGGTGATGAGGGTAATTGTTGGATATGCCTCATTGCCTTTACATTGTGCTGTTAGTGGAAGCCGTGAGGTTCATTTGTAATGAGTGGCGCGGCTCTCTCGTGCTTGTGAGTCGTGTTTGGTCTGCTAGGACATGATGGGGAAAGGTCAGAGTCATTAGAGGAGGATGACCGCTGTGTGACTTTGTTTCTCTGTGTGTGTAAGACAGGGACAGAACAACAGAGTGCAGACGTTGTGTGTGTGTGTGTGTGTGTGTGTGCGCGTGTGCGTGTCTGGTGCATAATAACTATAGATTTTCTGCAGCTGGTGTATTTGTATTCCCTGTATGCGTGTGTACTGTGTGTGGGATAGAAACGGATCCCTCTGCTAATGTAGTTACTTTCTGATTGACAGATTGTGCTACTGCTTTGCTCTGTCCTGCGTTTAATTCAGTGCATGTGTTCGTGTGTTTGAAGCAAAACTAAGCTGAAAATCAAATCCTCTGGTCTTCTGTTTAAAGGTCACAAAAACATGGTTCTACTAGAACAAGATTGGCAGATTAGCTCTCTGATCTCTACACTAATTGTAGTATTGTAGTATTGGCTTTATTGATTTTGTTTTTTTGAAAGAAGTCGTCTTCTAGCTGGTGTTTTCTGAAGGCCTTGTGTCTTTGTGGGCCTGATCTGGTGTCCCCGAGGTGCTGTTAATGGACATTACTTCCAGCCAACAGCAGTGTGGACCTTCTCAGAAAGTAAATAAAAGAGTTGGGAGTCTGCAGTGTGGAACGTTTTTACATAATTACTAATCATGTAAAGTTGCTCTGGATAAGAGCGTCAGCTAAATGCCACAAAAAAAGAAAAGTCTCTACTAAACTAAATCAGTCAGTCCAGAATTTCTCATTATAGAAACTGCTGCTGAATGTTTTACCTAACATATTAATCAGCAGCTCATCTGATCTAAACTGTGTGACTGTATTATTTATTTAAACATAAAGATCAGATTAGTATCAGTTGATACCCAGCATTAAGAAAATTGATTAGGGGACAAAAGAACTTGAAGAAGACATGATCGTAATCTAATGTAAACATATACAGTCATGTAAATAAATCAGGACACCCCATTAAAACCTTCTAACATATTTAAACAGATGGACATTTGATTTTGGTTTAAACAATATTGAGATGGAGGTTAATATAATGAAACTGAAGAATAAAACCGATTTGTAAAATGTGGTAGTGTGGTAAAAGTTAGGACACCCCATGTTTATTACTACTTAAAATACCTCAAATTAGAATAGTTGCAGATTGATCAGAACGTGGTTAAAGAGGATTTTGGAGGAGCCTGTCTTATCTGTTCCTCTGACATTTTGGCTGTGTAAACAGCAGGTAAGACGGGCCCAAAAGGGACATTTTCAGTTATGATTTAGCCACTTTTATATGTGGTATTGAATTTCGAGAAACATCTCACAGTTTAGGAGTGTGAAAAAAATCAGATTTGGTGAGAAAATCAGATTTAATTCACTTTACCTGCTATGTGAACGTAGTCTTAGTTAGGTATCTTTTTGATTGTTGAAGTGAGTGGGATCACCAAGACTCAGAGAGCGCTCTGAGGCCTTAAGAAAGAAGGTTGTAGATGCTTATCAGCCTTGGAAGGGATTTAAAAAGATCTTGAAACAATTAGAAATCAGCTGTATTCTGAGCCATCCCGCTGTTCCATCAGTGGTGGAAGTCAGAGAGCACACAATTGGTCGTGCTCTCCCATCATCACTCTAAAAGCGGCGTAGGCCATATGTTGGCTGGTGTGGCGGAGCTGGGGACCTGGAGCTTTCCTCTGACCGTGTGGGCTGCCTGGAGATTTCACACTGGTGACAATTTGAAAAGAGGCAGTGGCTTTACATGTTTCGAAGGACATGTGTTAAGTCTTTGCCCTTCTAGTGTCAGGACCTTTGCTAGTGCTAGGGGAGCTATGAACGGGTGGGTTAATTGGCACCATGGCCAGATCAGACTGTCCTAGCAAGTTTGCCACAGTTGATGTCAAAGTACAGCATCTACCACAAGAAATACCATACACGTTTATGGGCATTTTCATGGGAGGTGTGCAAGGAGTAACCCTTGCTGTAAAAAAAAAAAACACCTAGATAGAGACCAGGACTTCTGAAAGTATGTGCTCTGGACATATGAATCCAAAGTTGAGTTGTTTGGGCCACAGAAACAGAAGACATGTTTGGTGGAAACCACAGCATTGGAACATTAGAACCTCATACCAATCTGCTTGGATCTGCTTTGCTGCAGCAGGGCCTGACGAGCTCTGCATTATAGAATCCACTATGAATTAGGTTCTATAACCGGGGGGAGCTTGAGGAAAGTGTGAGACCATCTGTACGAAAACTGAATCTGCAAATCTGGAACATCACATAGCTGAAAGAATTGTGCATGGAGAAGTAGGGAAAAGTCAATGTCAGGGCGTAGTAGACATCTAATTGAGTTTACATCAGCTGAAGGGAGAAATACCAGCTATAGCCATAGCCATCAATAGCATAGAGTGGCCTACCTTTATCCTCACAGGAAAATGGCTGTGTCTTTAATAGCTTTGTACCCATTAAAAAACTGTGGTATTTTGACAGAATCTAACACAGTCTAAACACGCCCTCAGTATGCAGAAGTAGTTAAAATACTAAGCCGTCTAAACACCCCGAGTTGATTTGTATATGCTTGGAGCTGTGGCCTCAGCTGAGAAAATTAACAAGAAAATGCTTCAGAGTTTCTTCAAGCAGTTGGTCACGACTGTCAGACCAACTGCTCACAAAGTCAGAACTGGAAATGAACTCTGAAGTGGTGCTGAGAAGGTAGAAGTAAAACCCTTCAGATCAACTCTGACTCGAGGCTTCATGCAGTCTGGGATCATCAGCGTGCTGTTAAAGGAGAACTGTGTGTAAGTATATATAGAGTGTGAAGTAGAGGTCTGCACAGGCTTGATTTGTAATACCCCTACCTGCCCGCTCCACCCACACGTTTTGCCTGCTTTCAAATGCAAAATCTAGCTTCACTTACATTCACAGCCTCCTGCAAAATCCAGTGTTGCTTGCTCTCTCCGTCCACGTCATATCTGTCCGCATCGGCCTGCTTTGACTTTGGCCACTGTAGTCAGTGCCCACCTTCTTTGGTGTTTTGGTTGTTATAGTCTGTCCTGCCTAGTTTAGGGCATGCAAAGAGAGCCATGGTTGGTTGACTTGCAAACCTGAAATGTTGACATGATGTTAACTTATTTAACAAGGAACGTTTTTGCCCATTTTCTCCCCTATTTGTATTGCCTATTACCCAAACACATTCTCCTCCATCACATGCAGTGCTAGCCATACTAGGAGGGTAAAGACTGACGCAGCCAGCCAACGCAGAAGCAACGTCACTGGGCAACCGACACATTCGGAGGAAAGTGTCATTTACCTGGCTCTGAAGCATTGGCCAGCAGTCATTAGTGCCAACCAGCTTTGCACTGGAGTGATGTGTAGAGAAAGTGGCATCTACCCACCCTGGAGAGAGCAAGGCCAATTGGGTAGATGACTAGCAGGGATGACCGGGATTCAAACTAACGATTCTCTGGTCATAGTGAAAGATCCTTATTCCGCTGGATCACTCTGGGCCCTGACATGTCGTCTTGTGTCGTCTGCACTCAATATGATTTTCGGCCGATGAAAGTTGGACTTGGACACTTGTTTGATTAAAGCCATATAAAATGCACTAAAATATTAGAATTTTGTGCCATCAGTAGGTGCATTTTAATGTTGATACAATAATACCTATATATGCCATCTGTAAAAGCAAGAATGTGTGGCAGTTCATTGCTTTCAGTGTAGTTTTAGTGAACTGAAAAGTTACTAAAACAAGCAAACCTGTCATTTATAACATAATTTATGTACAATATTAAAAGAAAATAAACGAAAACAAAAACGGAGTGAATGTGCACCCTGAAAATCAGCTCGAGTGCATTCCATCATTAGTGCTGGTTTGGAATGGCATTTATAACAAGCAAGTGTTTTAACTACTGAAAGTTGATTATATTAAAGTGCTATGAAAAAAACAGCGTGTCGCTGACAGCAGACTGTTTCAGCATTTTGCATCTCTGCTCCAAAAACCGACCACAGACACTGAACGCTCTCTCAGAAGGAGCACTCAAAGCTGGGATGCAGAGTACATGATGGTACTAGTTTGCTGAGGTCTGGAAATAAGAGTCTGTGTGCATACCACCGCCACAGAACACAGCACTGTTGGGCATCTGACGGGCTAACTTTGAGAGCTGCATATTCCAGCAGCTAATTGTCCAGAGATTGTGGACCCTTCCCTGTCTGTGACATCCTCCCAGTCTGACAACTCGCTGACACGCAATGGCCTCTTGGCAGGTTGCTGACCGTCATCAACTGCAAAGCAAAGCACATTGCATTAGAAGTTGTCATACCCCCAGTATCCTGGAAAGGATCAATTCTTTGACTGCCTTGTTAACCTCCTGCTGTGCTCTTTCGAAACTTCAGGGTTAAAAAGGGATCAGCTCTGTAGAGCATGTGGAGAGGCTGGGGTGCATTTCTGGCCATTGACTTTAGTACCTCTAGACGTGAAATGCAAAAAGTAGCGATGCCGTCGAGCATTGGCTCCAGTGATGCTGCTGTGTAGTGGTCCACGACTCTCACAGAGCAAGGTAAAACTAATGGTGCACTTGGGGTGTTCCCTGTTTCCAAATTTAAAAGGTCTAAGAAGAAAAGAGTATTGACATCAGTGCCTCAAATCTTGTCATACTGTTTGCATACTGCTGCAGCTCATCGTCCAACATCCCTCCTGTCTTTGTATATTCTGTATTTTGTGTATATTTTGTGTATTTTGTATTTATTTAATATAATTTTTATATAACTTTATTTTAATGTTTACTATATATATAATTTTGTCCTCCTGTAGAGCATCAACCTGAGCTTCACCACAAGCATTTCAATGCATAAATGTCCTGACATGTTGTGCAGATGACAAATAAACCTGAAACTTGAAACTTGAAACATAACAAACACTGTGTTCAATCTGTTCCATCCGTCTCGACTGTTTGTTTAAGGGACCTGCCCAGTTAGCCTTGCACCAGTCTTTGTGACAGTTGGTTTTAGTGGTTGATCTTTTCAAACTGCTCATTAATGTATTGGATCATTGCAGAGATGAAAGGTCTGTCCAGATGTTCTGTTGTCCCAGCACAGCCGCCCGTCGATATGCAGTATTGTTTCTTCCATTGCGGTCTGTCGGACATGTTGCGCTCTCCCCGTAACATGCCGAGAGACTGTTGTTGGGTGTGGGAGTATATCACAAACAGTTTTTTACTTCAGTGTTTACCAGATTTTGTTCCAGCTGTTGAAATCCCTGGCCAGCTCCCACGTCAAAGATGCTCGCAAACCAATTTTTTTTGAAGCACATAGGGCAGTTAGGATTTCTCCGCAGTTTGTGTACGTCATCTTGTCTGAGCACACTGGTGATGTACACGACTTATGGCCTCTGAACTGCAGAAGTCTTGAGCATTTATCACACCGAGCGTATGACATCTGCTGACCCTCACCATCAGCTACAGCAGAAACTGCTCCCAGATATCCGGTTTGGCCTTTGCTGGTTTGACGTCACTGTGTTTGCCACGTTCTATGGCCTTTCCTACACTTAAGCAAATGACCTCAGCAGACCTAATTAATAGGCTGCTATTATCTAGGTCTAATGAAGTTTTACCAAAAAGAGCTAAACTGTAAATATATTTAGTGCATGGGTCATTTCTAGTTTTTCTTCTGCAAGCAGCCAAGCCTGCCTCTCTCAGCGAGCGATGATACCCACTCAGACTAGAGTGCTACCTGTTTCCTGCATGCCTGCAATGACCACAGCACTTCACGCTTAATCCCGCCGCCTATTGTTTCACAGATCACGCAGGACTCGCGGGCAAACCCGCCTTGTGCAGACCTCTGGTGGATAAGAGTAATCTGTTTGAGCCACTTCAGTGCATGTACTCAGATCATGTTCATTTATTCATCAATACCCACACCTTAATCTACACCTAAACCTAATCTTAACCTGCACATTATTACACCTACACAACCTACACCTATTCATAACCTACACATGTTTAATCTGCACCTAAACCTAATCTTAACCTACACATTGACCTACACCTTAATCTACACCTAAACCTAGTCTTAACCTAATCTTAATCTACACCTAAACCTATGCATAACCTACACATTGACCTACACCTTAATCTACACCTAAACCTAGTCTTAACCTAACCTTAATCTACACCTTAATCTACAACCTATTCATAACCTACACATTGACCTATACCTTAATCTACACCTATTCTTAACCTACACATTGACCTTCTCCTTAATCTACATCTAAACCTAATCTTAATATCCACCCAAACCTAATTTTAATCTATCTTTAACCTACACCTTAATCTACACTTAAACCTAATCTAAAACTGCACCTTAACCAATACCTTAATCTACACCTAAACCTAATCTTAATGTACACATAATCTTAACCTACACCTAAATGTTCACCTAAACCTAATCTTAACCTAATTTTACCCTACACCTTAACCTACACCTAAACCTAATCTTCATATCTGCATCTTCACGGTCAGGGCTGTGGTGAGTGCAGAGCCAATGCCCACATGCTGTATGTTTGTTATATTTGGCGTAGTGGATATATATAGCGTAGTGGATAACATCACTGCATTTAATGTAGGAGATTGGAGTTCAACTACATACCCAGGCAAACACAATGCCACAACAGTAAGACTCCTAATGCTACATTCTCTGTAGCACGATTAAACAAAGTAAAGAGCAATAATAAAGATTTCTCTCACAAAGAAAGTGTTCTGTGGTCTAATTGTGTCCTAATGATCAATTCTGTAGACATATAGTGGCATAGCAGTAATGAACACAAGTGGCCCATAGATGAGCAGAGCCAAAGGTTAATTATTTGATAAGAGAAAAGGGTCATACAGGCCTCTCCAGACAGCTCATCAAAATGCTCTCACCCTTCTTTGTCTTTTTTGTCCAAATCATTTGTGATTAAAGCTGCAAGTTGAAACATTGCCTGTGGAGTTTTAATGGTTGTAGTGCTTCTACATCTACATCTACACCTAATATTAACCTAACCTTAATCCACACCTTAATCTACATCTAATGTTAACCTAACCTTAACCCACACCTTAACCTATATCTAAATCTAATTTTAACCTACACATTGACCTACACCTTAATCAACACCTAAACCTAATCTTAACCTACACATTGACCTACACCTTAATCTACACCTAAACCTATTTTTAACCTACATCTAAACCTAATCTTAACCTACACATTGACCTACACCTTAATCTACATCTAAACCTAATCTTATCCTAACCTTAACCCACACCTTAATTTACATGTAAACTTAGTCTCAATTGAACTTTAAAATACACCTTAATCTATGCCTAATCTTAATCTAACTTTAACCTACACCTTAATTTACACCTATTCTTAACCTACACATTGACCTACACTTTAATTTACACCTAATCTTAACCTACACATTGACCTACACCTTAATCTACACATTGACCTACTTCTTAATTTACACCTAAATCTAATCTTATCCTAACCTTAACACACACCTCTACATCTAAATCTAATTTTAACCTACACATTGACCTACACCTTAATCTACACAATGTGTATTTAAGCACACAGTTTACATTTTCACGTCCAACAGGAGATCAGTTACGCTTCCGTGCTGTGGTTCTAAATTGCATAAAGAAACAGACCCATTCTATATTCCAGTTTTCAGGTGAGATTAGTGAAGTAGACTGACTCACGTATTGGCTGCGTTGAGTGAAGATAAATTACCTGGTTTATTTGACCTACTATTTGTTTGAAGACAAACTCCAGTGGCTTTTACAGATATTACCATTTCTTTGCTCTGACTTTCCTCTGGAGATGGAACTGCAATGAGAAGTGGCCGTCTGATTGCCTAGCATTTCCTCCTCATTTTGGCAATAAGCTTTGAAAATAGGTCACCTGGTCTATATTCAGGCAGATAATATAGGCACAAGTAATGAGGACCATCTATGATAATTCTCAACCTGTTCTGGATCTGCCCTGAATATTTAATATGTGAATATTTGTTTTTCCTGGCACAAACGACCCACCTCGACATGGAAAAAGCTTTAATGTAATGATTAGTGTGCTAGGAGCAAGAAAAAGACAGGGCAGGGGGTTCTCCTGGTTTAGGGCAGGGAACCATGGTCACACTGTAAACCCTAGCGAGTTAAGTGAATTTAAATTTAAGTTTAATTAAAGCTTAAATAACAGCCTGAACTGAGTAAGAAACAAGGCACTTGTTACTTAAGTAAGTTAAGTGAATTGTAGTAGCTCTACTTAAATCCACAATTTACCAGAGGTCAAATCTGGAGCTTGAGTCCAGTTTCCAGTCATGGACTTTGTAATCCTTGGTAAATTGGCTAGTCAATTACTTTCCTTTAACTTCCAGTGAGAACAAAGTCCAGCATTGCCAACATTAGTCTGGATTCAGGGTCCAGATTTCAAGACTTGAGATTTAAAAGTAGTTGTTTCCACTTAAGATTTGAGTTATTAACTGACACATTAACCTTCTAACCATCTTCACGGATGCTAATAGCATAATAACAGTAGACACTGTAGTATTTAGCCCATATAAAGCCACACTCAGTAGCAGAGAAAGTGGTAACTTGCTCATACAGCCTTCAGCATTGAGGACGGGCAAGTACACTACAATATAAATAAAAAGTGGCGGCACAGGAGAAGGTAGCCTGGTGGGAATTTCTACATACTGGCAGTGAGCAAAAGGGAGAAAGACAGGCCCAGTATGCAAATAGAAAGTTCCAGGAGCCAATGAGAAAGATGGGAGTTGTACTCAAGGTTGTACTGCCCAAACATACGGCGCACCCTTAAAGTCACTATATTTTCTTTGAAACAGCTCAGTCTACTACAGTCCTCTGTAATTTCATTTAACTCTTAACTGAATTAATTCACCTTAGCTCGAAATATGCCAAAAGGTTAACCTTACATATATATATCATATTATCATATCATATATATATCATATATATAACCTTATATATATATAGTATTATAATAGAAAGAAACAATTCAGAAACAATGGAGAACCTGAAAACTGAAAAAGGAAATACTATAATTTTTTCTTTTGCTTCACCAACTGAATGAAGAAGCAGACTGATGCACATCTTTACACATTTCCATGTTGTCTATTTCTTATTGTATCTGTATGTAACACATTGAAGCATGGTATGCACACACTCAGAGTGCCCCCAAAGTCTGATCATTTACACAGTGCTGGTGAAAGGACATCAGATGTGAAGGTGAAATGACTCATCACTCTGGTCCCCCAGTCACTGTTGTGCTCTGGTGACTAATGTTGGCAGGTTCATGGCCGACACTGCCCGAGTTCTTTTGGTGAATCTAGAATGAAGAGAGAAGATCTTAATGAGCAGAAGAGCATCCTTTGCAGCTAAACTAAATGCCAAAAGAGGCATTTGGCTCAAAACAAAAGTGAACGCCTGTTCAGTGCTATGTAGTACCAAGCAAATCATTATTTAACCTGAAAACCCCTTTTTAGACTGTACTCTCATCTGGGAAGAGTGGCATGTAAGATGCTTTGTGGGCTGCAGTAGGGGAGAAATCAGTGGCAGCCATGCGCTATTTCAGCTCATCAACGGCCAACAACATTAGCGCTAAGTGGGCACACTGGCTTCTGTCCCTAGTCCTCAGTGGTGCCAGCAGGAGAGTCTGGAGTGGCTCTCAGGGTAACATCACTGGCACCTTGGAATCTCATTTTCCTCCATCAGCATTCCTGGTTTGCCAGCACTGATGAGACCTGACTGCGAGGTGGTCTGGAGGTCCTCAATGGCCCACTCGATAACCAGGGCCTCCCTGTCCAAAAGAGTATATGACAGTTGAGCTCAGCTGTGAATGCTGTGAATGCAGATTACAGCAATCAGTTACTGAAATGTAACTGGGTCTCCACGAAGGCTGAGTGAAGTACTTTTAGACACTGCCCTTCATACTGAATGGGTTCTTCTTTCAACCATCACACAAACCTTCAGGCTTAAACAGAGGAGTAGAGGCACATTAGGAGACCAAATAGACAGAGGACACTCTTCAGCATTTATACTGCAGTTTATGAAATCAATCAGTTGGCATCATGAATTTCAAATGAATTATTAAAGTTATCGCATTTTGATAATAAGACAGCATTGTTTCTTTACACATTGTGAAGCCGCACTGGAGATGGTGCTGTTTAGAGAAGCAAACACAGCGATGATAACATTGATCTTCTTCTCCTTATCTGGTTTACTATCTGTTCTACCACCTGCCTGGAGAAGATAGCTCAAACTAAAGATCAACAACAACAGGTGGTACTGGAAACGATGGCACTGTAGTGAACCTCATGAACTTATAGTAATAGCATAAATCATAATAAATGGAAATCATCCGTGATGGGAAAACAGAGACTGTTCCAACAGGTGCTACTCCCTGTTTAACACAAAACGTTAATAGGCAGATGGCTGTTTCCCAGAAAGCACCTTGGCTCAAAGATTATTCCTAAAAGGGAGAGTGAGCCTGCTTATACCTGGCAATAACATGTGTTTTGTATCCAGGTACAAAGGGACAACGGGAAAGGAAGAAAAAAGGGGACAAAGGGGATGTGATTGATGGGGTTACATTTTCAGTACAATACTGTGCTATAAACAAGCCAACATTTCCTTTAAACATGAAATGCATAGAGAGAGTGTGTCTCTATTCATGTTTCTTCCACTTCTGACAGTTTTTATTGATTTATCTGATTAAAGCATAGGTCATTTTTTTCCATCTGGAATATATCCTGCACAATGTCAAACCGGTGACTTTCTTCAGGTGGATCAGTCTTAAGCCAGTTTTTGGTTATGGCCTCCTTGCCAGCTATTAATAGTATTTGTAATAGTATTTGTACTATATTAATAGTATCGTATAGCTATTAGTAGTATGTTGTACCACACCTTTGGCTGTGGTACAATATAGTACTTCTCTCAGGACTTTTGTAGCTTAGCACTTACTTTTAGCATTTACTTTTAGCAAAAAATGTGTGTATCAAAAAATGAATTACACCAATAGTGCCACAGTGTCTCCAGCATGGTTGTGAAAGTGAAAGCTGTCTGCTTCTAACTTCTGGAGTAATGTTGTAAAATGTATATTTCTTCCATCAAAACTTTCTCTACTTACTAACTCTCTGATTTCTACACTCAGTTCTCTTTCCAGTTTATAGTTAACCTATAACTTTGAGTATGTTTTACATTCCATCAAAGATTGATAAGAGAGTAAATTACCCTGAGTATTTTATCGTATGCACTCTGAAAACCATCTCAGGACTCTTGAGGTAAATCTGTAAAGCTGAGAGAGAATGTATAAGGGGCTATTTATTAACACATATAAAAAAGCTCTGATTTAAAGTCATAATAACATAGAGAGTAATGCTTTGCACTTGTTGTGAGCCAACAAGGTTACATGGGGGTAGAAGTGAGACGAGTAACCTCATCAGAGAAAAAACAGATTTCTTGTTTATAGGAGTTTATATGTTTAAAACAGTGTCACGGTCAGTCAGATTGGTTCAGAGCTGAAATGCTGTGTAAGACAGCTCATGGCATCCTCTCTTTTGTCTGTAATTTCAGTATGGTGGCTTCTCTTCTCTTCTCCGAGCCCGAATGAAATTCTTGACAGAATGCATGTTGCTTGCTGGGCACGTAGCGGCAGGTAAACTTTAGATTACTTCAGCCTTTTCTGTCCACTGTGTGCTCCACTTACTCAGCAAATGTAATCTGATTTCCTGCTCTCCGTCCGAATCCACCTCCAGAGCAGAAGTGCTTTCACATCACAACTGTCATGTATAATACCATGATGTGTAGGAGGAGAGCACACTGCCTATTCAGACCCCTGTGAAGAACAGTGGTGTAATTAGGAATGGTGGGGGTGGTGGGGGCCGATCCAGAGACATATTTGATTTGCAGAGAAAACCATCAAAGCCACAGTGATTAAACCACGCCACCCGTCCCCTGTGCTCTGCCCTTTCCAACATATTGTGCTAACCAAGTCATTTGCGTGTGTTTTTTTTTTTTTTTTTAGTTTGTGTCCGTTTGTGAGAGACAGATATGGCTTGTGCTCGAAAGACCTTATCGTCTTTTTCTTCTTCCAATGCAGGAAGCTCACACTTGCAATGTTCCTTTTGATGAATCTGTTGTTGTGCTTTTTAGCACCGCTGCACTCAGTGCCCTTGGAGCCGTCAGCTCTGATTTGACTCCTGGTTTTTCACTTGAGCTTGGAGTGCTGCTGCTCAGCTGAAGACCTGTAATGGGGAGATTTTTTAATCTCGAGAGTCGGAATCACATCCTGGAAGTTATTCAGTAGAAATGCTGCTGTGTTTTTATGGTCGTTTACTGTTCTGTTCATTTTAATATGAATAAATGAATGCCTTCATTTTGTGTCACCATTAATGTCAAGACTGCAAGGTGGAAAAAGCCTCTTGCATGGCTTGCTTCTATGGTTTTTGCAGAAGGCGAACATGAATGCAGACCTTAAGCTCACATTTTACAGTCTAGGCCATGACTCTACAGATGAATGGATTTGATCCTCTCTTTACCTGCAGGGTTCTCTAGTGGCCTCACTTGAACTCCTCTCAGCAATCTGTGCAGGAACTGAGCTAACGCAGAGGGCAGGGCGCACATTCTTCTAGTGTTTCCTACGTTCCTTACTCGAATCAATCCAGTCCAATCAGGGGCCTGCTGAGAGGACTCTGAGAGCAGAGGCTGAGTGTGGTGATTTGCATGATTTTACACTGCCTTCGAATGTGGCTTAGCCAGTCACTAGACTATGTTTAAACGGATTTCAGCTGTGTGAAGCTCAATGCATAGCCATTTATGAAATGATGTCCTGGTGGCATTATTGCTTATCTTCTCATATTAACATGATTCATTTTATAGCATGTCATGGATATTTTCATACTTGACCACTGACCAACTGTGTATTTCATTTAAAAAAGGATAAAATCAGTCCTGTTTGACTGTTTTGGAGATGCTCTGACCCAGTCGTCTAGCTACAACCAGCTGGCCAGATTCTTATGCTTCTCCATTTTTCCTGCTTCCGGATCTGAAAATATGGCAGTATTGTATACAGATATCATGATGCATTTTGTGTATTGTGAAAATGTCTACAAATATCATGATATAATATATATTTTTATTTATTTATTTTTGCCATATCAGCCATACTCTGTTTGATAGTATAATTTGGTAACCTTATTTAGGTTTAATTATAGGTTTTTAAAAATAGTAAAATATTTTCCAATATTGCAGCTTCCTATGAACACATGACTTTATTAGAAACTTTATTAGAAAGCCGTTTTGTTTAAGTTAAGTAGAGTGACTGTGTGTCAGTGGACATCAGACCTCAAACAGACAGTAGGAAGGTCCCATATAAAAAAGGCAGGTATAAGCCACATGATGTGACTGACATATTTCACCCCGTCCTCTTTGAATGCTGTCGTCCTGCGTCACTGCGGCATTATTATCAGGACGACATTTGCAGCACATTAACAAGCTTCATTTGCATTCTCAGCCCGGCCCTACCATGCCTTCACTGGAACAAGGCTCAACACCTTGGGTAATGCTTTCGGCTGTACACCGTAATGTGACATTTCTCTTTAACAGTTTCGCTCATTAAACTGGATGCTGTTATAAAAGGTAAGCTCAGGAACACGCTCTTGTTTTAGGCTATATGCTGTAAAACTGCTGGATGCACCAGCATAGGTTTTCTTATTATAAGGTTGTCTTAATATATGTAGTTATTAATAACATCATGCATTACATGCATACCTAATAAGGTCAGATATTTCACAAAATACTTGAATTTTAGTCATCTTTGCTCAAATGCTGACTGTATTTATAGTAGTTCTAAAGAGAGAGAAGGAGATGGAGAATGGATGTCTAGGCCAGCTGGGTTATTTTAGTCTAATAGTGCTCTTAATGGTCTGTTTTTAATAGCTTCTTTTTTACAGCGAGACCGCCCCAGGAAGCAGAGAGAATATTCAGCAGACAGAATGACTATATTAGGAGTGGGGGGATGTAAAATTCTGTCTGAAGTGGAGTACAGTTGAAATGCTTTGTGTTTGGACTTTGTTCCCCCAGAGATAAAGCCTAAAGTTTTCTGAGCAAAATTCAGCATCAGGGAGGGTCTCTGGGCTAGCTGGATGTCAGTATTTGTTGGGCAGCGGTGGCTCGGTGGTTGGAGCTGAGGGTTCGATTGTCCGGGCTTAGCAAGCTGCCACTGTTGGGCCCCTGAGCAAGGCCCCTCACCATCCCTGCTCCCCGGGCGCCACAGCAATGCACAGTCACTTTGTGTTTCACTGGTGTGTATGTGTGTGTTCACTTCAACAATGGGTTAAAGGCAGAAGCCAAATTCTTTCCGTGTCCAAATGACACAAATGGTGAATATGGTTGTCTTTTCTTGTATTGGCTCTTAATTGATATAGCAGGATGATTTGGGCCTAATATGACCCAAGACATTTTAAGCCGACCTTTACTGTATAGTTAATGTTAAGTAAGTCAAAAAGACTAATTTGAAGGAATTCATCTAGAATCAGTTGTGTGGAATCACGTATGGTCTTGGGTAACTTTAGATGTTTGTAATAAATAACGAGGGCCTGACAATAATACAGTTAACGATAGACTAAGTGATGATGAACCTAAAGGCAGAAGATTTTACAAAAATGCTTTTACACAGAATTATTAGATATTATTAGTTTGTAATTTTATCGTTTTTCCAAAATTGAGCCTTTCTGAAAATACAATCCCAATTTTGTCATTTCCAGAATTCCAGAAAGATCAGTCTGGTATCAAGAAGAATTCATACTTATGAGACTAAAAAACACCTAAGAATGTGTACTAAATGTAGATTAACCGTCATGAACAGGTTGGTGAGTAACATGAGATAATGTACATTGTATTTAATAAATGTTCAGGAGTTTCTCAGGTTAACATCTTCAGATATGGACTGTATACTTCAAAAAGAAACAGTGGAAAATGACAGAATTCTGTAGATTATAAATGAACCTTATCTTCACAGTTAAATAGTCTGATGATAATCTACTGCATTTCTCTGAATATATTGGACATTTTACTGATATGCTAAACGAGTAGTGATTTTAAACACGCAATACATATTGTACATTTATACAAAAAAACAATATTACTGCTGTGTTTTACATATTTAAGTGTTTGTGCTTCATAATAGAGCTTATGTAGAACACGGTCATTCACAGTCACTGTAGTGTTTCTCTATTTACAGATTAGATTTGTGTATTGTGTAACCACCTGCAGTGTTGCCAGATCTGGAGAAAAAGAAATGGTGATTGTTCTTTCTACAGAAGGACTTCTACAGACTTCAGCTCCTTTTCAAATTCAAGTCTGAATTTATGTTTCCTTTAAATGTATTTTCCAGTTTAATTTAGAAATCTCTTTAGAGATGTCCTCACCCCATCATTGGAATATAACAGAGCAGAACCTCGTATATTTTCATAATTCACAATGTGCCTCTTTTCCAGACAATGTTGAAAGCCCTGCTGGTGGACTGGCTTTGCACAGTACTTCACTGATTAAGGCAAGCCTTGCTGCCGTAGGGGCTGTATAAATCCCTTAATAGGAAGAGGAGAAAAAAAGAACTCATCAGCACTTTTTATGATAACTTTTCACAACACTGTTTATTCTAATCTTCAAGGCAGCTTAAATAAGTCCGCAGAGAAAGAGAAAGAGAGAGAGGACTTTGTCCAAAAAGCACTGTACTGTGGTGTCTCTAGAGACTCTGGCTCACTGTACATGAGGCTCTGCTCTCTTGTTAAAGCGTAGATCAATTTCAGTGCAGTTAAAGCTCTTTTAGGCTGTGAAATATGTTCCCAGCACCTCATCACCTTTTAAAAGGTTCAAAGAGAGATGACAAGTAATTTAAAGTGGCTGTGACTGTGGACAGATGATGTATGGACAGGATTTTCACTTTCTTTATCATTTCCACTTTTCATTTGTCATGTCAGACTGGAACATATAGCCTGTAATCCACCGAGGTCCATTAGGCACTTGTCTCTGGAACTGAAGAGAGATTTGATGCTGCATGCCCAGACTTCCCTACAGTAATATCTGAGTAAAAGGTCCAGTGTCAATCGACTTCCCATATTTGATTGGCAAAAATTTACACTACCTTGCTGTATAGTAACATTCTAAAAGTACTATCAGGGCCATTTCTAGCTATAGCAATATAATCACCCGAATCATTCTAAGGCATACTCCAGCTACAGTTTGGCTCAAGTTGGGTTGAATGAAACTGAACTCAGGATGCAGATATGTATTGAAAAAAGAATTCAAGTTTTTCAACTTTACAACAACACCCACACTTGGTAGGTTAGGGGTCAGCCGTGTTAGGGTAATAAGAGTTTGTTTGGGATCAGTAGGGTTGGTGTTGGGAAAGTACTGGTAGTGGTCAGTTCAAGGGCTGGGGAATGGAGAGTTTGTTAGGTTAAGTAAAGGGTCATTAGGATTGGTGTATAGAGGGTACTGGTCGGCAGGGGTGCTGCCTGTTTTTTTGGCCCAATGAAAAAGTAATATACTGGGCCCCATAACTCTAACAATTCTGCCAAAATATTACATTTGTACATTTTCTAGGACCCCTGTTAGTCAACAAACACCCATTGGTGCCTTCCACCAATAGGGGTCTGTAGAGTTGGTTTATGAAGAGTTTGGTGGGGTCTGTAGGGTTGGGGTATGGAGGGTACTGGGAGGGATCAGTAGGGTTGAGGTATGGACGGTATTGGGAGGGATCAGTAGAGTTGGTGTATGGAGAGTTTGGTGGGGTCAGTAGGGTTGGGGTATGGAGAGTACTGGTAGGGGTCAGTCGATGTGGGGTATGGAGAGTTTGGTAGAAGTCAGGAGGGTCTGGAGAGTTTGGTAAGGGTCAGTAGGATTGAGGTATGACTTGATTTGTCTTCTTCATTCGCTCCAGATCTCTCTTCCTCTCTTAGACACAGAAAGATACACACAGGCATGGAAGTGAGCAGGGTGAAGCTGTGGCTCTTTGTTGACTCTGTTAGATATGCCGGGGCATGGAGGGAACACTCGGTACAGAGGATGAGCCAAGTGTTAATGAAGTCAGTCGCCACTAAACACAACACATGCGAAATATGGCATCTGTCAACATCTGGACACATCACACACTGCCTCAGGCTCATCAATGATCACCTGCCAAATATGGCTGCTATCAATTCTCAGTATTCCATCCACCATATGTTTCTCTTAAACACACCTCAAACACTGTACTGCTCTTTGACCCTCACACTGCTGAAACAGAGAACAGCAAGCAGAGGAGAGCGTTTCCAACAGGACAAAAATCATAGGGTTAGATCTGAATCAGTTCTCAAAACCTGAATCAGATGTTTCTCCACTTTGTTTGCCCTGGAGTAATATAAATATCTCATTAAACACGACTGCAACCAGCACCAATCACATTTACAAGAGATTTCTTTACTGTATTTAAGCAGAAAATCCGTTCGTTTCCGATTAGCAATGCAATGGCCTGGAGACAGTCGCCCATGCACTATTACCATTTAAAGACTTTTTGAGATCTGTTTAATTTAATCGTATTTCACTGTAAAATCTACTAAACATGGTTTAGAAATGCTGTATAAAGTAACAAAACAGTGAAATGGCATGGCAGAGAGAACATTCCTTATTTGGCAAATGTTATTCCGCTCCAGCAATATTCTTCTTCTTTAATGAGACTTACTTTCCTCACACTCTCTGTTTTACGCACAGGCAAATTGCTTATTCTCATTATGCCCCCTGTGTGTGCATCTGTCTTTGGTAGCTGTTCCATTTCACTCACTAAAGAGTTGGTTTTGAAGATGGTAATTCCTCAAACTCCACTTATTTCAGGTGTTGTCAAATGTGATCTTTAATATAATGCTTTTTTAATTTATTTGTTTATATATGTTTTAATTTTTTACCTCATTTTTTCTCCCAAATTTAGACAACCAATTACCCAACCTGCTTGCTAGGACTCTGCTCATGACGAGCAGCATGATTTAGTGAGTTCTTTAGTGGAAGTTCGAGTTCATTACTCAGTAACACGGCCGTTAACCATCTGTAGAACGATGTGGGGAATCAACAGGCAGTAACTGTGCAGACAAAATCAGATATTGATTTTTACATGTTTAATAAGATAGTGACACTTCAAGACTCACACTTCATGATTCATGTATTCACTTGTTTAAGAATTTAAAAAATGTAAAAAAGCAAAAGGTTTTAGCATGAAGCTGATATTCTTAAAATATATCTCAAAATAACACTGTAGTTACCTGGCATCTGCAGCATTTAAGGTGGAAAGGGAAATTCCAGTAAGAAGCTAGAGAATAACTCTACCTGGTGAGTGCAGCTGTATTTGTTTACAGTGTCATAAATCTGCACCTTCTGAATTTGATGTCAGAAATGTTATACTGAGGCTACGCAGTGAGATTAAAGGACTGGAGGCACAGCCGGCAAACAAAACTTTTTTTTACTCTGTTTTGCAACACATCACTGGAGCATAAATTGCCAGTCACACCTGGATTAATACAGGGGTTGATGTGTTTCGGCAGTGTTATAGAGACACGCCCCAGATAGCAAGGTGATGTTGATAGATCATTGATTTTTGATCAGAATCATTATTTTGCAAGCAGGGGGAGCTGACTAGTGGAGTTCAAGCTCACTGTTGCGCCGTGTTCTTAATTATTAATGTGAGTTAATGCAATAGGACGTTTCGTGATGAATGAATCATTTCTATTGGTCCATTCGTCATGAAATGGTCACACAGTGGACAGAGCAGCTGTCATTTTCAAACGATGACATTCAAGAAAAGGTTGAAAAAGTTTTTATCTTTAAAAAGTTTTTTTTTTTTTAAAAAGGATTTGAATGTATTCATTTCAGTGATGCTCCTGTAGTACGACCCCAAACCAGAAAATCCAGCATTATTACTCATCCCTAAACGTGGTGTTCGCTAACATCTCTCTTTATGTTTGCTCGCAGTTTCCCATCTTCTCCATCAGGTACTTTATGTTACCATATGCCTTTTCAGCCACGTACACTTCACTGCTATGCTGCTGTAATGCGCCACTGCTTTACAACATGGCAAATTACAACATGAAGTAGGGAGCGATGAGCTGCTTTCAGAAAGGAACAGAACTCCTGCCTACACTCCACCATCCCCTTCCCTCCCCACAGCAACAAGTCATGAGTAATAAGCTAAATTTCATCTACTTAGAGGATTTGTTTCAAGCAAATGAGCTCTAGCAGGCTGGGATTTGCTGTGCTTTGTATGGGATGAGACAAAAGGTCACATTCTGCCATAATTCCCACACCCCGTCCAACAAAAACTTCATTAAACACTCCTCATTTTTGACAGAAGTTCTCCTTTTTGTTGAGTTATCTGGGCCAGAAGGGGCCAGTAAGAAATGATAGTAGAGTTATGTGTAACTTTATATGCTTCAGAATTTTGTAAAACCTATATTTTCTGTAAAAATATAAACATAGACAGCTCTTTTTATTCGGTTGATAAGGTGGGCGTTTGGTTTCAGATAGTTTTGGGAATTTTGGATGGGGTGTTCTACTTCACTTTATCCCTTAACCTTAGAAACCTGTGGGAAAAAAAATACAAATATGAGCATATCAAATTTTTGATTTTGAATAAGGCTCCATATCTGGCATTTATGAACAGCCCTGGAGCTGTTTTCATCTTATCTCACTCTTGTCTAAACACAGGGGTAAAACTAAGCCTAGGGGAGCGATGAGGAGAGAGGTAGAAGAGTGATGTTATCACATTCGTCATGCACTTCTACATCCACAGAGCTTTGGAACTGTTTCAAAAAACTGAATTGACCTTAAAAACAGTGTTCGTTTCATTTCTTGCTGATTTGCTGTAATCTGAACACAATCCTGAAATTTGTAACCTAAGTCAAAACATGTTTTTTTTTTTTGTTTTTTTCGGAAAGGGGGTTGACCTGAATGACTTTTTAGAATTATATGTATTGGAATGTCCCTGGGGGTCTTAAAGCCAATGGTTGGCATTGTATAATTGTAGTTATACGTTAGACTGATGTATATGTTCAAAAGGGGTTTGTTATTAACATACTAGAACAATACAGATATACAGGCATGCATGTAGAGAAAGGAAATATAGAATAATCTAGTAAAAAGTAAAGAGTAAAAATTACACTGGAGCCCAGTGTAATATCCTTTTATGGGGCCCAAAATCCCTGGCAGTGCCCTTGGAACCACTGTTCCAACTTATAGGACTACTGTGGAACGTAAGTGAAAATAAATCTTGTGAAACCTCTTGGTACAAGGTTTAATGGGCTCTACACTTCTGTTTTGATGTATCTGTCTCTAAAATAAAAGTATTGATGTTGTTACTAATGTTACATAACAAAATCATCCAAAAAAGGAATTACAAAATGTTAATGACTAACGTTTCTGCCCTTCCTTTGCTCAGCTAAAAATCTTGAGTAGAAGTAAAGGTTGTCTTTTGAAAATACTTAATGTTTTTTGAGTAACTGAATAAATGGAACTAGCTACAACCCTTGCAAGTAAATGATCATGCAGTCAAAAGAAGATCTGATGTTGAATGTTGAATATTTTGACTTTGATTAAGACAAATCAATGACCAAAATCATTTTTGTGTTACATTTGAAGAATTTTCTTGTTCTATTAGTTCAGTAGAGCTATTGAAATTGTGCTTGTTTGATTGGTTTATTGCTATATTTACATTTTACTAATATGCTTAATTTGCATTGGCAGTTGGCACCCACCCCCACCCCTCCCCCATATGGCAATTCATGAATCTTGAATTGAAGATATCTGGAAAACATAGTACACATACAAACACACTGCATATATTTACTCAATATATATTCAATATTTATGTCTCCCTCTTTTCAATTGTTGATTGATTTTACTAAAACTGTACCTTCTAGAAAGGACGGTTTAGCTACCTTTATTTTTTAGCTAACTTTTTTTTTGTAGCCCAAGGCTACAGGTCTCAGAGTATGAGAAAATACTAAGTAGCTTGTATGGAAAAACAGTAAAACTTATAAGTACATCCAGCAACTATGTGCCTTGATCCATGTACTTCTTTGTTTATGTATTATGTATAAAAAATTATTAGGTATGTGGCTCCCACTTCCAACAAGCAAGGGAAAGATTAGAGATAAACAAAAGCAAGACACAGATAAAAACCACAGCATCATTTTCCATTTTAAAGTACTTGACTGGGATAATTATCATGATTTTTCAGTGTGAAGTGTTTTGCAGAATCTGATTAAACAATTGTTCTCACTGAATGCGATGAGTGGTGCCATAAAGAAAATACTCATTTCTGGTGAAGGAAGTGTGATTGATTGAATTCCATGAAAATTGTGGGTGTTTATGTCTTTTACTTGTTCAGGAAAGTGTGTTCAGTAAAGCGTTTTTTGAACGCTGTAATAGAAAAGAAATTGCTTACTGAATGCAAATGAAACTGAAAATGATTGCCCCATTTTCACAGACAAAAATGCTCTATTACAGCTGTAAAGACAGACTAGGTGATAAGGAGCAGCGTCTAATGTTTTTCAAGGTGTTTAGAAAAATCCATTAAACTTCATGACAAAAAACAATGACTTCAGATCTTTCTCCTCATGTATTTATTAAAATGCAGTACACTTGCACTTTGGTCACTTTACTGTATTTCAAATCCACACAAAAAGGTCTAAAACTGTTCTTTGCAGTGATGCTGTTTAAAATAGATGGATGGATGGATGGATAAATAGGAGGAAGCAAGAAAATTCCTGAAGGAAATTCAGCAACCAGTAGCAGTTACACAATAACAGACGATACAATAACAAGGAATAATAAAGATTATAAAAACAGATAAATACAAATAAAAGGAATAATGGAAGAATAATGAATGAATAAATCATAATGTGCAGTAGGAGTGTGTTTCAGCAGATACTCAGACAATACTGAGTAAATATGTGCATATATTAGTATTGAAGTCAAGTGTCCTGGAGTGCAGATGTACAGGTTGTACAGTAAAGTGTAAATAGTGCAGATAAATAAACCTATGAGGAACCATTTTTAATTTCCCTAAAGAACCTTTCAATGGATACTGCTGTAAAGAGAGACCCTCTGTTAGTGGAACTAACAAAGGAACTGTATGAGTGGAACCTAGAGTGGAACCAAATGTCCAAACCAGGAGCCACTGAGGACCAATTCTTTTAAAGAGTGCAGCCTACGTCTGTAAGTCTCTCTGAGCTGAGGGTGTGGAGTTCAGCAGTAAAGACACTGGGCTGTATATGTATTGCATTTTTGTTATCTGCAGCAGTGTTTCTCAGATCCAGTCCTGGAGAGCCCCTGCAATGACACGCTTTGCATTTTCCCACTCCAACCCAGCTGAGTGACGTCAATAGCTAATCATCAACAATGCCATGAGTTATTTAAGAAGAGAAAACAAGAAACTGTCCAGGGCCTCCGGAACTGGGGTAAGGAGAGATTGATACGTGTGGGTTTTTGAGCATAAGGTTTAGAACTTGGGAACAGCTTCCCTTTGCAGTAAAGGTTTTAAAGGTTACACCAGCCTTTTTACATACTGCTGAGTCGGGCACGGACTTATAAACTGTGACCACCAAAAATCAGACTGTATAATGTACAAAGTACATCCAAACATCTGGAAAAATAATACATAGTGGATGGAAATGATTAGAATTTATTTATTCTATAACTTCACATATGAGAACATAAATAACTACAAAATGATTATTTACAGTAAAATAGACATTCAAAAATAATAGTTCAAATTTAAATGCAGCCCAAAGCATGTTGCTTGCTCCAACATGCAATCTTTTTCATCTAGTGTTTGTTTGAGCTCTTGGGTAAACCTGAGATGGACGGCAATGTTTATTTTTAAGGCCGCAGAAGACACCTTTATGGTGTCCTTCCATGATCACCATTCTTGTTCAGTGTCTTTTCTAATAATGGACGCATAGGCAAAAAGTTGACCTGTTGATCCTTTTTTTCTGTTATTCTTCAATTTGCTATTACCCGCCAATTAGTCGTTGGAAAAGCCAATACCAAAGAGGTTCACTTACTTTTTCTAGCCTGCACTCTGGATGTTTATGTAATATGCTCAATGAACGGATCAACTGTTGAACAGTACAAATGTTTGTGTGTGTTATTAGTTTAGATACACAGTACAACTCGCAGTGAAATGCTTTGATAACTGTCTGCTCACATGAAACAACAGGATAGAATATATAGAATAAAATCATAAAATAAGAGGTAAAGAAGAGACAGCTTTGTCAAATGCAATAATCTAAATTTGCTACATTGTAAAGAAAAATTAAATACACAGAAATAATAACAAATATATAAGAATAAAAACAGCAGTATATATACACTAAATTCCAATTCCTTTTTTTGCAACTGTGATACTATTAAGGTCACAGATTTATACTCCTATTTTCTATACGTTGCATATTTTGATGTTCTTTCTATCAGTCACTTCTGAGTTTCCTTAATTGAAACCTCTCTGTCCATCTCCCTCTTATCCCCTCTCTCTCTCCCACATTCTACCTCATCTGAGGATACACTCAAGGTCAGTATACACTTAACAATGATTTCTCTTGCTTTTACCTCATTTTAGTCTGCACATTAACTTAATAGCTTGGATTGGTGCCAATTTAAAAGCAGCATCTAAAAATAAGCAGATTCACAGAATTAGCGGGAAATTCCCAGGATTATTTTCGGAACTTCCTGTGATTCACCAGCATCTTCATTATAACAACAGCAGGGAAACTCCATAATCAGCTGTGTGTATGTACTCTACGTCGGCTAATGCCAATGTCACATAGGTACACATCCACTTTCACAAATGACTAGCTCATGTGCTGATATCAACAGCACACCAATGAAGCGTGAAAGGACACGGGCTCATAAACAGTAGCCTGGTTTCCAGGAGATCGGTTGGTTGACTTTGAATCCACCTGGTATGGAACAATGACATTTCCCTTCATTTGATGTCTCAGACTGATTGAGGCATTTGTGTACGCTGTTTGAACAAGGTCCAAAAGAACCATACGGAGTTCTCATCAGCACACGCAATTTCCCAATAACATCTCCTCTCAAGCTGAAGTATTGTGAGAAGTTATGACTGATGTTTACAATCAGCCGAGGATTGCAAGAAGCATACCATTTTCAAATAAACATCTGCAAACATCAAGAGAGCATTTTGGTATCTGTCCAATGTCCTGGCCTTTTCTGCCAGTTGATCCTGCAGTTTGCTGAATGTAGTTACTGCTTGACTGGGTGAAAAACAAATGCTTGATTTACAAAGTGCTGCTTATCAAATAATCATCCAGCTGGGATACATTTGACTTTTCTGAACCAGTGAAGATGAACAAATTTATTAACCACACATGGTGTTTAATGAGATATTTGACAATGCAATTTTTTTTTTAACATAATTAAAACTGAATGTAATGAAGGTGGAAATGTGAAGGAGTAGAGTGCACAGTTCACAGAATATGATCATTAACACATATATATTAATACACATAGTCTATTAATTCACAGTTAAATAGACTTGTTCCAGAGTTGTTTTCTATAATGATTACTCATACACAAAAAAACAGACACTTAGGAAGTGTCCATCACGATTGTATAGGTTCTCCTCTGGTGTTGGTGAGCACCTCACACCTCTTTGTCATATTTTTGTTTTCTCAAAATGATCTAAACAACCTGCTTCCCACACGTTCATCACTGCTGTCCACACAGCTCCTATAGCTAGATTTTTCTTCTCCACGCATTTCTTAACACAGTCCTGCAAGTTCTTTATTGCAATGCCATGTCATCTCCTAACCTTCCTCACTCTTCAACCCAATCCATCACCTGAGAGGTGTGGAATCTTGTGTTGCTGTCAGTAAGCATCAGTCAACCATAACATGAAGTGAATAACATTGATTATCTGGTTACAATGGTATCTGTCAATGGATGGAATATAATATGTATTATAATATAATATATAATATAATATAATATAAAATATATAAGCAAGTGAACAGTCAGATCTTGAAGTTGAAGCAGGAGGATCTTAGTTACTTTAATCCGGGACAACTGGGTCAGAGCATTTCCAGAATGCCAGGTCTTGTTTTCCCGATATGCAGTGGTCAGTACTTATCAAAAGTAGTCCAAAGAAGGACAACCAGTGAATCAGCAACAGGGTTATTGGCACCTAAGGCTCACTAATGCGATCCATGGAGGCCTTACCTAACAACTTACAGGACTTAAAGAATCTGCTGCTAATGTAATGGTATCAGATAGCACAGGACACCTTTAGAGATTTTGTGGGGTTCACGCCGGCACAAGGAGGACATTCACAATTTTAGGCTGGTGATTTTAATGTTATGGCAGATGTATTACAGGTATATGTAATAATGTATGATGTGATGAATCTTGAAAAGTTTCTAGAACATCCAACAGAAATCTTTATATTCTTCATCCTCTTCAGCCTTTATTTTGAGAATTTTAAAGGAAACCAAGAGCCCTTCCAGTGGATTCACTGCAAAGAGTCAGGAATGTCCTGTTATTGTCTGATTGGGTGGTGAAAGCTTGTTTGTGCTGCTCAAAACAGGATGGCTCTTAAAATTAATCATGAGATTAGGTCATATATATACGTAGCAAAGTCCTCTCATTGGTGCCAGAGCTGGTGCTATGTTTATAATCACCGCTGCCGTAGTGCCATGTGGCCATGTGGTTCATTGATTGTGAGCAAAGCACTGATGCCAAAATCTAATAACTGAAGACTGAAGGTGTCTTTTTATCAGTTCATATCAAAGTGTTGAAATGTCTATGTTGAAATTGCCAGAAAAGAGAAAAGCCCTAAAAAAAAGGACATACTGCATATGATCACTGTCCAATGAAAAGCATGTACCTCCAAAATGATGTGTTTACAGAAGAAGGCAGAAATATCCTTAACTTTGAACTTGGAACTTCATGTAAAATAAGAGTTTATTCCAAGTAATCCAGAACATTTCCACTGGTCTATTCATCCAGAAGTATTTACACAGTGTACAGAGCAGCGAAAGGCTTCAAACAATGGAGAAAACTAAAAACAGACAGAAATAGAGAGATGTGGACAGCAGCCATATGGTTTCATCTGAGGTTACTTTTTTTTTTTTGCAGACCCGTCTCTGACAGATATCATTTACAGCCAGGTATGGTCTCAGTGAGGCTTTTCTCTGGATGATGACACAAATTCTTCAAACCCACTTGCTAATGCCACACCACCAAAGAGCTTGTGTTAATGGTTTGTCAACTAGTTAAAAAGAATGAACAAGATTTGTGGAGAAAATAAATTTGATCCAGAAGCCATAGACTTCTGGATCACTATGGGATCGTTGTACCCTTCACTACACAACTTGTCTTACGATCGAGAATCTATTAGTGGTTGTGGTTTGCAGACTACACAACTGATCAGCAACACAGGATCACAAATGACAATATCTGTCACAAAGTGCGTCTGCTCTCAAAAGACACATTTTGTAACCCAAGATGCGATGGCATGCTTGAGACAATGAGTAATACAAGTTGAGCTGATTTGCAGCGAAAAACACCCCCCCCACACATTTAGATTTAGAGTGGCCGATAGGTCCTGCCAGACATTTGTCAGGGACTTCAGCGATCAGTGAATGCCAATTTGCCTCTGATCTGAGGCTTGCTAGCCATCTCTAAAGACTGTCCCAACTCCAACTATAAGGGCTCAAGTCATGTAGTGTGAACCTGACATTGCATGATCTGTAATACAATATCTGTACCTAAACCAAATACACTTTACATCAGCGGAAGAAATACCGTACTGCACTGACCACCTTGTTAAGACGTTCGACTGAGCCTTTGCCCAAGAGAGGAAGAGGTGATCTTGCTTTTTTTCGGGTTCAATTTTACCTGGATATTTCAGTGATTGGGATTAAACATGACAGGTATTTGTTTACCTTCAATATCCAAGCGCTTACAGTTCTCTGCAATTCTTAATGTTTGTTCCTATTTATTTATATTGTGTCTTACTTACAACAGACATAGTCACATGGGAGTTCTACAAAAATCTGCTTCATGTTATGAGCAAGCTCAGGGCGACAGTGATGAGAAAAACCTCCCTAAAAGCACAAAGAAGAAACACTAAGAGCATCTAATACTAAAGGGAACCCATCCTCCTTTTGGCAACAACAGGGTAATGTTGCGAAATGTACTAGTAGAACCAATGTAGGATTAAACACATCATACAGAGGAAATGAGATAAATCAGTGAGATTAGCAGTGATAAAATCTGGCGGACTATTGATTAGGCTATTGATATTTTATTCAATATTAGCAATATTAGCCATCTAATCATGATTCCTTTATACACTCATTTAAACAATACTACATACTGATCAGCCAATATGTTAAAACCACCTTTTTAATGTTGTGTAAGTTTCCCTTCTGCCAAGCTCTGTCCTATCAAAGCATGGACTCCACAAGACATTACCAGCATTAATGGTTCAGTGGTTTGTGCTCAAGTAGCTCTTCTATAGGTTTAGGCCAGGTTGGCTGGCCTTCACTCCCCACATGCGTCACTGAGCCTTGGCCAACCATGACCCTGTCACCAGTTCACTGGTTGTCCTTCCTTACCTGTTGTTTTGGAGATCCAGTAGTTTTGCCATCACAATTTGGCCTGTTGCTCAGATTCTTAAACTTGCCCATTTTTCCTGCTTCCAACAGATCAACTTCAACTGTAGACTGAACTGACTGTTCACTCGCTGCCTAATATGTAAATCCCACCCTCTGACAGGTGCAACTGAAACGAGACTGTTGCTATATGATTAATTTGCCATTATCTGTCATTCTACGAGAAAAAAAACATGGGCAAACTCACACATATATAAAACCTATAAATTTGAAGGAACAAAACTAGAAACATTTGCTACAAGCCTGATTCTAAAACGAACTAAATAGCTCGAAACCCATTTCACTGTGCTGCTGCTTCTACCATAAAACATTTTAGATGTGAATCACCTCTTGCACCTGACTTATAACTCACCCAACCCACTCGAGGTCAAATCGCACAGTGCCTATGGACATTGGTCTCAGTGAATAACGGGAATGCAGTTCTCTGTTAAATGCGCTGGTGGGTTGAGTTTAAATGTTGTAGAGTAATGCTGTCCCTGATTCAAACTGTGATTTTATCCAAATTAATCGTGGATACTCTTTGGATAAGCGAACCTGGTGGAAAACAAGTTCAGCATGACCAAATGGCAGGTGTGGGAAATAAGGATAAGTGGTTAGGTGTTTTTAGGGTTTAAATGGCATGCAGATAATTATAACCTATTACAGAAGTCAGAGAGGACTGTGGTGTGATGATAGACCTTTCAGCGAAACCTGCGGATCCAGGTGAGGCTCTTTATCTCAGCAGGAAAGCCAACGGCACATGGAAATGGCTTTAAAGTGGTGGAGTAGGTCCAGTTTGGAGTGGTAAGAACAGATATAAGAGAAAATGGAGTGCTCTTTTTGACGGGTTATAATGGATGCATTAAGAGACTAAGTCATTTTGACTCGAGTGGGAATTCACAGAGGCTGTCTGATGGGTGAGTGACTGGGATTAGATGGCACTGTGTCTTCGCGTTGCCTAGCGCAAGAGCTCCAGTGGCAAAAAGTGATTTATTCTGCATAGTTGAGTGCACTTCATGTTGCCCTTGTGACACAATGCAATTTTACAGTTTTTTGTACAAATTATATATATATATATATATATTTTATTTAACAGAGACCAGCAGTTTTGATCACATTAAAAGTAAAGAAAGTACTGTATGCTTACGCTCTTATAATGGAAGTGACCTAGAGACGCTGATTAACATCTTAATATTTTTGTTATTTGGAGCAGCAGCAGAATTTCCTTCTCCTTCCTCCTTCCCATATTCCCTTTATTTCCTTAAATAACAATTGAAAACACTCAATTGAAAAGCTCTTTAGGGAACAGAAATGAATTCTTCTATAACAGTGGTCACTAACCCTCCAGACTCTAATCAACCCTCCTCATCCATGTAATTATTGCCTTTAGAAGTGCTTGATTAGCTGAATGCAGTGTGCTTGATTTGGGTTGGAGGTCAAACCTGCAGGTAAGTAGATCTGGGGATCCCAAACAGACTGTATAAGTGTTACCCCTGTCCTTGGGGGGGATTGTGAGTTCCATGGCCTGTTAGTAGAGTGAACATTACTGAACATTACTGTTGCTGGGAGGGATCTCTTAGCTGGTGCTGGCCTTGAAAGCCACATAACAGAAACGTCAGATATCGCTCTACTCCTTCAGTTGTCCAATGACATCGCATTAGCAGTTTTAGCAAACCTAAAACCTAACTTCATATGTCTTGAAGGAAGTGCCTTCATCCACCAGCACTCTTCATATTGTGTGATAGTGGGAGTCCTAGAGGGTTCTCTGACACCTCTCCAAAGAACCTTTTTAGGACATTTGAGTTTAGTAAATTGTCGTAGGTCAGCTTTTTGACCTTTGTGTAGTTTGAACCAGTAGCTCAGTGCTTTAAGAAGAAGAAGAAGGTGAGTTTATTGTCATTATACAGGACAACAAAACTATACTCTTCACATATCTCCACTTAGAAAGCTGGGGTCCAAGCGCAGGGTCAGCCATGCTGTGGTATCCCTGGAGCAGAGAGGGATAAGGTCCTTACTCAAGAGACCAAACAGTGGCAATTAAGCAAACTTAGGTATCGAACCCACAACCTTGTAATCAATAATCCAGCAATCTTTAACCACTGAGTCCTGCCCCATTTCTAAATGTTTTCAAGCACATTTAGTGAGCTTTCCCACATTATATCAGAGCTATTATATCAGATCACTGTGATTCCTGACTATGCTTTTATGTTTTTAAGTTGTGCCAACACAAACCCCAACCATGAAGCCTTCTGTCATTTCTGTCAGTATTACTATAATATCATTAATCAAATATATAAAGGTTATCCATAATACATCAGACAACTTACATTACTCATTTGATGTCAACGTGATTGATTATCATAAATGTCCCCCTGGCCCCACCGCCCACTCCTGTATGTGTTCCTCTAGGAGACCGCTTATATAAACCGCATTTCCAGGTTTGTTTCTGTCTTTCGAAAACATCTGTCCGACTAAACACTGCGGCGTATATCACTTCCCAGCTTTATTTAGGCCTGTGCTATATTTGGAATGTATTGACTTGCAGATAGTGGCCTGCCCCCCAGGCTGCAGTCCAGGGATAGGAGTCAGGGCATTGAGCTGAGCAAGAGTGGTGCACCTCTTTCACTGCATACTAACCAGCCTTGCTCACATGCACAAGGCCAAAGCGTGACCTGCAAGCCTTCCAGAAGGTTCTCCATGCTCCACAGTGCTCAGGTTTTCAAGGGGCTTTATGTGCCTTTATTTACTTGGAGTGGCAACTTTTTCCAAATGCTATATTTACTGCTTTCATAGACCTCATAGACCTTTCATAGAACATCATTGTCATTCTGCAGTCATTTCCACATCCATATTAGGAACAGCAGGTCTAAGCTAGATTTTACTATGATAAAAATGAATGGCATTTTTTGAAAATCATGGTTATCATACCCTGTGGTAAACAATAATGCTCATTTATTATGTGCACTTACCCTGTAACGTCAGTGGATCCTCTGAATTACTAGATCCTTAGTCGAGTTGAAATATGAATTCGAGGAACTTTCAAGGAACCTTTTTCTTCTAAAAACCTTTTCTTGAAGAGTCCTCAAAGCACCATAAGAGGTCCTGCACAGTGTCAAATGGAAGAACCTCCAACAGTTCCTCAAATAACATTTGACAGTGTAAAGCTACATCAATTCAATGTGCAGGATTGTTAGCTAACTGCTAGCATGGGTGTAGCATTATTCTTTACTTGCAACATATCATTGACATAATCATGCCATAAACATGTAATGTCCTTTGTTGCCATAACAACTTGTCTATAAATATAACACTGTCTAACCCACTAATTAGGGTATGGCCTGCCGGCAGGCCGAAAGTGCAAATTTCTCTCACCAAGGAGTCGCCCAACCGGATTGCACAGAAGCCCCTGTGGTTACTGAACAATATGCCTTAGTGTGTAATAAGCCTTGGCGTGTGAAAGGGTTAAGTAAAGTGTTATCCATAATTTATTTATTTGAATCTATTTATCTCATATTTCAGAGGATCCTATGACATCTTAGAGGTTTGGACCATCTCAAGATTTGTACAATGTATATTACATATGGTTCGACCCCGCATATCCATTACTGACACAACTCAGACACACAGAAATCAAAAGATTTAAACAGACACCGTAACAAAGCAGCCCTAAACATAACCATATGCTTTCCATCCATTAATCCCTTTTGTAGAAGCTCCATAACACAGAAAAGCTCCTCTATTTGTTTACAGTTTATGCCTTGCTGTGGGCAAGAACTTCTTCTATTACAGGATGTTCCCAGGCTGGAAAGCTTTTGACCATGGAGCGCTGACCCCTTGCTGCATGGGAATTGAACTTACGATCTTCTCGTGTGGTGAGCAGGCAGTTAGACTGTTATGCCACTCTAGAGCTGGATAATTACACTCAATGTACAATGTACCTTTGTGTTGGATCTTGTACAAGGCCTCGCTGCTTCACAGCTGTAGAGTGCTTTAAGAGACAAAAGACATCAAATATTCAGGTCCTGCCCACACCACAGCCCTTCATGGCCAGGAGGGGTGTCCTAACCTGCTGATGGGAATAAACAGTAAACAAATTGGAGTGTTTCAAGGTGTATCCAGATCCGATCCCCACACGAAGCCTGTGTTAATGCAAGGTGTAAACAAGCTCAGAGAGGAATCTTCCTCAGACCTGAGCATCTCACACTGTGTGGGAATGGCCCCAAATAATGACACGTCTTCAGAGGTCTATTTTGCCTCACTGTAAATATGGAAACAGGGCTGATATGAAGTGTTTCTATAGTTTACACTTTTAAAGATAACCCTTACTAACCATGTTCGGCTCCTGAAAGAACTGCTTTTAAAAACCTTTAAAAGGCTTAATGAACCTTCACTTGAGGTAGAACCGAACGCTCAAATTTCATACAAAAATAGTAAACCAAAAGTGGTGCTTCCTTTCGCAGTCGATCAATTTGTATCATTTTTGAAAGTGCTGATGAAAATAAGATATTGCTCTCATTCATCCAAACTTTTTCTTCGCATCATTGATTAGCCTTGAACAAACCCAGCTAAAGTGCTTGTCATCATGTGCAGAAAAGGCTTTCAGCGTGTGGAAATCATTACGCTGGGAGAGGGTTTGTGGAGGAGAAAAATAAAGCACGGTTGTGGTTTTGAGACTGAGATGGAAAATCAAATCCCACAATGTCACCATAATACGTGAGGAGTGAGACATCGCCATTTTATGTTTATTTGATGTTTCCCATGAGGGAGAACATGCATAGTCTCATGATCAATAGCTGTGCAGGGCTCATACGGACATCTAGTGGAAGTCATGGGTAGAGTTGCTTTTGAGGAGATCTGGGGGGAGAAATAGCACTGACGTTCATTCAGCCCTAGCTGAAAGAGAGAGAGAGAGAGAGAGAAAGAGAGAGAGAGAGAGAGAGAGAGAGAGAGAGAGAGAGAGAGAGCAGGGGATGAGGGACACAGAGAGAAGGGAGAAAGAGAGAGCAGAAGAAGAGAGAAGAGAGGTTTGAGGCTCCTCTTCCAGGACTCTCTCTTGCACTGGGGTGTTACTTACAGAACTGTCTGGAAATGAACAACTAATGTAAGTACTTCCTTCTATACACCCTTAAAATACAGTACTAGTGTGTGTGCATATATATATATATAAAGGGATATATATGCACACACACTAGTACTGTATTTATATTTTGTGTTTAATGTTTATATATACATGTATAAATGCATTTAATTTTCAGTTTCTGAATTTTTACAGTAGCCTGTTGTTATTGTGCATTTTGAAAGTTTTACAGTAACTTGGGTTTCGTATGTTTTCCACTCTCCCTCGCGCTCTGACTCGCTCCTTTGACCCTGTCCAGTTTTGCAGGGTCCGTCGTCTCCAGCCAGCGCGCATGAGGAGACCCTCCGTGCCGGCTGATCTCCGCGCGCCCTGGACGCGTCCAAACTGTGGGACTCGTTAGCTGTGGATGCGGGTCTGGCACCATGGAGGACCTGTCCGTGGATCAGCCCTTCTGGGCGTTTAACGAGTCGTGGAAGAACTCCAGCGCTTCCAACGCGAGCGCCGCGTCCAACCAGACCGTGAACCCGCTGAAGCGCAATGAGGAGGTGGCCAAAGTGGAGGTGGCTGTGCTCGCGCTGGTGCTCTTCTTTGCCCTGGCGGGCAACCTGTGCGTGCTGCTCGCGCTGCGCACCACCAAGCACGGGCCGTCGCGCATGTACTACTTCATGAAGCACCTGAGTATCGCGGACCTGGTGGTCGCCGTGTTCCAGGTGCTCCCGCAGCTCATCTGGGACATCACCTTCCGCTTCTACGGGCCCGACCTGCTGTGCAGGCTCGTGAAGTACCTGCAGATCGTGGGCATGTTCGCCTCCACCTACATGCTCGTGCTGATGTCCGTGGACCGCTGCCTGGCCGTGTGTCAGCCGCTGCGCTCCCTGCGCAGGCGTACCGACCGCCTGTACGTGCTGTGCTCGTGGCTGCTCAGCCTGATCTTTAGCATCCCGCAGGTGGGCATCTTCTCGCTGCGCGAGGTGGGCGCGGGCGTCTACGACTGCTGGGGCGACTTCGTGCAACCGTGGGGCGCCAAGGCGTACATCACGTGGATCAGCCTGACCGTGTACGTAGTGCCCGTGGGCATCCTGAGCGCGTGCTACGGCCTCATCAGCTTCAAGATCTGGCAGAACGTGCGTCTGAAGACGCGGCGCGGGCGCGAGCGCGAGCGGCACGTCAGCAGCGTGGCGCTCATCTCGCGCGCCAAGATCACCACGGTCAAGATGACGTTCGTCATCGTGCTCGCCTACGTCGTGTGCTGGACGCCCTTCTTCGTCGTGCAGATGTGGTCCGCGTGGGACCCGGGGGCGCCCAGGGAGGGTGAGTTACAAGGCGGGGGACGGGTGGGTTTGGTAGCAGAACGGGTGGGCTTGGTGCAGCGTTTCGGAAAAGCTTGTTTGTTGCTACTAATCTAGAGTTCAGTTCAGCTCAGTTAGTTAGAGACGGTACAGTATCAGTTCATACTGATTATACTTACTAAATAATAATACTAAGCTTCACAGTTAGCTCTAGAATTAGGTGCATTCACACACTCACTGTTACCCCACAGAAATAAACACCCAGCTAACAGCTCATCATACAGTGTGTGTGCTTGTTCAGGCTGGGTTTATTTCTTATTGTATTGGATTCTTTCTCCCCCCTCTCATACAGAATCAGCCTGATACAGATACCTATATTCCTACCTACCTACTTACCTACCTACCTGTCTGCATTTCTGTCTGTATATATATATATATATATATATATATATATATATATATATATATATATATATATATGTGTGTGTGTGTGTGTGTGTGTGTAACTACCTACCTATTACTTACCCATCTATCTATATATCTATCTATCTATCTATCTATATATCTATCTATCTATCTATCTATCTATCTATCTATATAGCTAAATAACTATTTAACTATCTATCTATCTATCTATCTATCTATATAGCTATATAGCTAAATAACTGTCTGTCTGTCTGTCTATCCATCAATCTATGTACCCACATACGTATCAATCTATAATTGTATGAAAAAGTTTGGACACCCCTGGTCAAATTTCACATTGTTTTCATTTTTCTATCTATCAATTAGTACATTTTCCCTATGCAGTAAATTAATGAATAATCAGTCATTTCTTTATGTACATATGTTTTTAAAGAAAACACAGAATAAAATCTAACATGAACAGGGGTGTCCTGTCTATCTTTTTCATATCTTTTATATCGTTTTGAAGTCTTCTAATCCATCTCTCTCATTGCATTTATTAAAAATATATATATTTATGAGACACAATTAGGAAATGTGGAAGGAAGATGTGGGGATGTGGAAGATTAGGAAGATGTGTTAAATATGTATACAACATATGTATATTATATGTTAAACATTGCTTTGAATGTGCATGATTTGAAGTGTATCAGTTGGTAGCTCATGAATAAAATGTGTCACACAGTTCTGCCTGCCAAAAGAAATAGACCTACACACGGCAGCTGTGTGGAGGCAACACAGCTAACACATGTCTAACAGATTGTATTCAGGTGTAACTGACTGACACAGTTCAATCAGGCATCTTTTCAGTGCTTACTTGCAGTGGAAGTGAAGCTGGTAGTGTAGAACAGTCCCAATTAAACCGCAGCACAGTCCACTCACAACTCTGAATACAGATCAGTCTGTTTATGTGTGTGTGTGTGTTGTATGTTGTGTGTGTGTGTGTGTGTGTGTGTGTGTGTGTGTGTGTGTGTGTGCGTGCAGGTGCATAAAGGTACACAGATAATTTTCTTCCAAATCCTTTTACCTTCTTCATGCACACGACCTTGGTGACCTATCTTTCCCATCTTATATGAGTGTGAGTCTGTATTCTCTCTGTTGATTGAACTGTTTAGGGTTCGTAACAGGAATGATTTTACAAAGCTGTTCTTTAATAATCAGCTCCCGGAAAGAGCGTCATTTCGGTACAGCTGTGATGTCTATCAGTGGCATGATGAGTATTTTACATTTAAGTCGCTGCGGATACTTTACGGCAGCCAGCAGCTCCATACAGCACCCAGACGCCCTTGAGGAAACATATTAATATTTAGCAGAAGTGTGCCCATTAAATCATGACTGTCTGCAGTGTGAGAAATTATTCATATCCTACAGAATCTCACCCACCCAAACAAGCCAAGGAGACCAAATCTAGGCTACTGCTGATAAGGACTATATTTCTACTATGATAGGCTTAAGTGGTGACAGATGGAGTGTTTGGTGTTTAATCAGCCTGCTATAGCAAACACTGACCATGCTTTTCAAAAGAAGTTATTAGAAATCCTTTGAGCTCAGACTGGAGACATGCGAGCAGTATTGTACATGTGATGAGTTGTGTAACTGTGTTTGTAGAACTGACTTGAAATCATTACATCTAAAAGAAACAGGAATTGGGAAAATATTGAGAGTTGATATTCTAAGTGATAGCTTTATGGTTTTGGCTGCTTCATAGCTTTTAAAAGTGAAAGGACCTTTAACAGCTCGCATTACTTCAGATTGTCTCAGACCGAAGGAAAAACAATGTCCAGAACTCAGCCAAAATACATTCCCAGTACTTCTCAGTGACTAATATGGAGTTTTGGACTAAAGTTTGGAATTACCATTCAAACCATTCAAAAGAAATGACTGATTATCAAGATATTCAGTTATAAATGTATTATTTTATTATTTTCTGATGCTACCTCTCAACTACTAGGTTTTAAGTCATTGGGAGAAAGGTGTAAAAAGTAAGAAATGTAGATGAGCAGAGAGATGAGTTCAGAGAGATGAACAGAGCTGAAGCTGATTTGACAGTAACTGAGAAAGCAGTAGAGAACTGACTGAATCTGGTATGCTTCATCTTTTAAGCATGATGATCTTGAGGGCAAAATATCAGGAAATTATATATATATATATATATATATATATATATATATATATATATTTTTTTTTTTTTTTTTTTTTAATTTATATATATATATATATATTTTTTTTTTTTAATTTATATATACATATATATAAATTAAAATAGGTCAGTACAGTATTAAAAAATAGAAATATTGATATGCCCTTTGCTATTTAACCTATTACATTTCAATCTACACTCTATATGTGATTCCAAATGATTGAGTAGCAGTGTATTTCCCTAATATTTGAGACTTACAACACTGTCCAAAACAGTCATAAACATTTTTTAATAGTATTTTTTAATTTTTTAATTTTTTAATAGTATTAACCTATTTAAAAAAGACACAATAAACATAACACATAAACAAATAAATATTACACCCCAATTCAACAATGTCTACTAATATAATGTGTCTGACAAACTCTGATTCCCTATCATTTACTTTCTGTCTTTTGAAAATACTCAAACAGCATTAGTAATTAGTAACTAATATTCAGATCCAATTCATGTTTTGTATTTTTTCCTGCATTGTCCAGGTAAACAGCTCAGGTGCCTAAGACTTTGCACAGTACTGTTTATGACAGTAAGTGTTTACATTATAACAGTGCTTTCTAAATATTTGAAACACAGAAGTGGTGATACTGGATAAGAATATGGATATTACAGTAGATTACTGTGGATAATTCTAGTTATTATAATATTATAAATATAAAACTCTGGCTCGAAAAAATATATATATTTGGTGGATCTCTCGCAGATCTGGGATGGATGCAGTGGATCATGGATGCAGTGAGAAGAACTGTGTGGTGCACAATGCAGAGAAAGTGGAAGTAGAGAGGTGTTGTTCAGAAGGAGGAGGAGGGGAGTATGAGGAGACCATGAAACCACTGCCTATTGCATCAGGCGTCATGTCAAATCTCCAGTATCTAACTAGAGGCTACTGGTGCAGTTCCCTCCCATAGCACACCCAGAGCAGCCTCATCCTGGATTTAAATAAACCTGTTCTAAAGATCAGTCGTTAAACTGCTAACAGCTCTGGTCTTGGAGGATTGCAGTAGTCTCCACTGCTGCAACTGCAAAGCTCAGAACACCCCAGTGTGGGGAGTGGTCGCTCTGTGGTTAGAGCACCAGGTTATTGACCACAAGGTTGTGGGTTCGATACCTTGATCGGCTAAGCTGTCACTACTTGGCCCTTGAGCAAGACACTTAACCCTCTTTGCTCAAAGGGAGCTGTAGCATGTCTGACCCACAAATATTAACTGTAATGTACCAGTGTATAGGTATAATCACAATCAAGCCTCCTAAATATTCCAGACATCTGAAAAGAATGAAGAGGATTTTGGTGTAAGAGTCGTTTTTTAAACTGACCAAATAAAACATGTGTTTATTAAAAAAACTGTTAGCTGTTAGCACCCTGCGCTTTTTTCCAAGTGTGTCGGCTGCCTGGCCATGGCGCATGACAGGGGCTGGCTTTACACTCCTAGTGTCAGGAGTGAGTGCAATGGGGAGTTCTGAATGGATGGGTTAATTGACAGAACCAATTTGTCAGAAAAAAAACAAGTTACTGTGTTGGAAGAGAAACTATATATATATATATATTAATACTAATATATTTGAATGTGGAAGGTGGAACCAAGACACACATATAATCCTGAAAGTAATAAAGCTTTAATAAAAAATATTTTCAATGCAAATGTTTTGTTGGTCAATACAGGCATGTGAAAATGGGCATGACCTAATGAAGAATTATTAAAAATAGTATGTACTTATGTTAATAGTATAGTACTCCTATTTTCTTATATCTTGCGCTAAAGGTAACGCTTGATAGCTTTGAGCTTGGAAGCTTTGGCAAACTTATCAGTTGTAGACGCAAATGGCACCAGTTTCATAGAATGACTCATAACAGATTTATTTAGCAAATGTCAGTCTAGACTGTTTTCTGAATGAGGCGCGATAGCGACATTCAGTCAGAACAGAGGTCATTTTTGGTGCATAAACCCACACAAACCCTGTAACTAGACTTCTTCTGGGTTTTTCTGAAGACCAAGTCCGAAGGTAAATTCTGGAAGACAGGCTCAGAAATTGGATGACAGGTTGTCCAAGAACACATACAAATCTTCAAACCTGGAAATGTTCCCTGTGATAAATGAACCATTCCATTCCAGCACAGCAAGACTTTAAAATGAATGTGTCTGTGTTCTCACGTCAGTTATGTGTGTTTTAATGGAGAGAGTCTCTGAAACAGTGTGATTAACAGTCTTGACAAGAACGAGGAGGATGTCCCGTTTCACCCCATTATGTCATAACTCCCTCATGCAATGCATATAATTCAATTGTAAGAACAGGATAGTCATTAACTGCAATAGCCCTGATCGTTTAAGGACTGTGTGATGTGAGTGTTGGGTGTTCCCTGTGTGCATTGGAGAGCTTTAGTGCTTTCTCTTCATCACTCTGTATTTAATGAAGATTAAAAGGGTAGTTGGATAGCTCTTCCTGTCAGGGGTATACAGCAGACTTTTCAAAGAATTAGAGAGAGAGAGAGAGAGAGAGCACATACCCTCTTCTGCAATCTGTACCAAACACCTTCACTAAAAGTCCACACTGACCTTCAGATGTGTTTTATATAAAGAAACCAATTAACTGAATGATGTCCTAACATTTGCTAACGGAAGAGTCAGAGTCAGGCAGAGTCAGAGATAGCCTCTACATTTACAAAAGATCGGAAATGCTTCTTTGGGATAAGACAGTGTCAGGGTTGGCCAAACCTAGACTGATTTTCTAATAAGACTGCTTGAGATGACTACGGCACACTGCCCTGCAATTGGATTGTACAGACTGAAATGTGGCTATTATCTAGCCTGGCGATGAATAACCATGTAGAATTTGGCAGTGTCATGGCAGATTTAGCTTCCAGTTCTCATCATCTTGTCTTTGTGCTTGAATTTCAAGCGGAACTGGCCAATATCTTCTCTAAGAATAAGACTCTTGATGGGTTGAAAGAAACAAAATTTAATTCCGATGAGTGATAAGAGTCACATAAAAAAGTACAAATGAAAACTAGTTAGAGCTCTTTGTTGTTGAAGCTCTAGTCTACAAAAATACAGAAGTCTAAAAAATTGTGGAAGCATTAATCCCTTAAATTATCATTTGAAAGGAATCACTGTTGTATCATTTGTAAGGAATAACTAAAAAGTCATGGAAATTATGTGACCTTGGATTGTTTTGGGTAAATTTTTTATGGAACCAGTACATGGATTGTATCTTGATATGATTATAGACATATGCATTAACACTTTGTAGGCTAATGTATCCCTGGGTTGGGTTTCCTGAAAGCATTTTTAGCCCAACGATGATTGTCAATGGGCGAGTCAGTGATTCTGGAGAAAGATTGTGATATTTGAGCTCAGCAGCAAAACAAGTAGGCTACACCCCTCCTTTCAGTGTTCTGCAGAGGGATAAATTACACTTCTCTATCTGACTGTATGTCTGATGAAGTCTGGGTTTGGCGAACGTCAGAAGAACATTACCTGCCTGCATTGTGCCAACTGTAAACTTTGGTGGAGGAGGGATAATGCTATGGGGTTGTTTTCCAGGGGTTCCTTAGTTCCAGTGTAGGGAAATCCTAATGCTTCAGCATGCCAAGACATTTTAGACAATTGTTTGCTTCCAATGTTGTGGAAACAGTTTGGGGAAGGCCCTTTTCAGTTTCAGTTGTGACCAAACCAACAGCAACCAAAAGTTTGGAACACTTCGAGCCGGAGTACAACATTATTGCATCCCTATATTTATTAAAAATAATTAGCCTCCTGTATTAGCCATTGATAATGTGTGTTAAAATGCAGCTTTGGTAACAAAACACTAGGCGAAGTAAAGGTTGACTAAACTGGGGATTCTGAGGATTCTGAGGATCTAAACTAACCTAAACTAGCTTAACACAAATGACAGCAAAGTACTGAAAGAAATCCAGAGGACAAACTGATGTCAAGAGTTAAATTAAAGGAGCAGTGATGCTTGTGTTCAATTGCAGGGTTCCAGGGGTGGTTTTCTCCTTATATACACCAGAGGGCACTGTGAAATTATTGAAAGAGGTTAGCACATTTGGCCGGTAGAGTGAGATGCACATACAGTGGTATTGCACCAGGTATTAAATGTATATGGGTGTGTTTACACCTGTATTTTGTGAATAAGCACCATCCAGATCTAATCTTGTTACTCAAGACACACTAAAGTCCACCTGTCAGTGGGGTCATTGATGTCTACTACTTTAGCCAGTCTCACTTTATAAGAATCATGCAATATAGTCCTCTAGATGATCTACTATCTATTTTTTTTAAACCTAGCTGATAGTAAGCACTGTTACTATTAGGGTAGGGATTAGGTTTTGGACTAGAGTGGGGTTAGGTTTAGGTTTTTGGATATTTAGTTGATTGTAAGTTAAAGCTTAAGGATAAATATCTACAAAGCGTTTAAAGTAAACTCTCCAAATACAGGGTTACCCAGTAGCCTTGTAGCTCCAGTGCAAACATTAGACACCAAGTATGTCTTGGCACATTTGGGGGGGGGGGGGGGGAGGGGGGGTGAATTTTTCTGTGAATTTTTCCATTAAAACACAGCCACAAAAAATAACAGTAGTTTGAAATGTCAGTATGTGTGCTCTCCTCAGAGTGTCAGATTAAAGCTGATGTTTTATCTTCCCTGGCATTAATCAGACTACAGACACAACAGAAGAACTGAGCTCATCCTGCTCCCTCTGAACATAGCACACACACAGTGATATTGAGTGTTTCTAGACTACTTGCACTGGGGCACACACAGAATTAAGAGGGGCACAGTTGTGAAAGGTCAGCTTGATGAGCATGGTACATATGTTAGATGTTAGATACCAGTACCAGATCATGGCCAATAGGTGTGAGTGGTCCATGTAGTGGCCTCCTTAAAACCTTCATTATTAAAATGAAAGGTTTAAACATGGTTCTAAAGAATCTTAAAGAAATACAGTAATCGCACAAAACAACCACACTGAGACCTCTGAGAAGAGGTGGTCTCGGTCGGGTCCCAAACAAACTCTGTAGCGGTTAGTTTGTAGTAAGTACATGATCTGATCTTGATCCGACTCAACTATCAGGCGTCTAGAGGTGTGGAAACGTCTTCAGAGACAAATCGATTTTTATGGGACCTTCTGTGTCCTCTGTGCAGACCATTTGATCCATCGAGCCAAACTGCCTGGACCTCTGGCCTTCATAAGTCAATTATTTTATATTGTGTAGAGCTGTTTGTATGTCTTCTGTTCCTTCACTTTCAGAGCTTGACAAATTGCAGCTTGCTTCAGAGCACATAATGAAAACAATCTATCTTTGCCAAAGAAGAGGAAAGAAACACTCATGATATAATCTGCCATTTTAATCATTATAGATCTCAAATACAAGCTTATTTAGTGAGGGCTTTGTTTTAATACCTCCATTAAGAAAAAGTGGGAGTTCAGTCAAACAAAGAACAAATGTTTGAGACTATCCAGACACGTTTAGGTCTGGTCCACGATGGAGAAGTGAATTTGCAATTGCAGTTCGGTCTAACATGAAGCTTCGTCTATGGCCAGAAAACATATGCATTTTTGAGGTTAGTTTGATTTCTATGGATTAGGGCTAAAAATGTCCAGAATCCAGAATTCCAATGTTTTATGTGCCCCTCATCTCTGCACTGCTGGGAGTCAGCTGCCATTCCTACACTGCTCCACTGGCAGACACATTTTCAGCAATTTTTTTTTTCAGAAATATTCAGCCTTAATAGGCTGTCAGGTGTCAGGTTGGTGACGGCTTCATTGTTTATTTTGGTCATGTTAACTTAACTGTCATTGATTTTGAGAGTAATCACACTGTATTAGGTATTAGGTCTAAAATGACATGCAAAGATTCAGATTAGTTAAATACATGTGGTGTCACTTCTAAACAGTCTAACCCCTTAACACAGAAAGGCTTTTTACACATTAAGGTGTATTATTCAGTAACTAAAGAGAGGCAAGGTATAATGTTAATTAAGCTGGCTATAGAAGTTTGTCTGCATGCTTTCAGTAAGTAACCAGTGAAATTATACAAGGTTTTAGCAACCCAACATAAAGAGAAAATACAACCGAAAAATAAACCCCTCTAAAGGTGTCCGCATGCTTTACATTCTTCAAGCAGGTTCATTTTTCATGACGCACCATGTATGGATATCTTCAGCCGCGTCAGGGAGAAAACACAGAGCCATAGTGCTGATTGAAATGGAAGTCTTTTTCCTGGCCTCTCATGCCTGCGCTTTCACAGATCAACTGTATGAAGACCACTGTTCTGAGGATCTTTAGCGCTCATAAATCAAAAACATGGCCAACGATTGTTAAATAAGCAGCAAATGAAATCCTGTAATTTCATGGCCGTCGACTGTCCCCTCTGGTTTAGATTTGTGCAGAGCTATTATCGCAGCTGAGGAATTGGTCACTTTGGCTCAGGGAGAGACTGAAAGCAGAACATGAGCTTTCCCCATTGATCTCAAGTATATCTTGGAAAATGTCAGTGATATGGTTCAGCCAAGATACTCAGCTGCAGAAATGTCACTCATGTCTGCTATAGTGGACTTGTAGTGGACTTTAGAGTTGTAGTGCTATACGGTATTTTTTAGTGTCCAAGAGCTTTGTTTTTTCTGCACCTCCAAAAACTGTCTGAAGTTGGAGCATCTTCTGCCTCTCACCATTCAAGTAATCTCAAAACCATTCAGCAATGTTGCGGTATGGACACTCCACTGCGGCCATTCTGTTCAGAGAAACCCAGAGACTTCAATAGATTGATTTGCAGATTCTTCTTTTTTGCCTATATGGAGCTTTTCTGACAGAGTTGAGTTGAGTCTCCTCGCTGTGAAAGCAGGGACAAAAACACCTGTGGATTTCTTTTTAGGTCTGAAGTGAGAGTGGAGCTTGGTTGATGATGAAAACTCTGACCTTTTTCCACGTTTTTCCTTTGACATTACCCATTTTTATGCAAGTTTGCTCAGGCATATCTTCTGAAAATTACTAAATGTACTGTATATATGTGACTACAAGACTACAACATCATTTCAGGATGTGCACTAAATATAGTTTGATGGTCATGCATAATTACTGACGCAACCCAGACACACAGATATCAAACAGTTACAAAGCAACCAGTGAAATGTTATTATCTGAGCTGACACCTCAACCTAAACTTAACCTAACCGTTAACCAGTGGCAAAACAGCGCCACCAGTGGATGGGAGCTCCTATGAATCAGAAAATATGTACAAAACATTATGAATTTCTTGGGGTATACTCTAGTTGTATATGTACAAATATGAGATATTTTTGGAATGTACACAAATAGTTGGAAGTGTGTGCATTTGTGTCACTGTCCACTTTATTAGAAACACCTACCTCGTATTTACACTTGCTGTCCAGTTGGTAGATTTCAGTGCCTGGTACAAAATGATCTTCCACTTAAAAAAGCTTAGCGAACGGAAAACTCATCATCTATGAAATGCTAGAGGATGATACACAAATTGTGCCAGAACAGATGAGTCTCTTACTGTGTGGCAGCAGGGTAGAGCTATGGGGTAGGGGTGTCTAATAAAGTAGCCTGTGAATGGAATAACAATTACTAAAGGTTTAGTAAAGTGTTGTAGCCACACTATTGTCCAGCTGACCTCTGTTTGTCTGCCTCTTCTCAGCCATGCCCTTCATCATCTCCATGCTGTTGGCCAGTCTGAACAGCTGCTGTAACCCCTGGATCTATATGTGCTTCGCGGGACATCTGTTCCAAGACCTGAAGCAGAACTTGCTCTGCTGTCCAGCACTCTACCTGAAATCCTCTCAGTGCCGCTGCGATCTGGAACATGAATCCAGCCGCAAGAGCAACTCCTCCACCTTTGTCATCAAGAGCACCAGCAGCCAAAGGAGCATCACCCAGACATCCACCACATAAGCACTAACCCAGCTCAAACTAACCATAATGACTCATGAAAGCATCACAGAAATAACTGGACAATTGTGTCATGGGGGGCTTTGGAAACTTGGACAGGAGCCTAATAGGACTCAGTACTTGAGTGCTATTGGAATCAGCAGGAGCTTTGGCTCTGTGATCACTGTGATTACCTCCTGGAGATGTATACAATGTCCTGTCTAGCTTTGAACTCTTTGGACAGCACAAAAAAGACCATTCTCATACATCTGAGTGCTAGGATGTGAGGAGGGACTGCAATGCCACACAATCTTAAATGGAGCCAGCAACATGCCTGTCTCCATTAGAATCTGTTTGAGGTTTTGGCCGCAAGAACAGAGGCCATCTTGAAGAGTCTTAGCTTCTTTTTCTGTGGGTATGCTTCTGGCTGGAAAATGTTCTTCTTTTGCCCGTATTGGAATTTACTGACATGAATGCCATTAAATTTCTGCCGAAAGAAAGAGACTCCTGACACTGCATAAGCTTATTTACTTCTTATTTAAGATCACATCTAGGCAAACTGTGTGTTTTTGTGGATTTACCTGCACATTTTAGGCTTAAGTTGCAAGACGTGAGCTAGACTCTACACTCCAGTACGAACTGGAAGACTGCCTGGGTCATTGGGAAAGTGTCCACTGTATTTTTCTTCCAGTCTTCAACTTAATAGATGTCAACAGATATCTGCTGTTGTTTTGCAAAGAGTGTTATTTTGGCCCGTTATGAGCTCAGTATTTGTATCCATTTTTCTGATCGTTTTTCACGTCCATTTTCCGTTGTCCACTGGCCAACGTACTCCTTTCAAATTTCGCTTCACATCTGAACTGAGTCGAGGTTTTGTAGTCACAAGCTTTTGGTTGTTTTTTAAATGTGAAATTGCAAAGAAAATGTATGTATTTTTACTTGTAAATCGGAAATGTGATTCAGGTGAGGTAAACAAATTTCAGTGTCATTTTGAAAACCGAAGAAAAACTCATCTTGTTGGTGCACCTTCAAAAGAAACTTCCAAGAAAGGACATGCACATATTTAGGAAATCCAGCCTTGACAGCAAAATGAAGCATTAGCTATTCCCATGTTGATGCTGATGGTAACAGGGATTTGCTACCAGAGACAGTCTGACGCATGGCACATCTCTCACAGTGTTTGGTCATATTGTTTAGTGAAGCTTTTTCGTCTCATTCAAAAGGCTACTGAACGTTTTCTCGGAAAACCAGTCATGCCCATTTACAGTTAATATAAATCAGAAAACTACGTAATTTATTGAAAATAAAATATATGTGCTGATGATGTTGTGACCATGACTGAATGTTTACTGGTAAACTTATTACGCATTATTTCTAAGAAAAGGTGAAAGAGCTAAGTTGGATGTTCGGGCCTTGTTGAATTTTCAAACACAGCAGTCTCTCCCATCTGATAAAAATAGGTTTTTTTTTCATTTTATTTTTTTTTAGGAAAATAGGCATTTTTAAAGCAATCTACTTAGGATGGCATTATTGTTAGGCTGTTTCTGTGTCTAGGGGGCCCTCTGAAGAAAAGTGAGGAATTTCCACCTCAATGGTAATATGGATCACTCTTCTTCAAATGGCTCTTTGAGCAATGCCATAGGAGAAAGACTTTTGGTTCCACCAAAAAGAACCATGTGTGTAATAGAGATGTGTGTGAGTGTGAAGAACCTTTAACCTAAATTGATAATGAAAGTTTCAATCAAGTGAAGGTTCTTTAGACCTTTGAAAAGTTCTTCACACTCACACTCATCATGGTTCTTTATGGAACCTAAAATGGTTCTTCTTTGGCATTGCTCAAAGAACCATTTGGAGCACCTTTATTTGTAGGAGTGTGCAGCAGCATAAGTATTGCCCAAAAAATATGTAATAAATGTAAACTGTATTCAGAGTGTTCTTTAATCAAATGTATTAAAATGGGGATGGTCCCCCTTTTCTGCAATAACAGCATCTGCTTTTCTGACTAGGCTTTACACTGGATGTTAGAACATTGCTGTGAGGGTTAATTTACAGCCTAGCCACAAGATCATTAGTGAGGTCAGGTACTGATGTTGGATGATTAGTTCTGGATCAGAAACATCACTTCAGCTTATACCAGAAGCATTGGATGGAGTTCCATCACCCCTGAGAACAAATGTCCACTGCTCTACCACCCAATACCGGGGATATTTATACCCTTAGCTGATATTTGATGCCCAGTAGCCTTAGGCTCAGGTGCAGCTGCTCCGGGGTGTCCCATTCTTTTTTTTGCTGTGGAGACTATATAAGCTGTGTGCCTGTTAACAATGTCTGCACTTTGAAGAAGCTGAATACGTCTATGGGCAAAAGTATTGAGACACTCAGAAATTGTTTCCTCAGAAATCAAGAGTATAAAAAAGAGTTGATCCTGCCTTTGTTGAAATAACTGTCTCTACTGTCCAAGATTTTTGGAGCAATACTGTGAGGATTTGATTGCATTCAGCTACAAGAATGTGGGTGGGCATGAGGCATGAGGCATGGTGCCAGAGTAGATTCATGTTTATCTGCTCCAGAGAGTCCTATTCTATTGGCAATACTTCGCTGCAGGGAAAAGAAAAGCTGTGTGTGTGCATTTGCACATTTGAATCAGCAAGGGGCCAACCTAAGATAGCTGACAGCATTCATGAGAAGGGGTGTCCAAAAACATTTGAACATATAGTGTATAATTGCTAATTATTTGAAAGCTGTGAAGGTGCCTTGGTAGACATGTCCTGAGCTCAAGACTTTCGACCATAGTTTTCTCTGATGGCTTAAAACATGGGTTTCCAATCCTGGTCTTGGAATACAGATCCAACACACCAAAAAATTCATTCTTATAGTTTCATGCTTCAATTGATCTTTTATGATGGGTCACTCTGCAGAATGGTGGAGCTCCAGACTGGTACTTCTGGCCTAGAACCATGACTAGAGGTCCACGAGACTAGTTAGCCTGCACAAAAACAAAACAACACACTAGAAGGGAATCCACATGGTCTACTCTTCTCGGGCATGTAACATCTCCGGAGAGCTCTGCTTTTCTTCTTCACCCTTCTCACATTGCCTGTAACATATAATCATTTGGTACCCGGGGAGATCCTGAAAATGAACAGATAAACCTCAAAAACATGTGCTCACTAATGATTCTTACCTTGGGAAGTTTAAGTGAAGTCAACCAAGAGAAATTATAGCAGGCAGTGTGGATAATCAATTTAGTAATGATGTCAGCACTCTGACATTGTCTTAGCACAAGGGTCTTGTGCACAATTATGTCATTTTCTCCAGGAAAGTGAAACAGTATTTATTTGAGATTAGAAGAATATTATGGTTCTGACTCATTACATGGGTCACTGCAAAATTACGAATGACTATTGCAGTCGGTGATACATAGTTATGGGTTCTTCTCTCATGAAGCAAAACATACTGAGTTCATGGTTTTTAGGCCATGTCTTTTTTTAAAAACAACTTAGACCTGTTACTCTACTGGGACAACATTTGTTAAGTTTTTTGTGATTCTTATGTGTTGACCGGTGACAAAATCTGCCAATATAAACTTTCTCAGCATTGTAATGTGAAGAGGAAAACAATTCGACCAGTCTTTAAACATATTTATTTTGTGCACAGTATACATGAGACATGGTCATGGTGATAAAGAAAAACACAATCAAGACATCTCAAACTCCTAAAATGAAAGGTGCTTCAAATGGTTCTTTATGTGATGCCAGCGAAGAACCACTTTTGTTTACATAAAGAACCGTGTTTGTAATCGCTTTATTGGAGTGTAAAGAGCCTTTAAATCGGCAATGAACCTTTACATCAAGTGAAGTTTCTTTAGACTTTAAAAAATGATTCTACAACAGTTAGGGGTGCACCGATCTGATACTCAGTCTTGGCATCACTTGACTCACTGGATTGATTTTTGGAAGAAAAAAAAATCTGATCCCTTACCTTAAACTGGTAAGGGTCACAAATCAGGTAAGTGCTTGGTTGCAAGCCTACATGCCGCTATTCTGGGCTTTATATCAGTTTGTTAAAGACAGATACACACGTCATAACAAGCAGCACTACTTACCCTTTCTAACCATGTTTTATAGTCTTTACAAGCAACAAATCCAATTGCAGACATGAAGTAAATTTATGATCATAACATGATAACATTTTAAATTCTATTACTATCTACATCTAAAATTCAGACAGATGGCTGTCTTAAAATATGTCTTAAGTAGCCTAGAATCTCCTGAAATAACATGGCATGTCTCTTAGAAACTCTTTAGAATGTTTTAAGTGAATAAACTTATGTTAAACTAACAACACTGCCGTAGAAGGGAAAAAGACTACTCTCGGTTTCTGAAGAAACTCAAGGTTTCATTATCAGTGTCGGACATGAAGACGTGTCTGACACCCCTAAATGCAATCACTCAAAGAACCATTTGAAGCAACTTTATTTTTAAGAGTGTAAAAAACAGGACAAAAGGAAATTCATCATTCCACAAGCAGTTTCACCTTCTTATGTGGCTTTTCTGTGACATTACATGAATACGGTTAGCCGCTTAGCACTCAATAAAAGCGTTTATTGAGCACACAGGGAGAAGGCCTCGTCACGCAAAGGAATAAGACTTGCTCTTCTGTCTGTCAGCACTCAAATCCGTCATAAATATTTCTCTGAATACTTGACCAGCTCAACCTGACATGCCCACTAAGCCCCTCTCCACATGCCATTGAATATAAAATGCTGCATAGACGTAAGCAATGCCGTTCGGCATTCAGCTAGCGTTGCTTCATTGCTTACATCTATCCAGCTTGACGTCATAGAAAGGTGATGGGGATCAGGTTGACGCCCATCAAAATCTGACCTTTTTTGACAAAGACAAAACAAAGGCAAAACAAAACCCCCACGTTTCCCTGGCAGGCTTTCGTAAACAAAGATCTCCTTTCTCGAACTCTACACCTCCTTGCGGAGCGCCACCCGCACACTGCTGAACACTTTTCCCAGTGCCTCGAAAAAGGGGTCGCAGAACGTGTGGATGCACAGGGAGTAGATTCGGCTCAGGCACTGGGTTTCAATAAGGTAGCTCTTGATGCAGGGCATGACGGCCCAAATGTGGCAGAAGGAGATGCAGGCGAAGCAGAATCCCCACAGCAGGGCCACAGGGATGCCAAAGACGGCCGACAGCACGCGGTAGCACCAGTACTTGGAGACGGTGAAGGTGGTGTAGCTGGCTTTCCACACTCCATCCATGCTGTGTGTGCCATCAGGCTCGGCGATGACGTCCTCGAAATCTACCTAAGTTGTGAACAAATGAACAGGTTAAACGTCATTACTGCGTACCGACATTTCTTAACTCCAATTAACACTAGTCATTTTTTGTCACTTCGAGAAAAGAATTGAATAATATTTTATGGGAACTGTTCTCTAGATGTGTTCTACTTGTTTACAGCAATTTTATGTCTTATTTAATTCTCTTAATTATCTTATTTAATGACAATAAATAATGATAATGATAATAATTATAATGATATTAATTATAAAACATAATGCAAATAATGTTGCTGTTGTCAAAATCAATGCTTCTTAATGGTAAATGATTCACTGCAAATGGATTAACACTCTTAAAAACAGTCAATTAAAACATTCATATTATAATACACTATATGTTCAAATATTTCCAAATATATATAAGCCTTCTAATGAATGCATTCAGTTACTTTAAGTTGCACCCATTGCTGACAGAGATGTGCAAACACACACACACACAGCTTGTCTAGTCCCTGTAGAGAAGTATTTTCAATAGCACTGGACTAAAAACATGAACGTATTGTCACCAAGCCTCATGCCAGGTATGGGCTAGAGGGGTATAAAGCCCCCCAGCATTGAGTTGTGGAGCAGTGGAATTGTGTTCTCTGGAATGATGGATGGTGCTCCATCCAATACTTTTGGGATGAGTTAGGAGTTGGGGATGAGGTGGGGTGGTGATTATTCAACATCCTGACCTCACTAATGCTCTTGTCTGAATGCAATTAAATCCAGTTAAAAGCAGTGCTCCAAAATCTAGTAGAAAGCCTTCCTTGGACAGTGGAGACAGTTACTCCAACAAAAGCAGAATAAACTTTTTAATAGAATAAACGTTTTAATACCATTGATTATTTGAAAGAAATAGTGGCAGATGTCCCAAGACTTTTGACCATATTGTGTATCATACAGCAGTCTTAAAATGAGAAATATTTGACAGTAAGACTGGATTTCAGATGATTTCACTTGCCAAGATATTGCTTTTTGCAGTGAACTAGGAAATGGTCAAGCTGGTCAGACAGGCCACAACGCCAAAACTTGAACTGCTAAGTTGGGAGAAATCTTGTATGCCTGTAATTTGGCATAAAATGTTTTTTCCAAGTGATTTTGGATAACCATAGATTCATTTATGATGAGTCACAAAATATTAAGAGCATTTTGGGAGGAAAAAGAAGCAAAACACAAGACGAAAAATAGAGCAAGAAGGAAAGAAATGGAAAACTGATTTATTAAGCTTACTTGTGACAGTAACTTTAAATAACAACATAATACTGCAGTTGAATCTGTTGATATGTTACAGCCCATTTGGCTCAGCGGGAGACTCTCAGCATAGGAACTCTGCTATTTATACTCCTCAAATGGGTGATGATTAATTCCCTAAACAAAGACATTCGATACCCGAATCCTGTCACTAATATTTCAGATTCTGTGCTTTTAAGTATCCAGTGAATGGAAAACAACAGTAAGCATTAAGATTGACTAACCTAGCTTCAGTTCTGTTAAACTCGGCTTGTAAACAGTGGCTATATTTATGACAGGACAACTGCCTTTAAATAGGCTTCTGGATCTTACATAGCAGCTCATATCCGTTCGTTTGAGGAACAAAATGCTCTGAATGTCTGCTCTGAAACTTGTTACAACTAGTTGTCAGTACTGATACACGGATGAGCTACAGTAATCAGGGGCAGATGAACCGTTGGTCTTTATAGCAGTGCTTCAGATCTCAAACCTTAGACCTAGCTTAACATCTCAAGCTAGAATGAATCATACAGAGTCATTTAGACCACACCTGTAAATGACTAAATAATGTAGATGATCAGTCTAATCACCTATATCATGCAGTTATAGTCTTTAAAAACGGGGGCTAATGTAACAGGGCTTAAGTAAAGAGGCTGGTAGATCTCATGTATAAGGATGGACAGACATCCCTATTATGATTTCTCTGATTCTTCTGTCAACAGCATAAAGCCATTGAACCTCATTCAGCAATATCTTTCTAAGAAATAGGATTTCAAATGAAATCTATTCCTGAGAAAAGTCTACCACAGATTCATGATGTATTTTCAAAGTGAAGAGCTGTTCACAGCTATATCTAATGTTTGATCCCAGATTCTCGTACATGAAAGCTATTCCAAATAAGAAAACATTGGTGAAAACTGAGTAAGTTGGCTTAAAGCAGAAATTCTCTCTTAAGAACGATTGGTGAATGAGGCCCATTCTTGCTAAGACAACAGACAAAAAAGCCATGCTATGATTTCTCTGGAACAGAAAGGGATTAAGGCCCTTGTTTAAGGGCCCAAATGTGACAGCTTAGTGTCTAGAGTTTAGAGTCTAGATTTTATTAATGGTCACTTTTTCCACTCAAAATACCAGAACGAGAGATGTCTGTGTAAAGATATCTATTCAGACATCTTTGTTTTCTCCAACAACAAAAAGTCTTTGATTTCTTTTTCAGAAGCACTGTTAATGAGATTCTGACTTGCCATTGACGTTCTGGAGAGAAAGTGTCAGAGCTAATAGAATTCACACTGTTTTCCAATTATTTCGTGACTAGAATACAGCATTACGTGCAGAGAAATGTAAGAATGCAGTGTATCACTGCTTCACCCATGCAACACATGGGGGTTGCTATCAACGTGAGTACACATCATGCATAAGGCATGACTCATTCAGCTGCACTATTAACATTTCAGATCCTAACATAGCTTCCTACCAAGTACTGGTAGTCCACATTCTCCCTCATTAATGTACACCTACATGTTGCATGCTATAGACTCCTTTTACACCTGGAGCGTGACAAAGTGTCTGTTGGAAATGTAGATATCACCAGAAATAAGACTAGCTCTGATCTAGCTGACACGCCCTTATACCCCGTCCATAAATAATAGCAGTGTAGCTTGGCCTGGCAGAAGTATGTCTGTGGGCTATTTTTGGGTCATGCCTTGCAGCAGCAGTACATTAAGCCATGCACGCTACATGCAAACAGAGCTGTTTCCATGGAGCCCTTTAATCAAAACATCAGAGAACTCACTATCATTTATAATCATTTAAGAATCATTAATGAAACTCATGTTTTTACAGTTAATCAGACAGGCCTGTTTCATATACAGCAATGTGAGAGAAGACATTAAAACACATGCAGTGGTTGGTTGCAAGGAACACCTTAATTTTCCCTGTTCTTTTGAGTGTTGATAAGGTTAGACGACATTAGGCCCCTGCATTCCACAGTTAGCTCCTCAGAACACACTGCATTAAAGGGTGGTGTCTTAGAAGCACCCACATACCTTCACGACATCTTCATTGATCTGCTTGGGGTCCCTGTTGATCAGGTCGATCTCTTTGGCGTGTCTGTCCTTCAGGATCTTCTCCTCGTTGGTGTTATACTGATCTGCCATGGTTGGAGCCTTGGGCCCAGCACTTGCCGGAATGGGACCGGAGCGGAGAGGCGAGGAAGGGTCCGAGCGTAGGGATCAGAGTGACGACCAGCAAGTGGCTAAACATAAAGAGAGTGCAAACGCTTCAGCAGTTGTCCCTGAACCTCCCGGCGCTGATCTGACGACACTTCTGGAATGCTAGAGGACAGCTGCGCTAGACTGGCCTCCACTCTAAAGTGGGTCTCTCTCTGTCTCACTCTCTCTCTCTCTCTCTCTTTCCTTCTCTCATTCGCTTTCTCTCTGAAGCCCCTTTACCCACCCTAGCTCTACACTACATATCATGCGTACTTTACTTTGTAAAGGCAACACTTAAAGAAGAGTCCAGGGCCTGTGTCAGATTTCACACCTAACTGTGGGGTCACCCAGGCAGGAGTTGCACACTGGCATGAATTTCCACTCTGGCGTGACACTCTTGGCTGCGTTGGTGGGGTGTCCAAAGCTGCTAATTATCTGTGCAGAGAAAAGTAACATCACCTAGTCATTTCAGCTGCCTGGGGAACATCTCTGATTCAACCCATGGACCCATCAGCAGGTCCAGACTTTCCTTTCTTGCCCTCATTACTTCTATACTTCTATTGTGTTTACTGAATAACAGTCCTTATGGTGTAGTCATGCAAAAAGGCTTAAGAGGCTAACAAGAGAGGTCTTGTCAAGGGTTTAATAGGTTAGCACTTCAGGAGCTCTGTGCATTATGCAGTTGCTGTCTTTTTTAAAAGCTGAAGTGAGATCGTGTAATGCTTATTATGCGAAGATTCTCTGGGTAAAAAAAACTTTTCTCAAAGTTAAACAATGCAAATAGGCATTATTATGCAGGTTTTAATGAAAGACAGATACGCTGGCCACTAGAGATAGCTATGTCTATCATATGGCACAATTAAAATGTATCTGGTTCTGCATATGAGTGCTTTTTATAACTGGTGTCATATTCAGAAACAGGCCAATGAAACCTCTGTTGTTATGTCATTATCATTTGTTGAAATCAGGGCTCAGTTAGTCTTGGCTGTGGGGTGGGAATGGAATGAGGCTTTGCTGAGTGTAATTCCTTTTAGATGCAAGCCTAGTTTCTGTTTAAGGAACCCAGTATTTACAGACATATCACATATGTTTGTGAAATTTAGGAAAAGTATGTGTCATTATCTGCATTTGAAACTTTACAGATGTTTTTCTGTAAGATATTTCACAAAAGTAAAAGAGTTTAATATCCGTGTATAGACACTGCAAGGGTCCTCCGGTCCCTACAGTCCACATATAGAAAGTGCAATAACACACATATGGAAATGAGCTTTTTTGTGATGTCATAAAAACATACAGCAGCATGCAAAAGCTTGGGCACTCAGGTTAAACGTTTTGCCACTGTGAACAGCTAAGCAGGTTTATTTTTTATTTAGCCAAACATGAGTCATATTAGTGCTGGTGTCAGTAGAACAGTGCAGAACCACTCCAAAGTCTTTTTCAGTCATGAAAAATGTTAAAAGCAGGTCCATAACAATTTATTTTTTACTCAATTAACTCTCCAATATATTTTGACCAGGTTGCCCAATTTTTTTCATGTGTAAATGCAGAGGTGCTGCCAGGGATTTTGGACCCCTTTTTGTAGAATACTTTGCTGAATTAGGAAAAAGTATAGCTGCAAAACCAGGTTATCTTATGTTTTGGATGCTGTTATGCTGAACAACCAGCACTGTGCTTTTGCTTTGCAGCAGGTTATGAAAAAGTAATGGTTTTACAGTGTTTACATTCTTTCTACACCCCCCCTTTCTACTTTTCTTAAAATTACTGTTTTATAATGAGTTTAATATCATTAATAATCCCGACTCTCCTCCCAGACCATTCAGCTCCCAGCTCCTTTACAACACTGCAGTCAAGTCACTTTGTGTGTGTGTGTGTGTACACACTCTGTGCGTACTAGCATTAGTGTTAGCCTCTTCACGGTTCTGAATGAGCTCTTCAGTGCTGGTTGAAAAACAAATAATAAAGGCGAACGGTTCTCCCGCTGGTAAAACAGTGATAGGGACAAATGTCTGTTAATGGTGCCTTGAGGACAATAGATGGTGCTCTGAACACTGTGGTAGAACAACAAATCAGAACACTCGATCCTTAAAAATTTGTCTAGATCACTAATAATAATAAAAGAAATTTCCAGTGGGCCTATGCGTTTGTGCCAACTGACAAGTCGTTCATCACATTGCTTCTGTTGGGAGCAGAGCTGTGATATGGGGATGAGGAAGCAACCGAGCCTGAAGCTGCTTTCGCCTCTTCTGGCATCGGGCAGAGGCATAGACAATTTAGCATGTGAAATGTAAATGAGTGAAATGTAAACACATAAACTGTTTGTGGGGTTATCAGGTAAGACATTAGCTTAAGCTCTAACCTACCTAAGAGCCTCACAAGCAACTGACGCATCTGCTGCACTGGCACTTTAAGGATGTTCTGGTGCTGGATTCTCCTCCACAAAATGGTAAGAGCAGGCGTGTGGATGTTTGGGTGGATGCAAGCGCCTTCAACTAGAGATGCACGTCCTCTTTTTGGAAGGTGGTGGATATAAGTTAAATAGTTCCCCACAACTATTCAATCTTTTTGTACTGTTGATCAAAGGAAACTCTCCCCTTCCTACAAATATTGGGACATCCTCTAACTGAGCATATTATACTACTCACTGTATGTTTATGATCACTGTGGCTGTAACTTAAATCAGTGGGTCCGCTGTCACACCGGAAGTTCAACACAAAATAAACAAAGATGGTCTCTTTCATTGTTTAACAGAAAAAAAAGAATGAATAGGGGTATCAGGGTATCAAAGCAGGTTAATGAAATGCTTTCCAAATCTTAAAATTCAAAGTGCTTGGTATTTTGCAGCACATTCCACAGACGCTTCATCCTGTCATGAAATTAACCAATTCATTTACATCTTCTGTTTTAGCCTACACTCACCTATTCATACAGTGAGTCCAAGAAGTATTTGATCCCTTGCTGATTTTCTTCGTTGGCCCACTAATAAAGACATGATCATTCTATACTTTTAATGGTAGATGTATTCTTACATGGAGAGACAGAATATTAAAAAGAAAATCCAGAAAATAAATCTAAGGAATATATATTAATTGATTTGTATTTCATGGAGTGAAATAAGTATTTGATCCCTTAGTATTCATTAGCAGTTCTGGCTTTTACAGACCAGTTAGACACTCCCAATCAACTTGTTACCTGACCTGAAGCCACCTGTTCTCACTAATCACTTGTGTGAAAAACACCTGTCCACAGAATCAGACAGATCACACAGATTTCAAGTCTCCAACATGGGTAAAACCAAAGAGCTGTCACAGGACCTCAGAGTCAGAATTGTTGACCTTCACAAAGCTGGAATGGGCTACAAAAAGATTAGTAAGGTGTTGGATGTGAAAGTAACAACTATTGGTGCAATTATCAGAAAGTTTAAAGAGTATAACATGACAATCAACAGACCTCGGCCCGGTGCTCCAAAGAAGATTTCGCCTCGTGGGGTGGCAATGATGCTGAGAACAGTCAGAAATCGTCCTGCAACCACTCGGCAGGAGTTAGCAAATGACCTGAAGGCAGCTGGGACCACAGTTTGCAAGGAAACAATTGGCAACACTTTGCGCAACAATGGATTCACATCCTGCAGTGCCCGAAAGGTACCCCTGCTGAAGAGAGCACATGTGGAGGCGCGCCTCAAGTATGCCAATGATCATTTGAAAGATGAACCAAGTTATTGGGAGAAGGTTTTGTGGTCAGACGAGACCAAAATTGAACTTTTTGGCCTCAACTCCACCCGCCATGTGTGGAGGAAGAAAAATGCTGCCTATGACCCCAAGAACACTGTGCCCACCGTCAAGCATGGAGGTGGAAGCATAATGTTTTGGGGGTGTTTCTCTGCCAAGGGTACAGGGCTACTTCACCGCATCACTGGGAAGATGGATGGAGCCATGTACCGCACAATCCTGAGGGACAACCTCCTCCCCTCTGCCAGGGATCTGAAAATGGGCCGTGGTTGGGTCTTCCAACATGATAACGACCCTAAACATACAGCAAAGGCAACAAAGGATTGGCTCAAGAAAAATCACATTAAGGTCATGGAGTGGCCCAGCCAGTCGCCAGACCTCAATCCGATCGAAAATCTATGGAGGGAGCTGAAGGTCAGAGTTGCCAAGCGACAGCCCACCAACCTTCATGATTTAGAGAGGATCTGCAAAGAAGAGTGGGCCAAAATTCCCCCTGGTGTGTGTGCTAAACTTGTGGTTAACTACAACAAACGTCTCACCGCTGTGCTTGCAAACAAAGGCTTTGCCACTAAGTATTGAGTGTGTTTGGCAAGAGGGATCAAATACTTATTTTCCTCATTGAAATACAAATTAATTAAAATATATTCTTTAAAATTATATTCTGGATTTTTGTCTTGATATTCTGTCTCTCCATGTTAGAATATATCTACCATTAAAAGTGCAGAAGGATAGTGTCTTTATTAGTGGGCAAACAAAGAAAATCAGCAAGGGATCAAATACTTCTTGGACTCACTGTATATATATATGACCATGACCCAGTGAGGACCGATGCTTAGAAACAACACAAACACATGACTCAAGTGACTCGCACACCTTTATTCTGCCTTCCTTCTGCCACACCCTGGCAGTTCACTCCTCTCGATCACTGTGTCCACTCTCTCCCAAGTAAGGCTGAGCAGACCCTTTTTATGCCGCCACCTGGACTGAACGCCCACAAGTGCACAGTTCAGGGCGGTGTAGAGAGGCGCCCTGGGTGGACCCACAGCTCTTTCCCGCCTCCTTACCGGCACAATATCTATATATAAATTGCTGCTGTCCAATGAGCAACATGTATCTCAAGTTTTGAACCCTGTAGCTTCTCTGTACATTGAGTAAATAATCTGGGATGAATAGACCAATAGAAATGCTCTAAATGACTCGGAATAAACTATTATTTGACATCAACTGCCAATCAAAGTTAAGAACGGTTAAGAAGAGTTTTTATTGGACAATATCTGTATATATATACAGATACATAGTGTTTCTGCTCACTCTGCTTTGTAAGGGAAGCAAAGACAGTTCAGCAAATCAGAACAGAGGCCATTTACATATGTTAGTCTTAAAGGCACAGAAACATACTGTTTAATTCAAAGGGATGGCACAATTATAAATTTCTATATAAATCTCTATAATTTTCATCCTGACTGTAATGTTTGGTGTTCTCGTGTGACCTCTTAAACGGCCTGAGCTTAATGTTTATCTTTCATGTTAAAATACCAACCACTATCTACTTTCCCCAAAACTGATGTAGATCATTTGGACTATTAAGGTCTTTTATCACTGGAAGCCTCCAGCAATTCTACACGTCACTCATTCTCATGCAAGTGTTCCTGATTTTAGGCTGTGCTTGACATTTAACAGAATGAAATGCCATTACACTGATGTGACCTAAACGGTGTAATCAAACCGCTTTGAATTTCATGAAGCATTACGAATGTATGCTCTGCTTTAACTGCATCACACAGGGGTATGGGACACGATTCTCTCAGCAACACCTGCACCTGTTTTTCTTGAACTTTCAGCTTGCATGTTCTCACTGCAAATTCCCTTTCCTCAACAGCTTCTTTCAGTCATTTTGATTGATACTGTATCTACGAGTATTACCATTTACAGGCCTTGCTGTCATCCTACATTAAACTAAACAGTGTGTATCAACAACTTAGGACATTACATCTCTTTAAATGTCATCTCAGTGGTCTCACAGAACATAGGCTGTTGTATATGCGGTAACTATACTGTGATTCAGTGACGACTTTATAAAAGGTTCTGGAGTACTTAACATGTTCTGGATAATCTTATCTTAAATTAATAACTATATACTGTGATCTCAGGATTACAATTCATTAGGAAGTTCCTATTCCAACATTTTAAATTACTCACAGTGCTTGCTGATATACAGCACAAAACCGTGTAAAACTCAATACCCCACCCAAAATAAAACCTGCAGACTACTCTCTAAACTTAGCACACAGCAAACATTCCCACTATAAATCACATTGTTTATGGAAATCTTTAGCGAGAATCTGGTAATGACCCACAAAAATACTAATACTAATGTCAATGTGTTGAATTAAGTGACTGCCACAGACATTGCACAACATTTTACACCCTTATTTTATACAGCACTATCCTATTCTATTTGATAGTATTGGCAACATAGTAAACGCGTTGCAGCATGTACATTTTTACTACACTGCTGGGTGAGTGAGTACCACTGTAGAGATATTTCTGTCCCCCTCATTCTTCTGCACCAAAAATGAACACAGCAGAGGAGGAATTCTGCAGAGGTTACATGCCCCCTGCTTCTCTTCTAATTAGAAAAATATTCACAGTGCTCTGTGAGCTTGGGTGGGGTCGGAGTCCCAACGGAAAGAGCTACAAAAATACCCACCACAGTGGCAGGGCAGACATGCCCGAGTCTGTTTATACCAACAGAAGGAGGTGACTCTCTTGTCTTTACTGCATAGCTGATCAGCTTCTGGGGAAAAATGAAAAGGCACTAGCCGAAATGATCGTTTTTGTACTGGTGATAACAAGTCAGGAATAAAAGCTACCGAAACCTAGTAAAGTCTTCTGCATTAACATTGATAATGTACAGCTAGAACTTTACTGCTTCACGATTAGATTTAGCTGTTTGTCTGAACAGGATTATTACCTTTATGAATGGACTGTAGTTTCTGGACCCCTAAAAGTTTCCATCTCAGAGTCAGAACCGATGAGGTAGTGTAAATAGGGGAAGGTCATGAAATCCTACTAAAGGAAACAGTAAGTTTGTACAGCCTGAGCTTTGTACAGCAGGGGATCACCACAGCCCTAAGCAGTCAGAATAACACCACACTTTACCCAGGTTATCATTAAATTATGAGTAGTACAGTGTTCTCAAAATGTTCTGGATAACCACTGCTTAAATTAATTAAATTAATTAAAATGTGAACTCAGTATACAGTGCAGATGTCCTAAAAATTCACAAGGAAGCTGCTATTTCACAAATATCAGACCCAACATGTCAATTTTTTTTTTTGATCCCTCATATGGATTGGAGTTTGATGTTGAGTGTAAACATTGTTAAGATTTTAAAATGTACAGGTCACTTCCCTGTCCACACATGCGTATGTACATATATTTAGCTGCAAAAACATTCATTTCTTAATTGTTTTTCACAGCTAATTTAATTCTAAGGGATGAAGAGAGGGTAGAAAATGTTCGTGTAGAAATAAACGATGACAGTTTTTATAACACAATACCGCACCAGTTTATTACCAGTTTATTAACTAATACTACTGAAACCAAAATATTATAAAGTTATTTGGCTGTTTGTACGTCCAAGCACTGTTAAAAAGTTTGAGTCTATTGAACTGCAAGATTAGGACCGCAAGCACATGCTGTAATTTTATATTACAGACTGCTCTAATATATATATATATATATATATATATATATATATATATATATATATATATATATATATATAGTCTCCAGTGTGACTATAGCTATGTAGTTCCTGTTCCTGTTTCTTACAATATACTGCTGTGTTTTATATATACAGTATATATATATATATAAATATGTAAGAAACAGGAACAGGAACTACATAGCTATAGCCACACTGGAGACTGGAGATTAAGGTTAAAAAACAGCACTTCTGCAACATATAGCTAATAATAATAAGTCAAGAATAAACAAAGTGAAAGCTATGATTATATTTAGCTGTTTGAACAAAATGACTACTTTTATGAATGGACTGACATATGCTTTAGTCTCTGCACCACTAAAAATCCATCTAGTGTTAGACCTGAAGACGGCAGTGTAAATAGGGGAAGGTCCTGAACCCCTGAAAGCCTGAATTTAAAAGACAAAGCAGGGGATCTCACAGCCCTAAGCAGTCAGAATAACACCACACTCTATCCAGGTTATTATGAGGCATACACAACTGAATGCTATAATAGTCAGATCATTTTAACTGCACACGAGCATCTCCATCTAACATGTCATCCATGCATATGTTACCCATTTGTATTATTATTATTCTGTAAATTCTCCTGATGTCACACAGCAACATTTGATTCATGTGCAGAGTCTTCATGCTGAAATGAATTTTAAGATTTATGCATCTAATTATGAAAACTGAATTACAGGCTGGGAAACAAGCAGTTATAAATAATCTGTTAGGGTTTTGGTTTGCATGGTAATTGGTAAGCCATTCTGTTACCAGCCTGATTTTCCATCAGAGAAAAAAAACACTGTTAATATTCAAAGCAATGTCTTTCATTTCATCAAGCACTGAAAGACACGGCAGGGAAATCAAATTTTCATGTCCTTGAGGTATTTATTGAGACATTTTATTTTGTGTTATTTCTTTAGCTATAATTAGTTTATTTTACTCACAAACATTAAAAAATTAAGTTGTTCTTGGCACACAAGTTATAATAACACTCTTAAAGGTGCAGATTTGAATGGAATTAAAAGCAATATAAATAAACATATAAAGAGGTCGATTGCCCTAATCTATTAATCTATTACCCTAAAAGGACAAACATATTGGGACACCTGCTTATTTATTGCTTCTTTTGAAATCAAGGGTATTCAAAAATAGTTTATTTTGACTGTATTTTAGAGCATTGCAATGAGGTCAGGATGCTGGATGATTCCCAGCCCACCTCATCCCCCACTCCCCCAACGCATTGAACTGGGCCCCACAACTCTATCAATTCTGCCAAAATATTGAATTAATACATTGATTGTATTCTGAACGTCTGTCAGTCACATGCCCTTAGACTTGACCCCCATTCGTCCCCCCGGACGATACCCCTCCCTGTAGCCCACACCAGCATTAGGTATGGTGCCAATAGGTTTATGTTTATCTGCTCCAGAGTGTCCTGTTCCTGTTGGATGTGTTGTTTTAGGGCAAAGCAAGCATTATTTGGAGGCAAAAGATGTTCTGTGGAGGTTCTGCAAAGTTTTTTTGCAGGAACCCTTTATGAGAGATTTTTAAGGTTATTCTATGACATAACTTTCATGTCATGTTAGTGTAAGAGGTCTATTATAATAAGGTCGCTGTTTATGAGGTTTATGAAGTATATATAAAAAGTTTATTTTATCTATGGCATGGTTTTGGGTTAGGATTATGTAATTTCATGCCAACAGAAGATCTTCTCATTCTGACAACAAGCCAAATTACCCCAAAATGGCTATTCCCATATATTGTGTAAAGTGCATGTGTTGCATGTGTCGGGTTGTCTGTTATTCAGTGTCTCGCAGGAGTGGAAATATTGCATTAACAGTTTACATTATTAAACAGTTTACACTATTACTGAGGAGTTGGATATGTTCTTGTAACTTGCAGAGCTAGTCCTTGGCCCAGCGGATATTTATGGCCCCGCAGCATCTTCCCAGACTGCTGAAGAAGGGAGAGATGGTGAGGTCCAGCACACTGGCCCATACCACCTTCACCCAGTGCATGTTTATCAGCAGCAGCTGCACACTGGGCATTATCAACCTGAGAGGAGAGATCAGCTGGTCATTACTGGACATTACAATTCAGGGCAAAACAATCTTGCATACCTTTATGTCTTATCTTTTCTACATACACTACATGGACAAAAGTATTAGGACACCTGCTCATTCCTTGTTTCTTCTGAAATCAAGGTTCAGCTGTCAGCTATCCAACGCAGGCTTTTTACTAGATTTTAGATCCCCAACTCATCCCAAAAGTATTGGATGGAGCATCATCATTCCAGAGAACACAGTTCCTCTGCTTCACAGCTTAATGCCTGGCATTAGGCATGGTGCCAATAGGTTTATGTTTCTCTGTAACATGATTTAATTAATTGAAAAATGACAGTTTTGTTGTTGTTTTTGTTCATGATGAATTTTTATTTTGAGCTACAATGACAGTAATTAATATTCAGTACTTTTCTTCACGCTCACATTGATCTAACTCACCAGATGTGCAGGCAACTGAGGAAAGCGAACAACACGCCTAACAGCAGAGCCACAGGGACAGCCAGCAGAAGAGAGATGAGCCGATAGAACCACAGCCTGGACACCTCAAACAGCGCATGACTCCACAGCCACACCTTGTCCAAGCTGTGCACTGAAGCAGGCTCTGCTATCACATCCTCAAAGCTCACCTGAGTGAACACAAGGGGCACTAAAACTCAAACAAGAGATCGCAAGCAATGAATGTCTTATTTTCCAGTCCAGTAAAGAAACCAGGAGCCATTTCTGGCAGCGATATTTTTAGAAGTGCAGGCCTAAGGCTTGGTATATGGACTGGCCTTCAGTGTCCTTTTCAGAAATGAAGCAAGTAGCACATAACAGTGGTTTTCAAATACCACTAAACTTTACTATTCATCACTGTCCCTCAAAAACCATGCATCTCCAAAATGCCACCTTTACAGGATAAGGAAAAAGTTTTCAATGAAAGTTGGAAAAGATTTTATTTCAAGTCAATTCGGAGCATTTCTATTGGTCCATTCATCATGACATTTCGACAAAGTATTTAACGGCCACGTTCTAATTATGTCAAAAAGTTAAAAACATAAAAAATGAAGATGGTTTTTGAGTGACAGCGACGATATGCCTGTTTACCCAGGGGCTGTTTCCTAGGAACAGTAACAATAAATAAGACACCTCCATCACCATTGTGGGAAGGTGTTATTCATTTCCTGTGTTAAAATGGTAAGCCTGAAAATTCCAGCTTGTATTTCTTGCAGTGGAACAGTAATTTCTCTGCTAATGAATGGACATTAACCAACCAAAGCTAAATGCTTTTTATGTGTAATGAAGGATTATTTAACAATCGTGTGCCTTTGGGACTATTCATTAAATCATAAGCATTCACTGGACATTAGATAAACACTCATGTAGATCAGGGGTTTAGTGCACAGTGCTGTTATGCCAAGGTTAAACAAGAGCAAAACTGTTTGTCTAAGAGGATTTAATGGGTTCAAATAAAGGAGAAGTCCTGTGATACCGTTATGTGACTGAAGAGGGCAATATAACATCATCACCTCCTGTGCATATCTCACAAACGCATGGCTTGTTTAAAAATCTAACTAATCAATAAGGTTTATGTTGCGTATTTCGCTGTGTCTCAACCAAACTAGTTGATCGGCTAAATGAAGACCTACCTGAAGACACTGGTTGACACTTTTGGGGTCCCTGTCCTCAATGAGCCCCTTGTGAGTGGAATCCTCTACTGTTTGGTTATCTGTTTGCTCCTCCACTGTGATCCCAAAAATATTATCGGGACAAATTCCATGGTGGTCCAGGAGGTCTATCCTTATTTCCTCTGAAGCGCTGCCGTTGTCCATGTTGTGCATTTCAGCCAGTGGCCAAATCAGTGGAGTCAGAAGCTCACTATGGCACAGTATGGTCCATAGAAGATGATGAAGATGATGAAGAAGTAGAAGGGCTGATCACTGAGGAAGAAGTTAAGGCACTTGCACCAATGTGGGACATAGTGAGAGCATTACAGCACTCCATTTCTCCACTGTGCCAGCAATTAGGCCCACAGGCCTCTGCTACCCATCTCTCTGGCAGAAACACCATCAGCACCTCTGTGAGAATTACTTGTGGATGAACAGCAGTTCTTGACCTACTGTAGTACAGTGGGGCTTGAGTGGAGACTGATTAGATCGGTGTGATCTGTGAAGGCTTTTCTTGCAGTTGCAGCAGTAGTAGGTAGAAAAGTTGTAGATCTCGCAGTTTCAAGTTATCAACAAAGTTCCAACTCCAGATTGCTCAGTCTGATTGTGTCATTCAGGCTTGTCTACAGCTTTTTCATCAGACAGACGGTTTCTGCGTAGCAACAGATGTTTTCCACATAAGAATGAATGGCGTGAAAAAGTTTGTGCAACCTTTTTATGTTAAAATGATACAGAAACACTGGTAACCCAACCAATCACAACCCTGAGACCATAGCAACCCTCTGGGATACTGCCTAGATGCCACCTAGCAACAACATAGCAACCGCCTAAAATACTGTATCAATCAACTTGCCAGACTATAGCACCTGTCTAGCAAGCACTTAGCAACTACCTGGGATACCATAAAAAACAGCTATCAACACTACAGAAACCCCCTGGAATACCATAGCAATCACCTTGCAACACTATAGCATCCATTTAGCAAACATCATGGCAACTACCTGAGATACCATAGCAGCCACCTTGCAACACAATAGCATCCATTTAGCAAGCATCATGGCAACTACCTGAGATACCATAGCAGCCACCTTGGATACCATAACAATCGCAGAGAAACAACATAAAAACCATGTGGAATATTGTAGCAACCAGGTAGCAACAGCCTAGTAACTGTCTGGACTGAGAATCACTTAGGCTGCACAACCATTCTGTTTTTCTTCCAGAAGCACTTGTTTTTAGGTTGAACTGATTATTTTATTCATTGTAGAAATTGATTGATTTATATTTGCTGATCTATGTTCTCAATAAATCCCATTACATGTGCACTGAGAATGCTGTGTTTGCGCATTAGGTTGATCCACCAGCCTGCGTTTCACTGCAGTTTGTTCAATTAGCTCATTGTTCATATCGAAGAGTGAGCAGATGAACATGGTTCTTTCTGTTATTTTCAGAAATGACAGTATCTGGGAAGAAAATTAGGTCTCCACCTGTCAGCAAACACGTCTCTTGTTTGCACGCTTCACACACAGGACACAGTGTTTGTCAGCGTTATGTTATACACTGGCAGCTCATGTGCCACACACTGTTTGGATGCATGTGTGGGGATCTAGCGCTTCTGTTTTGGTGAAGAACCACAAACAATGATGTGATGTGTCAACAATCACCAGAGGGAAATACCACTGAGAAGGTGTGGAAGTGTGATGGGAAATGTGTAGAGAATAAAAATCCAACCAGCATAGGAGGTGTCTGGCCAGCAGTGAAGAATGTGTGAGAAGCAGTTAATCCAGAAACCATCAAAGATATGACAGAGTGTAGTGAGGAAGTCATCAAGGCCAGAGGAGGACAATATATGCATACCATGTCACTGCTGGGTACCAAGGGCTTTCCCCAGAGCATGTTGATTGACTGGCGACGTTGCATCGGCAGCACTTCAAAAAAAATAAGGTGGTTGTGCATAAGTTAAGGGAGGCATAAGGGGACCCTCCCAGTGTCTGGGGCATTAGATGGGAAGTGGGTTGGATAATTTACAAAAAAAGATATAAATAAAAGAAATAATCTGCAAACTTTAACGCATAAACCTTTTTTTATGCAAATAAATCAGCTCAGCTACCAGATTTGACTTCAACTCCCTCCAGTAGGTTACTCTCTTAGCCCAGTTACATATTAGCGGCTTTATTTGGTGATGTAAACACAGCCTCACTACTGTTGTATTTCAGAGATAGATTACACTTTATTTATGCTGAAATCTCATAACTAACTCTTATTCTCCTACCCCTCCCTCATCTCTCTCTCTCTCTCTCTCTCTCTCTCTCTCTCTCTCTCACACACACACACACACACACGCACACTCTCTTAGCTCTTAGCTTAATCCAGCCCAGTGACTGATCATCCATTTAGCTTTTAAAATGTTGCTAAAGTGTTTTCTCTGTTAAAGCTTCTGATGAGCTTCATCGTGTTTCAAGTTCTCAAAACTACACTGAGATATTATAATCTGCCAGTTTGTTTAAGGATGTACTAGCTAGCATTTTCACTTGCAATTAATTACATTAATTACAATTAATCACAGAATATTGTAGTGATTAACTCAATTAAACTCTGGTGTCAAACAATTAAGAAGTTAAGCCTATTCTATCACTTGCCAGTGGAGTTCCTCAGCTTTTGTATTTGTGGCTCTATGGCACTCCCTGTTGACCAGACACCAGACCATCACAGCTCTCATCTTCCTGTCTTAAAGCCAACTCTGTAAAATAGCATTTCCATAAAGAGAACATACAGTCACCACAATGGTTGCATGTTTTCCCTTTCACTAGACATTTCGACATAAGACTATACTAAGGTATGAGATACAGCAGGAGAATATATGATAAATGGTTGTCTAAAACAATGTGGAGACAATAAGACTGATGAAATGCATTAGGCAGTAAGAGTGGCCGCTGGTAGATGAGTGATGGCCATTCTGGCTTAAATAATGAGCTGTGTAAAAAGAACTTTGTCCATATGCTCAACTTTTCTGGTTATCACTCAAAAAGATAAGGGGTCTTTTTCTCAAAACAGTTAAAAAAATTTTTTAAAGTACTTTTTCTTTACTTGTTCCAATGCCAGTTCTCTCCTTTGGGAGTCTAGAATGACGTATAATGTATAAGAGATTTTTTTTTTTTTTTCTCTACGGTCAGAAACAGCAGGCCAATGTATGTATACCTACAGAGAGAGCATGGGTTCTAGCTGTTCTGGGTTATTTTGCATTATTTATAGAACTATAAAGCCCAGTCCAACAGTACTAGGAGTCCCGCAACTCAACACAAGCTGCAAAACGCAGAGGAATTAATCAGAGAGGCAAACAGAAACTAGTAAATGGGCCTTGATGCTTAGATCAATTATAGATGATCAATTTGCTGATTTATTTTGTACAGATGTGGACACAAATAACGTCCAACAGTTTCAGAGAAGTAAGTCGATGGACAGAGCGGTGGAATTAAGTTCGTGATGAGTCACCAGGCTATACAAGTTTAATCAGAAGGAATCGAACACGAGGGGTTTGTGCCAGGTGCAAGGTCTATTGCAGAGCCAAAAAGTCACGTTCAGTGCCAAGGCAATCAAATAGGACATCTATCAACAGGGCGATGAGCAATCAGGGCCAATATTATGGGTCATTGCTTCCCTTTAAACCTCTCTGGTGGAAACTACAGCAAAAGTCTCTATAAGTTTGTTCCTGCAAACTTGTCTATGGATCACATTCACTCAGCTCAGAGTTGACAGAGTTATATCACACAAAACATGCAGCATGGTATTTAGGTCCTGTTTATAAAGCTGTGGTGGTGGCTTCAGTAATCGACCATCAAAATCTACATGCTAATTTATGGAGATTATTAACCAGATAAATGCTCTTTCTGCTGAGTGCCAGAATGATAACTACACTTTCAGATTCAAAGCCCTTTCAGAAATCATCTCATCATGTTTTTATTAGACCTCTTAGACAACAATCATTAGATCTGTTGCTATCTGTAGGCAGTTATTTTTAGATATATATAGTCTAATGTGAATGTTTGGGCAATCTTGGCCAAATGACACATTGGGAAGTAGTAAACACAGTTTGTGAAGCTAATCACACAAAAAAATACTGTACAGTTACTTGTCGGTCAAAATCACCAATGTGGCCTATGCAAAGGTTAGGCATTCTAATTCTAATTCTTGCAAAGGCTCAGATTTTCTGTGTTTCTCAATGTTTTCATTAGAAAATTAGGCCTAAGCCATGTTATCAACTGTAATTAGCAACTGTGAGTTGAACCAAATTTCTAAGCTTTATAAATCCTTTGACTCTTCAAATCCTCCTCTAAGCAAATGTCTAAAGATCTGAATTATTATTATAAGCAGATTTGTATAAAGACCCAGACTTGAGTAAAAGTACAAGCGCTATATCAAAAAAGTGACTTGAGTAGAAGTAGAAGTGTTCTTTAAGCACCATACTTAAGTGGAAGTACTAAAGTATTCAATGTTTTTTTTACTTAAGCATTGCATGTTGTTTATTCTAAAATGTACTACTTAAGTACTGAAAGTAAAAGTACAGTATTGTGTTCTGTAGTTAATACAGAAGGCAGTCAAAAGTCTAAATATCATGGTTTATATTATTTCAAATGCTTAGACTTAAGGACTGTCACAATTCTTTTGGCTGTAGTACAAGGACAGGAATGTACGAGACAGAGTTCATGAACATGAGTCTTCAATTAACTCTCACCCAACAAACTCACCCAAAAGAAAGGTTAAACAGAATCGACAGCAACCTGCCACATACAAGTGTTTCGCTTCTAAAAACAAGTGAGGAGAGCAGCTTAAAACACTGAGCTTAACTCTCAGTAAACACAACTACAACTAAAAGATCTCAGGCCCTTAGGCCACATACAAGTATTTGAAGGTGGTGATGATGGTGTGTCTTCCATCTGGAAATAAACTAAGAAAGCTCTAGCGTTACTGTTCTCACAGCAGAGTAAAAGGAAGAACAGCAGCATGCACGCTCACGGCTTGATCGCTTCTTCTGCTCAATGTTGAGGCGGCTTTATCAAACCCGGGGACAGTGTCATCTAGTGCTCTGGCGTGGTGATAATGTAGGTTTAAAATGATTCGTACCATTTTTAGCATTATAACGAGTAACGAGCATTGTAACAGCACATAAACAATGTAACAGAGTAAAAGTATTAAACTCATCTAAAATATGTAGTGAAGTAAAGGTGGAAGTAGGAGAAAAAAGAATACTCCAGTAGATACAGATACAGCATTTTAATACTTAAGTACAACAGTAAAGTAGTTCTACTTCCTTACAATGCATCTAGAACACATAAGACAGCTAAGGGCTTTCAGTTACATTGTTACATTGTAGGCTGTTATTAAGAAATGGCCATTCAGGGGAACTGTGGAAGTCAAGATCCTGAAGACCAAGAAAACTCAGTCTGAACTGCTGGGATGCTAGTAAGACAGGCAAATCAAAATCCCCATATGATTGCCAAGAACCTGCATGAACATTTAGCTCAAGAGGCCGGTGCACTGTTCTGATGTGCAGTGCTGCTTAAAATGCTTCTTTAACCAGAATCAGCAAAAGTACATTTGGAGAGAAGAAATTAACTGCATTTCTTGAAAGGAACACATTGACCGTTGAATCACATTGACAGTGAATCACTGGGGGGCTATCATGCTTTGGGATTGTTTTGCCATCAGAGGCATTGGCAACATAGCACAGGTGGAAGAAATAATGGATTCCACAAAATACCAGCAAATCCTGCCAAACTAAGTGTGAAAAGTCTGAAGCGGAAAAGAACATGAGAGTATACTGATGAAAATATACACTCAAAATATACCTCAAAACCACCTTTGACCTACTATATTCATTAGCAATTCAGTATTAATGCTGTTCTGAGAAGATATCTAACCAGTGGTGGTCCTTTGTTTGTCACTTTCCACTGATTCCACTGATCAATTGAAAGGGCTTCAGAGAGTAAATGTAAACCAACAAAATGCACATTTATGATATAGTTTATTATTTATTTATTTTATCAATAAAGTGCACTGAATAAATTGAAGTGTATATGAGTATATGAGTTTTTATAAAACATTGGAATTGTCCACATTGGACAGACAACACACATCTTTCTTTATATGGAATTTTCAACTACATGCAGTTTGTACTGACTCTAGAGATACCTAGTATTTATCAATCACAAACCATGTCTGCTCCATGCTTGTTTTCTTTTATTAGTGGACAGCATACTGGTTTCTCATTCATGTGTGACTCAGAAACACACATACAGTAAAAACTGTTACAATAACAGTGCTCGCCCCACCTGCCAGGGCTCATGTAGTCTACCTGCTGTAGGCCTGTCCAGGAGGATTAGCGGTGTCCTAACAGGATGGAAAAAACCCCTCTGCAGCAGACGTTCAAGGCTGACTGGATATTAATAGATGGCTGTGGAAGATGATCTCTTAATGGGTCCAAAGGTTGGAGAATGATGTAAAATCTGGTCTAGTGTGTGTGAGAGAGGCTGCTGTCACTGCTGTGATAACATGGATTTTCCACGTGTGTTTGCAGGGAAAACACAATCCACAGTCCACTTTTTGGAAGCAACCATGTTTTGCTTTTTTTTGTTTTATGGAAACTTATACTGCACAGCCTCTTCACATCAAACCCATTTAACCCTTTCCATAACAAACATACATAGGTGCAGCAATGTTGTCAGTTAAATAACAGCTAGTTAACAATTAACTTTATATCTTGCTATGCTAATGCTAAGAGGGCTATGCTAATGTTATTTTGTCAGATAAAAGTAAGAGTGTGTTTCAGTTTATTTAATTCAGTTTTAGTTCAAAATGAGCTGAAATGCAATGCATAATTCACATTTATTGATAAACACATAAGGGGAGTTTCCAACTGATTTCATTCAGTGTGAATTAAATGTGTGTCCTGAGTTAACCCTGATGTGATTGATCTGCACCTGTGTAAAGCTTGTTGTTTTCTGGCACCAATGATACAGAACTGAACTGAAAAGAGGACACTGTGGACATGCAGGCATCCACCATGGTACAGATATAGGTGCACATTGTAGAACCAAAGCAATGTGTATGTGTGAGGGTGGGAGGGATTTATATACCTTTACATGCTGCAAAAACATGCAAATACACTAGTGCTATAACATTTATGCATTTACCAAGACCAATACACAACTTTAATAACCTGTATGGCCAAATTACTTGCTTTAATTTTCTAATTTTCTAAATATAAAAAAATGCATAAATGAAAAAGTCAGCTACCTGCTTTACTGGAAACTTTTCAGTCCTCCTGGTCTGTGCGACAAGCATTTTCCCCAGTTAGTGACTGTAGTCACCGTAAATGTGTTGTCGTTTCCCCCGGGTTACCTTGTGTAATAGATGACTGCCTGGCCTCAGTGTTACAGGCTGTAAGAACAACTTACCTTTTGACTTACGTTTGACTATGTTTGGCTGTGTGCTATAGTAATCACTTTGTGTTTGACAGATCTGCAGAACTGTTAGCGTTGTAACTCTACTGAAGATAATCATAATCATTCAGGAAACATTTGTAAGGCACACATATGTTGTACACTGATGTTTAGCATCAAGAACAGTTGCTAGATGGGCCCCATCACTGACCCTGAAGGGCATCCATGGAACTCTGGATGCCAGTTGGGCTACCCATACAGGCCCAACATAAACATGTGAGCTGGGCTAGATCAGGGAAAAACTTAATAAATGAACCTTTGAAGAATATTTGAAAAGTAGTTACATATAGCACCAATTTTAATACTATATACAATCAATTTAGTAAGAGTGTCCAAGGGGGGGTGATGTACCTATCAGTATATGGTAGTACAATATAGTACCTGCACTTTACATGTCTGTGTTTTTCATCCATATTTTTACATTGGTGTTTCTACATACGTCATGACATGCTCTCAACTGCTGTTTATCTGGTATCCTTGATGAGGTCACACACTTCCCTAAAATATGTGAACAAGGTCCTCCATAACCTCCCCTGATTGCACTCAATAGGTGAACAAGACAATATTCATCCCCTTTTCCTGCCCCCCACTCATTCACCCTCCACCACACTCCTCTACCATGCTTTCATCAACTCCCATCATGCCCTGGCTCCAGTCACTGTTCAGCGCTGTTGTCAGGCAGGAATTTGAACTCTTTTCCCCCCTCTCTGCTACTTCAGCTAATTGTCCTAAATAGGCCCCACACAGTTGTGTAACTGAAAACGAATGCACTCAACTGCACCCCCTGAAAACATCTGGCTCCTGGGAACCTTTCAAAGGGCCCTTCTTGTTTATAGTTTTAAAATATATTGTTGCCACTCCTGTTCCTGTGGAATACACATGGACATATTGAAATACACTACACACGTGGACAAAATTGTTGGTACCCCTGTTAATGAAAGAAAAAACAACAATGGTCACAAAAATAACTTGAATCTGACAAAAGTGATAATAGATTAAAATTCTATGAAAATGCACAAACACTGATTTTGAACCATGATTCAAAAGAATTATTTAAAGAAGTAAACTCATTAAACAGGCCTGAACAAAAATGATGGTACCCCTGAAAATAATGTGACCAAAGGGACATGTTAAGGGACATTAGTGTGTCCACTAATTAGCATCACAGGTGTCTACAATCTTGTAATCAGTCAGTGGTTCTAAATATAGGGCTACAGGTAGTCACTGTGCTGTTTGGTGACATGGTGTGTACCACACTTAACATGGACCAGAGGAAGCGAAGGGAAGAGTTGTCTCAGGAGATAAGAAAGAAAATTATAGACAAGCATGTTAAAGGTAAAGGTTATAAGATCATCTCCAAGCAGCTTGATGTTCCTGTGACTACAGTTGCACATATTATTCAGACATTTAAGATCCATGGGACTGTAGCCAACCTCCCTGGACGTGGCCACAGGAGGAAAATTGATGACAAATCAAAGAGATGAATAATATGAATGGTAACAAAAGAGCTCAGGAAAAACTTCTAAAGAGATTAAAGGTGAACTTCAAGCTCAAGGAACATCCATGTCAGATCGCATCATCCGTCGTTGTTTGAGTCAAAGTGGACTTTATGGGAGACGACCAAGGAGGACACCATTGTTGAAAACAAATCATAAAAAAGCCAGACTGGAATTTGCCATCACATCAGCTCTATGTTCACAGATGGAAAAATGAAGCATATCAAGAAAAGAACACTGTCCCCACTGTGAAAGATGGGGGAGGCTCTGTTATGTTCTGGGGCTGCTTTGCTGCATCTGGCACAGGGTGTCTTGAATCTGTGCAGGGTACAATGAAATCTCAAGACTATCAAGGGATTCTAGAGCGAAATGTGCTGCCCAGTGTCAGAAAGCTTGGTCTCAGTCGCAGGGTCATGGGTCTTGCAACAGGATAATGACCCAAAAGACAGCTAAAAACACCCAAGAATGGCTAAGAGCAAAGCATTGGACTATTTTAAAGCGGCCTTCTATGAGCCCTGACCTAAATCCTATCAAGCATCTTTGGAAGGAGCTGGAGGCTTTCTACTAGATTTTGGAGCAATGCTGTGAGGATTTGATTGCATTCAGTGACAAGAATGTTAGTGAGGTCAGGATGTTGGATCCTGACATCACTAACATTCCACCTCATTCCCAAGTCTCCAACTCATCCTGAAAGTACCGGATGGTGTACCTCCATTCCAAAAGCACACATTTTTGTCATGTTAGTGTTTCGAGCTTTGTAATGTCAATGAAGGAAAAAGCCAGTGCAAAAAAACTGATTCTCATTTGCAGCTTTTTGCATGAGGATATGTCACACACCCAATCATCACTGGTAAATCACTGGTGACCTTCCAATGGAACGTATCACAAAAACAGAACAGGCTGGACTATTTAAAAGCGACACTGTAGCATTGATGGCTTAACAGCTTCAAAATAATTTTGATGCTCCAGTGCTAACTGCACTACTGTAACTTTGCCGAAGTGAGCAGGACATTGCTTGCAAGAACACTGCGGAACGTTGCGCAACCAGAGTTAATTAATTATTAATTATTAATGACATTAAGTCATCCAAATGTCATAAGTACACCTCTGAGACAATACAATATGACATTGTTTTATGGCCTTGAGTCAGGTATCAGGTGCTGATGTTTGGTTTTACATAATTTACACTGAAAGCTATTTTGCATTAAAAGCACATTGCTATCTACGTGCTAAGTGGTTGCTGCTAAATTACAACTTAACCTCCCAGTGTCAAATACACTGTGAGTCTGAGTCTACAATTTGACTTAAGTCCAGAATCTTTGATGATGCAGATTTTTTTTTTTTTTAATTACAATGTACTGGAATTAGGATTTGTCTTCCTCATCTTCGCTGTCATGCAGAAACCTTGCATCTCCACAATGACAATTTTAGAGAACATCTTAATTTTCAATGGAAGACCATGTAAAGCTTTTATTTCAAGTGATTTTGGATCATTTCTATCGGTCCATGCAAAAATCCATGAACTTTTGACAAAATATAAAGCAAGAAAAACATTACACCAAAAAATGAAAAATGGCTAAATGAAAAATGGAGATACAAGGTTTTTGCATTATAGCAATGTTATTCTTAAATGACAGAATGCACTCGGGCTGAATGGACTCCACATGTTTATGCAAAAGCCTCCGATGAGTAGATCAACTCAGAGTCATCTGAACCTGAGCTTCAATGTTTTTTTTTTGTATACATTATATCAACAGCGTAGATTTACATTCAGCAAATCCCAGGTTTTTTATGGGGCCTCAGGCCTTCGGACCTCACTGTAAATAAAATAGGGCAAATGGTTATACAATCAAATGTATTTCAGTCATAATCTGTGTGCAAAAAGACAGTCAGATGATGATCAGAAAAATGAAACCTCTCTCAACCTCACACTGATGTAACAAAGTCCCATCCCAGAAATTCATTTGAGTGGTTGGATTCAGAGCACCGTGTTCTGACACCCACATCTGCCCCACCAGCTGTTGCTACAATTACGGAATTGTGGCAGATAGACGGCAAGCCGTCCCATCAGATGGCTAGATTTGCCCCTGGCTGACCTAACTGTCATTTACTGCTGGAGTCAATCAGACCTGTTAGAGCTTACAGTGTAACAGCCAATAAAAAGTCATAGTGCTCTTACAAATGGCTTAAATATGAGGCACTACCTAATTCAGAGATGATCAAGGAGTATTAACATCTATTTTCGACAGATGTATTTCCGCTTGCCTGACGGAATCCGATCACAGAAAACGCATTACAGTTACACTTGCATTAACCTCCTTTGACCCGGACTTTTGCTTGGAGTGGATTTTTAATTTCTTATTTTTGGGATTAGTAGAACCTAACAAGTATAAAACCTAAACTTAGTCTTTGTACAGAAACAATGTCCTTATATGAGGCCAAAGGGTCAAAGTTTAAAAAATCAAGTATCATGGTGCAGAGAGGCAATATGTCCCCAGATGTCCCCATATGAGAACACATTAACTGTGGATGAGAGCTGTCTCGGACCACCTCCCAATATGGTGATCCAGTCATAATCCGAACACAATATGCCTTGGGGTGTTTACACCTGGCTTTTCATACGGACAAGGGAAATCCAAACAAGATGCACCAAAAACACATATAATTAAAGCAACACAAATGGGCAAACAAAAACGGGCATTTCTTGCTCCTGGGCTCCCCCTACAGTCGGAAGGTGTCATTTATGCTTCGAGCCGCAACAAAAGGAACTTTTTTTCTGGACAAGCTGAGAGAAACAAAACCCTAACTGAAAGTGAAAGAAGCATGTGGACTGACAAGGTAAAGTAATTATGCCAGATTCTACACAGATATAGATAGACTTGGGTTACGCAAGTTTACACAGTTCCCACTAGCATTATCCTGCCTACCTCACCAAAGTTACATAGTACAGCTAGCAGTGTGCCGAGTCTGGAGCATTTTTCTCAATTTCAAAACTTAGTGGAGCATCACAATGATTTTGAAACTGGTATTTTAAAAATGCTACAAAGTGTTGCTCAAAGTACTTTAGTACCACCATTAAAGGTGGTAGTAGCTTAAAAAGTATTTTGGGCCAATAGACACACAAAGCCAAATCTAGACCGGAGTGTTTGCAGTAATGTAAAAGCAAAAGTATTTTCTGCTGTATATTATTGCTGTTATCAATCAAACATTGTAGCTTGTATACTTGTATATTTGTATCTTCACTTTCTGGGTTTTCATTGTTTTCAGTTCTAAACTGCTGTAAATTTACATCATTGTGTAAACATTTCATGATGCAGTAAGCAGTACAGATGCCCCAATAAGATATGAGATTGAAGTTGTTGTTATGATGGCAAAATTAATCATATTTTACAGTGACAATTGCTACTAATCTAAGTGGAGTTAGAAAATTACTGAATTGGAAGCAGGATCATGTCTGAAGCCAGTCCTCCCTAATCTAACATCATATATATACACACATGTCTGTGACAAGTCTGTGCAACCCTCCACCAGCCCATCACATCCCCTTTAACCCTGTCACCGATCATTCCTGGTTCCACACATCAGAAGGGGGGCTTGGCTTCCCACCACAGAGCAGAAGCTACCTGAACTCCAGCCCAAAGTATTCCAAATCATCATAAGCTGAAGGCATGATCCGACCTTGCACAATGCTAAAAATGCTAAGCATCTAAAATCTCAAGCATCTAAAAATGGTTTATATATGATAATCTACACAGCACAGACTAGTACTGTGACGTTCCTCTGAAGTTTGGTGGAGTGTTAGGAGATAGTCAGCACATAACACACTGCTCTAAGAGGTATGCTAATACAAGTTAATGTAAGCCACTTGCTTCTATCCCACCTCAACCTCCACCTCCGCCACCATTCAGAGAGACAAAAGGATGCTGGCCACAGCCTCCCCCCCACCCCACCCCCCACACCTCTTTAATCATTTTCCTTTAATCTTCACCTCAACATCTCCAAATCCTTTCAGGTTCTATTTTGGTCTGGCCTTGTTTTGATCATGACAGGGACACTCAAGTTTATGAATCTCTAATCATGCCACATGCACGTCTTTCTCCTGCTCACTCGCTCGGTCCTCTCTCACTCTCTCTCTCTCTCTCTCTCTCTCTCTCTCTCTCTCTCTCTCTCTCTCTCTCTCTCTCTCTCTCTCTCTCTCTCTCTCTCTCTCTCTCTCTCTCTCTCTCTCTCTCTCTCTCTCTCTCTCTCTCTCTCTCTCTCTCTCTCTCTCTCTCTCTCTCTCTCTCTCTCTCTCTCTCTCTCTCAGCCCCCGTGGTTGGCTTATTGTTGGAGGAGGCAGACCAGGTCACTGTGTATTTAGCCACTGATGAGGAAGCTTCCAATTGGGTAGTCAGAGCTTTTTTTACGGCACACAAGATGTCATGGACATCAAGATACAGAAAGGGAGAACCTATTACCCGTAAATGAGAGAAAAAGACAGGAAAGAAAAACAAAGAGAGATAGAGAAAAAGAAAGGAGGAGGGGAGAGAAAGAAAGAGAGAGAGAGAAAGAGAGAGATAAGAAATTGAGAGTAAGAGAAACAGAGAGAAAACAGAGAGGAAAGAATGATAGAAATGAAGAAAGAATAAGAGAGTAAAAGAAAAGAAATTGACAAAATGGTTAGAGAAAGAGGAACACAGGAAGGGAGAGAGAGAGAGAGAGAGAGACAGAGAGAGAGAGAGAGAGAATAAATGCAGTGTAAGAGGAAAGAACAAAGGCAGCTGTACTAAGAGAAAGAGAAAGAAGAGAGAATAGGAGCACGAGAGAGAGAGATCAAGATAAAAAAAGCGAGAGAAAAAGGACATGAAATTTGAGTGCAAAAAGAATAGAGAAAGAGGAAAGAGAGAGCAGAGGAGATCGAGTGAGAGAAAGAAAACAAAATAAAAGAGCGAGAAAAAGTAAGAGAGTGAGGGAGGGACAGAGAGACAAGAAATTGAAAGTGAGAAAAAATAGAGAAAAAAGGAAGGCAAAACAGAGAGAGACACAAAGAGAGAAAGAGAGAGAAATAGAGAGACAGAGAGAGAGAGAGAGAGAGAGAGAGAGAGAGAACAAAAGATAAATTGATTGTGAGAGGAAGGAACACAGTCAGAAATGGACTGAGAAAAAAGAAAAAAGAAGAAAGAGGGACAGAGACGGAGAGATAGAGAAAAAGAGACAGAGAGAGCATGAGAGGAAGATTGAGAGTAAGAGGAAATAATAAAGATAGAGATGGACTGAAGAAAAAAAGAGCAGGAGGGAAGGAGCGGAAAGGAATTTGAAATAAAGAAAGTGAGAAAAAAAGAATAGAAGAGAAGAGAAAAGAGAGAGAGAGGGGAGGGGGTGGCACAGGCCTTTGGACAAAAATGCAGGTGAAACTGCAAGTGATTCATTAATCGTCATTTGTGTTGAGACAGAGAGACGGGGAAAGAGTGAGACAGACAGAGAGATAGACATAGAGAGACAGAGAGACAGAGAGATGGGAAAAGAGTGAGACAGACAGAGATAGACAGAGAGACAGAGAGACAGGAAAAGAGTGAGACAGACAGAGAGATAGACATAGAGAGACAGAGAGACAGAGAGATGGGAAAAAGTTAAAGAGACAGTAAGAGAAATACAGAGTAAGAGAAGGAGATAGAGAGACAGTAAGCCTTTGCCCATGCCTTTGGACAAAAATAAAAATCTGCAGGTGATTCATTCATTATCATTTGCTTACGTATATAAGTGCGCACGTGTGTGTATGTGTATGTATATATTTGCACACATTCAGCATCATTACCATCATTTAAGCTCTCTTGAAAACATACCAGCCTCCGCTGTGAACTAGGAGTAGACAGCCTATAGAGTACACAGCCTTAGTTACATAATGGGAGTAAATAGAACAGCTGTAACATGACACGAGCCTGTAAAACGGCCATGATCACTGTTTGCTGTGGACAAACCAGCCTGGCCCTGATTTGCGTTCTCTATTTGTAAAAGAGAAAAGCCTATAAAAGACTGTGTGTAAAACAGACTGTGTTATCTCAGCCTGAGCACTTTCACTGCATGGTAATGATTTTCAGTCCCCCTGACCGGCATGTTTCTGTGTAACGGCGTAATAAATGCATAGAAACCTGGACCGCAGGCTTCGAACGTCCAGACATATTAAGGTGACATATGAATGAATGGTTAGCTAGAGGCTCTGTAGTATGGAAGCTCAGTCCGGGCAAAAGGCTAACGCTGAAGCCCGTTTTTTAGCCCATTACATACAAGCAAACCTGAGGACCGAGCTCAAAAGAACCCTGTTGCTATGCAGGGCCAACACTCACAGCATTTCCATGGCGACTGGCAGATGGAATTAGCCAGCTACAAGACTACTGCCTGTCCGCTTGGATTTAGTGCAGCCGACGTCATGCTTACAGCTGTGTGGATTTAAAAATGACAAGAACAGTAAGGTTTTGGGTTTACGGTTGTTCGTTTGTTTTATGAAAAGTTCCCTTCGACCCCAACTTTTAAGTCAAATAATAAAAAAAACAGTTACATAGATTACGGAGTGCTGTGTCTACAGTTATTACAGTAATAGATACAGTCTAAATGCTTGATCAGATCTGTTCTGTTTTGTCATTAGATGTATTAAAGTATTCAATCCATAACACTTTACTGTAGGGCAGCGGCTCACAAAACCCTGGTCCTGCACATTTTAGTGGCGTCCTGCTTGAACACACCACCTGTAACTCAGAAAGGGCTTGTTAATAAGCTGATTAGCTGGATCAGGTGTGTGGGGAGCAGGGTAAACACTAAAATGGGCAGGGGGTCCTTCAGGACCAGGGTTGGGAACCACTGCTCCAGGACACCATTCATAAGGCTCTATTACACCTACCTATTACAAGCCCTGCATGCCAACTGACATAAACCTACATAAACTTTTACAAAGCTTCTTCCAACAAGCATCTATTTTCATTGAGGCTTCTTTTGTCAAGTGTTATAACAACAGAAATTTGTTGGAATAATACATCCATCCAGCTTCTGATCTGCTTCTTTCTGGTCAAGGTTGCATTGGGCCTGGAGCCTACCCAAAATCACTGGCACAAGGCAAGAATACCTCCAGGGGAGGACGCCAGTCCATCGCAGGGTGCCACAACTGTTGGAATAATGCTGCATCCCATTCGAGCTCGGATGTTGGATCTTCCAAGTTCCAAGTAGGAAATATCAACTGGTACACCCCTGCAAGTCAGATTTCCTACTCTGAAAGTCGGGAGAGCCTCACCAACCCAGGGTTCAAAATCCAAGGTGGCTGCACTTCTATCTATTAAATGAGTCATACACACAGTACTGCCCAACGTCTACCTGTGGACGTCTCCTCATGATGTTTGGCTGCACAAAACACTGCATAATACAGTTGTTATCAACTGCTAACAGTTCTAACCTGGGACAATGCTAACAGTGCTAAACTAAGTGATTAGACTTTGGTTACAAAAAACACAGGATTGTTAAATCACTTGTGGTAAACTCTGAAACTCTGAAAGTGTTTTTTGGAAATGCTTTGACATAGTGTATAAGTATCCTAATGTTTAACTTGAGGACTTTCAACTTGAGTAGCGTTATTCCCAGTTCGGACGTCCAACGCAGCAGAAGCCTTTACGCATGTTTATGTCGATTGAAGCTGTTATGCAACCTTACCAATCTCATCCTATAGTAAAGTGCTGCCAATTGTGCAAGATTTTTATCAGTCATCAGTGGTTACAACATTTTTTTTACAAGTTTGATGAATTTGTAATATATTTAGGTCCATCAGTATTAATATGGCTTAGCTTTTGAATGTAACACTAACCCAGACAAAAACCTCAGCTCATATTGTATGCAGGTGGGACTAAAACACAAAACGCCACTAAAAGGTCCCAGTTTTTGATCCATCGATAAAACAACCACTGTTCTATAAAACTTATCACTCCTCGGGTATCTGTCCAGGTATCCGGACACCATGGTCCAGAGTGTTCCTAGGGCTGGAGTTGGCACAGCTTGACCTTGTGGTCTCAGCTGTACTGGTGGTCCTCTGCAGGAACTGCAAAAAGTTCTCCTGGATGGATCCCTCATGGCTGGATGCCCCAAGTTCCACAGGCCTGCTGGGGGCGCAACATCTCCTCAGCTTGATGAGCTCCTCTCGAATCTGCCTGTTGAGCAGACCATAGAAGAACGGGTTGACCGCGAACGAAGAGTAGGCCAGCCAGGTTACAGCCTCTTCGATGTCTCCTGGACTTTGGAGAGGAGCCGTGATGGACATGTGAAGGTGGAAGCTGAAGTACGGCAGCCAGCACAGAAGGAACTGGCCTACGATGACCACAAGCGTCAGGGCGGCTTTGCCACCACCGAACACTCTCTCTGGGGACAGTCTTTGAGGAAGGCTGCGAGTAGTGGTGATGATGGTGGTCTGGCTGTTGATGGAGTCTGAGCGACACTTGGCTTGATTAGCGGCCCAGGTGGGTACAGGAACGTGCTGGAGGGCAGCTGTGCGCGCCACCTTGTAGACGTTGCTGTACACGGCGAAAATCACAACTGCAGGAACCAGAAAGCACACCACGCTGAAGAGAATGGCAAAGACCTTCCTGAGACGACTGTGGCTCCAGTGCAGGGAGCAATGGGCAGCTGCTATGGAGCTTTGGTTGCCATAGGCGGGCCAACCAAGCAAGGTAACGAGAGCCAGAAGGATGGATTTCAGCCAAATGAAAACCATCACCCCGACGGCCAGGTGAATGGTCATCTTTACCTCATAGCGCATGGGATGAACAATGTAGTAGTAGCGTTCCACACTAATGGCTGTCACGGTGAGAATAGAGGCGCAGACCAGGAACACGTTGATAAAGATGTAGACCTGGCACTCTAGAACCGTGAAGACCACGGTACTGAAGAAGGGTGAACTTGATATTATCCCAAGAGGCATTAATAATATGGCACAAAGTAGATCCACTGCACAAAGATGACACACAAATGCATATTTCTTCATATGCGGGGCTCGGGCGATGGCCACCATCACCCCAGTGTTACCCAACAGGGCGGCCAGGTTAAGGGTCACCATGCAGAATAACCCCACCAGATCTTTAATCTGGGATTCTGAGTGGATGACCTCCTCCATGCTCGGGGGAGTAGGCTTGGTGGGCCCCCATTGGCCTGACGTGTCATTTAGAGTTGTCTGATTGGTCAGGAGACCCAGCATAAGACCTGACCTAGCTTTTGCCATAGTTCAGAGACTGGCCACCAGGTCACGATCCCCCATGGCCAATTATTTCTTCCCTCCAATTTTCAGATGTATTTCTAAAACAAAGAAAGTACGAGAGTGAGAGTTTGATTGCAGTTATACTGCAGGCTAGTTCTACCTAGTTAAACTGTAGGCATCATGTTGGTAGTTATGAAATCAAATGTACTGAGCACATGTCATACATGTACATGTAAATTATTTACTATTAATCACATTCTTCAAATGTAAAGAGCAGGAATTGTATGATTGGCTGTGAATACATTTACAGAGCTGTAATCACTTCCATTATCATGCAACATAAGACAAGTCTCTGGAATAGCACATCAGAGTACATTTAAATGAAGTGTGAGCAAAAGGACTTGATTAAGATGATAATTAATAACAAATCACTGATATGATCCAGCTGACTATTATTAACAGAAATTTTTGGATGTCACAATCACAAACCTGCTGTTCTTTACTTTGTGGATTTTTGTTTATAATGAGTGGACTAATGAAAATTCTCCAGATGGCCTCTTTTTACATTGACTTCCGTTCAGTGTAACAGTTTTTTGTATGTGACCCTATATACATACATACATACATACATACATATATACATATGTAAAGGTTTACACAAAAAATGTTCTCAACACTGAATGGAAGTCAATGTAAAATACATATATATAATATACTCTGTATTCGATACTAATAATATATATAATAATATAAAGTGCTCCAAACTATGTAGTCCTTCAGAGATCAATAAACTTTAACACATTTGTTATATGTATATAAATGCACACACACACACACACACACACACATTGTTCTCCCCTGTTGAACTCACATGAGTCATACATGATTATAAGTTGTGACCTCCTCTCTCCCCCAATCAATGTAATGGCTGCATCCCCCTGCTTCCTTTCAATGATGCACTGATGTACAATACTTTTAATTGCATTTGGTATTCAAGCTTTCTTGCTCCTGCTTGCTGTTGATTTCTCTATTTAGATATGCATTACCAGTGGAAAACTAAAGTGACTAAAACTTACCTAAATTCAGAATTTAATTTCACATGTTTTTGCCTTTAGCTTTAAACATACTTAGTCGAAGTTGATTAAAACAACTGCTTTTCAAGTTCTCTCACCTCATTTCGTTTCTGCATGTTCTCTGAAGACTTCTCCATCAGACCTCAGATATTCTGCTGAAGGGAACACCATGACACACCTGAACTTCTTCAAATATGTCAAAACATTCTTCTTAAGAATTGGGGGGAAATGCAGGTGAGATGTTGTTATGGCTGCAGATTCCAGAACAGTGTGGTGTTTCTTTTCCTGCAGGATGCAATCTTCTTTTCTCCTCAGGCGGTCTACATCACAGCCTGAATTACTTGTGAGGTGAGACAAGTTAAGACTGTCCAAAACGTAGCATGGTTCCTCTCCCACTCTGCTCCTGTGTGTCTCGTATCCAGCTTGTGTCCTACAGGAAGAATCCCTATCCGCAGATTTCAAAAGTGGAACAGGTGATCTGTGGTGTGCTCCAAGGCCCAGGTGAGAGGAGAAGATGCCACCTCTTCTGTCAGTTTCCACTGGTGTTGGTAAATATTTTGCAGCACTTAAGTTGGTGTTATATCAGGATGCTCTCTTGTGCTCTTGCTCTCTGGCTCTAGTGCTGTGTAGGGCTGTGACTGTCACACATTGTATTCCCTATGTTTGTTTTTTTTTCTCTCTTCCTCTTTGAAACAGACACACGCTCCTCTGTCCTCATGAGTGTCGATGCTCCCCTGGGTCCTACTGTACACCTTCTCTCAGGCAGCATAATGGGAAAATTTTATGTTTAGCTGGCTTTATTTAATGTGACTGCAGAAATGATCAAATTCTGGTCAGAGTAGTTAACACAACCACTGAGCTACTAAATCATTAAACCTGATATTGTCAAAAAACCCTTTTCAGACCATAATTAGTTGACTAATTAGGAATAGCCAGCTGAACCAAACTGCCAAACTTGTATTCTCTTCAAACCTTGCACTCCTTACATTTCATTGTCTAAATGAAAGTAATCACAAGTCAGGGGAAGGCTATATTGCTCACAATACAGAGGAAAGGTATAACGCTCACAAGACAGGGGAAGGTTATAATGCTCACAAGAGAGGTGGAGGCTATAACACTCACAATACAGGGGAAGGTTATAACGCTCAAAAGAGAGGGAGAGGCTATAATGCTCACAAAACAGGGGAAGGCTATAATACTTACAAGGCAGGGAAATTCAGTGGAAGAATAAGAAGATATCTAAAAGCCTAAAAAACTCTGGAAGAGACCAGTTTGTGTGCTTGTAAGAAAAGTATGACCTTATGTGGCTGACGAGAACCTGCAGAAAGGTTTAGTTGTGGCACTCCGTCTCTTGCAAATCCTTTTGCTGTCAGTCTAACACTCAGTATTTGAAAAATAGAAGTGAGACCAAATCTTCTTTTAAAGGTTTACCTCTAAACACAAAAATAGACATTACACTAAACTCGTTATATTGTCAAAGCTCGGTCAAAAAACTGTGTTGCTTCCAACGTCTCTAGCTGCCCTCTGGCCTTAAACTGCAAGCAGTGTAAAATATGTATTACTGAAGGAAGCCAGAAATAGAAAAAAAGTTTAGATTTTATACATTACTACATTATGCATTTTGGAAAATACACTCATTATGTATTCTGATTCAATTATCCTCATTATATTTGAACCATTTGAACTAAATTACTACTACAAATGAATTAAACCTTAAACTGTCTCTTACAGGTTTAGGAGTCAAAAGGGTGATGCTGCTTAAACATCAACCTTCTGGACAACTTTACCTGTGATTTTGTCACAAAACGTTTGAACTGTGCTACAGAACATCTAGAAAAGCATGTGTGTTTTGGAAGCAAGTATTGTGCACTGATGAAATCAAAATAGACCACTATAGCCACAATCAGCAAATGTATGTTTGGAGAAAAAAGGAACTACACCTCAAGAAAAGAACCCCTGTAAAGCATGGGGGTTGGTCTATCATGCTTTGGGGTTGTGTTGTCGTCAGTGGCATTGGCAATACTGCAGGGGTAGCAGATAGAACAGATCATAATAGATAGAAAACTTATGATCAGACCTTAAAGAAGCTGTTCATCACTGTGAGGTCTGAGATTTACGCCCTATGGCATAGTCTTACTGAGATCACAGATAACATGCCCCTGATGGGGTCTATATGGGTATCCCAACTGGAAACCGGAAGGTTTTGTCCATGGGTTGCATGTAGGCCCCACACGTGTGTGCCCAACATTAGGCCCATCTGGTTTTTACAATGCACATGGGGCCTAGATGGGACCCAATTAGGAAGCCCATTTTGGAAGCCCAACAGGGTCCCAGTAACAACACATGTATGTATCCAATGTATCCATCTAAAGTCCATGCCCACCTTGAACCCACCAAGGAATTGGTGAGGGACTGATCAGAAAGTCAATCCTTCTCTACAGGGGATTATACTAGCTGCATGGGTACAACTTAAAGTAGCTGAACGCATTCATTAGAAGGGGTGTCCACAAACATTTGGACACATTAATATATTATAGATAAAATGATTTAGAATAGGATCTCTAAACGTACAATTTTGTAATTACATAGAGATAAAGTCAAAGTGAGTGATGGATCAGTATTGTTTGAAAAAAGTAGGATGTAACAGATAAACATCGTGGTTTGATGTAGGGTTAGGAATTGAGCAATTAAGCACTTCTGTCTAATTAAATAAGCAGGATTTGGTATAAAGTCATTACTGGACTACATGACCGAGATTAAGAGTCACACCACTAACTGTTCAAAACATGTAACAGCAGGCTAAAGCTCGAAGAAAATCTCAGCTAATGAGGATAAACTCTGCTTCATTTGAGGGGTTTGACTGAGCACATGGGCAGATGTGGAATAAATTCTAGACTACTTTCAACACTGACACCTACTGGCTACAAACAAAGCCACAAGTCTTTGAGGTGTTCACACAGTTTATTTGTTGCATATTCTGGAGTCATTACAGCATAAACCTTACCCAGAGTACTCTTAGGACCTTGACATTCACTCACAATCAATTCTACCAAAAGTGCAACATAATTAGGAAACAAAATTAATTGTTTTAAAAACATATTTATACTGTAATGTATGATGTACAGTATGTCCACAGGGCATAATAAACTTTCACTTTGCAATCCACTATTAAAAACATCAGTAGCTAATATTATTACTGATGTGTCATGGTTTAGGAAGTTTAAGGCAGAAGCATCATATCTACATGACATGGTAAGCAATGTACTATGGCCACCAAAAGGAATAATGACCATGCAGTTATATTTGAAACATTTAAAGGAGCCACATATAAGATTAAATGATTAATGGGTCTTCTGTAGGATGGTCGTGTCAGTATTTCTGAGATAATGTAGCGAATATGGCAAACAATGTTAGCAAGGTAGGACATGTGGAAAAGTGTCAGGAAAGACTTTTGAACAGTGAAGCTCCTTAGGAAGGCAGATCCTAAAAAACTAGTGTTTTTGCTCTACATCTACATCATGTAGATAATACAAGTAAAAAGCAACATACAATGCACAAGAGGAAAATAATGGCACCTTACAACTTACTTTAAAGTTCAAGGCCTCTTAACAGAAATGAATAAAAAAACATGAATTTAACTTTTAATTTTAAACAGAAAAGGTAACTTCAGGGGAATTTTAACATCCACATGTCTTTTAACATATGTAGTGCAAAACATCTTCAATCTTCATGTTATTGTTCAAAGGCATGTACAGTAAGTGCAATATAACTATGAGTAAAGAGCTTTAGAAAGAATATCAGTATCTTCATGATGCACATTTTAAACTGATTCTAAGGGAAGATACTGTAAAATGACATTTACCAAAATGTTTGTCACATGAAAAAGCATGATCATATAACACACTAGTTTGTCTGATCTTTTCAAGCTAACTGTCAGAACTAAGAACAAAATATCAAACCAACAATTTTAGATCTTCTCATCATGTAAAACTATGCTGAACATGGCAGCAAATAACAACGGGCTCTCAATAGGCTTTGGTTAACTATTCATCTATCATTCAGAAGCAAGTCTCTTGCTTAGTAAAGTGCAACTTTAACCTTCATGTTTTAAAGTTGAGCAGCTACCTGTGTTTCAGAAGTCCACTTAGAAACAGCAGCTAGAAGCGGAGCTCCAGAAGGTAGCGGATGCGGCACTGACTCTCCTTGTAAATGAGATACTCACTGTTTTGGAAGTAGCTGTTTTCATACTCAGACTGATTTATAGCTTTGCCTTGTGGCACTGTCACCTTCTTCCCATCCAACTCAATAAAGACATCTTTTGAGGGATCTGTGAAGTATAAATAAACAGTGATTTAGGACACATTTCTACAATTTATAAAACTAAGATTCTATTAAATACCCTTAACACTGAATAATCAGGAAATATAAAACAGCATTTTATCATTTTAGTTTTCTGACCTAGGGTTGAGCGGTATAACGGTAATACAATATACTGTGGTACTTAAAAAGTTGATGTTATCTAAAAAACATGAGGGCAGTCTTTGCGAAATTACAATGTGTCTTTTGTGTCAAATTACTGTTCTGTGTCTACCTAGTATCTGACCAAATTGTATGTGCATTTAAGAGAGCCGCAGAGTTCAGGGTTCATTTAGAGGTTCAGTGACTGGTAAGATCACTCCCTGAAAACCGGGGGGGGGGAGGGTTACCGTAGTTATGAGATTAACGATGTGTTGAGTTCGAATGAAAAGGGAAACAAGCAAACCTGGACAAAGCAGTCTACTAAATGTGTCTGCTAACAGTCAAAAACACTCCTAAGACCATTCACTTGAATTCTGTGCTTTCAGATATGACCCCTTATTATCTAAAACTTGTGATTTGAGCCTCAGTTAGCTGGAACAGCTGTTAGGTCTGCTAGCTCTGCTAACTTATCTAAGCCTAGCTGGCTGGCTATGAGTCGAAACATGACTTGTGTCAGTCAATCAACAGCAGCTACACTGGGCTGTCTGATACTCAGAGGATCTGTGACTAAGCTAGCTAAGCAAATGTGGGCAAGGGCTTCATGAGTGGGCTACAGAACCAACACCACAGGAAAAAAACTTCCAAAAGCAGTTGCTCGACCCGAGTCACTCTCATCTATAAATGCTTATCTGTCAGCCAGAAACGCAAGTCATCATGCTAAAAAACTAAGCTGAGGCCAACCGGCTTCTCTCTCCTGATTCAGGGCAATTTAACATTTGTAACTGTCAGTAACTTGCTTTAAGGTTTTAAAATACACAGGATTGGATAGATGGATGAGATACAACAATACTGGATACCTGATAATAATGGATAATACTGAATACTGAACTCTATTTTGGGAAAACCAAATCTCCAACCTGGTTCTTGTCTTCCTCGTGCTACCACACTGTCATAGCTGTCCGGAGCCTTTTTTAGGCTGTAGTCATCTGCAGTGATAGTGTGTTCCCTTCCCAGAGCAACTTCATTCAGAAACATGATCCCAATCCTGTTGGAAGGACAGACTGCCAAAAAAATTTAAATGTGCTTATATGGCCTAATTCTGCACATATACTAAACATTATACATACAGAACAATACATACAGAACAGTAGATACAGAACGTTTGAGACATCAGTGGTGACAACAATGGCACATTAAAACACAACGTCTATCTTACGTGAAGTGACAATCTTGATTAGTTTTAGTTTTAAATCCTGTATTTGTGCTAGGAAGACTTTTATTCTCACCATAGCCTGCAGATTTAGCATTTTCAGAGGCAAAGTAGATCCCCTGGCCTACTCGTCCCCCAGAGTGTGGCATGATGCGGAGGCCACTCTTCAAAATAGCTGCGACCACTGCCACATTAGTGCCGTGCCAAAGCAGCTTCCGGTTCTGCAAAGCGTCATTCTCTCTGAAACGCTCTGCCTACAATAGCAAAGACACAGAACCATAGACAAGAACAGGTATTTCTTAAATTAGTTTAATGCATTCATTAGATGAATGCATTAAACTAATGAACACATAAGTTTGTACATATAGTGTATGTACAGCCTATGCCTCATTATATATTATATCAGCAAATACACAGACATTGTGCTTTTGTTCCCATTTATAAGTTTCTGGAGACGAGGTGTCCAAACATTTGCACACAACTCAACTCTACATTTGATACATAGAAATAACATTATCTCACCTCTTTTTCTCTGTCCACTTTCCATACATCTACTATGGTGAGTCCATGGCCAGTTGCCTTCAAGTACTTCTCAATAATCTTAAAACAAGACAAACCAGCACAAAACAACCCAGTTAGTGCACTTCTCTATTCACTCCATACTACACAGTAATCAAAATGCTACTTTATTTAGGTTTATACCACCTAGCTTTCATCTTAACTAGCAAGCATACCTTAAATTCTTTGGATTTCTTATCCAAAATGGTGAGGTCGCATTTGAGAGACTGGTAGTCCTGGTCTATTGGATGAGGTACAGTCTCCACCATCTCCTCTTTAGCCTTTTCTGACTCAGCTTTGAGGCTTTGGGCTATCTCTATATCAGCCAAGACCTACCAGGAGGCGACAGCAAAAGAGTACCTGTGCTGTATTTTTTCATTAATCTGAGTAATACACGGTCTGTATGATTAGTTGACATACAGGGATCTTACCAGAAGCATCTCCTTCTTGCTGTGAATGATGTCATCACGATTGATGACAGGGGGTCTGTTGCGGCCAAAGTTATGTGGAATGATGGTGAAGAACTTAGAAGACAGTTCTGAGAGCTTGCTATCATTACTTTTCTTCTTTATGGCCTCCTCAATCTCCTCTAATGCCTCAAAGCCTTTAGCAATCTGCTGCTTGCTCAGCTTCCCCAACGGCATCTTCTTAATGTCTGTGTAAGGAGACAGAATTACAAACCAGTCATGCTGTCACACTAAACACTGTACTATAAAAATCAATCTTCCTCCAAACCATACACTTCATTAACCGGTTAAATGGCTGAACGTTTTATTACACACTTCTATTACTAAGCAATAGCCTCACCGATCTGCACAGAGGTCCTGTAGTTACTGAATAATACACCTTAGTGTGAAATAAGCCATGGAGTGTTATGGGGTTAAATGAACTGTTGGCTTGGTTAATCAGATAGGCTGTGTAAGAAAATTTTAAAACACATGTAAAGATGAACAGGTTGAACAGAAGCCACACCCAGGTTCATGTTCTCCATGGCCTCTTTGAACATGTCGTTGTTGAAGATGAATTTAATAAGCCTTTGAGTGGGTTCATCTAGTGTGCAAGACAGAATGTTCTTGTTCACTATCATGGCTCCAGCATCTACAGCATCGACCTAAGGAACAAAATAGAAATCATTTAAAGGAAATGTCAAACTACAAATGCAAACTACTGATGCACACAAAGGAGGAAGGCTTCCCAATAAAGACCCAGGAACCTGAATGTAAAAACTACAGTGGTCATTAAAAAGTTACACAACTCAATTCCCAACATTCTTAAAAATGATGATGCCAGATATTCTTCTGGGTAACGCTGTAGAAGATACACTTTTGGTTCCCTAATGAAACTTTCAATGGATAGTAGTGCTGGGTGCTGGTACTAGTGAAGCAACAAATTTAGTGGCATCGTAATTTAGACACATTACATACAGCTCAAATGCCTGCCATAGGCTAGCAGTATAGCATAGCAAGTAAATGTAAGCAGTTATATATATATATGTATATATATATATATATATATATATATATATATATATATGCATAGTTATGCTTCTTTCATTGCTTGCAAGTGCATTTTTATCTATTAACTTTTCTGATTGTATAGGGTTTGTGACACAAAAATCTATAAATTATAAAACTAATATGTACATATGTACAGTTTTAATAAAGATATTTACATAAAATTATTTAAATATCCTTATTAATTTATAATTGATTTATTTATTCATTTTTAAGATAACAATAGTTCTGTAATTAACACTAAAGATTAATAAACTTCTTTGGTCAGAAATTCATAAAACATTACATCCAAGCAAATTACATGTTTAAAATATATGTAATATTGACAGTATTCTTTGAATTCTTTGCCTTACTTTCACTTCAGCATCCTGATCCCCATCCACCTCAATCAGAGTGTACTTCCCTGAATAAGAGACAAAGTTTTCCCGGTCGCTCCAGTTGTTCTTCGTCTTGTCTTTGAATTTCTTCTCAAAGTTTTTAATGGCAGCATCAGCATTTGAGGGGCCAGCTAAATTGTTCTGTCCCGACTCTCCCTGGAAAGGAAAATGAAAGAAAGGAAAAATCCATGAGCGAGGACAGAAGCTGTAGTATCAACTAATATAAATATAAATAAATAAATATATATATATATATATATATATATATATATATATATATATATATATATATATATAAACACAACTTACCACTCTGCCCCATCTTGTCCAGCAATAGTACTTTCCTCTGCCCACCAAGACTTGAATTACATAAAATTTGTTGTTGTTATTTCCAATGTTGGTCTGGTTCAGCATACAATCATAATCTTCATGTACCTAGAGAACCAAACTGGGATGTAAGCTTTTACACTGAAATAGTAATTTCTTACATAATAAACCAGTGACAGAAAGACCTTCTAACACTAAGATGTTTTATTCAGCACTAGAAATCAGACATCAGCTATGTCAGTGGATTATTACAGATGTTTATTTGGATCAGTTTTGTCTTACTGATACTGGTTATCACAAATTATGAGAGGAGAAAAAACACCTATCTGTCCTAACCTCAGCATTTGACAGACTACAAATGCTGTCTGGTTTCCTTTTGGCTTTAGTCTGCGATCCTGTAGCCTTCAGAGTCTCTTTAGCAGATGTGAACTTGTCTTTAACTGGGGTTGCAGGCTCCTGCTTCACCTTCTTTCCTCCTGCTTTGGCCGCAGATGCTGCCCTTCTCTTAGGAGCCATCTTTTCTCCTGTTACTAAAACAATCAGCATTTCATACGCTTGCAATAAAATGGAAAGGGAGCACAATTAATATAGCACTAAGCTCTATGATGCTGGTAAGTATGTTCATTTGCTATTGAGGATGTCGTCCGACAGACTACTCAAGTCACAAAACCTCATGTTTCCTGGTACCTACAGCATCATCTGTCAAAGCGTAGGAAACCTGCTCATCCAACATCTCAATTAGGTCTTGGCTGTTTGTCTCCATGTTTGCTAAAGCAACAGCCTCTCTTTTTACCCTAGATGCTGGAACATTGCTGTGAGGATTTGATTTGATTCAGCCACAAGAGCATTTGGTCAGGTCCTGATGTTGGATGATTAGTTCTAAATTACAAATGCCACCCCTAAAAGTCTAAAATTAAAGCCCACCAATTCCCTCAGATGCCAATACTGAATATTTTGGGTAGAAATATCCATCATGGTGAAATTTATTGACTCATTGACTGGATTGTAAATTTGAATGAGAAGATTTTAATTGTGCATTTTTTGCACATTATCTTAACAAAGCAGTGCATGTAATGATTGCACCAACATTGTGCTGATAACATTTTGGTAATGCCAAATATATAAAAACACAAAAGTGACAAACAACATTTTGTATCCATTTTCTGAGGTAGCTTAGCTAGCTTAGCTAACTTTCTGAGGCGAGTTTGGACATCGGGGTTCCTCTCGCGGTCACTGTGCACAGTCTGACTCTGTATGTTCACCCAAGTGTGTTTTTCATCGAAAAAGTTCAATTATTTTTTCTCCCAATTACCAAATTATGCTGGGATGCTTTTGTTTAATCGGAAATCCTCTTTAAAATATGTGAATTCACTTCTTAACTGGTGTCTAAAAACATTTAGCTAACTGCTGCATAATGTGCAGCATTTTTCACTAAATATGAGACACTAGCTAGATGCTACTTAGCCAAACCCAGCTAGCTACACACATAAACGACTAGATTTGAGCAGCAGGCTGTTCTGAAAGCGGACAGCTAGCTAGCTCTATTAACCAGACTCTGAAGGCAGGCATACACCTGCACCTGGCCTCGGTGGTAGTTAGCTAGCCAAGTTCCAGTAAGACGAGGCCTGCCCGAACATGCCTGGGTTTACAGTAAGTGGTGGCTAGGCTGCAGTCGGCTGCAGCTTAGCTACTGTCTCCAGTGGCTGCTGAAGAGAAACACATCTTCTCTGAAGAGAAACACAGCTTCCCACAAAGTCTCCCCGCTTCCGTCACCCTGTTTTACGCACACATGGCTACATAAACGAGCATAAAGTTAGCCGTTAGCACACCATGCTAACGTTAGCTCGATGGTAAAAGTTTGTCAAGTCCATAAATAAAGGATGAAGTGTTCAGCTGAGACACTTAGCTAGCGATAGCTCGCAGTCACCTAAAGGCTACGCAGCTAGCTAGCAAGGTTAGGATTGCACGGAGAACCGTAGGACCACGAACTCCATCTAGCTACAGGTCAAGATCCGGCTTTACTGGATAAAAATAAACACGTTTTCGGATCAACGTTAGTTGAACATCCCGCTGTTGGCAGTGAAAAGTGTAGGCAGACGTTAGTGTAACATCAGCGTTCAAGAAGTGAGTCTAATTACCGAGTAATTCACCATTCGTAAAGTACAAGACGTAGTTAGCTTAGTGCAGTGCAGTGCACTCACCGTAACGCCCTCGATAAACCTGCTAGCTAGCGCTGTGTGTGTCAGACTCTTTAAAACAGTCTGATGGCAAACTCTCTGCTAACAACACTGAAGTAAATGTTGCTCCTCCAGTCAGTCAGTCAGTTTGGAGGAGTGAGTGTGTGTGTGTGTGTGTGTGTGAAGCTTGGAAACACGCCCACTTAAAGGCTTAGCTCTTTGGAGAAGTTCTGGCTCGACTCCAGTCTCTTTAGGTTTGCTGTCAGTGACAAAACAAGGGGGATAACAGTGAAGACTCGGTCAACTTATTGATTTGTCTGAAGCTCACCCCATAATTATTTGCCTGTTTTTTTGGGTTTTGATCTCAGCTGTTTTGATTTCAGTCTGGAGTCTTTCCTATATTAAACTAGTAGTACCGAGCTTATCCTGCTAACAGTACCAACAGTCTTTAAGCCTTCCTGTGCGCACAAGAAGAGGACCTCCTTATTTCAGTAATAGGGTAAAATATAGGCATAAGGAATCTGTCATTAATATCAAATAGACTGCTACATGAACTGACTAGTGGAGTAACTGCTTCTGATCTTCTAAAATCAGTATATTGGCAAGATCTTTAGTATCAGTCCATCCAGCCCTACTAAAACCTGTGCGGATAGAGGAGAGGTCAACTCTGGGCCTTCTCAGACCTTTCAAGCATCTGATTCCACCTGGTTTCATCAGGTGAAATACTTGAGTATCTGTACTTTTACTTTATTCACTACTGTACGTTAAGTAATATTACTTGAGGTTTTTATTTCACTCAAGTATAACTGAAACTGAATGTGTGTACTTTATCTCAGTTTTATTCACAAAAGGAAAGAAGATTTTTTGTATATATTTGAAAGTAAATATATAATTGGCAATCCAGGACCTGGAGGCCTTTCTCCTTTTTTGTTTAATAATTTGTCCTATTTAAATAATTGTTTTATAAAAACATGCAGTCACATTCATATCAGTGTGAATATGAACCTGCCCACAGATATGAAATAGTCCTTTGGTAAGAATGGTTCTGATTGGTGACAGTGCATCGTTTTACTTTCACTCAAGTACAGTCTGTATGTTACACCCTTTAGCAGGTTTTGTAAGGGCCTTTTAGGAAATGCAGTGGTTCTCAATAAAACAATGACAACTTTATTAAATCAATGCTTAAGGCAGGGCTGGGCAACTCCAGGCTAAAGGGCAACATTCCTGCACAGTTTTATGCTTTTCCTGTTAAAACACACCTGATTCAGCTCACCAGTCAGTTGTCAGGTTTAGTCAGTGTGTTAGAGCATGGGAATCTACAAACTGCTGGACCTTGATTCCCCACCCCTGCTCTCTGATAGAAACCCCTCTTGCAGAGATCTCTTTACAGAACCTTTAAAAACTAGCTTTACTAGCAGGCTGCCACTGCAGAACCAACATGAGTCCAGTGAGGTCTAACTAAAGCTAAAGCTCTAACTTTCAGCTTTACTTAGACTTTTGAATTAAGCAAAAAAAAAAAAAAATGGACCAGTATGATATATCATAGTGCAAAAGTTTATAGTAAACATAACATTCATATTGATTTATTTATACATCATATTTAATAGAACTAAGCATGTACACACTTTTAAACCATATGTGTCATAATAGTCTTCTCTTGCTTGGTTAGAGTGATAGCCTGCAGCCACACTGGCCCTTTGAAGATAAGATATGGAGATATGCAGATATGGCAACGTCTTCATATAGAGAATCTACGAGCAAAGGCTGTACATTATACACTGTACCTTACCCTGTTCTCAGGGTTATAGGTCAGCAGTCACCATGAATGGAAACGATAGATAACTGTTAAACTCATGCGGCTGAATTACTGCTCTCACCCAAGTTTACCACTGTGACAGTAAAGGACCTGCTTGTGTAAAAGGCAAAGACTTACAGTACTACATTTATCCTATGGTAATACCATTTTGTAGGTTGCTGACATCGGCTATAAGATTATTCTGGTATAATACAGACTAACAAAGTATTTGCATCAGGGTATAAGATCAAATTCAGGTGCGTTCTTCGCAGTTGTATCTCCAAATCTTAAAGGTAAAACCTAAAGGTTGGATTAATGTAAATTAATGAGGTCATTTTTTGCCATTTTTTACTGTTTTTATTATATATCATTTCATTCATCTTTATTTTTGCTGTTTTGCACTTTTTGACATAATTTGAACCAGGCAGTTCTTTACATTGTCTTCAGATTTCATGATAAATGTACCAATAGAAATTCTCCAACAAATTATTCCCACTGCATGTTTAAGGTGGTAGTAACTTCATGGAGCACGGATTATCCTTGTGCAACGCCATCTGCAGGAGCCTGAAGTTGCGGCCACCTTAAATACGCAAAGGTGACACATTTTTGTTGCAAGCTCAGTTACAGTCATTTCTACATGATGGAAATTGCTGTAAAATAGGCTATAATATGTCCACATGTGGAGGATCTGTCCACATCTGTCCCGTGATTAATCAGGTACTTGGTACTGGTTTTGAATGTGAAAAAATTGCTTCAGTCTATCCCTACTAATTTGCCAATTACAGTTTATAGGGTCACTTGCATTGGAATTGGCTTCCAGCATGACACCTGGATCCCCCCTATGTTTACTCCAGAGAGGAGACTAATCTACTAGGTACTTATTATAACAGCATATTTATTAGTGTTTTAATGAACAGTAAAAGGGGGCCTGTGGTGATCTCATCAGACGTTCATTAATGTGCACCTAGATAATACTGAGAGAAACAGTGAACTGCATCACCTGTCTTCAGAGAAGGATTGTTTATTCTCTGTTTTATTAGAGTCGATGTGAATGGTGGTTAAAATGGCCACATCATTGTTTAACCAGGTTCTGTAGAGTGGGCTAGCTTTAAAGTATCAGTGTACAGCTTTTATTATCTGATCAGCTTGTTATCCTTTTAAGACTCCCAGGCATATTACATCCTAAGCCTTGTGATTTAGTGCTGATGTGGACAATAATGCAAACTGGTTGAGTTATTCTTGAGTTGTAAGAATGAGGACTATATGCTTGGACCTACCCATGGTCATTTAAAGGACTTGTTCAAAGTAAAATCAATAAGTCAACCTGGCCAGACCAAATTAGCATCTGACATTTGCTTCTTTAGTTTCAATCCCGCCAAACAATAATGAAAGTCTATGTTTTTTGGTGACACAGACACTCCATATAGTATGTAATCCTCAACGCTCCAGTGAGAAACTCAAAGACCAAAGGCCTTGCACACTAATTGTGTCTTGGCTGATGAGTTACATCTGGGGTAAGGTTGTTTTTTTTATATTTCAATGAACCATTATTTTAAGGAGTTGTTATCCTCAGTGTCCACTAGATGGAAATAATGTACAGCAGCAGAAACAGTGTGGGCGTGCTGCTTCTCATTCTCTGGCCGTTTTAGTTTTTTACTCTAGAAATTGATGGGAGCTCTTCTCGGTGGGCTGAGTATTCCTATATTCATGAGGGGTCTTTAGTGTGTTTACTCAGAATGCATAGCAGAAAATACATGAAAGTGCTCATGAATTCTGGTGGTTTAGCATGCAGCTCAGCTCTAGATATTATTACTTCAAAACAGCAAGGAAAAGGTGACTCTATAAACACTAATGTTTATTAATTAGAGGAACTCCTATTTTATTTTTTTTTGTTTGTCTCACTGAAAGTTAACAGTTTGAAAAATGATGCACAAATAAATATGCTAATAATGTGGCCTGGCATTGAGGGCACAGCGTTTTTGCAAATTCCAAACGGACTGAATAAAAATGGTGAATGGAATTAATAAGACACTTCTCAGACTAAAGAGCAGTAAGCATATGGGTTGTTTTAAAAATAAATTGCAAATCATAATGTATGTAAACAATGATTAAACTTATTTAATGATTTATAGACCACTCTTTATAGTCATTGCACAAGAGGACAATGCAATTTAGCCCTTGCATTTAACCCTATCTGTGGCAATGAACACACACTCACACCTGAATTGAAGAGCCTGTGGAGCGATCAGAGATTAGGCACCTTATAAGGGCACTTCAACTGTGAATATTTGGGTAGGAAACTCCTACTTTCTACTGGTCTAGGGGATTGAACCAGTAGTGAAACAGTAGAGTACCCAATAAAGATACTATCCACAATAGATCATCCATCCATTTACTTATCCACTTCTTCGTGGTCAGGGTTGTGATAGTACCAGAGTCTACAAGCAGTGGAAACACCCCCTGGACAAGGCACCAATTTCTTACAGGGTACCACACACACACCCATTCCCTCACACACTCATTACCCTGGGGCAATTTAGCATAGCCACCTGCCATGTGTTTTTGGGAGGTGGGAGTCTGTGGAGTACCCAGAGGAAAACCCTCACAGACCAGGGGAGAGTAAACCAAACTTTTCGCAGACAGTAATCAGTGTGAGGATCAAACCCACAACCCCAGGCCTCTGGAGCTGTGCCATACACACACTACCTATGGTAGTTATGACACCCACTCATTCAGACCTATTACAAATCAATTCAATCAACCACTAATTATATTCATATAAAACACATTTTATTTACATAAATTACAAGAAAGCACAAACCTGAATCACCAAAAAAATCTACATTAAAAACATCCTGTATATAATACACTGAACAGATTTACTATCATTTTACTCCATGTCTCAAATAGTACTTTATCATATGTTCCATAAAAAGAAGGGGTATACAGAGTTTCAATTGGCATCCCATTGATAAATTTCTAACTAGTCTCAGAGTGAGAGAGAGAGAGAGAGAGAGAATGGGGAAATTGTACTCACAGCACGTTGAGAACAACATAGGCGGCCCTCTTTACTGAAAGAGGCCTCCTTAATATCAGCAAACACCTGTTTTATTGACTAGTGATAAGATTAATCTGTATACCAAATTTGGCGGATGGACGGAACTCCAGAGAGAGTCTTTCAGAGAGATGATGTTGTGGAGTCCACTACTTCTCTTCCGTTACACACTGTTGGCACCATGTTGGCGGCTGAAGCTACAAGGCAGTTTAAAAAACAAATATTACTGGCAGTCCCAAGAAGCTGCACATTTTTACCATCATCATTTCTTCAACAGATCTCTGTCGGATAAATGTTCTGTCTGGCAAAGTGAAAAAAGTCATGAAGATCCTAAAGGATGTGTTATTCTTAGTGTAATAAACCCACTGTGGCCAAAAGGGTCAATTACACAAGAACGTCATTGTTATTAACCGTAAATGCAAGGAGTTTCCATGACGTCTCTGGAAATTAAGTGCAGCTAATGATCTGAGGTGTGAACAAAAGTTTGGCGCGTCCATATTTCTTCCTAAGATCTTTAGGCTGTATTATTGAAACTTGATTGAGTGTATGTTTTTCAGGTAGACAACAAAGCACTTCTGTAATAAATGTCTTCTTTGCATTTATTGTATTTATCACACACATACTGACCTTTACAGAACTGAAGAAATTGTACAAATATTCTTGGAATAAGAAAGTCAGGAACGTTTGTACTTTCTTTAGTACTACAGTTCGAGGTATCGTAAGACAGCATGTCTAGAGTATCCAGTATGTTATCGACAGGCTTGGGCTGGTTATTTAAGAGGCTTGGGGTCGGCCTGGTGGTCAGTGATGCTGGTGGTCAGTGTTGCTGTACCTTGAGAGAAGCTGGAGCCAGGGCCGGTGGTGACGCTGAAGCGGGTGGTGGCCACTCTGAGCGTAGCGACGTTCTTTTGAGGCTGGAACAGGATGATGTGGATCTTGGGAGCGAAGAGGCAGCCCAAGACTACTGAACCGCTCAGGCTCACTGAGATACACATGGTGGTGGTCTGGACCTGAGGGAACACAGATAAATCCAGTGTGAAAATTGACATTATAATCCAACCACTCTAATTCGTCAAAGAGTAGAAATCCTAAAGCATTTCAAGCATTGACTGGATTCTGGCGTATTCCTGCCTTGATTCTAGAGTGGTCTAGTAGTTAAGTACATCTTGATTTACGCTCGGTTGCGGGTGTGTCAAGAACGTACGTGAAGTGTTTCTCTGCGTACTGATGTATGCATTGCAAAATGACACTTTTCCAGAGGAGTGATTGCAAAGGTCAAACCAAAGCAAAGCGGAGATCTTATTAATCAGCAGCACTTGCATCACAGCATTGCCCTAGGCTTCATAATTCATACCGGTATCATTCATACATTTACATATTGCTAACTGGAATTGCATTAAAATGTTTTATACTTGATAATATTTGTTGTATATAATGCTGAAAAGATACATTTCGTAACAACCGGCTAATCATCTATAGATCTTTCTAAGACAATTTGATAAAATCAAATGTGACACCAGGTAAAAATGGAAAAGCAGAAGTGTGTGTAAATTAGTAAATTGACTGTAATTACAGCAACAATATTTGTTTTTAGAGTTTGTACCCATGGTAATTATCTTAGAGCATCAACCCATGGCCTACATGTGTATAAATGTGGTTTGAGTTCAATTGCAGACAAATACTCCAGCATTTTTCAACCTAATCCCAATCTGCAGTATAACATATGTACCACCCTGTTACACAGCATGGCTTTTTACTCACATGTGGTATGGTTTTAATATACATGGACCATTTTGGATGAGCCTGTTTAGTTTATTTATGTAACTGATACTGATATCAAAGCATTTACAATAAAAAAAGCTTTATACTCGATACCTGAAAAAGAAATCTTAAGATTAACCTTTTAAACCCCAAAGGCCTGGATGCGAGTCCATTCTTTAATTCCTTATTACAATCAGAACTGTTACTGTTTTCCAGACTGCATGTCTCTTCCCGCTGCCTGAGATCTACAAAGAGCACAGCTTTGCTTTATTAGCCAAAAATAGGTTTAGGAGACTTAGTGAAAGAGAAACATTGCATAACAATAAACCAAAGTGCTTTAAATAATGCAACACAGAGTTGGGCAAAGAGCCGTACATGGAAAAGTCTTGTTCCTCTTTCTACAGATTTGAACAATCTGACTGCTTTGTGTATGCTAGGCACATTTTTCCAGAGGGTGTAAGTGATGTCTTGTTTTCTGCTTCTGTGGAAGACTGCACACCTCACAAGCTTTTGATCTGATACTACACCGAAAACATGTGACCAGTAACACAGTTCGGATGTTTAAAAAAACATGAAATATATTGCCGTGGTCAGGAAAAACCTTGTATCTAAATTTCTGTTGTTTGTCACCTTTTGGCATGATGTAAATATAGCAGTGGTTTTTCATATTGTGTCACAATGTCATGATGAATGGACCAACATAAATGCTCCAAAATGACTTGTTATAAAATCTTTTTCTATTGACTTCCACTGAAAGATTTTTTTACTTCTCTTATGAAGTTGCCATTTTGGAGATACAAGGTTGTTGTGTGAGAGCGATGACATATTTAGTGGAATAAAGAATGTGGAATGGTTCTGTACTCCTCTGGTTCAAAGAGGGAGGAAGAGAGTAAGAATGAGAGAGAGAGAGATTAGGGATTTAGGGATTTTCTATGGTTGAGATGAGGGTAACCATAGAAAAGCCCCATTTTTATGTTTATATTTTACGTAACTTTCTGTGCATGCGCGTGTTTGTGTATGTGTGTGGGGTCAGGTTTAGGTCTCTCAAGCACACCTTGCTCCCCTAAGCATGGGCCTCAGCTGGGATGCCTTAACACTGCCACACACACACATGCAGGGACATCTTGTTCTTTTTGTCTCTCTCCTCACTCTTCTGACTGAACCCTTTTGGTTCACCCCCCCACCCCCAAAAAACATTAATACATACACACTTCTCTATTTTACTGTACCTGCCATTCTCCTTCTTGTCTCAGTGAACTCAATGAAAAGCCCCACACAGTCATGTTACCTACAGATCAAAGAGAATCCAACCACACCAGGCACACGCCAGTGCGCTAAGTACGGGCAGCAGTGTGTGTTAACAGCATGTTCCTATAGGCTGTTTCGGACTGTTTTAGTGATGAGCTGTGCAGCTGTGCCTGGCTGATCTGTCTTTGACATGATTTTCCTCCTCCAGTCAAATGTTCAACAGAGCCTAGAACACACACTCTCCCTTAACATCCATACTTGTGTGTTACGGGTTCATAGCCCACTTAACACTGCACATCTATTGCATCTATTGTCTCCCGTGTAGGAGCAGAACATGTGACATAATAAAAAAGACAATAGACAAATACACAGACTGCTAACTATCGGAATAACATACCTTAAAATGAACACTAGACATAAAAAAGTGTAAAAAGGCTAAACTGCAATATCAGTGCTGTCAGGCAAAAACCTTGAATCTCCAAAAAATTGTCATTTTACAGGAGAAGGAAAAATAACTTTTTTTCAAAAGTACAGTAATTTTGGAGCATTTTGATTGGTCTATTTATCATTATTACATCATGTTAAAACCACTGTCAGATTCACATTATATCAAAAAGTCAAAACAGCACAAATATGGATACAAGGTTTCAGTGTATGGGGATATGTGGACATGTGCAGGGTCTGATAAAATACATTATAATTTGTAGCGTTACATAATGGCATATTTATGGCATAGAGTGGAGTTCTGGGTCGCAGTAAAGTGGGGGGTGGGTGGGGGGTTCTGTAAAGTTTTCATTGAGTGTGAGTCACTGCAGCTGATGAATGCCACAGCTCTGGGGAAAAAGCTGTAAGCTGATGGTCCTGATTCTTCTACCAGAGGGAAGTGGTTGAAAGAGGTGATGTCCAGGGTGAAAGGGGTCAGCTATAATTGTGCCTGTGTACTTCATGACGCTGCTGTTAAATATGCCCGAAGAGTTGAAAGAGTAGACTCGATGATCCCCTCTGCTGCTTTGATTATGTATTGGTGTACCACTTGATTATGCATTGGGCTACTACGCTGCCAGTTCCTACCAGTTCTTCCTACCAATGGAATACCTGTAGAAAACCCACTCAGTCACACATGGAGAACATGGCAAACTCTTCATAGACAGTGAACAGAGTGAGGATCAAGCACTCAACCCCAGGCCATTAGAGCTGTGTGGCACATGCACTACCTGTGGTGCCACTGTGAGGCCCAAATCTCCCTAAAGACCTGAAGGCCCTTATGAGGAAAGTTAAAGAACAGAGTGAAAAGATCAGGCTTCTGCTCAACATGAAGAACACAAAGGCTATGACAACAGGAAAGACCACTGACTTTACCATTAGCAGTGAAGATGTAGAGGTGGTGGGCAGTTTTTGACTACTTGGGTCAATCAATAACAACAAAGGATCCAGCGCAGAAATGTGACAAGCAAAATCTACATCTAAATATAGTGCTATTCATCACAAACCACACACACACTATCACATACACACACATAGCAACTGACATCTATCACTGCTAAATGCAAAAGCATATAATCATAGGCCAAAAAGCCCTGTAAAATTATATAACAATTTATGTAAAGGTATTTGTCATTAAGCACTTGACTGAAAAAGCTTCAGAAATATTCCATTCAGCATTTCCACAGTGCAATCATCTGCCAGGGTATCATCTCCCTCTCCCTTTCTTCTCTATTGAGCGGCTTTTCAGCCACATGAAACGAGGCCTGCTCCTTTTATCATCACTATAGACAGTCGATCAAAGAGATTTTTCGATCTGTCATCTGAATTGGCAGGTAGTGGCAATAAGGCAAAGTCACTGAATCACATACAGATGCAGCAAATATAGGGAGAGGAGCCTAAAGAAGTCTTAAACCAAAGAGTCTGTCCAAGAAGCTGCAAGAATTTGATATCGTCTAAGCTTATTTCCATTAGGAATGAGATGTGCCACACTGTCATTGTCTGCTCATTGATTTGAGTCACTGTGAATGCAATTCTCAGAGCAGGCTAGCCAGAGAGCTCAACTTTGTCCTCAAAGAAATGAAAATATAAATATGAATATGTAATACCAGAGATCTGAACAAATATTTAATTAAAGTTCAAGATATTAACAAAAGCACCTTTGTATAGCATTTTACCTTAAAATAGCAGTTTCAAAATCATTGTCATTGATCATTGCCACTTCAGGCTCGGTAAAGGGGTGTGTAACCCAAGTCATATTTGTCAGTTCCGTCAGTACCGGCTGTATAGGGGGCCCAGGAGCAGGAAAAACCAATTCTTCATAGTGCTGCTTGAATAGTTCTGGACTGATGACCTTTAAAAGTGTGACCATACAAATGTATACAACAACTCTTTAATACCCATTAGCCTTCATGGTATTCGACTCTTCTCAATTTTGGTACCTGTTACTTTGTTTCCACTGCCACGGCTCCCCTCCCCCACCTCTGAAATGCAGCTGATGACATCGCAAAACCCCTTCACTGTTGTTTATAGATTCTAAATGGCATTATCTGAACAGGTGTACAGATTTATTTAAAATTGCTATTTGTTTAAAATAATTTTATTAAGTAAGTAAAGGAAATCATTTGTAGTAAAAAAAACATTTTAATAGCTAGCTATGTTAGCATCAAGCTAGCTGGGTTAGCTTGGGTTAGCTTGGTACTTTTGTTATTTTTTGTCAGCTCTATTTAAAAAAAACAACAACAATACTTTAACAATAGCTCGTAACAGGCGCACAAGTAACATCTATTCCCTTCTATATGCTGTTAGCTTAAGAGACTTAAAATTAACAAAAAGGACTGAGATTACCCAGCTAGCTTGACGCTAACAAATCTAGCTATACCATACCAACAAACTAAACATAAGGCTTTCTGGTGGAAAGGCTCTACTGTCCTTAAAACCACAAACATAAACACCTGCATTTGCTGACAATTACCTGCATTACCTGCATTTAGATGACAACCAACACTGGAGGTAGGTAATTGTGTGTAAAAGTCCTTTGTGTGCCCTCCCATTGCCACCATAGTCTTCACTTGCTGGAAGATAGAGAGCATTCCAGTCCCATAAAAAGATTCAATCTCATGCAGAAAGGAATCGAATTCTTTCTGAGAAACATGCTGGTGGATCTAAAATGTTATGGGCCTGTTGTTCTTCCAAAGGCCCTGAAAATCTTGTAAAGATAAATGGCAACATGAACATTATCAAGTACCAGTAGATTTCATAGAAATTTTTAAAGTCCCTGCTGGGTGTCTAAGACAGGGCAATGAGGCAAAGCACACCTCCAAATCCTCACATGAGTCCCTTCATATCTTCCAGCAACAGAAAAGGTCACACAAAGTACTGGGGTACCAATAACTAATGAGCTTTTCAGATTCTTTTTCCCTCATATTTTCAGTGTGAGACAAACAACAAAGACATTTTTACAGACCTGTTTTTTGCTGATCTTTACCAATGGAACCAACTATTCCAGAGGGCACTGCATGCTGAAAAATTCCAATTAGCCCATTGATCTAAGCATAGCCTTTGTTTACCTCGGGGCTGCTTTGGGAGCAAATTTGCAGTGCTCTTAATCCATTTCTTTTAGCTGAAAAACCATACAACACTGTGATGAATAATGAATCAGCTGTGAGAAGTACAACACAAACCTGCTTACCCTGTAATCGCTGGCTGTGACATAGAAGATGGGTTGGAAGGCCAACCAGATGATGCAGGTGGTGTACATGGTAAAGCCGATGAACTTTGCCTCGTTGAAGTTCTCTGGGCACTTCCTGGTCTTGAAGGCGTAGAAGGTGCAGAGGATGATGAGGATGCAGTTGTAGCTCAGCGATACCAGCATGCTGGAGTCCTTGCTGTTGCACTTCAGCCTGACTATGTCTCTTCTCTCTGGGCTGACCTCCTTCCTCACTCCTGGTGCCTCCACCAGGAGCCAGACCACCACCACCAAGAGCTGACAGGAAATGAGAGCAGCACAAATGGCTACTTGTGAAGCTGGACTAATGAACTTCGGCCTCTGAGCACCATCTTTGACGCCGTTGAAGATACGGGCGATGCGATTGGTCTTGGTCAGAAGTGCTGAGTAGCAAACTGCAAAGGAAGTGCCCAGCCCAAGGCGACGTAGCGTGCACACTACAGCTGAAGGTTTGGCAATGTAGATGAAGGTTATGCTGTAACAGAGAAGCACTCCCAGGAGTAAAATGTAGGAAAGTTCCCGTCCACTAGCTTTTACCACTGGTGTCTCATTGTTCTTCAGAAAGAGACCAATCACAAACAGTGTGCAGAGGATCCCCAAACAGGCAATTGTGACTGGTCCAATGGCCCACGCGTCCTCCCAGTGGATGTACTCCTCAGGCAAACTGTAGCAGCCAGTCAGGTTGGCAAGAGGCCATAGTCCAAAGCTGCAGTCTGCACAAGTGAACTCATCCAGGAGGTACTGGTAGGGCTGGCAGGGGATGCAGATCCAGCAGCAGACATCACCGGGCTGCATGCTCTTAATCTCGTTCTTTCTACAGGGGTCGCTGCACTGCGAGGTAGGTACCATTTGGTTCTCCCAAGGTATCAGACTAGTGTTTAGGCTCAAACTCTGGGCCCAGTAGCCCACTTTGCGGTAAACATATGTGTCGTCCTCTTTGTGGTAGTGGAAGATGTTGTAACGGCCCAAGCTGTCTCCATACGCATCAAAATTAACAATGTTATCTGTGTCAGCTGGCCGGAACGGTGCTGTAGAGACAAAATACAAAAGGTAAGCCATGTATACAGTTATGGTCAAACAAACAGCAAAAACAGACTTTTGGACTCGCCAAAGAACACCTAATATTTCATGGTAAGAAAGAAAATGTCCAACCCATAGGCACATCCTTATGTAACAGCCCTCCTGCTTTGCTTACAATCTCAAAAGCCTCACTTGTCATGTTTGTAGATGCACTGGGCACAGGTGCAAACCGTGCATTTACATAATTGAGGCCAGGAGGTTGATTCACAAGTCTGCCTTGTTTCTTTGATGTGATTTCACAGCTCTTGAAAGAACATCAGAAATAGACGATTTTGGAAGGCAAGAAATGCTGGAATTCAATTTGGGTTTAAAACACTAACAGGAGTTTCTTCTGTTGTCCTGTTGACCGAAAACACGGCACTCCTGATTCCCCCGGTAGAGTCGCAGTTTTTCCTGACCTCACCTTGGATCAAAATTCACCTTTCATTTGTTTTAAGATGAATTTCCTATTTTTGAAATCATGATCTGTTTGTGGTTATTAAAAATGACAGGTTGGTCAATAGTGAAAGTCAGATTACCTTCAGTATACAGTATTTAATAGGTACTACTTTAGAATACAACTACCCTTATAAAGGTGTATGAATCATTTAATACTTATTTATTAATGGTTATGCATTAGGTAATAAACATTAATAAGCAGTTATAGGTGCAAGAGTGGCCGGTCTCTTGCCAAATAAAGAGTCACCATACTGTTAAAGCTTATTGTTCATGTTGGTTGATTTCTTAGGAAGGGTGAAACCTCTCAGCTTCATCAGATGTGCACTATTTAAGTCTGATCACGTTCTTTGGTCAGAATGATCATTTGACCTATTCTTTTGGTACTGTTTAGTTTGGCAAAAAGGGACAGCACTCCATATCTTCTGCTGGAATGTGAAACAATCTAAATAAAGCTCAAAGCTCTCCACACACAATGTTTGTGCATGAACAATCATTTCATACCTCTAGTACATTTGTCTGCATCCCTTACTCACACAGAGCATAATGTGACGCTACAAAACATCACTAATCCATGTTGTTCATGCATAAGCATGATATTTACACATTTTTATATCATCTATACTGTAAGTAACCAATACAGTCTGTAAATAAGTGGACAGTGAGACTGGACAGCGTCCTGCTCTGGCTCTGTATTCCAGTGTGTTGAATTTGAAATGAAACAGTGACTATAATGTTGAAGTGCAGGCTGTCAGCTTGAATGTGATGTATTCACTTATATGTTGGCTGAATTATGTAGGAACTGCAGCAGTTTTATATATAGTCGCTTCATGTCAGAGGACCATATGTAATTGAACAAATGAGGTTTCCTATTTGGTCTATTAGGTTTATGTTTTGTGACTGCTGGAGGTCTGTGACCCATGACCTCACAACGTACAGACGTACTGTACTGATGTACTTTCCCTGGTGATGCTCTCTCAGGCCTGAAATGCAGTTCTTGCTTGTTTTTTTGTCCTTCAGACTTGTCTTGAGTAAGTGACATGCACGTTTAATGGAGTTCCAGTTGGGTAACTCACTCAGTCAATAACATTCCATTTTTGGTCCCAAAACCCTTTAGTTCAGCTTTAGTAATATGTCCTGAGATATTGTTTTGAGGCTAAATGAAATAACGTCCACAGATTAATTTGTTTGATTGTCACATCACGCCACAAAAGGACAGTCATTTTCTGGATCTGTTTCTTTGTCTATATTTGAATTTGAAGAGGATTTAGCTTAAACTTAATGATCATGGTATTACTGCAGGCTTTTAAGCAGCCTTTCTTTTTCTCCAGTAGAATTTCAAGAGCAATTAAGAATTTCTGGAGCTCTGTGAGGCACTGTTTAGGTCAAGCTACTAGCAAAGTGCTGATGTTTAAACTGCTGAGTTTACTAAATGATCTATTCCTAGATGTTGCCTAATCTGGTAGTCATGTGGATCCATAGATAAATCCACAGACAAAAAAAGTTCAGGAAACTAATCGGATGTAGCCACATTCTTGGTCAATCTCAAGGTGATTTCTGGCGTAGAGTAGGTTTAATAAGTAAGAGGACTAATCAAATACTAAATAATACAGAATAAAAAATAAATAGGGTGCCTATTTGCATTTGTATGTGATTAGAATGCATGTGTATATGTACAGTATGTGTTCATTCTGAATTAAATACAGTATATTCATATTCTGTCGTTTCCCTACAATAAAGACAAGTGAGCCAAGCTCCAGTAAGAGTCAAATGTGCAGTGCCATTAGTTTTTTTCAGTCCTGGTCCCGCAAACAGTTCAGAGTTTCTCCTGCTCCCAACACTTCTGATGCAAGTAAAGAACTCATTACGAAGCCCTTCTGGGTAAGAGGCAAACTCGGTGTGTTAGAGCTGGCAAAACATGTAGGGCAGTGTTAGAGTCGCTCGGATCCTTACACTTGCCCATTATTCCTGCTTCCAACACACAAGCTTCAAGGACTGACTGTTGGCTTCATGCTTATTATATTCCCTACATTTTAATTGGTGCCCTTGTGACCAGATAATCAACGTTATTCATTTTATGTTATCAATGTTATTTCACTGCTATGGCTGAGAGGTGTAAATTCTGATGTGGACTCCCCTTCTAATGAATGTATTCAGCTTCTTTAAGTTAAGATGTGATAGTGTGCTCATATACACACATACAGCTTGTCCCTGTAAAGAAGTACTGCCAATAGAATAGGACTCTTGGGAGCAGATAAACATGAACCTATTGGCCCCATGCCTAATGGCAGGTGTGGGCTAGGGGGTATAAAGCACAGCATTGAGCTGTAGAGCAGTGGAACTGTGCTCTCTCTTTTGGGATGTGTAGGGAAGACAGGGTGGTCACTGAATGCAGACTTCAGATTCTTACAGCAATGCTCTAAAATCTAGTACAAAGCCTTCCTAGAGATGGTTACTCCTACAAAAGCAGGGTAAAGACTTTTTAATACCCCTGAATTTGAAAGAAAAAATAAATACGCAGTTGTCCCAATACTTCTGTCCATGTAATGCATAATATTTGAAAAATAAATATACTTATAAAGTATATTGTTATTAACAGTGTTGTTTTACTGTCTATTTGCTTGTACCCTGCTCTGTACATTCATTTACAACATAATATTTATGCATTCAACATAGAAAGATGATCAACCTTGACCAGATTAGTGCTTCACTGCACTCACCATCAAACCTTGACTTCAAGATGTACTCTTTATAGAACTTCTTTCCATTCGGTGGTTTCATGGCGCTGCAGATTTTGGTGGTGTTGGGACACACCGCTTGTCTCATATGGTGCATGGCATGGGCCATTGCGTACACAGCATTCACCACGAACATGATCTTGGATTCTTGTTCAAATTTGCCATCTCGTAGTGAATGCTTCCCACAGTGGAAGTCATGCAGGCTGCACTGAAAATTGTTCTCCCAGAACTCACGGAACCAGGGGTTGCGCGTGTTGTTGTAAGGATTTAGGCTCAGGAAGTATTCTGCGAACTCAGGGATTGGGTACGAAGCAAGTTCAATGGTGAAAGCTCCATCTGCCACTGATTCACTGCCCCTCACCACACTCTCCTGGGCTCCCCAGCCATCGCTGGCCACCCAGATGAAGGAAACATTCATTCGGTTCGCCGCAACTAGAAGCTCCCTGGCATCCTCGCTTCTGGTGAAGAGGATCACCACTTTTGCATTCGATTTCTGTAACAGCGACCTGATCACGCCTTCATAACTGTAGCGGTCCATGGAGCGGCTAACCTTCGCAGATGTCGCGATGCAGATTTGCAAGGCCCTGGCCTCCTGCTGGAAAGCATCGATCCCAGTCTCTCCATAGTCACCCTCTGAGGCTACAGTGGAAACGTAGGTCCAGTTAAAGTAGCGTAGGATCTCAGCCATGGCTTTAGCCTGGTAGAAGTCTGGTGGTACTGTCCGGGCAAAGTAGTCATAGCGTGACTTATCGCTAAGCTTAGCGCTAGTTGAGGCGTAGCTGATCTGAGGAATCTGGAAAAGTCGCAAGAGATTGGCCACCTGCAAGAAAACAGAGAAAGATCTTTTGAGTGGAAATGAAGACCTATAGCAATGTTCTACTTTCACGCTAGATTAAATATGCTAATTATGGATGAAATAGTGCTGAATAGTGCTTTGACTCCATAAAACAAGTCCCTGAAATGAACATCTACCATGTTCCATGTAGTTCTTATACAGAAGCATTCATAAAATGACTTGCAGCTCTAAAGGAAAAATTTCACTCCTTAAGTAAGACACATTTCATCAGGACGGTTAGCCATGGGCATTTCTTACAAACCCACATAGCCTAACAGTGAATGTTTATTACAGCCACAGGGTTAGTTCAGATCACCTTTAGAGCTGTCAAACATGGTAAAGAAAACTCTACGTTTTGCAACTCTACATGATGTCTAAATATTTGTGGACACCTCTTCTGATGAATGCATTCAGCTACTTTAGGTTGTGCCCATTGCTGTGACATGTGCAGATAAGCAGATAAACATGAACCTATTGGTATTGTGTTTAATGCCAGGTGTGGGCTAGAGGGGTATAAAGACCTCCAGCATTGAGCTGTGGAGCAGGGAACTGTGTTCTCTGAAATGGCCGTGCTTCATCCAATGTATTTGGGATGAGTTAGGAAGTGGCAGATGAAGTGGGGTGGTGATCATTCAACATCCTGGGCCCTATTTTGTTGCTGAATGCAAACAAATCCTCACAGCATTTACATTTACATTTACATTTACGGCATTTAGCAGACGCTCTTATCCAGAGCGACTTACAAAGTGCTTTGCTATTTACCCAAGAAAACCTTAGCTAGTTAGAATAGACTAATAATTCAAAAGATACCTCCAAGCTTAGACATTACTAAACACAATACAATAAGGCGACCATAGAACTATTCGTCCAAGTACTCTCTGAAGAGGTGGGTCTTCAGTCTGCGTTTGAAGACAGCGAGCGACTCGGCCGTTCGGACACCCAGGGGAAGCTCGTTCCACCACTTTGGTGCCAGGACAGAAAAAAGCCTGGACGCTTGTCTTCCGCGGATTTTGAGGGATGGCGGGTCAAGCCGAGCCGTACTTGAAGCTCGAAGGGCTCTTGGTGCGGATCGGCTTTTGACCATTGCCATCAGATACATAGGGGCTGGTCCGTTCTTGGCTTTGTAGGCCAGCGTCAGTGTTTTAAATCTAATGCGGGCAGCTACAGGAAGCCAGTGGAGAGAACAAATATTTGTGGACACCTCCACAAATATTTGCAAATATTTACAGCAATGCTCCAAAAATTTGTTAAAAGCCTTCCTTGCACAGTAAAGACGCCAACAAAAGCAGGATAAACTCTTTTTTAATACCCTTAATTGTGTAAGAAACAATGAATGAACAGGTGTCCCAATACTTTTTTTCCTACAATGTTTATGGCCACTGTTAAGAAAAAAAAACCTAAAACATTTATCTCCACTCTTCATTTTTTCTCTTGGTTTTTTGACATAATTTGAAAGTAAATCTGACAAACATGAATAATGGACAAACAGAAATGCCCTAAAATGACTTCCATGTTGGCCCCACATGTGAATGCCCACCAGGGTCAGTGATGGAACCAGGAGGCCCCATCTGGGTTGTGCACTAATTTAGGCAGCCAAATTGGGTCCCATTAGCAACACATGTACAAACCCATTTAGAGCCAATGCCCACCTGGAACCCCCCCAGCCTATGTTCCACCCATGTGAGCACCACATGAGCATGTTGGCTGGGGGTTGTGGTTGTTTTTTTGTGAGCCAGTGAAAATGTTCTGCTAACCCAATGTTTCTTCTGAAAATTAAGGGTACTAACCAGTTCTGTTATTCTATATCTATACCCCTCAAGGTTAATTAATTAGAATTAATTTTAGAAAGTGCTTTTTACAATGGATATCGCCACAAAGCAGCTTTTCAGAGATCTTTTGAGAGAGCCAGTGGCGACAGTGGCAAGGAAAACTCCTTCAGATCAAGAGGAAAAAACCCTGAGAGATCCAAAACTTAAAAGGGGAATCAGTTCTCATCTGGCCAACACTGGATAGCACAACAGATAATAGATATAAAACATGGTCAAATTGAGTAAGATAATGTGCAAGCCATGAAGATGTGAGTGAGTGCAAGACACCAGGCATTTAGCAAGGTGACCTTAGACTCACATGTGCTCCTGTTACATATGCAGTGCTTTTCCACTGAGATCATACAAGTTCCTGTGCCAGCAAAATCGTGCACTGTAAAGGAGCTCAATTATTTCATTAAATAGTAGGTCTTTTAATACAACACTTTTAATATCACACTTCTTAAAGCAACATTACTCTACTACCTCAGTCCACATGCTTCTTTCACTTCAGATGACGCTTCTGTACATCTCAGCTTGTCTGGAAATGCATGTATCCTTTAGAAGTGGCTCAAAGCACAAATTATGCTTCCAGACTGTCTGGGAAACTTAGGAGCAAGAAATATCAATTCTTGCATAATGCTGCTTTAACTTCTTCTTATTATCTTCTTCTGGCTTACACTGAAGGTTTGTTAGTGTTCTGAATAACTCCTTTGTTGTTTGTCAGTCCTTTGTCAGTTTCTGCACACAGTCAGAGGTGTAGATGAACTCATCTCAGACACCTGGGCCTCTCAGAGATGATGTTGCAAAGCTAGATCTGCATTATTCTGTACAAAGAATACATTAAATGAAACTCAAAAGACTCCTCATCTCAGCTGTGTGTCACCACGCTCTACAGTAGAGCCTACTGACCAGGCTTCGCCTCAGGCCCTTCTTCAGAAGCCTAAGGGGAAGGCCGCATGATCACGCCATATAAAGGAGGGAAAGGACATGTTCTGCTTTTGGCCTGTAGCACTTTTTTCACTATTTATCATTTCTCTGCACTTCTCTGCTGGTGACTGCACTTTAATTTAATGTGTTAAGGACATATATAGAGGTAAAGGTAGTAGAATACCCACTATATGGACAAAAGTACTGGGACACCTTCTTGTTTATTTGTTTCTTCTGGAATCAAGGGTATTTAAATTTAAAAAAAAGCTTATCCTTCTTTTGTTGCTGTTGCTGTCAGAATTTGATTGCATTCAGAGACAAGAGCGTGAGTGATCACCCCCTTACCTCATTATCAGAATCACCATCATTCCAGACAACCCTATGCTCCACTGCTCCACAGCTCAATGTTGGGAGGCTTTATACCCCTTTAGTCCATGTCTGGGATTAGGCATGGTGCCAATAGGTTCATGTTTATCTAGTCCAGAGAGTCTAATTCAATTGTCAAAATGTATTTTCAGAGAATAGACAAATGGTGTGTTTGTGCATTTGCGCATCTGTGTCAGCAATGGGTGCAACTTAAAGTAACTTAATGCATTCAATTAAAATGGTGAATACTTTTGACAGTGTAATACAGAGCTACCTCAGTGTCAGTGTCCCTAGTATCATAACATTGCATTTGCCTGCATTTATGCTTCATGAATTAATTCTCAGCAAATGAATTATATATACTGTACATTCACAAACAAAGAACAAGTCTGCTGTGGGTTTTAAATTACTGATTTTAAATCTGTTATTTACATCAATTTTAATGTTTGAGCACAAAATTACCATAAAAATAAGTTGGAATAATTCATGATCTGTGCCATTCATCAAAAACACAGGCATGGCATATATCACACTAAATCATTTAGACTGAATAAATCTATTAAACACCTCAGTATGCACTCACAGGGCCACACTGTGCCAAATCAGTTGCATCATGTTAAGCCATTTTCTACATTTCTTAAGGAGAGACCGACATGAAGAGTTCAGCATACATTTTTTATAGGTGTTGCTATAGAAACAGTCAGAAAGGGAATGAAGAGAAACAGAGAGGTTAATGTTGAAAAAGTTGGCTTCCCGGGAGGTTCCTCAGTTCCATAGAGATCAGCTTTACTAGGAGTTTATTGTCATATGAGATTATCTAAAAAATCTTCCCTGCTTAAGTAGGCCTGACAGCCCCTATTTGATTAGGCTATGTTTGGAGACAGCTGCCAGGGCAGTTTTTGAGAGTGAATGAGAGTTGTTTTTCTTTGCACCCTTCTCCAAAACCATAAACATGTTTGCATGATGCCAGACTAGAGGCTGAGACGAAAGCAGTTTTAAAAAGATAAATCTCATTTACAAGATTTGTTAATGAAAGCCTATTTAAAAAGATCCCATACTGTGAAAGAGACATGCTCAAAAGTAGAGGTCTCAAGCTGGGTTCTTACTAGGCCACAGCTCTGCAGAAATTCTCAAACATGTAATACGACTCACAAAGGCCTTGTTTATTAGCTGATCAGTTGAACTAGGTGTGGTTAGTGAAGAGGAACTTAAGTCTGGGGTGTTGTGGCCCACCAGGGCAGGTTTCTGACTCATGCGATCTATTGATTCTATTGCTGGTGTGATATCAAACTCTCATACTGACACGTTTTTGCACCATTAGAAAATACCATCTACTCTTTAAATTATGAATGGATCAATAAAATGATGTTGCTTTGCAATGTACAACTATATTGTTGTGTGATGTATATTATTTACCATATAGCAACATGTTAGCAACACCATAGCAACCACTTGGGATACAATAGCAACAAACCTGCAACACCATTGCAACCACTTGGGATACCATAACAACCACCTAGCAACCAATTAGCAACATTGTAGCAACCACCTGGGATACCATAGGAGCCACTTATCAATACCACAGCATAGCAACCAGTTCACAACAACCACCTTGAATACATATAAACAACTTAGCAACACCATAACAACCACTTGGGATACCATATCAACCACCTAAAACACCATACTACTTGGAAGTGGGAACCATTTTAGCCATTTTAGAACCAATTTTTCTAGTATATATTATTTTTTCATATTATGGAAATATGAGGTATTGCTATAACAGTTACATATATGTACAATATTGCATTTCATCCAGCTAATTGCATTCTTACTGATGATTGAGTGCTTTTCGCTTTAAAAATGATTATTTCTGACCTATTAAAAAAAGATTAATTCATTCTCTTTAAAGCCACACCACCGGTCTTACTTTTCTTACTGTCATTTTACATGCTTTCAGCTGTCCAACCGTGTGCTCTATGCTATTCTCCTGTCTCCTGGCTAACCACTCTGCTAAAAAATAAAGACAATAAGAGACCAGCAAAGCCCAGCATATTGTGTTTGACCGCTGCTCACTAACAATGGAAGCTGATATGCTGGTCAGAGATATTCACTCCAGGTACCGAACTCACTGTGACTGTCTGCTCTGTAAGAGCAGAGGAAAAATCCATGTTCCTGACAAGAACCGGTGAATAAAATTGCTTCTGAGTCTGGAGAGCTAAAGGTTGATGGATAGCTAATCTCCATCGCTTGCTCTCTACAGGACTCTCCAGAGTGCCGTAAGAAAAAAGTGGCCTTACGCAACAGAATGCGAGGTGTTTTTGACAAAGCATGCACTGTACCCCAAAGGCAAGCATATGACTCAGATAACAATCTACCTCAATCACAACATCTAGTGTGAAAAATGGCTCCCGGTGCACAAACAGCTCAGGGTAAACAGCAAGCAGTCAGAACTGAAAGGTTAAAGCGTAAAAAGCAGAACTGAAACATAAAACTTGGAAAACACTCTTAGACATTAATCAGAAATTCCCTCTTCAAAATAAAGGGTTTTTTTGTGTGATGCCATAGAGGAAGCACTTTTTTGTAAAGAAGTTGTAAGCATGAAGAACCTTTAAATTGGTAAGCAGTTAACCATGGTTAACATTGTCTTCTTTAAACCTTCAAAACTTTCTGCACACATGCATCTCTCTTACCAAAACACTTTGTTATGGATCCAAAAATGGTTCTTTGACGGCATTGCTAAGAACCTCTAGTGCAGAGTGTACAGAATTGAGGGACTGTTATGAACACAGTCTAGATGTTCTTCTTTAACCCTATCAGTATCAGTTCTTCAACCCTTTAACCCTCTTTAAAGCTACAGTAGCAGTGCTCAAAGACCCTTAAATGAAAAGCTCTGTTATGCCACAACAAAAACATTATATTCGCAAAAAGAATGTCAGTTTTACTGAGCAGAGCATTTCAATCCAATTGATTAATGCTGATTAGCTTTGGGTCGCTTCACCACCATGCTGGATGGTGCTGAGTGGCTTAAACGCATTAGATATGGAGCTCATACCTTCTCTCACAGACTCTACATCCAGCTGACAGCCTCACATTCAATTAAGTAAATTAGTGCGTGAGTGCTACGCGGATTTGCGGCTGGAAAGTTGAGTGGATTATTCCAGGAAAGAGGATGACTCTTGAACTAAGAGAGCTGCTTTTGACATTTGACTATGAACATGACATTTATCTCATATCCATATATAGTCATGCAGGACCACACTTCATCCATGAGGAACGATTTTCACATAAAAGAGAACAGACAAAGAGCAACAAGGCAGCGGAAAGCAGGCTGGCAGTCCACTCATGTCTCATTCCTTCACTCAGCAGCCAGGGGTGGCACACTGTCACCTACTCTCCAGCTCCACAGCCTGCACCGCCACTGCACTGCCACTTTACTAAGAGAAGAGCAGACACACTCACAGTGGTGTGGAATACAGACAGAGTAGGGAGGGAAAGAGAGAGGCAGAACTTGTTATTTTTTTATATTTAAAAAATGATATAAAATGTATGTTTTATTTCTATATTCTCTATATGACAGCTGTAGCACTAGGTGCCATGCAAAGAGAAACACTGCCAATAACGTGCACAGAATGATAGAAGTCATGACAGAGTAAGTCATCAATGTCAGAGGCTTTCTGGTTGTAAACGCAATGTCCTGAGTGTAATTAATGACAGCATGTGAAAAACAGACATGTTTAAATGGAAAAGTGAAACAGACTAATTAAACTTAGTGTAAGAAGCTGCTTCTGTCCTCAGACAGACTAGAAAAACCTTCCACACAGAGGGAGGACTGGTCAGCATGTGGAAGTTTCTGTAAACAATGGGAAAGACACAGAGAAGTCTTCGGATGGTAAAATGGTAGAGCGAGCAGCATATTGAATGCAAAAAAATCCATAAAAGGCTGATAATTTTACTGTGTCTCTAGTACATTACTTCCAAAATACTGTATTAATGTAATATAATTTAAAAATATATATAGTATTAATAAATATATAATACACTTCTTCCAAGGTGTTGTGGCATGGACTGTATTAGGTGACAGAAGGTGTTTAATATAGAGCTTAACTACAGTCTACAGTGGTGGTCTCTTCTGGCATCAGTGGCCTGTTGGGCACCACTGTTACGCTGTTGGGAGGCACTCAATGTGAGCGGTCTCAGAAGACTCAGAGATTTACGAGATGCTACAATCTGACGAGTGGTACAGAGAAATTGGCATGCCACTGTGAACCAGTTAACCTCTATAATGAGAACCTTCCATCACTTCCAATACAGTCCCTGCCACAGGGTCTCCCTAGTGTCATCTGAGCCAGGGATGGTTATTATTATGTTTACTGTAAAAGTAGGGGAACCCTTTATGTGCTATAAAGACCATATAGAAGAAAATGTGAAGAACCTGTTAAAGAGCCAGAGAGCCATTCAAGTATTTTATCCCATTCTTTGCTTTGTCATTCTATATAGAAGCATTGAATAACCATTTGAGTCGGATCCTTCACCCAATCACAAGCCCATTATTTGTCTAAATAAATCCAGCCATTAAAGAATAACTTTATCATTCATTCCTGCTCACAACTGAACCTTCCCTAAACATCTCCTCCATGCTCTTCTTCTTCTTCTCTCTCTCATAGCTAATGCAGTGCTATCATATCCTCAGTCATGTTTTGCTTAGGGCTATGTAGTGTTACAGTGCAACTGAATGAATGGATCCATTTTAGGATCATCTAAATATATTTCAGCAGAGCACTGAGGCTGCAGATGGAAGGAAAGAAGGTGAGGCATGAAAGGCTGATAGAGTAGTGAAGGTAAAAGGAGAAGGGCAGAGTAAAACTGAGATGATGCTACATACAGGAAGACATTCCAAAAAAAGATGGTTTAAAGGGTAAACAGAAAAGAAGCATATGACCAGGAGTGGGAAGAGTGCTGAAAACTACACACAGATGATTCAGTGCTTTATGGTTTCTCTGAGCCCAATAAACAGCCATAAACTAGCTTACATTAGCTGAATTAGCTTAATAGGCTCTCATACCCAAAATATTCAACATTTCACACACACAATTCAGGTTAATTTAAAGACTAGGTTTAGGCTACATTTAGGTTAGAATTGGGTTTAGCTGTAGTGAGAGTTGCTTTGTACAACTCTCTTTTCAAACCCAGAAGAATTGGATGGAGCACCATCATTCCAGAGAGCACAGTTTTCCACTGCTCCACAGCTTAATGCTGGAGGCTTTATACCCCTCTAGATGCCAGCATGTTAGAGAGAGAAAAAGAAGAACAGGCAAAGAAAGAGAGGGAAAAGAGAGAGCAGAGAGAAAAAGACTCGAAGAGACAAACAGCCCGATGGACTGCCAGAGCAAGAGGAGGAGAGAGAGAGACAGAGAAAGAAAGAAAAAGACAGACAGAGAGAAGCAGAGTGAAAGATTGGACAAGACAGACAGACCACTGAAGTGGAAGAGAGGGTGAGAGACAGAAAGAGAGTGTATGTACATCTTCCATTTATATCCTTTTGTAAAAATAAAAAGTCTTTATTTTAATCATTGCTATTTTTATTCTCTACTACTGTCACTTATTTTGTGATTATTGTTACTTTTATTGTTCTGTAATTTTGTTGTTATTATTGTTTGTAATGTTTTTGTAATGCTTTGGCAACATTGTTGTCATTACAGTCAAGCCAATAAAGCGTCTTTAAATCTTGAGAGAGAGAAATATCAGAGGAGACAGATAGAAGAAGAAGAGAAGGTGTGAGAGACAGAAAGAGAAAGAGGGTGAAAGAGAGACAGAAAATACACGGGAGAGAGAGAAACAAAGACATACAGAGGAAGAGAGACAGAGAGTGAACAGACAACAAAGAGAGAAAGACAGAGAGAGACAAAGAGATCTTGCTGATTTACAATTTACAATTTACTATTTACAGTAATACAGCTGTTTTAGTCAAATATGTATGCAGATATAAATGTATGTATATAAAGTATATGTATATAATATTTTACATGATTTTATCATTATTTTAATTCATTATCATTTCGTTCTATTGTCGTAACTCTGTCATTATTGTTACTGCTATTAATAGACAGACAGAAGAGAAAGTAAAGGTGTGAGAGACAGAAAGAGATGATGAAAGAGGAAGAGGGTGAAAGAGAGACAGAAAACACATGGGAGAGAGACAGGGAAAGAGAGACATACAGAGGAAGAGAGAGACAGAGAGGGAGAGAAAGGGGAAAAGTAACCTCAGACCGTGGCTGATGTGTGTCTTGGAGATGTCATGATTTTTTTTTCAACATGAAAAGCCCATCTGCTCATCCCTGTGGACGGCCTCTGTCTTCCCCTCCTGCAACAGCTCTCTATTCCCTTTATTCCCATTGCAGGACAAGAAACATAGGACATCACACGCACACACACACACTCACAAACGCAGGCACACTTGAAAACGCACACACACAGAATGCCAAAGAACCCTAAACACACCAGAATGCCAAAAGGACACACAAGCATAGATGTAGAAATCACATTAAACCATATGAAAGGAGGGATGACAGTAAATGATTATGGTGTTGCTACTGGTTATGACATCAGTTGTCTGACCGGAAAACCCAAACAGACACAAAACACACACAGGCTTTGCATTTTTATGACAGTAAAAAGAGAGAATGGCAGGGTGGTCTTATCTGCACTGTTTCCTCTGACAGTGATCCAGCCACTGAGGAGAAATCAAAGCTGAACCATGTTTGGTCCAAGAAAAATCATTTTATTAAAGCAGTATTATGTAGTATTTTTGCTTTTGAATAACTGCTTCAAAATCATGGTGATGCTCCACTCACCTGTAATAAGGAGAATAGCCTTTCTGTTGTTGCTACTCTGTGCTAAGCATGCCCATACTGCACTGTGTAACATTGGTAAAGCAGGCAGGATAATGCTCATAAGATGTGTATGCCTGTAATATGACTCTACCTCCTCAGTCCACATGCTTCTTTCACTTTCAGTGATGGCTCTGTAACTCTGAGCTCCTCCAGAAATACATGTGTAAAGTGTGTCCTTTAGGGGAGGCACAATTTACAATTCCTCACTGTAGGGGGAGCCCAGGAGTAAGAAATATCAATTCTCCATAATGCTGCTTTAAATAACTAAATAATTTTTTGCTAATTAAAGGTTTTGAGTTTGAAGAACCTTTATAAATTATCGAACATACACATAATGTAAGGATGGAGTCAGAGAGAGTGTGAGAGTGAGCAGACGAGAAAGTGAGAGACAGAGAAAGAAAAAGAGATCTTGTTGCTTCACTATTTACAGTAATACAGCAATTGTTTTAGTATATATGCAGATTTATACTATTTTTAAATGTATATAATGAATATATGTATACATTTTGATGTAGTATTATTTTAATCATTATTTTCATTATCTAGTTCTATTGTTGGAATTATTGTTGTCATTTCTGTTGCTAATTGCGCAACACTGTACTCATCACAGTCATGCCAGAAAAGCTACTTTAAATCTTGACTCTTGAATCTGGAGAGAGAGAGCAAGAGCGAGAGAGAGAGAGTAAAAGAGGAGAGCAAAAGAGAGATCAAGAGGGACCAATTAAAGCCAAGACAGAATGTTGTTAAGAGTTCTCACTCTGTCCAGCATCTAGGTAAAAAGAAATACCCAGCATTCCTTCAGAGTGTGGTGGTCAGTGTGTGACAAATGCCCTGCCTGTGAGGCTAACAGCTCCAGAGCTAATGAAGATGGCACGTACAGAAGCGAGTCTGACACTGATGCTGATCCTGTAGAAAAGCCTCCTTGAGTGCCATGAGCTGTGCATCCCATCAGTAAGGCAGGATTCACCACATCAGGGCGTGAGAAGTCTGGTTGCCTGGCAACGGCGGTGGATGTGTTCGGCCAGGTGGAAATGTGACCCGCTTAGACAGAAAAGAGCGGATCTCTTAATAAAACTCCAGCGCTGCAGATCGGTCTCCGTTGCGCTCTCCCCCTCTCTCTTTTTTGGCATGAAGAATAAGCTGGTAACTGTTGCATTTCTATTTTGTAGATCCTTGAGTGGATACTGCTTCCTGCCACTGTAGCCCAAACCTGCTAAGTAGTTTAAGGAATTTGTCTCACTGTGAAAAATAACGGTACTTTTAGCATATATAATGTATCTTAAAATATCACATCACACAGCACACAATGCTGACATACAATCATGTGGAAAGAATTAGGAGACGCAAATAAATATTTAGTTAATTAAAAAATATGAACATATCAATATTTAATCTTCTGCCAAACAATATCCAGAGATCATTGTGTATGTGTCATGATGTAATTGCATCCCCCTTTAAAACACATTACATTACATTTATTTAACAAAAAATTTAGCTAAAAAGATGAGTGACATTTTGGACACCCTATGCCCTAACCGCTGGTATTCCCAACCTTGGCTGAAAAAGCCTTAATTAGACGTTTTCTGTTACTATTTATATAAGCAGGACAGCCTAAATTTCTAAATGTTCTGATACCTTTTTAAATACCTTCCCAGACTCCTATGCATCTAGGGTGGCCTTGTGGGCGGTCTTGGAGATTCCTGAACAGTTTTTTGCTTTTCCAGCTCAAGTACACCTGATTCCATTCACCAGTTAATTGACATGTTTAGTAGGTCTGCTAGAGCAGGGATATCATCAAACTATGTTGATCTCCAGCCTCCTTTGCCCACCCCTGATCTACACCCTTCTTTCTGAAGGCCTCAGAAAGCTCTCTGGATCTCTTCATGGTGAAACCACTCACCTCAACAACACCTCAAGCCAACCAAACTAAATGTCCGGTGTTTACATGAGACAGGCTCCTCCAGAATCCTCTCTAACCATGTTCTAATCAAGTGCAGCTAAAATGCAATTTGGGTATTTTAAGTAGTTATAAATGTGGGGATTGTGGGAGACATTTCTTCAGCTCTATGTGTTAAGTTATATTACCTCCATCTCCCAGTATCGTTCACATGACAATCAAAGATCCATATTTTTAAGTATGTATGAGGTGTCCTAATTTTCCCACATGACTGTAGGTGTTTAGTTGTACATCCAGAGCTTGTACGGTACAATTTCCACAGAAGAGCATTGACACTAGAACGGGACACTCTGGAGCTTAAGGTCACCCTGCCCAAAGCTAAATATGAACTAGAAGGGTATACAGCTCCCAGCACTCAGCTGTGAAGCAGTGGAGCTGCGCTGTCTGGGGTGATGGAGCTTCATTCAACACCTTTGGGATGAGCTGGAGTGGCGTTTGTGATCCAGAACTAATCATCCAACATCAGTACCTGACCTCACTAATGCTCTTGTGGCTAAATTTAAACACTTCAGGGACACTTCAAGTCTTCTGAAATCAAACAGAGTTGACCTATCCATGTTCTGACCACAAATGTAGCCTTTCATAGCTGCAACTGTTGCTAGGCTGAAAAAAGGATTAGAGAATTCCGGTAAAACACGAAGAGTAGGGTATAAACACCTACTGGATATTTAAAGTATGAATATTTAATACACTACATGGACAAAAGTATTTGGACATATGGGCCTTCATTGTTTCGTCTGAAATCAAGGGTATATAGAGCTAATTCTGCTTTTATTGGAGTTTATATTATCCAGGGAAGGCGTTCTACTAGATTTTAGAGCATTGCTGTGAGGATTTGATTGCATTCAGCACAGTAGTAAGATGTGGAGTCTGTAGATAGCCCAGAAAGTTTTGTCTTCAGTGTTCCACGTTGGTCCCATATATGGTAGGCCACCAGGGTTACTGATGGGACCAGGAGGGGTTAAACATGGCCCCCATCTTGTTTGAATACTGCATAAGGGGCATAGATGTAAGATTAAAGTGGGCTGTAATGATTGGTTCCCAGTAAAAATGCATGCACAAACCCACTCAGAGCCCATGCCTACCTGGAACCCACCTATCCCACGTTTCACCCATGTGAACCCCACATAAGCATGTTGGCTGGGTCACCATCACACCTCATCCCTAGCTTTCCAACTCATCCCAAAAGTATTGGATGGCACACCTTCCATCATTCCAGAGAACACAGTTCTACTGCTCCACAGCTCAATTCTGAGGGGCTTTATACCCCTCTAGCACATGCCTGGCATGCTGTGTGTGTGCATTTGTACATCTGTGTCAGCAATGGGTGCAACTTGAAGTATACGAATGCATTCATTAGAAAGGGTGTCCCCAAATATTTGGACATATAGTGTATGAATTGTAGACTTTCGCTGCTGTCAATTGTTCAACTGTACAGTTTGAGGAGCTTACAAGTAGTACTGTAATAATTTCTTTACACATTTCTCTTTGGTTGAAGTGTTTTATGCATGACCTAGAAGATGATGTGTAACATTAGGGATGTCCTTAGACTAAACGTTGGTAACTGCACTGTTTGTTTGTGCTTGTGTTAAACACAATATAATAAAACTGTTTAAGAATGCATGAAATGGTTTTTTTATTTCTTAAAAAAGCTGGGTTTTGCATCGGGGCTTAACTGACTTCAAATGGTTTTCAGAAGGACTGAAGATTAAAGACTCTTAACTATACAGAAGTGTAGCCTCCTTTCATGCTGTTTTGATAAACAACTTTCATCTGGGAGTGTGCAGCATATGCTTATGAAAAAGAGGGGGAAAATGAGAAATACAGTAACAAATGAACAGTAACTAGACACTATAAACGTTAAGAAGACTGATGAATCTTCTACCTATGAAGAATCACTAACAGAAGCATGCAAAAGAGAGACGAAGGAACAAGTGACTGAGTTAGTAATGCTTTACATGCTTTTTAAGATCACCATGCTTGCATGACCCTTTCACACTTTCACTTTTCACATTTAATGGTGATTGGAAGACGGTACATGTAAACACAAGCCCAATTTCACAATTGCACAATATCACAAGTCAAATTCCACTAATGCTGACACAGCAGTTTACCTTCACAAAACCCATTACAATTACCCAGAAAATTCTACAATTGGCATTCTATAATTTGCATTTAGCTGAAACTGCTGAACTGCCACAGTTGGACCATTCAGCAAGGCACAGGTCAAAATGCACTATGCCATGGTACACTATGCCATGGTACCCCTGAATCAGACAGGGTTAACTCTCTTCAGGGGTGACATGGCATGGTGGACCCTGCACTCTGACCTTGGCTTTCTAAGGTGGGATATGCAAGGAGAAGACTGTTGTTGTACTTTGGTTATACAAGTATAATGAGAATGTAGGTCTCTCTTAAACTGACACTATTGTTTCATTGGGTAAACAAAAGTGTTAACCTGATACAGTTTATCCTGTGCACATTTTCTACCAAGTAACATTGGATCCTCAGAATTATGAGGCTTTGTATGAATATGAATATCATAAAATTGGCAACCTTAACAAAACAGTCCAGCAGGTTTTGTCTAATGTGGTAGTTAATGTGGTAGTAGATTAACAGTATCTGGTGTTGGTATATACTAATGCTATATAGTAAAGTATATGCTATAGTATAGATTGGAATATACATGAATGCTATGTTCTTGTATTGTAGTTCTTATATTATTCACAAAAATAGTGCAGATAATGCTTCTATGCGTTGGTTTTATACTGTCCAGTTTTTAGGTCTGTTGTTCTTTGTGATGAGGACATCATGTCCTGTTTGCTGGGATTGTCATGGTAAGTATGAACTTGTGTTTCCTGATAAATGACTGTTTTATGGCCACACTGCATTAATGATGCAAAGCACAGACATCACCAGTAAAAGCACAAAAGACACATAGCCACGAGCAGGCCTGGGCCTGTATCTCACACAGCTAAAAGGGGAAAGAGCATTTTTAGGCTTCATTTGATAATGAAAGGTTTTTGTGAGTGCTACCATCATATTATGGCCAATCAAAATCATTACACTACAAGCTACAGCTCAGTATATCAATCAGCCAGACCACCAGTACAAAACATTTCAAACACCTTTCAAAGTGAATTTTCATACCTAGGTGGTATGAGTGGAGTATGCTGTTTTCTGCCCTTTCCTAAAGTCAAATACAAACTTAAATGCCACCATGTTGTTTTACAACACCCATACAACTATTGTTTAAAGGCAGGTCAACTTAAAACAATAAGCTAAGTGATAAAGGCATTTTGAGTTAGCCCAATTACAATTAGTAAAATATTCTTCTATTTTGCATTTTTAAACTCAAAAACATTAGCAAATGTTACTGCAGCTGAAATATTAAAAAAAACATTAGCAAATGTTACTGCAGCTGGAATATTTAAAAAACATAAGCAAATGTTACTGCAGCTGAAATATTAAAAAAACATTAGCAAATGTTACTGCAGCTGAAATACAAAAAAAAACATTAGCAAATGTTACTGCAGCTGAAATATTAAAAAAACATTAGCAAATGTTACTGCAGCTGAAATACAAAAAAAAAACATTAGCAAATGTTACTACAGCTGAAATATGTAGTACGATTTTAGTCTGTGTTCACTCCCTTTAATTGATTTAATGCTTATTCCCATATGCAGGTTATAAATCCCTCTATGAAGGTCTTCTTATTTTCAGACTCCTAAATCATGGAGCTGTAGTGTTAATAGGATTACAACTGATCTTTTGTCTTTTGACAAGCAGTCAGTTAGACAGTTGCACCACTCTAGAGCTGTGAAACATGCACATTCCATTTACTCAGAGCTGTGTTTACAGGGGATGTTCTAACCCACAGATGGGAATAACAGTAAACAGATCAATGCGATGGGCACAAACTAAAAATTATACAAAATACTTTAAGCAATTTCAGCTGCAGTACATTTACTAATGTTTTAATGCTCATGTGTATTGTCTACTAATGGACTTATGTAGATGCAGGACTAAAAAATTGAGTTAGTGCAAAAAATGGCAAAACAGGCTATGTCAAAATGTTAAGGTAAATGTCTACTGCCACATCAGATCATCCAAAGTATTGCTTTAGTTTACTGTGTTTGCTGCTTTGTGTTTACTGTGTTGTTTTTCTTTATTTCCACTGTCCAATTTGAACATGGTTGTCTTCTTAGGGCAAAAAGGGTGCCTGCTGCGAGTGGATACATGCTTTACAGTGAAGGGTGTTGCAGTAGTGATTGAGTTCATGTGAGTCCTGCATTGTTGTTGATATGTACACACCTTACTATTCTGCATCACCCTAGGGCAGTGTTGGGAAGTGTTAGATTAGGTAGGATAATGACTGCACTGCTGGCAAACAATCTGTCCTGCAAAATCTACTTGGGTGGCTGACCCATTTATTTTACCTTAAAAAAATGCCTTTCAGGCAATGCCACTAGGTATGTACCCTTGCGATGCCCTGAGTGTTCAGTGTACTCAGGGGGCCACCCCATCTTACTCAAATCTTCCAAAAACCCATCCACATTTCCACACCACTGTTCTTTCAGCATAAGCCTTTACTAGAGAGAGTCACATCAGGAGTCAAGAGCTGCAACACATTACCCTTATGTTCAAAGTCATTTTATTTTGTGTTTTTTATCTTTTGGAACTGCTAGTCACAGGGTACCTTTATTAGCCGTTTGATATGCCCTATTATGACTCAGATCTTACTCAAACTAAATAAACCTCAATAGTCAAAATAGATCCCTGATAACGCAATAAACGTAATACATGTTTTCTTTCAGCCTGGTGCTCTGTTGTTCTGTATATGGCTGGTGCGACAACTTAGACAGAACTGAACTGTTTGGCTTCATACACATCCAAGACATTTTACATTGTACAAAGGTATGCAGTACTTTGGTGACATAAGAAAGTTGTCTATTATGCCCAAGTGGCTCTATTAGTTAGTTTAATCTACAGGTTTATCATATCTACAGGTTACTGGCAGGACATCCAGTCTCATACAGTTCATGGAATAATGTCTGCTTAAAACAACAACAAGAAATCATAAGAAAACTTTAGCAGAACGACTGACATTCTAAACAAAGCCATCATAAGTGGACAGGGCCAAAAAAAAAGTGAATGGAGTCAAGTGCTTCTCAAAGACATACTGGGATCGAATTACTCAATCCACTTTCTGATGTGGTTTGGAACTCATACAGTCACAACACCTTTAGTGTGAATGCTAAAGCATCCTAATGCACCCCTGAAGACAATGAAGAACCATATAATTAACTGCATCATCACTAAAATGGCTTTGTGTAGCTTCTTTTAGTGTATTCTCTCTGGCTTGTTCATAATCTGAACTTTTCTTCATATGTGCTACAAATGTGTTACTTGCATGGTTGTGTGAACGGCATAAAACATCAACTCTGATTTCATTTTTTGTTTTTAACTTACAATGCGACAAATCTGAAATTTATGCAACATTTACAGAATACCAGCTCAATTTTTAAATTAAAACGTAATGTCATCAAAATGCCTGTCACAATGCCTGTATGGTTACACTTTCATTTAGCAGGCTGACAACGACAGAGCACAGAGCAGCGTATATATAAAATTTCATGGTGCCTTCCAATAGGAAAGAACAGGGTTCTTTTGGATATTTTGAAAAAGAACAAAGCAAAGAAGCCAAATGAGCTTCTTCTCGAATTTTAAGATATTTCTTAAAATATTGTTAAGGGTTCATGACAAATTTTCCAATCATATGAAAGGAGTCTGTTAATTATAGGCAAAGACACTGGACAGCTGTGTTTGTGTTGGATGAACGTGCCAGGTGGCGGTGGAGCGGGTTAGTTTAGCAGTGTAATCAGATACAGTCTATGTTCAGAAGACAAAACAACAATGTTAACCACCGAACCCAGAAAATCAAATTTGGAGAGTAAATCGGATTGGGGCCACTTTCACCTGCTGTGTTAACATAGCCTAGGTGTTTCTAACAGCTAGTAATTACAAAAAAAATGCAGTAATTGTGCACAGTACCCATTCTCCAGTCACAATATCCAATCACAACTGTTTACTGGGGATACACTTAAAATGCATGGAAAGGCCAGGTCAAATAGCTAGATATTTTGATGATTACTCAAGGAAGATGACAATACCAGGGCCTAAAACTGCACTGCAGCTGTTTTTAATGATGGATATTCTGCTAATCATAAGATCTTCTAAACTGCTCAGCACTAACAATTTATTTTATTAACACGTTATATGAAAAATTAACAGAGCAGGGTTTCCCAAAAGCCTTCCCTTAGCACAAATATCACAGTTAAGAGAGAGTCATCCCATTAATAAACAATCCTTATGTCACTGAAGATGATCTACAAACCACAACGATTTTTGGATACTAGGAATACCATGAAGCTTCTAGCAAACTGGGAATACCGTGAAGCTTCCAGGAAACTTGGGACACAAAGCTAGCTTCTACAAAGCTTTTGGGACACTGGACTAGTCAAGATACACTTTAATGTTGCTGTGAGCAAAACACAGCAACCACTATAAAGGTAAAGGTGTGTATTTGTCACTGTACTATGTACTGTACTATTTACCCATCTGTGGTAGCAAGGGCAGCTTGCAGAGCCCAGGTATCGAACCCACAACCATCAAGTCCGAGCTCTAACTGCTGAGCCACCACTGCCCAAACTGTTCAAGACAGCGGTAGTTTGCCGAGCCCGGGTATCGAATCTGCAATCTTGTCCCCAATAGTCCAGTGTTCTGACTACAGAGCCACCGCTGATTCTAGGGTCTGATACTGGCTTGAAAGGGATTGAGAAGCAGAGTATAACACTATGCTTACGCTCCATTCTCTCAAACGCCAAGTAGTCAGACCTACAGAAAAAATAAACAATAGTATAACGAAATACTGCAGTAACAGATAAACAACCCACACCTAATGCCTACACCCAGCCCACCCCCTTCATCCATATACTAACCACCCACTGCGTTAAAGACTAAGACTTATACTCGCACCCAGAGACTGTGTAGAAATCTGTGCTCAAGTCACTGGTGAGCATAAGAATCATTATCGCGGCCCCCATCCTTCTCTGGTCCACACTGGATAGCAAAACAATGACGATTTCTGAGAGAAATTAATAATAAAAATAAATTAATTAATATACAATAATGAACAACAAAAACCTAATCAATGGGAAGAGGTGTTAAGAATCATTTACCAATTCAATCAGAATCATTGTACACTGATAAAAGTATGAGATTCTTGAGTAGCTTTTGGAGGTTCTTCAGTTTAAAAACTGTGGCGGAACCTCTTAAGGTGCTTTACTTTTGACTTTACTTTTACTTTGAACAGTGTAGATCAGTAACTAATGTTAGAAGTCTATCAGGGCTTATCTAAAACAATATGAGAATGAAATCCACAGTGACTTCGCTTGATCTTAATGGTTCACAACTTCAGATGGTCAGGTGGTATTTTGCCAGTGCTAAATTCAGAGGCCCAATCCATGCAATGCTCATTTCTGGAACGATCTTTCGATGAGCAACACCAAGCAATGTGTTACTATCTTTCATGCTCTGTGTTGTCAGCTCTCTGTAGCTGTAAGCTTCTTAGTGTTAGTCTGATCAGAATGACAGCCTCATCGTTGCTAAAGCCTTTGTTAAGAAGAAGAAGATGGAGCTACTGTCTGGATGTGTGACAGATCCCCTGTACCCCTGCAGATGGGAGCGACAGAACGGAGTCTTTGCTAACGTCAAGAACCCTGCCCACACACACAGACATACACACAAGCAAGCCACACAACATCATCATCCCTTGACTACGCTTGGCTCTATCTCCAGCTGGAACACATGGACAACAACAGCCGCTGCTCACGGACAGCCAATAAAAGGCTAGTCTGGGTACCCTTCAGTCACTAGGGTAATAAAAGGGGTGGAACCTTTCATTTTGGATCTTTCTCTGAAGGGGTGGGGGGTGATAATTCTTCTCACCCGCAGACAGACACGATCTCCTGGTGCTTTCTCTCAGAAGGAGGCCAGACAGAATAACCTTTCGCCCAGTGTTGAACACGACTGATTAAGAAATGTGGATGGAATGCTCAGACTCGTGTTAACAGCAGCCTAGCAATGGAGCTGAGCATAAAGTGTGCAGTGCAATAAAGCAACCATATACCTTTCACTTCCAGCCCCTGAACACAGTCATTAAAGCACACACTTGCCTCAAACTGTGTCGAGTTCTTCATCTCAAATTAACCTGCATATGTGCTTTCTGGCACCTTTTTCCAGGGGTTTGACTGGAGTCTACTGACATCAGGGGATATAAGCCCAGTAGAATAAAATATACAGCCATTTTCTACTGGCTTCATTCCTTGCCCCTAGTTGCAGTGTTGCAGCTGTACTCGGTTTCAGGATGCTAAAAACACCACTAATCAGTGGGAAGCAGTGGGAAACTGTACAGCCCTTATTAGACATTGCAAAAAAAGACTGGATTATCAATGGCATATCTACACCATTATCACCAAAATCACATATAATACAACATGGACCCTATTTAGGGACCTAAGGAAAGCTGCTGGATTAAAGACTGGATTATCAATGGCACATCTACACCATTATCACCATAATCACATATAATACAACATGGACCCTATTTTAGAGACCTAAGGAAAGCCGCCAACCGTGCAGCTTAATTTAGGGTGTGTCAGTGTGTCTTTGCTTCTGGAAAAGTGCGTTTTGCGTGGTTCAAAACATGCAAAAGACATATACTCTCTCTCTTCATTATTCACGGGTGTGTTTTAAGCGTATTTTTATTTTGTATTAAGTTTATTGTTAATTTACCTGCACATACCTCATTTCGAGACCACCACGCCCATTGGCGTAGATATACTTGCAAGCACCATTGCTATTTAAACGACGCAGGCGGAAGGTGTGAAAGATAACAATGAGCATTGTGAAATAATACATTCAGCTATTTCAAGTTGCAACCATTGCTGACACGAATGTGTAAATGCACACACACTCACACAGCTTATCTAGTCCTAGGGGTTGGGGATTAGATTGGAGTGTGGCGGTGATCATCCAACACCTTGACCTCACTTCTGCACTTGTCACTGAATGCAATCAAATCTTCTCTAAACAGTAGAGACAGCTACTCCAACAAAGAAAGAAACAGTGAATGAGTGAGTGTCCTAATACTTTTGTCCATATACTTGTCTTCTTCTCATTAAAATGTTACATTTTACCTGAAAATGCACATGTACCTGTGGAACACTTTAAGGTGGAAAGGAAATACCAATGAGAAGATGATGAATTAGCCAATAAGATCTTAACGGAGAGTCAGAACCATCAGTCTTTCTGTGAATGGCAACACATGAACTCCAGTACAATCACTGAAAACATTTTTTGTCTTTCTGAAATATGAGGGTAAACACATTCAACACACTATGGCTTGGTTGAGAGTTGGAATGCCTGCTACTAAGCTTGCTAGTTAATTAGTCATATTTAGTATGTAACAGTACATGAACATTGAGCTAGTCCGTTACAGGCAGACCTAACGAGCTAGCTAGCTAACTAAGCAAAGGGCCCCCAGGCTGATTGGTACACTATATACACTATATACATACACTATGTGGACAAAAATATTGGGACAGATCTAAGAGCAGGTTTGGAACTAAGCACTCGGCGACGCTGCTCTGTAACTTTACGTGATCTCTAAGTTTCTGTGGTTCCTAAATGCTTCCACCTTCCAATAAACACACCCACAGCTGGGTTATCTAGGAGTGATAGGACTTGTTGCAGTGGTGGCATCCTATAGCAGTACTACACAGGAATTCAGTGAGCTCTTTATAATGGCCCATTCTTTCACTTATGAATGTGTGTAACGGCAGACTGCATGGCTAATTGCTTGATTTTATACACCTGTGGCAATGGGACTGAACGAAACACCTGAAATCAGTTTGTTTTGTTAAATGGTTTAAATCTACAGGCAGAGGTGTTACAGCAACAGTAAACTAAACAAGCTTGTACAATCTGTTTTTAATTAGAGTAACAATAAAATGTGATATAGTTCCTATTCCTTGATTTAAGATGTATTACCAATGAATCTTAGGAGGTGACTGTTGCTAACAGGCCAGCTTTGATGAACAGTCAAGTGGATGAAGTGACTGGACAACAACACTTTGGGACAGGTCCTAAACTATCTGCTTGCCAAGGGCATGCACTTTTTTTATGAGACAGCCCCAAGACCATCTGTAATCTGAAATTACATCTCATTCATCACACCCCCTCCCCTCCTCCAACCTTGCCAGGGTACTGAAAGTTTTTTTAGAGCTGATTGTGCTGTCTAAATCTTAGCCCCTGTTCCCATTCATCCATAAATAAAGCAATAAAGCAGTGAGGAACTGACAGAGCCCCTGACAGAGCAGCCAGAGGTTCACTGAAGTCAGCTCAGCTAAGCTAATAACAGACAGCTCACCTTTACCAGTAACCCTAAGCTTACGCGTGTATATGTGTGTGTGTGTGTGAGTGTATGTTTGTACATTTTCAGGACAAAATGGTCCTAACTTTAGAACAAAACAGGGCTAACCTACAGTGCCTGGACCAACGTCCCAGGGTTAATTTGTTATACGGAAAAACGAAAACGAAACTGAAAGTTTTTGAACAAGTGCATATTGGCGATGACATGAACAGACTAGGCCACATCATTCTCACCATCATTCCTCACCCTTTCAGCTCTGCTCCATCATATATTTTATTTAACCTTCGCATTTCTGGGACCTTCGCATTATCAGAGTGTTGCTGCTCATCATATAGGATTTTGTGTTCTTGTACGAACATGATGAGCTGTTATATCGTCTTGATGCTCATTTGTTTGGTCTGCAACCAAGACAATGGAGCTCTGATTGGTCAGCCGGATTTTAACGCATCCATACAATGCTGAGAATAGAGCAGGATCTAATTAAAAATTATACAGAGACAGTTTTGGATTTGGTGTAAAAGATGTTGTAATTAAATGTGTTTACTGTACATACAAACTGGACTGGCCTTTAGGCTTAGAAAATTATTCTTACATTAAAAGAAAAGTGTTACAAAGGGTTCTTTAAGTGATGCTTCATAAGATCCACTTTTGATGCCACAAAAAAATGATGTGTGAAGAACCCTTACATTTTCATGCATAAAATATTTAAATATTTTTTTAATATCCTCAAACGAGAATAAAAACATTACTTTTTATTTATTTTTTCAATATCTATTATGTCGTTGTGGACACTGTATGTTTAAAATGCACTTTAACAGTAAATGTGCTTTGTTCTGTGTAGCATAAGCCACTTTTTTCTATATATGTTTTGTTAGGCTATGTGATGCTAAACAGCATTGTGCAATGTGTCGGCTACCCGGTGTATGGTGACTTTAATGGAGGCAGAAGAGAGTTGAGCTGTTCAGCATGTTGATTTGTACACCTTAAAATATTCAGTTTCTAATTAATGATACCTCAGACAGATACACTGGACTCAGATGGCTTCGACAATGTATTCCGAGTCCACCTCACCCCGAGACCAAGACAGGACTGATTCCAAATGAGGCTTTTCTTCTCTGTTCTTTAAGTAGAAATATTTTTTTTCCAAAATTGAATTCAAATCATTTAAAGCATTTCTATTCATCCATAGGATTTAAACATTGGAGAAAACTGAAAACAGAAAATGGAGATATATGTTTTAATTGTATATAAATATAATATAATACTACACTAAATCATAAATAGTACATTATATATGTATATAATGTGTTTTGTACCTCCTCTGTGTATCTTGTAGTATAAAAGTATTTAATAGAGATAATAAAGGTCACATGGTCATGTCCACTGCAATCCGCCATTTAGGGTTTCTGATGTAATATTTCAGGGTAACAAATATTAATAAAGACAATAATTATTCAGCAGCGTAGTAAAGGTTTAGATTTAAATCTTTATAATTTCCTTTACAAACAACCAAAAGTGCTTCTTCTATGGTATCACTCAAGAAAACATTGTTTTTAAGAGTGTATAGTTACTTACATACCTAAATATAATATATAGAACATGGGTACATAGAACGTGTGTGTATGTGGGCAGACTCTGGATTAAAGAGCATGGTGTTGTGGTCTTTAGTGATAGGCATCGCCATAGTAACAGGGAATCCCCCGTGATGTGAGATGTGTTTTATTAGAGGGAGCTTTAGCTAAGCGTCAGCACTTCACCAAGTGAGCAGCATGATCCACCAACAGCTCTTAATAAGAGAGAGAGAGATCTTCTGTACAAGACAGGACGGTGGCAGTGATCGACAGGATGAAAAAGATAAGGAAAGAATGAACGGGAGAGAGTCTAGACCTCGGCATAAGAAGATTCTAGACCTTGGCATAATCATTAAGTGGTATTTCACTGATCCTTTCACTCTCCCATTCTCTCTCTCTCTCTCTGCATTATTAATGCACCCCTGCATCTGTGTTCAGGCTCTGCAGTAATTATGGTCCTAAAGCCCAGAGAAAGATGGCATGAATCTCTTTCTCTCACACACACACACACACACACACTCACACACACACTGTCCTATTGTTTGACTGAAGCTTACACAACTTTTTTTTTGCCGTTTTTACTGGATCATGCTGTCCTTAAGCCATGGGACCACAGTGGAATATAAAGTGATTTCTGGTAGACAACTAACCATACAGCTCTGTGAGCTCATTGCTATACATTTACATTCATGGCATATGGCTGATTTTTTTATGCAGGGCGACTTGAATCATGTTACACAGGTAGGAATGTAGTGTTAGGAGTCTTGCCCATGGACTCGTATTGGTGTAGTGTGGTGTTCTTGCCCAGGTAGGGAGTCAAACCGTAGTTCGTCACTGGGAAGGTAGTGTTGTAATAAAGTTACAGGTATATTTTTTTTAAATAGGGTGATTACTAGCAAGGATTACATTACCGAAAGAGTGTCAAATATACTGCCCGTTGGCAGGAACTGGCCTGATAAAGGTTGTAATCTGGCCCGCCAAACAAATTCAGAATCCATGTTCCGAACAGCAGCTATTTAATTGAGCTGCTTATTAAAAGAAATCCACTCTCAGTAAACCACACTGACCTCCAGACATGAACAGGGAGACAGTCAAACTCGGCGGCAGAACCAATCAGAATCTCTGTTTCATCTGACGATGGGCCAATAGAGAGGCAAACTCAGGGACAGAACCAATCAGAATCTCCATTCCTCTATTTTAGCTAAGGGGTGGGACAACAGAGAGTCCAACTCAGAGACGGAACCAGTCAGGATCTTCATTTCGGGGAGGGGTGGGACAAACTGAAATCAGTGCAAGTTCTGGTTGAGTGAGAAAACTGCAGCAGCTTGTTAACCCAGTAAATATTTTTACTGAGATGCACAAAATAGTATTAATACACTCGTTCCCTGATGTTTCACACTGTGTGGACTATATACTGCTACCAAACTAAGATCCTGATCTCATCTAGAACAGTTAGAGCACTTTGTGAATTCTACATGGTTAAAACAAACACGGAGAACTGACACTGGTTATAAACAGGTTATTAAGATATTATATGCTATTAAATTATAGCTCTGACAGAGGCAGAATGTAGAACTGAGAGTCAGTGTTAGTCAGTCAACATGTCAATAAAAGGAGACACGGGACCCCTGTAATTTACACTTGTGCATGGTGGAGAGATACATGCTGAGTGTTTTTTCCAGGTTAACCACTATTCACCAGCTTTAGCACTATTATCACCATTACATAAACCAGCATAGGTTACTGGTCGTTCTAGGATGATATATTTTAGCTACTGAAATGGCTAGATTTGTGTTGTAAACCCCTGCATTCCTCTAACCACCACTGTAAAGTTGGTAAGATTCTCAAACTATTTCACATTAAACCTGTCACACTCCCGGATTCACCTCCTGTCTCTCTCGATGCACCATACTACAATTCCCAGGATGCTTTCACAGATTTCACAAGCCCTCCAACGTCCAATCAGGAAAGGTTCAGCGCCACCGGAATACTAATTACGATCTGTTTACATCTCTCTGTTTGTATTTAAAGACTCTGTTTACTTCTAACTTTGCGAAGTATTGCCATCATTTTTTTCATGTTCATACTAAGTGTTCTTTATCTGTTTTGACTGCCCTGAATCCGACCTATTTTCTGTCTATCGATTTCTGTTTTTTTGCCGAGCCCTTTTGCTTTGTTCAATCAAGCTCGCCTTTTTGACTCTGCTTTTGTATATTTCATGTATCTGATTGCCTTGCTGGTTTTGATCTGGACCGTATCTCTATCTGTTGTCATGGATCAACCCCTGTTCATTAAAGATCCCTTTATCTACATCCACAAGTGTCTGGTTTGTCGAGCCCGTGTCACAAAACCACACATTTTAGCAACCAAATAATTAAATAAAAAAAAAGAGATTTGTGGGAAATTCCTTTTTTTAAATATTGTTGACAAAAATGAAAGCAATAAAGCAAAGAGCAAATGCGTGAAGCAAAATGTTGCTCTAGGTATTGTCTGAACTTTCAGGACATTCAATATACACTAGTATTTTGCTCTCGCTTCTCTCTCTCTCTCTCTCTCTCTCTTACACGCACACACATTGGGAGGGCAGAGCTGGGAGTAATCAAGCTGTCACCATTTATCCTATCATTGCTCCTTAAAGCCAACATCTGCCGCACGTCTGCTCCCAGCAGCCATTCCACCATCATGAGTTGTCAGAGAAAACACAGGCTCACCAAATGACTGACATAAATTGGATAGGTTGAGCATATGGAGAACAGGTACCCAATATGCACCATGGATATAAGCTCATCTCGTTAGTGGAATGTTTGTATACTGAATGTACGCTATAAACTTTTTACATGTTGTTAACTGTGATTCAAGACAATTATGTGAGCTTTTTTAATAAAGCAATTAGAAAAGGTGATTATCTAACAGTGAAAGAGTTGCACTGCTGTTGTTTAAAGACTTCTTTTATCATGGCAGCAAAAACAGCCCCCCCCCCCAGGTGCAGATATTCCCCACTGGGGCCTTATGTGCTAATGAGTCCTCCTAAACGCCTGTAACCAGCTAGTTTAGAATCAAATCTCACTTTCAAGGATAAAAGTTTTGATGTGGCAAGAAAAGGTTTGCGTATTTCCCCCCTTACCCTAAAAACCAGCCAAGACATGTTTGGTGTCCCAAGTCGGCCTCTTCAGTTTTGCACTGCAGCCACAAGGCTAATGTAGTTAACATGTGATGGACGTTTGTACACACTCACAGATTAGCATTGTCCATTCTTAAATTAGCACAAAGCTAAAAACAATAGTGGCAGCCATGCTAAAGCCTTAACAGGATTTGTACTTTTGTCTATTTTGATGCAGTATGGTGACTCCAAAGACTCTGTTTTGTGTTGCCATTTGCTCCATTTTGCACCATGGCTTTGTGTCTTGTCTGTCCTGGCCCCGCCTGTCCATTAGCGTCCCCACCTGTGCCTCCTCTGTAGCCATGGTTTCTGTTTGGTTTGTCATATTTTCCTTTATTAATAAATATCCTGTGTGTATTTTTTTATCAACTGGTATCACTAACAAAGCTAACCTGAGACAATGATAACAATGCTAACCTGAGACGATGATAACAATGGTAACATTGGGCATAAAAATCTGACATATTTGAGTTAGATTTACCATTAAACATTGGTAAAGGGTTGCCAAACCAGTTGTGGTAAACGCTGAAATCTTCAGCGAACTGTTTAACTAGAATGCAGACAACTCAGGTGTGACAACATTCCCAGCTCTGACATCTGACTCCTGAGGCGAATGGAACGCAGCATAAGCTTAAATGACCTATTAATAATATTGGCTTCTGTGCAAAACTAAAGAAGCAAACTTTGGACTCCAAACATGGCTTAGGTGATGGACACCCACAAGTCACTAGCTTAGTGCTGTAACTGTAATTGTGGCTATAGTTACAGTGTCTGTTAAAGTATCCAACGTCTTTAGCCTAAGTCAGTCAATATGCTGCCTTTTGCTGTCAAAGTGGCTTACACATGTAGAAAGGCCAGTCATGTACACATGTAAGCTGTCTGTAATAACTGATGAAGCAATGCAAAGTGTGATCCAGCTGCTAGAGGTAGTGCACACTTGGCAACATTGGTTTGTCTCAGCTCGGCAAAGTTAGCTGAAATATACTTTAACTGAAAGTAAAACTCCTGTGTGTGTTTTGCTCTTTTTTTGTACAGCAAAAAAAAATGTATAGTGATTGGGATTGGATAGACAAGACATGTCATGGTGCTGTAGCAATTCTTAGAACTTTTCTCTAGTTGATACAGGACCAATAATGTCTAGCTTTTCCTCACTTTTTGCTGAAAATGATTTTTTCAACCCTCTAGCATGACACAACACTGCTATTAATAAAATAGCCAATAGCCAATTCTGAGTGTCTCCCTTAAACAGCATGCATTCTACGGTGTGTTGGACACTTGGTACATGCTTATAACATGGTGCTGGAGGCCTTTGCTATCCTTAACTATAGGACAAGAAGGTGGAGGGAAACTATAGTGGCTGAGAAGATACAATGTTACCATCAATGTGTAGGTGAATAAAGTTGAAGTATGGCATTACTTGTGGATCATGTACCACATGAATAAAAATAACAGGAGCTCGACAGATATACGCCTTGTTGACCTACCAATCAGGATCAAGTGCATCTAGAATCCAGATTGAAACCCACCACGGAAAAACAGAGGTCATACCTGAATTGATACGTCACTGTAGGACCCCCCAATCACACCAGAGATGGCAAGGGGGATGTCGTCGTGGACGGCATAGGATCCATCAGGGCAGGTGTACTCATTATCGTCCACCTTGGTCAGAGAAGCCCGCACAAACTCCAGCGACTGCTCCAGCGCGTAGGTGTCCTTTGAGCACGTGTCCAGGATGTGGGCACCCAGCGTTATGCCAGGCAAGATTTTGTCATCCTGATTGATCTTGTCCAGTGCCAGCAGCATGGCCTCCAGCCGCTGGATACCCCTCTGGGCGTTGATTCGGCCACAGTCCTCCACCCCCTCGCCCTTTTGGTGCACGGGGAACAGGCCTCCAATCACCAGGTCCCCCTCTATAGTGATCTCCTTTTTGGCAGAGTCAGTGCTGTAGCCAGGGACAGCAAGAGCCTGAGGGCTCCTGACGAGCAGCAGCAGCAGGAGGAGGAGACGGACAGGCCAGGAGAGTCCGTGACCCCGCTGCCGCGGCGACCTCCCAGCCATGGCGTCCGCAGACGAGGGCAGGACTCTCTCAGTGTCTGCTGCTCACTGTCTGTCCTCTGCTCTCTCCTTTCTGGGATGGGGACAGCGCTGAGGGCGACTTGTGGGCAGATGGCACGGGCACTGCCTTTGTGGTCAGGCACAGGCCAGCCCCAGATTCAGCGCCATCCTCAGCTTGTTGAGTTTTTGCAGAGATCAGAGCCTGTGGATCAAACACAGGGAGATTCAGAGGCCGTAGCGTAGAAACACAAAAGACGCTTTGTCTTAACACAGTTTGTTTTCGTTCTTTTTTTCCAAAGAGGAGACTGGAGCGGGTCGTAGTGCCTAGGCCTCATTCCACTGTCAAAGATTCTCTTCAGCTTTGATTATTTGTGCTTTTCCTCATCTAAAGGACAATTTAAAATTAAAGACTGATACAAAGACAGTTATTATGGGAAGAAGAAGCACATAAGCTAGATTCATGAAACTCAGTTCAGTTCAAATCTAAGCAGTTCAGTTCACAATGTTGTGTTCTTTTTCAGATGGAAAAATAGCCATAAGACACAGGACATGGGACATAAAGAGATGGGAAAAAAACATCAAAGAAAATGTGAGCTATATTGCTTGAAAAGTAACTTCAGATTCAGGATATAGCTCCAGAACATGTTTAAAAAGAGACACATTAATACATAAAAATCAGTGCATATAATGTAGACTCTCATATAACCCACAAATCCTAGGACCATGTAAACCATTAACAAAAGCATGTTCATTATCGTGTAACTTCACTTCCCCTACCTTTTGATGTAATAATAATAATAATAATAATAATAATAATAATAGTAACAATATTAATAGTCTTTTGAAAAACATCATTTTGTAATTTTGTGTATTTTTGATCCTAGTGCTTCATGTCAGTCTATCTGTTACATGTTAGACTTTTGACTGAAATGGCTGACAGTTTTAGACCAGTTTACACTAGTCCATGTATACATACATAATATATATGTTAGCAATAAAGTTGCTGTGACAGTGGTCAGTCACAGCAGTGGGATAAACTATGCATTCATTTGGCTGAAGATCATGGATTACTCAATGTTGGTTGAAGTCCAGGCGTCATAAAATAACTAAATCCTCTAGTAAAATACAGAATAAGATCAAGCAATTAAGCTAAAGTTGGTTTCTTATTAAGCAGCTAATTTTCTAATATTCCATTCCACCTTAAATGAAGCCTGCATAATTTAAGGTGGAATGGAAAAATACAGTAAGTACAGGGCAAATAAAAAGCTGACCTCAGCCAGTGAAAGGTACTACTGTGCAGGGGCACTGCCAGGAATTGTGGGCACCCTCCTACTGTGGACATAGCAATGTCTGTATTTAGGTCATAATTTAGCCATTTTGTTTTGTGTATTTGTTTTGTATTTTTGTGTATTTTTATCATCAGTAAAATAAAATCATTGTAATGCTGTTGTGCAGCAGAGGTTTGTCTCTCTCTGACTTTCTGTGGTAACAAGCAATTGAACCAGGTTCATTCAACTCAAATAAATACTTTGAAGGAACCATTCACTGAGTCAGAGCATTCATTTGAGTTGCTTGTTACCATGTGAAGTATTCTTTTAGGTTGTATGATGTAGGGAGCATGATGTTCTTTCCTGGGCATGGAATTAAACCCAGGCAGCCACATAGAGGTTGGTGATGTTACTCACTGCTCTATATGCTCCCTTTACTTGATGGTCTATTCACAAGCTGAAAGCAGTGATGCTGCAATAGTTAAGGACTGTGGGTAATTTAGTCTCAGCTCTGTTTTGGAAGGCTGATGGGGACAGTATGCTTGGTCCCCACAGCCTCTCTCCCATGGGCTCTCCGCCAGTTCATCAGGGGTTTTGTTCGTCTGTCTGTGTGTTTGTGTGTGTGTGTCTGGCTCCATGCCCTAGAGACAGTGTGACTATTGTAGTGTGAAGCTTGCTCCCTTCAGCCTGAACTCATGTAGAGCCTCATCATCCAATAGTTCTCAAACTAACAGCTGCTGTACAGACAAACGCTACAAAACACACACACAAACACACACACACACACACACACAAACATGCTCAGACAGACGTTAGAACAGACAAAAATGGAAACAATTAAATGCATTTCCTCATTAAAATTCCATGTTTGGGACTGTATGCTCTCGTTTACATTGCTAAATGAGCCACTAAATAAACCATGCTTAACAGGCTTTCCACAATGCCTTCACCCGTCGCCCACTTGCTTATTGTTGCTGTCCGACAGGCCTCTGAGGCTGGAATGTCACCTATGTGGTACACCTATTGACAGAGGTAGAGGATTTACTCTGTGAAGTGAAGAGTACTTCATAGCCATCTCTTGCCAATCTAATAGAACTGACAGGACATACTTATCACAGTCAGGAGAAGGGAGAAGCCTCATAGTGATCCATGTAGATAAAAGAGGAAATAAAAGAGAATATGTATATATATATGTAATTAAATTATGTAATTTAAATACGTTAAATACGTTAAACAATTAGTCTAGCTTTAGCCACAGTAATATTAAGTTTACTTTGTTGCTTGTGAATCACGCTTGCATACTCTGAAATGTTTCCAGTATTCTCCCACAACCCCCGTATACCCCCCACAACATCCATTATATTCCCTAATGCCTCCCTTTCACCCCCTCACATCCCCCATATCTAGGATAGACACACTAATATCACACATTCTGAGAAGTGCTGAAAGTAGCCTAGAGGTGCAGTCAGTGATGTAATTACAGAGAGTGTAAACTCATATTCAGCTGGTGGTGCCTGTGCAGAATGAGCAGTAATGTATTTATTGCCGTATGTGATGTAAGAAAGTTCTCCTTTATTCATCATAATCATGTAGTATCTTTCTGAAATAAGAGAAACAAGAACCAAATTAAGTGCTTTTATTTGCTGTGACACACATCTAAACAATAGTAGAGGACAGAAGAAGGTGACCAGTCCAGATGTCCCTTTGTGCCCATTGCCCAGGCACTTTTGATCATGGACGGGGTTAGAATGAGTACTGCAACTGCCCTGCAACTGTGATTTGTCTCTCGTTAGACCACTGTCATTAGTTACTCACCACAGCTGACCAGGACCACCCCACAAGTCTTGCTGTATTAATGATACTCTGACCCAGTTGTCTGACCCCAGTTTGGCCCTTTCCCAAATCACTTGGGTCTTCACACCTGATAATTTCTTCTGCATCCAAGATCAACTAAAAAACTGTTTAGTTGCTTTCTAACATACATCCCAGACCTTGATATCTGCCATTGTTACCATCAATGTTACCAAATGTTTGTGGACACCCCTTGTAATGAATGCATTCAGCCACTTTAAGTTGCTCCCATTGCTCACACAGATGTGCAAATTCACACACGCAGCTTGTCTAGTCCCTGGAGAGACTAGCACTGCCAATAGAATAGGACTCTCTGGAGCAGAACAGCATGAACCTATTGGCACCATCCCTAATGCCAGGTGTAGAAAGTATTTCCTGTACAGTAGAAAGACAGTTATTCCAACAAAAACAAAAGTTTTTCAATACCCTTGATTTGGGAAGAAACAATGAATGAGCATGTGTCCCAATACTTTTGACCATATAGTGTATGTGATATTAAATTAGACACATTAGTTTTCCATGAGAAATCCAAAGTTCATTTAGATGAAAGCGTGTCACATAAACTGCGATCAGGGAGAGACACTTGCCATAAGTGCTAAAACAGTTCCAAGAAGTAGCATTTTGGGGTTCTTCTGTTTAAGGACCATATTTTTGTCTTTCATGGAGACTTTCACAAAAGAATCATCAACGCAGGCTTCAACACAACACAAAAGATTTCCCAAGTCATGATCTAGAAGTAGGAACTTTAATGACATATAATCTTATCATCACGTCTTGAGGATTATTGCCTTATTCCAAAGAGTGCAATAACAGAGTATAGAGGAAAGGCAGGGATATTAGAATCTGTAGGACTCTGACATTTAATCATATTTCTGTGCACCATGCAGGGATCTGAACCTAAAGACCTGCAGCTATGAAGGGAGCTACTATGAAGAAGTAAGCAAGTAAACGGTGACCTGATTACCAACAGTTAATTGCAACACATTCCCTTAACATTTTAAAGCAAGATTGCTCTTTTATATTCATTAAATTCATGTCATTTTTTCTTTTTTTAAAAAATTTAAAGGGCCCAAAGCAAAAGTTTGGGCACCCTGCATGGTCAGAACTTCCCAGAAAATCCCATTTAACATTCTCAGGGGAGCTTAAACCTACGTGCCACTGTAGTGCGGATGGATGCTTATTAAACAAAGCATCAGAGAAGTCGGGAGTGCTTTGATAGTGTTGATGAAGAACAGATCAACAGTAGATGGCCTTTAATTAAATGTGCATTTAACTAATAATCATACTGAACATGTATTATTAACTGATTCTGCAGTAGCCTATACCCACATTCTACCATCTATCATCTGAGGCAACATTCATGGCTACAAAAAGCTATGTTATTTGTCAGGGGGCTTTTTAGCTACTTAAGTTTTTGTTTTTAACTATAAGTTTTTGTTTCTGTTTTTATTTTGAAATGATTCAATTAAACTGAGTCTGCAGTGCCATGTAAAGTACACTCAAAGATTCATTTACTCCTTAGTAGTTGCCTTAAATCGAAATCCAGTTTCATGCATTATTATATATGTTTTAACCATGTCTGGCCTTTTAAGACCAAAGTTCACATCTTAGACAGTTTTCCCGTCAAATAACCACATGACACCCAAGGCATTCACAAGACATCTTCAGTCAATGTAAACCTATCCATTGGATTTCTTCACTGTCAAAGCACTGGTGGCCCTGTTTGTTGACCACTGGGATGTTAGACAACAGGGAACACTGATGCCATTGACAGAAAGCCCACAGCAAAGACTAGAGGTAAAAACTGAAGCATCTAACCTTCTCTATTCCCATGTGTTGCTTGCGGATTTTGTTGTACAGTATAACAGACCCTGAGACTACAATCAAGCATTTGGTGTTCTAAAGCAGTAAGGTGTCCCGGCTTTGAACTGGAGGAAATGTACACGTCTAGGCTGCTGTGAACACCGGTAAAGCTGTTCAGTCGTATAAAGTCGTATAAATGTTTTATGGTGGAGACAGCACAGTCATTCCATGAGCCTGCTGGCTTAAAGTGATTGATTACTTGCTGTCTAGTAATCCGCAGTTATACATACACTCTTAAAAATAGGGTGCTATATAGATTTATAGAGCAATGTCAGAGAAAAGCATGTTCATGAGGTTTCATGAACACCTTTTAACAAATAGGACGGTTGTGTATAAGGAACATTTTTAAATAACCTTAACAACATTTATATATTGATCAGCCATGACATTAGTAGATCTGACCATCTGCCATAGACTGCACAAGACCACAAGACATCATGTGTTATCCTTCGCCAAACTGCAGATCTTTAAGCTGCAGATCTTTACGTCTTTACGTGTAACTTGTGAAGTGCGATTGCATCAACGAGCCTTAGGTGCCCAAGACCCTGCAACCTTTTTATATGTTGTCCTTTCTTGGACCACTTAGGTAGGTATATTGACCACCAAAAACCCACAAGACCACAAGATCCCCCCAAGATCAGAATTTGACCCTTGTCAAAATGTCTCAAATCCTTATGCGTGCCTGTTTTAACACATCACCTTCAAACACTGTTTACCTAATATATCCACCCCTGTAGATAATCGTTTTTCTTTTGGTCTGTCAGTGGGGATAATGTAATGGCTGATCAATGTAAGCTCTATGTAGAAGTTTCTTCAAACAGTGGTAGATCCAAGAACCTTTATGTTTAGGAAGATTAGTGAGCAGTTATTTCCTAGTGCTTCTAACATCAATATGTAGTTTTAATAGACATGTGAATATATCACTCTTAAAAATAAAGGCTGGACTAATAAAAGACTGCTTTGGAGTGATGATGCCATAGAACAATCAGTTCTGAGTCTGTAAAGAACCAGAGACACTTTTAATGCAGAAGTCTTTACAGGACCATTCCTGTACATTTTCACCCAGTGTAAAGGTTCTATTCCAGTGGAAGGTTTAACCTAGAACTTTACATCTAAGCCAATAACCATTCAGGATTCATTTAGGAATAAAATATCTTCTAGGAGAAAGAAGCATCTCATAGTCAAAGTGCATTCTGCCCACTCCACTTCAGCATCCATCCAAGCTGGCTAAGACACTGCATACCACTACGCAACATATAGCCCACCATACATCAGTCCAAATGAGCAGAAGGAGAGAGAAAGAGTGAGCAGCCAGAGAAAGAGAGGGAGCGAGAGTGAGATATATAAGATGTAGGGTACGCGTTCATCTCTGCGAGACCCATCCTCACACTCATTAGGGTCTTCTCCCTACCCTTTGTTTCCATGGAAACTTGTCAGGCAAGAAGAAGGAAAAGAGAGAGAGCGAGAGAAAGAGAGAGAGAGAAAATGGGGGTTGAGCAGAGGATGAGAGGGCCAATCTGGCCAGTGAACATAGGAGTAAAGTCCAGTGGGAATTCTGGGGTGGCTTGTGAAAATTGGCTATATCTTTTTACGGCATGCGTCTCCTGAACTGCCTCTCAGAGGGGTTAATGCATGCTTCCCTTTGGAAATTGAAACACTATGTGAGCCCTGCATGCCTACAAAATAGAGTTATTAGATAATACCCTATTTAATAATGCTGAGGCCCTATATGGGATACATGAATGCCGTTTTTAAAGCAGGAATCCTTTCCTGAATGATTTAGTCCGTTTTAATATACCAGTATCATCTTATTATATCACTTGTAACATTGCAATGATGAAGATTTCCACAGATCTACAATAAGTGAGCCTTACATACAGAAATGCTAGTGCTATGCAATGTTTAATTCATCATTTCCCACCATTATCAGAAAAATTGGTGTTTCTTTTTTACAGTAAATATGTAACATTATAATAGGTTTTAGAAGGACACTGTTTATATATAAAGTCCAAATATATATGTATACACACAGTGGGTTCCTTAAATTGGACTGGGATTTCTTTCTATCCTAAAAATGAAGAGAAAACAAATCTGTATTCTGTAGTGTTTGTTCAGGTAAATATAAAACTTGCCAAATAATGCATTTCTTTTTGTTTTGTGTATAAATAGTTAAAATGTGACTGGTTGGGTTAGAACTGGAATGGTTTTATAAGCAAATTTACAACCCTGTTATTTTGCCTCAGAATGCAACACATCTTCCTTTTATGCTGGGCTTGTTTTAAAAGCTCTGATTTATTTTCTTGGCTGGTTAATGTCACCACAACAGATCACAGTACCCATGTAGCATAGCATAGTCTAGTCTAGTCTAGTCTAGCCTAGCACTGTAACAAAAATAACTATTATTCTTTGTAATTATTCTTAAATCTAACCAGATACAAACAGTGTTGCTGTCTTCTCCACGTCCTCTCAGAGTCGTTTTGAAAAGTCCTGTTAGTCTCACTTTCGTGTTCTCCTATGAGCCTTCATCTGGCCTTAAAGGGCTTTCGCTATTCGCCACGTACCAAAATCTTCTGGACCCCAGAGTATATACTGTATGTATGTACTGGCTGCTTTGCAACATTTAAAATAAAGGGTCCCAGTCAGAGCTTGGCTTGAATGTATGGTTCTTTTCATTTGCATTAGAACTGGACAATGCATAGCAACAGGGCGTGTGCAAAACTGTGCCATTTTGGACACAGAACATCCGTAATGCCCTGTGTCACATATGACACAATGTGACGGTTGTGATCGGTTATGAATTAATTTGCCTACAATAATGTTAGTGCTCCTGATTTCCCACTGTACAGTCCTAAAAATTAAGGTGTTAATTATTGTAATTGTTTTTTGAGTGATGCCATAAAGAAGAAGAACTACTTCTATTAGAACCATGTTTGTAATAGAGATGAGTTTGATTGTGAAGAACCTTTTAAATATCTAAAGAACCATCACTTGATGTAAAGGTTCTTTACCAATTGAAAGGTTCCTTACATTCACACAACTCTTATTCAAACGTGGTTCTTTATTGAACCAATAATGGTTCTTTTGCGGCATCTCCCACAGAACTATTTGTCGTACCTTTTTTCAGAGTGTTCCCTCTTACAAAGAACTATACATCAAGGATCTTGGCTTGAATGTAGTGTTTTAAGAAAACTCTGAAAACTATTGAACATTTACACTTTCAAAAGGCATCATCCCTACAAACCCTGTTCAGCACCTTTATTTTTAAGAGTGCAAGTAAGAGCTTCCATATCTTACACCTGCCATAAACATGAAGTGTCGGAAAGCTATGCATATGCCTCCATATTTATCTGCAATCTGGTTGATCTCTCAGGAAAGCTTTTACAGTTTCTCTATCTTGCTACACAGACTGGTGTAGCAGGAACGTGCTGAAGGTTATGAAGATTGTTTTTATTGTTCCGGGAGCCAAAGCCTTTAAGTAACAATAAAAAGCTCACTGACATGTCCAAGAGCAGTAGAAATAGCTCGATATTCTCTTTTCAATTTCTAAAAGATATTTATGTTCGACCTTTGACAGCACACTGTAAAATTACAGAGGCTGGCTTGGATTATCGCTTACACAGCTTTAGATTATTTAAATATTCTAATCGAGGACTTAATTGGCATGAATGCTCTCCATCTCTCTCTCTCACTCAAACTCTCAATCTCTTTCACCCCCCATGTTTTCTGCTTCAGCAGATGGCCTTTTTAATTCGCCAGCCTCGCCTGTGCCAGGCACCCAGACTGCTCCAACCAGGTAACGTGAAGAAGCGCAGTGGGAGCGAGTGATGCTGGCAAAGAGGAGCGAGAGGATGGAGAGACGAGAGCAATGAATGAGAGGAATGACAGGTGCGGCAAGTGTGACCTGCCCCAGGTGCTAATCTCTGTAGGCATTTTCAGTGTCAGTCTGGTGAGGAGAGCGACATTTACATGATAATAACCTCTCTGGAGGAGAGGTCGTCTCAATGCAGTGTGTGGGGTGAGGGGAGGGGGGGGGGGGGTGGGTGGGACAAGAGAGAAAAAAAAGAGAAGGAGGAAGGAAGAAGAGGGGATGCTGGAGATGTAAATGAAGAAATGAATGTCAGGCTTCTCCCTAAACAGCATTTAGAGTTAGCAGAGTGGAAGACCCCACCAGAAAGGAATGTGAAATGTGTGTGATTTTAAATCAAACTCAATGTGCCACTCTGCTCTGACCGGTCCCAGCGGCACCAGCCTGTTACCCTATTACACATCAGCCACCACTTTAAATGCAATCTGCTCTACAGAACCAGAAATGTCCACATTTGGGTTCCATTTGGTGCTTTTAGCCATGTGATACATTTCTATTGTTCCACTGAACATCGAGGTTTTGATGGAAAGGAAGAGATGCAAAAAAACAGGAGAAATATTCTAATGAACACATTCAGCTGCTTTAAGTTACACCCACTGCTGTCCCTGTAGAGAAGTTTGTCAAAAGAATAGGACTCTCTGGAGCAGATAAACACGAATCTATTGGTACAATCCCTAATGCCAGGTATGGGCTACTGTGGAGGAGTGGAACTCTGTTCTCTGGAATGATGGTGCTCCGTCCAGTATGTTTGGGATGAGCTGAGGAACTGGGGATAAGGTGGTGATCATCCTACATCCTGACCTCACTAACGCTCTTGTGACTGAATTTTAATAGTTATCAGAAGATTTTAGAAGAAACAATGAATAAGCAGGTGTCCCAATACTTTTGTCTATAAAGTGTATGTCAACATCTGCCTGGAAAAGAGAAATGTAAGAGTAATTGCTGCATTACACCCGTACACCAGCTTGTAAAGGGGCAGGGTGATGACCCTTGAGAGAGACCAGGAAATGTCAGTACAGGCAATGTCTCTAATGAACGGTAATGAGTTACTTTTAACCACTGCAGAACGTGTGTTTATAGCATATTTGAGCAGTTTTTTACCATTCACAGTTTTCAAGCATGGGTTTAAGATCACTGTTGTCTTTACAGGGTGGCTCTCCCAGCTTACCTGAAACATCTGAAATGTGAAATATGAGCCAGGGCACTTTAAAGCTGTGAAGTCATAAAGTTTTAAGACTGGATAAAAAACTAGACAGTAAAAGATTTAGTCTGCTGACCTTTTCAGATGGGGTCATTATTATAAGATGTTAATAGGAGAATGGAGTTAATTGAAATTTAAATGATATCCACCCAGAGGAGAGAAGGCCAGAGCAGCAATTAAAGGACTGTCAGTCTCTCTCTCTCTCTCTCTCTCTCTCTCTCTCTCTCTCTCTCTCTCTCACTTTTGTTGTGGACACCCCTTCTAATGAATGCATTTAGCCACTTTACGTTGCACTTATTGCTGACACAGATGTGCAAATGCACACACACGGCTTGTCTAGCTTGTCTCATACTTGTCCCTGAGACATATTACCACATCTTCTAGCCCATGCCTGAAATTAGGCATTGTGCCAATAGATTTATGCTTATTTGATTCAATAATAGGACTCTCTAGATCAAATAAGCATTAATCTATTGGCACTATGCCTAATTTCAGGCATGGGCTAGAAGATTATGAAGTCCCAATACCTTTGTAATAATTAAGTACAATAAGAATATTTTCATATTTGCAACCACCTTGGATTATGCATGCATAATCACATATCGCTGCTGGTCCATTAAACAAAATCTATGTCCTTTTTCGTCCATTTCTAGTTTTCTCCATGTTTCGAACCCTGTAGCTGCTCTGTACCAGACTACCTGGAATACACTTTTTTTAACACTGACTCTGATTCAAAGTTAGGAACAGTTTTGCCTTTTCTTTTGTAAAGTCATCACTTTGGAGATTTGCTGCACAATGTGTTACTGTCAGTGTGACCTGAGTTCTGAGTGCTGAACAGTGCTCAGTGCGTAAAGTTGGGAGTGTCTTTAAACCGGGCGCTGTCTCTGTCATTATTAGCGGTTATGTGATGTGTCAAGCGGAGAGATTGATGCTTTAGCGGAGCAGCAGCTCTAAGGCTGTGGGCTTTTTCCTGCTGTTCCCCTCCCACACTAACTCTATACATTATTCACACTCCAATCACTAGAGAGCCGCCAGCCGCTCAATGCTGGCATTCCCTCTGCCTTTAAACACATTACAGCAAGCCTGATACGTCAGATTATGGATTTATGTATGCACGTGTGCTCTCACTCAGCCTCACTACTATATTTCTAATTTATAATAATGTATGTAACGTGGAAAATCACATATGCACGCACACACACACACACACACATGTATTTTAACAGAAACATTAGCTCATATCAACGGAATGACATCTTTATATGAAAAAGAAAAAAATGTAAGGAGATGTTAGACAATTTCTATTTGAGGTTTTCTATTTTCCTTTCATTTATCTCTCTCTTTACCCCCTCCCAACCCACACACACACTTTTTTCCCATGCTTAAGCGAGCTTGTCCCTCGGGTCCTGTTCTGTCCCAGGGCTCTCCCATTAGTTCTTCATCAGAAATGTGGCAGGACAACACACCATCTGCTGTGGAATGTGCCAGAAACATTATGGAGGACAAGATCAGCGTCCTCTGCTCCTACCTTAAAACACTGCCACAGGACAAGTTAAAACATTTGTTTTATATAACGAAGATAAGACATCACCCCTCAGCCTGCTTCAGCTGATATTCTTGACTTTGGGCCCAACTTGTCACATTACACAGTCAATTATATTTCTGCTGCACATTATTCCACCCATTAGACTCCCTTAGAAGTTGCTATAAACCAGAGACTAAGAGAAAAAAGGCAAGAGGAAGAGGAAATGATCAAGCTTCACTGTTGACTTGTAGAAATCATAGCAGCTAAGAGTTTTGCTATATATGCTATACGGGTAATATTAGGTGTCTTGCCCAAGAAACCTTATTTCTTTATTAGTGTGGTGTGCTTGCCTGGCCAGGGAATTGAACCATAGACTACCATGGGAAAGGTGCAAGGCAAAGCAAGCTGTACAGTGTTTAGGATGAACATTCCACTTTTCTAAAACAATTACACTCTGCTTTTACATTATAAATGTATCATGTTCATGATTTTACAGTGTTCACTTATACTTTTAAAAAAGAAGGTTCCAAAATGAGTTGAAAATGGCCTACACACTCATAAAAGGGTTCTTCTAGAATTTTTTGGTGAACTCAGTGTTTATATCAAGACTGTATGGACAAAAGTATTGGGACACCTGCTCATGAATTTAAAAAGTTTATCCAGCTTTTGTTGCAGTAACTGTCTCCACTGTCCAGGGAAGAAGGCTTTCTTTCTCGATTTTGTAACATTGCTGTAAGGATATGATTGCATTCAGTAAGAAGAGCCTGAGTGAGGTCAGAATGTTGAATGAATGCTTTATACCTCTCTAGCCCATGCCTGCATGGCATTGGTTCTATTCACACCAGAAAGTCCTTTTCTATTGGCAGTACTTCTCAACAGTGACTAGACAAGCCCTGTGTGTGGATTTGCACATATGTGTCAGCAATTTGTGCAACTGAAAGCAGCTAAATGCATTCATTAAAATGGGTGTCCACAAATATTTGGACATGACAACTTAAAGAACCATCTGGATGATTAAACAGCTCTTTGGCTCTCTTTTGTATATACTTCCAAAAAGGCTCATTGAACACTTTTCAGTACTTCATAAAACTTTGCTGTAGAAGCGTGTGTAGCTCCTTTTTAAAGTTTAAAGATACACATGATGCAAAAGTTTAATACTAACTTGGGGGAACCTTTTTGAATTTTGAGAGTATTTTTGAGTCTTTTCCTCCCTCTGACTGGCTGAGATCATTCCATATTCACATTGTCTGATTCACTTTCACATGTGACATCACTTATTATTAAGACTGTTGTCACTTATCAATCATTCTGGAACATGCTGACTAATCTCATGCAGTGTTAACACCAGTCACTTATCTGGATGCCTTAAGCTGCAGTGGCTTAAGCTTTGTGGTCTCTGTCGCGAGACAGTTGTCAGGGCAGAAAAGCTGCTTTCCCTTCATCACACCTCTTCGTAACCCCTCTCCAGGGGGAATTAGTGGTCTAGGTTAGGGCATCATCAGGAGACCCTCACCTCCAGCTTATTTCTCGGAAAGGCTGTGTTACTTTCAGATAAGGAGGCGTTCTTGCACGCAACGTGTGATAAAGCACTTTGGCCACGCTTTGAAAAGAGACTGGATGAACACCACAATGCACACACACTCACCTCCCTGTGTCTGACTAGCAGCTGGGATGCAGGTAAAGTGACTCTGCGTTAAGGCTAAAGGAGCTTTTTCCTGCGCAGAAACAGAGAGGAACATAAGAGCATGTTCTGGAGCTCTGGCCGAGGCTTCAATTATTCACACTAATCAGAATTCTCTGCTGTTTGCTGCTGCTGGGCTTTCCGTTATTTTGCAGTAGTGCTTGATGTTAAGCTACTCGTATCCTACACTTCCAGCACTATCAGCATGACTTTTTTTTTTCTGCAGGTGATATACAGCCTCCTAGTGCTGGAACAACAAGATACAAATGCATCATTTGCAGTTTTGCTACGAGCCCAAGAAACTAACAACTAGCATCTAGCTACTGGATGAACTGTCCTCCATTCACTTAGGTGCTTGTTCTTTCTTATCTACAGTAGCAGAACATGCAGTACTACATGAACACAGGGTGCAGAATATGGACAAAAGTATTGGGACCCCTGCTCATTCATTGTTTAACTAGACTCAGGAGCATTGCTGTGGGAATTTGATTTTATTGCATTCAGTAACAAGAGTGCTAGCGATCCTCATAATGGAGGGGGGGGGGTCTATACCCCTGGCATTGGACAGTAACAGTAGTACTGTATATGCTATTATGATATAATAGGCTTATACTTGTAACACTGTTGTCAGTAACATTATCAAAACATAATTAACATCATTATATATTAATGACAGCATCAGTATTACAATATTATAACTACTCTTAATATAAAATATATGTTAAAATAGTATTAGCATATAATAACTATATGTGTATGATATGCGTGTCATATACACATTTTGATAACCCTTTTAATAAGAACAACATCAAAAACATTATTAATAATAATGATCAGTAAAATCATTGATAAGTGTGCAGGCTCTGTTTTGGGTGCTTTTTGGGTAAATCACATATCCATTCCAAGTAAATCTATAGACACAGTAAAATTCTGCAGTGTCAGACAAATGCAGCGAGCACGCGCGCGGCCACGAGCATGAAATATTCAGAGAAGTGAAGTGGTTGGGAAGTGAAGCGCTTCCTGCCCTGCTGAAGCCCACTGAAGCCCACTGAAGCCCTGCTGAAGCCATGGTAAAGCCCAGCTAGAGGGGTCTGTTAGAGGGAATGCTCCACTCCAGTTTCTGTCAGAGTTTCAGTAGAGTAGTGCAGCCCGTCTTGTTGAGCAGTAGACTGAGTGTTTTCAGCACTGTGAGCGTGGAGAGCTCCCGCAGAGCGCTTCAGCCACGCTGATTAGTTTCAAAACCTCACTCGCTTCTTTCTACAGAGCTTCCAAGATCAGCCCACATCACACAGCGTTTTATTTATTAAGAAAATAAATAGAGAGAAATACCTCCTCCAGAGTCTCGCGCTTACTGACGCACCCCAAAGCGCGGGAATGTAGCTCCATTCTTGAGACTGTGAGATACCGTCAGTGGTGTCTGTCTGTCTGTCTGTCTGTCTGTGTGTCTGATCGTGGAGATAGAGGCGTTTTCACTAATGCACATTTGCTAGGATCTAAAAGGGAACTCATGTCATATGTTAATGCGAGAACACCAGGAGTGAGCATCCTCTGAAAAGAACAACACAGTATTGGGGTAACACCTTTACTTCACCTGTGTGTGTGTGTGTGTGTATGAGGGCTCAAAACACTGGGGGGTCTGTCTGTGCACATTCTATCACACCAACAATAACACGGGCTGATAAAAAAAACAGTCCTACCTGATCTGTCCAGTCTCATCTGAAGGGTCCAGGTGGAGGGTCTTCCAGCTCCTCGCGCTTTCCTCGTGTGTGTGGCTAATGAACGGAGCCGCGGTCAGTGGGAAGTTTGAGGAGGGCGAGCGCGGCGCTGTCCGCGGTGCTGAAACCTCTCTCAGTTCTGCACTTTACTTCACTTTAGAGTAAGACTGCTTAGACCAACGCAGCGCTCCTGCTTCTTCCCCCAGCGGTGCGCTAAAGTGGCAGACCTACCGTATCCGAGGGTCTCTCCCGCGCATCCTCCCGCGCCACATAAAAACAGTGTAATATAAGAACGAGAAGATTTAAGAACTCTAACGGGAGGATCACTATCTAAGTTACTCTCCAGCTCAATCTACCCCCCAAATCAATCGAACGGTTTGCGAGAGAGCGCGTGCTGCTCACGAGGATGCTGCTAAAGACGATGTCAAATCCCGCGCACCCGCTCGTGCGCGCGCTCGAGCTCCGGACGCCTCACAAGAAGCTCGATTTCCAGAACACGAGCATTAGGAAAGAAAAGTGAGCTACCCCGGCGGATGAGTGTCGTACGGTTTGACTGACATTTAGCAACAACGAAAGTTCGCCTCTGGAAAGCTGTGCGCGAGAAACTACCACAGGTGATGCACGCGGCTGCTCGAGCAGTGTATCGAGGGTCGATCAGTCTGTCTGTGTGAGAGGTGGTCTCAGCAGCGCGCTTTCCGCCTTTAACCTGCTGTGCCCAAACGCTCCGGGTTGCGTTGATTTTGTTAGCTGGGCGCGCGCCGGGGCTGTGTGACACGGGGCTCTTGGGCTGCTCGGTCACACACGCGCAGGGAGAATCGATGCCGTTCCACTTTGGGACGACGGACAAGTTTTGACTTGAGGCCAATGGGGGGCGCGTGCGGGAGGGTGAGATGTCCCAGGAGGATAGAGAGAGAACACAGCATGCTTCTTGACCTTTGCCCTCTTGCTGCTAATAGCAATTCTGACGGAACCAATGAGAGCCCGTACAGGTCTAATACGTCAGAGGTCCTGTAAAAGCTGATAAAATATTAAGGACAATTTATTATTACTTAACGCTGGACGTTTCCGAGGCCAGAGCTGGCTGTAGAGGCTTATTCTCCACAGTGGTCAGGAAGAGTACGAATATACTTTAAGTCTGACCTATTCCAGTGAAATGTCCAGCTGTATTGTGAACTTTGAGACCAGGAATGAACCAGTGATGTGTAATATAGGTGATGATTGAGGCCATAGTTGAACTGGAAGAGGCTGTTGGATGAATTAATTAATAATTCATTGATACTTTCATTCCTCTTCTTTTCTGCTTCGCCCTGATCAGGGTCGCTGTGAAATCACTGGCTGCAAGGCAGGAATTATTGAATCTTGTGTGTCAAAAGCAAAATGTATTTATGTGCTCTAGACTCAATGTTCTTTAATGGTTCTAGACATGGAGACATGCATTTTTAGAAAGGAAACCTTCAGCCAGCACTGATCCTTGGAGGTCATGCATGTTCCTTTACACACACACACACACACACACACACAAACACACATTGTTTTAATTTACCAACCAAAAAAAAGGTTCCTGAGAAGCTCTTCCCCCTGATAGAGTCTTTATGGAACTAAAGGGTTAATATATAGAGATATTTGGAACTAATGAACCATTTATGTATTTATTATATTAAGTACTTTTACTTCATATTTGAAGAATTCATTTTTAAAGAGCCCCTAAAAAGAAGCATGTGAATCTCCCTTCATTCCAGCTACTTTACAGCTCTAAAATGTCTAAGGTTGTTAAAGTAACTGGCCACCTGGTGACCTAAGCACCCCTGCTGACACACAAAGGGTCATTTCAGTTTTCAGAGTTTTACTGTTCTTATAAGAATTACATATTTATCATCAAGCACTAGGAGTCCCGCTGAGGCTGGCTCTTGCGAAGTGGTGTAAATATTGATCTTCACTGTAAATAGTAAACGCTTGTGTCGTCCACCAGGAGGATCGGGTGAATTACTGCTTCACAATGAGGGCGAGCTGTACTGAGGCATTGAGCTGTGTGATCTCACACTGAGACATTCTGCTGTTCAGTCGATGGTCCGTCTACACTGAACTACTGTACAACTAACAGAAATCAATGGTGACTCCTGTGAAAAGTAGCAAAGAACTGGGAACAGACAACTTGTTTTCTGCCCAATTCTCTCCCTCTTTCCCTCACCTCGTGAAAAATGCAGTAGTTAGGTGAGTTTTTGCACTGGATGTTTCAGAATTTTTTTTTTTTTAAACAAACTTTGAGAATAGTGTCATTCATGTGTGTGTAAATGCTACCCATAAAGCCATACAATGAAAAGTTATTTACATTTACATTTACATCTTATCCAGAGCGACTTACAAAAGTGCTTTGCTATTTACCCAAGAAAAACCTCAGCTAGTTTGAAATGGCTAAAAAATCAAAGATACCTCTAAGTTTAGACACTACTAAACACAAGTCAGTAAGGTGACCATAATACTTTACTATTCGCCCAAGCATTCTCGGAAGAGGTGGGTCTTCAGACTGCGTTTGAAGACAGCGAGCGACTCTGCCCTTTCGGACACCCAGGACAGAAAAAAGTCTGGACGCTTGTCTTCCGTGGGTTCTGAGGGATGACGGGTCGAGCCGAGCCATACTTGAAGCTCGAAGGGCTCTTGGTGTGGATCGGCTTTTGACCATTGTCATCAAGTACGGTGGGGCTGGTCCTTTCTGGGCTTTGTAGTCCAGCGTCAGGGTTTGAGTCTGATGCGGGCAGCAGCTACAGGAAGCCAGTGAAGAGAACGCAGCAGTGGAGTGACATGGCTGAATTTAGGAACGTTGAAGATGACCCGTGCCGCTACATTCTGGTCATTAATGACAGTGTAATGTAATTAATGACAGTGTAATGTAACAACATAAATGTTGGTATAAAGTCAGTCATAAACAATAATGTGTATTCTACAGGACATTTGATACACACATCAAAAAGGTTAGTGTAAAGTAAAACAGATAGGGTGAAGTTATAAATGTTAATAGAACGCCTTAGAAAATATCTTCTCGTCAGTTGATTACAGAATATTTAATGACAAGTTAAATGTTAGCATTAGGTAAGGAATGACAGTGTAAAGCCCTGAATGCTAGTGTAAAGGAAAAATGATGGTTAAAAAGTCCTTAAAGACAGTATGAGGCAAACAATGATAGTGTAAAGTACAAAATGTAAAATCAGAAATGTTAGTGTACCATCATATTAAATGTTAGTGTATGATAAATGCTAGTATAAAGTCAAACATAACTGTAAAATCATAAATGTAAAGCATAAAATATCATTACCAGATCGAAAATGAGTGTAAAGTCATTCAAATATGTTTGCATAATTCATAAATTTGTGTACACACAGACACACAAGTTTCTTTTGTTTGCACAAAGTTTATATGTTGATACCTTCAGAATTACATTAAAGATTCTGACCTACAGTCAGAGTGTGACAAGGAATAGAAAACAAATAATTAGTATCAAAATGATGAAATAATTACCATGTTAAACGGACATTGAGTTATGAGCTAGGAACAAAAATACATGTGTAAACGGCACACCACTAAGCCTTGAATGTCCCTTCTGTTTATGGCACACAGAACACACTGATTACAAAAATACAGAAACCGAGCATAAAAGGCTAGAGATTACACTCCCATTTTAACCCTTTTGTTCATACACTTCTTTTAAAGATGCCTGTTATCAACAACAAACACGTCTGCCACATGCATGAGAGTTGTTTTATAAAGACCATATAACTAAAACGAGAAGTTATTAACCAGAATAAGAACCTTTACCTTTAACTCCATAATTAACCAACAGGCTTGACAGACCTACAAAACCTGACAATGAAAATATAACCTGTTAATTAATCAATTTATTTCTTATATTTTTAAATCTACAGAACATTTGTTTTATAAATATTAACAAATTATAAAAGATTATTTTTTGGATATATATTTTCGGTTAATTAGTTAGATTCTCATATCTACCAAGAGGTCCATTTTTCCACTTTAGGAATAAGATAATCGTCAAAAGCAGAGCAAGCAGCACAGGCATTGATTACATTGTATGGAAACACAATACAAAGCTCCTTTGTGAAAAATCCTTTGTGTTTGGATTGCGTTAGTTATGATCTTAAGCCAAAACCCTGAAATGGGTGATTTGTCATGAATATGGGAAAATAACAAAATCCTTTCCTGATACACTAAAGATACAATAAGTACAATGTTTCAATAAAACTTCATGACCGATTACAAGAAAAAAAAATCAAGACTGTTCAGTGTCACTCCTAAAAGTATAAGATCTATGAGGAACCTTTTGAAGGTTCTTCAGTTTGAAACTGTGGAAGAACATCTTAAGGTGCTTTGAGGAACCTTCAAGGAACCCGTTTCTTCTAAAAACCTTTTCTTAAAAGTCCCTCAAAGCACCTTAAGAGGTTCCTCCACACTTTCACATTGAAGAACGTCCAAAAAGGTTCCAGCTGAAACAGTCAGTTTGTGAGCTGGGGGAATGTGTTTGTTTATGAAGGTTTATCAAGGTTTTAATGAGAAAACTGATGAGGTTTGGTTCATTTGGTGTTTTAAATATAAAAGACCATCAGAGGTGTAAAATAAAAAGAATTCTCTAGACCAAATCTAGGACTGATGGGCTATTATGGTATTTCTTTAAACCGCAGTACTTCATTATATTGTTATAAGGAGTGTTTAATTATGCATCATCAGACATTGCTCAAGCAACAGATTTACATATCTGAATTAAAAGAGAACTGAAAAACATCACTTATTGTACCTTTAAGGAACAAAATAGCTTTAGTTAACTCCTTCAAACTCACACACACACACACACACACATACAAACACACCCACACCAACTCTTACATACTTCGTCCCTTCCTTCTCTTCCCTTCATCATGCACTTTCTTCATTGTCCTCCACCTGCTGCTCGTCTCCATCTTTCCTCTCCTTCTCTGCTTCCTCCATGTCCATGTCCAGTTCTTCAAACGAGGAGCCACTGCCTAAAGACTCGCTGGAGCCCTTTGCCCCCTGGTCAGCTTCTTCACTGTGTCCATCTTCCTCGTCCTGCTCAGGGCTGCTCGCTTGCTGCTCTGCTGGCGGGTCCACCGCAGGCTCACTGCTCTCAGCACATGACACACCTGCCTCCTGGATCACTGCACCACTCTCCGTCCGACAGCTTTCGCCTGCAACAACATCAAAGACATCTGTTCGACAGCAAGCCCAATTTAAGACAGGCTGCCAACACAAAACTGGCAGTATAGCTTAAGGTTGCACATGAGCAGTTATGTACTGTATAGTTCAAGGCTGCTCACTAAAGCAACAGTTGAATTTTTGAAGGAACACTCCAGTGCTCTTCAGCGTGATACATCGTCTCTGTAGCGTGTGGTTGATTACCGCGGACCATAATTTAGATGCCTCACTGACTTATAATACACTTATGCTGTAAGTTGCTAAAATCCGTCTGTGAATATATATGCAAAACAAGGGCTGTATTTTAAAAAAACACTTTATTTTTCAATGGTATTTCTAATAAATCTGCAATTCTTTCTTCTATCACATTGTATAGTACCACAGTATAGTGGTGTGGGTGGAGTTTCATGGTGGTTCATGATGGATCACATATGGATATCAGAAAACCAAAAAACTTTTCTATGTACAAGGAAATGCATTGGAATTACAGCAGCATGCACATTTAAGCATACACAATTTACTGGTATTTAATTGAATCCATTACCAGTAAAATACCAATACCAGTAAAACGCTCCCTGTGTCACTGGCTGCAACACAATCAAAAGCATATATCCACCCTGTGCTTAACAATTGGAAAGGTGTTCTTTTCATGAAGTTCATAAAACATTTTTGTTCATTGTAAAACCTTTGTTTATTGTGGCCACAAAGTTCTTGTTTACATTTCCAAAATTTCCAAAATGCTTCCGGCCTGTTTAGATATTTCTTTGAAAACTTCTACCTGAAATGGCTACCAGAAAACGCTTTGCAATCTTCCCTCTCTTGCTTTGTGGGCATTACTGGTATTCGTTACTGGAAGTGCTAGGCAGCTGCTTTGAGGTACCCAGGGAGGAGGTTTGAGGAGCTATTAATAAAGCTTTACAACTTGCATACCTTTTCCAACAGTGGTTAAAAAAACCTTGGTGGCTTTAAAATTGTACAAAACAAACATAATAGACTAATCTTGCTTAAAATGTAGCAAAGAATGTTTCAGCTTAAAGTTTATGCTTTTTGGAGATAAGTTTATCTTTTACGCTCTTAAAGGCCTAAGTTTCAGCAAGACTAGTGACACTATGCAAGTAACCCTGATTTTAGCTCAGAGTGTCAGTCTGGCCGAGTCGTGCTGGTTGTCTCTAGTCTGCCAGTCAGAGTCAACAGTTGGATAGAGAACTGTATAGTGTGTGAGCTGCACAGGCTCAAATTTTCGGCCTCCCCAAGTCTGAGAATATTAAATCATAATGATTGGCAACTCAATCTCAACAGACCCATCAATAGCTAATGAGAACTGTTTTAGTTCTATGGTTCACCTTAAATGATGCAGCAGCTACACTCTGGCGCTTGCATATGTCTGATACTGAGCACCGTTTAAGGTGGAACAAAAGTTCGTCTAAGAAACCAACGTCTGCCTGGTACGGACAGTAGCCTCCAATACGTGCTGTGCTGCGTAACACTGTGCTGCTCACCTCCAACTTCTTCTGCAGTCTGTGCAGACCATGCTGACCCAGTCATCCCACCCCCAACCTCACCCAATGGTTTCTTTGGTTTTGTGTCAGCGGAAACGGCACAAACCCTTGTTTCCTAGGTAACCCAAGGTATGCACGTCTTTGGGTGCGTTTGATTTGGTTCAGCAGCAGGCTGAAGTTGTTTAGTGAATGATTCCTAGATCCCTAGTTTTGTGTGTGATGAAGATTTTTGTAAAAATTAGCAAAACGCAGTGTGAGATATCCAGTGCTTTTATAAGCTGCTACGACTACGAGTCCTGTAGTGTACCCAAGGCTTTAGCTCTTCACAGAAACTTAACTTTTGTATGCCACTGGCAGTGAGATGACAGAGCAGCAGATATGGAAACTGCAGGTGCAGTTCTTGAACTGGTATGTTGTAGGTGTAAAAGCTGCAGGCAGCTATAATAATTGTAGCTCAGTACAGGCCATAAAGTGGATGTTTTCATTATCCACACACTCACACCCAGAATCAACGAAAACTAAAAGCTGAACTGAAATGTAAAAAATAATTTTCAATACAAAAAGTAGCTCAGCTTTATATTCTAGGTGCAGCTGCTAATCTTCAGGGATTTGCCACATGTTTCAGCTTCAGAGAATAACTGTCTCTTTATAATGATGGGATGGTGTAATTGGAAAAGCTTTGCTGTCACCAGGTGAGAGCTGCAATTGCCAAGAAATATCATAATTGAGTCAGAAGACCCCTCTGAGACCAGATCCATGCCAAATATAGTCAGAAGAAAAAAAGTTTTCAAGGAAGTGTGTGTGTGTGTGTGTGTGTGTGTGTGTGTGTGTGTGTGTGTGTGTGTGTGTGTGTGTGTGTTCTAAACAGCAGTTAGCAGTAAGAACAGCAGGACTTGTGTTAAACACCTGTGATTCACCTGGAGAATACATCATTAATCACAAAGAACAGAAGGTGCATAAGCAGATTCCTAGAGTCAATTAGAGGCATGTTTGAAAGGGCAAAGTCAGAACAACAGTTAGTTGTTTATATGTAAAAAGAGAAGAGGACAAAGAGGGGAAAGGTGTTTCTTAGGATCGGGTCCTTTAAGTGGGTTTACCACCCACAGTCACACCCACAGAGCACTTCATAAGACTCAGCCGAGTGGCTTGTTTTCTTCATTCTGTGTGAAAATGTGCTTAAATGAAGTTTCCCCCATGACATCCATTTACACATGCCTGCATGACATTTACAAGCCATCCTACTGATGCAGCCAGTCATCAGATTATATAATTCTTCACACTTCACTGAGATTCTCCTAAATCTGTGCCAATAAAGTATGTGTACCTGGCCCAGGTGATTAATGATGAGAATAAGATGACTTGACAAACAAGCCATATAATATCTATCTTAGCTAAGCTGCTGCTACAATTTCCAACAGCTGGTTCTTCTAGTGTGCTCTGGAAATACATACTGCAATTACAACTTGTGCATTATGAATGCTAAGGAGAGTGTCAAAAGTGTCAAAGCAGGATTTAATTGGCAACGTTTTTCCTTTGCAAAAACATGAGGATGCTTCACCATGACTCACTAAAAATCACTGTACACTAATTTACCAAAAGTCTGTGCATGCACATGTGTGTGTACTTGGCTGTGGGCTTATTTTCATACATTTCCAGAACTGGCTTTGTACTAAAACCACAGAAAAAAGTTTTTTCCCCCTCAATGGGACCAACAAAATAACCCTACTCTTCTTAGTTTCTTTTTGCTGATTTGAATTGGTAGGATAACACACCTAAAATTAAAAATGCTGAATAAATTTTCCTTGGGGCGATCCACAAAAGAACCACATTTGATCACCAATGATCAATGAAATGGTCATTACAGTATTTTAAAGCTACAAGAAATACAAGATTTTTGCATAACACACACACACATACACACATATATACAATCATTTTTTTTATACCTTTTTGATTTGTTTGGAAACACATATGATGAACACTCGTAGCTGAAGTCCAGGTGTATCTTTTCATGCCAACATTGGCTACATACCACTAGTAGGTACAACATTTTTTGGAACAACTTCAATCATAACAATTAAGGTGCTACTTTGAGTGATGCCACATAAGAAGAATCTTGGGTTTCATAAAGAAAAAAAAGTGTGTGATGAAACTTTAACTTGGCAAATAACTTTTACACAAGTGAAGGTTTCTCCACACTCACACATTTACAAAAATGTCTCTACAAAACCAAAAATATTTTTCTATGGAACCCCTCAAAGAACCCATTATAGAACAATTCACTCAATTTAAGAGTGAAATCAACATGTAAACACAGCACAAAAGTGTTGGGTTAGGCTTAGAAACTTCTGTATTTGTATATAATATACAGCTCTGGAATTTTTTTTCTTAAATTTTCATCTCATTTTATTCCAGTCATTTCATGAAACAAAGCTGAGTTACCTGAATTTGCAGACTATGAATGGCATAAAGTCAAAGACTAATAAAGGATTATCTTATCTTATCTTAAGTCACCCAACAGCAACGTGAAAGACTAGTGGAGAGCCTGCCAAGACATGAAAGCTGTGACTGGCAGTCAAGGTTATTTCACCATAGTAATTTCTGAATGCTCTCAAAGTTCAAATCTTAGTACAGTGTTGTTTGAATTTGAATAATTCCTTCTTTGCATTAAATTATTATAATCATTTCTTTGCATTATTTGAGCAGCTGTCATTTCTGCAAATAAATGCTGTACATAGCAATATTGTTTTCTCTAAATGTTTTCCAGAGCTGTATGGGACTTAGGTATAACATTGTATTTAAAACAAGCCTGTGTGTGTGTGTGTGTGTGTGTGTGTGTGTGTGTGTGTGTGTGTGTGTGTGTGAGAGAGAGAAGGAGGTTGCCAATTCTACACCCGTCTCCTCTCTGATAGAGAGCGCTAGGTTTGGCCTCTTGCCTCCCGCTGTCAGTATCACTTCATGGCAAGAGAACTGATCCCTCATCCTCACTCATCCCGCTTCTCTCGACAAATCAGTTATGGCATCTCAATTAAGCTAAAGCTCTCTCCTCATTGTGTATAACGAAGGACGGGGAGAAAATAGGCGCAGCCATGGTGAAACCTTTTCAAAACTGATTAAGAAAAGCGCCACAGCACACCTTGAGTCTTCCCACCACCTAAACAGGCTTAAATGTCATTCACATGCAATGAATCATCATGGCGGAACCGGAATTGATGCCCTTTTTATGGCAATAATAAACCCTCCAGTAATAGTAAGAGGTGAGGCAAATCAAAGATCAGGAAATAAGTGCCAAAGGAGCAGAAGGAAAAAGGCACTCCCATTGAAGAGGCCTGTACATCTTTTCATCTAAATATCATTCTGAGGACATGTCTAGGCCACATCTTCAGGAAGTACTAAATATATCCCTTACCTATCAAAAGCCATGTGTTCTGGACACCTCTGCAATATCTGTTCATTTAAACCTCCCGAATTTTAGAAAAACACAATTTCTTCACTGACTGGAATTGACTACACAATGTGCCTTTTCCTGAACATGTTGTGGATGTAGTCAGTTCTTACATTATACAGACCACTGGCAAACTAGATGTTTTGTTGGTTTTCTTTTTATGAGTGCAGCAAATTCTGAATAAAAATGACTACACTAAGTATAGGATAGCAACTGGGTAGCAGTTTTTAAAACCTGCCTCTACTGGTGTATTTTCTCCGCATCAAAATATAATGAAAATGTCTTTAATCATGGTATATCATTTTTACCATCTCACCCACCCCTAAAATTACACTCAAATTCTGCATATTCATATGTTTTTTAGATTTTAGGTTTTAGAAAAGGATTCAATGAGTTTGCAGAAGGCTTTAGTCAAATTAAGTAGCCTGGACACACTATGACAACAGATTGATGAACAATTCCAGACCTTTAAGCTTGTAGTTAATGCAGAACTGAACAGCAAGTCAGTAAGGACTGAATAAGACTAAAATAAATTAGCTAAAACTTTCTAAGTCATGAAAAAATAAACAAGGTATTACTATTCATTCAGCCTAAAGCAGTGGTAGTGTTTTAACTCAAACTGTTTTTAAATAAATGTTTTTACATGTCCACCAACGGTTCAATATTAGTACTATGACTGGTATTACTGGAACTGGTATATTCTGACTAAAGTCCTTCTTGAGTTAACTTGAGTTAAGCTTAGCCTGACTTGAACATTTTCTGATTGATATAAGCCACAGTATCATAAACAAAATGTACCCCATTGGCCCTCACCTTAATGTTTGTGAGGAACCTTTTAACCAGCTGGAGAAGATTAGATTGGACTAGTGCTGAGACTGCTTGGCCCTTGTGAGCTGTCTGAACGTGTTCTGTACTCGGAACAGCATGATGCATTGTTGGTCCTCCTGAGTACTGGAGCACTGTGGATAGATTTGTTCACAGCTTGGTTTACACCCCCCCCCCAAAAAAAATCATCGTCACTTCTACAAAAAGACCACTAGGGAGTGGGGCTGTACTCAAAGAGTGCTCCTAAGTCACAGGCTCTCTTTAGTTTGCCTAATCGCTTTCCCTCTTCTTAATAACTCACCCTCTTTCTCATTATCAGTTTCAGCACTGGACAGCTCCTGACCTGCCTCAGATCCAGTAGAAAGGGCTCGGAGAGATGGGCACCAGGGATTATAAATCATTAGGGCCTAAAATTATTCCATTTTCTAGTTCAACAAGCCAAAATCAATTAAATGAGATTAAAAATAAATTAATATAAAAAATGAAATGAGCTCATGGTGCAAACAAACGCTTCACTCAGCCTTACCTTAAATTACTGCCATTAGACTTTTATCTGTCATGATACTAACACATAACACAATTCAATATGATTTTAAATACAGACAACATACCAGATAACATGTGCATGTGGGGGCTTGTATATGTAGTGCAACCGGGAACCAGAAGGTTTTGCCCATGGGTTCCATATTGGCCCCACATATGGATGCCCACGGGGGTCAGTAATAGGGCCAGGATGAAGCATAGTTACCAGAATCCAGACATTTTCTAAGACAATGTTTCTAAGAATACATTTCAATCCTAATTTAAACACATATGAAGTGTAAATGGTTGGTAAAGGAAGGGGAGGGTTTTTAGTATAAAGTGTTCTCTTTTAAATACATGATTTAAATACATATTCATATACACACACACACACACACACACACACACACACACACACACATATATATATATATATATATATATATATATATATATATATATATATATATATATATATATATATATATATATATTAAACACACCAGAATTCAACAGAGGCACACCTGAATGTTTTAACCTTCTTTTTTTTTACAAAACGTTTGTCCTCAGTCAGACTGCAAGGGACTATCAGGGGACTGTGCTCTTCAAGCCACTCTGTGGGCTTTCATTCAGATTAAGGTCAGAGCTCTGACAGAGCAGCTCAAGGATGTTTTTTTTTTCTTTAGCCACTGTTGCTTTGGCACATCGTTGTATGTTACAACACCAGGCAGTACAGCTAAGCACATTTACTCTGTTATTTAGTAATGTCAACTTGACTAAAGTGCAAATGACCACAAGGAAAAAGAAAAAAACTGGGACAGAGGTTTTATGGTCAGATAAAACAAAGATATTTGGAAGAATTAAGGTGAGGAATTCAACCACAAGAAACTGTACCAGCATGCACATTGCACACACTGGATGGAATAATGAAGAACGAGGACAACCTCAGAATTCTTCAGCATAAACTCCAACAGTCAGCTAGATGGTAGAAACTTGGACACTTCTGGGTATTCCAACAGGACAATGAAGCAGGGTGGCATTAAGCTTTTTGGGCTAAAAATGGCAAATGATCAGATCTCTCCAGTAGAGAGAGAAGAAGAGTGTCAACATCCCAGCAGTGTCCAACCAAACAAATGTAAAGAAACACTGGATGTTAACAATGCTAAATGTACATTATCGTTGTTCAGCTATCTTTAGTCAGGCCATTTGTATCACCTGCCTAATGGTCATTAGCTGTGTGTGCTGACACGTAAGGTTCTTCTGTTGTAAGAAAACAGGATCATTGGCTCTACTGTTATGTGTTTATACTCACACGCTTTATTAAACTCCTTTGTTGTTTAATGTAATAATAGCAATTAAAGAAGCATTAAAGAACAAATTGAAAATACACAATCCTAACATGGATATTACACATCTGAGCTTTAAGGGATGTTCTGTTGGTATTTATGACTTATGAATAAGTTCCAGGGTCCCTCAAGACAAGCTTTCTGACAAACCTGCGCTAGTTTCAGGCATGCCAACGGAGCCAGCTGACTGGAAGTCTTGACAAAGCTGCTAAACAGAAGCACACCCTGCCTTGGAAAGCCTCTTGGATAACATTTGCCTGAATTAGTTTCTAAATTGGGTCCAGTGGGATTGTTACCAGAGCATCAGGGTTTTTGTTGGGTAAAATCTTTGAGACGAAAGGAGGAATTCTGAAGGAGAGGACTGGATAATTAGAGACAGATGGAGAGGGGAAAGAGGACTAAAGGGAGAGAGGGAGAGTGAGTGAGGTCAGTATAATGAGCTAAAATAGAGGCAGGTCAGAGCTTGGGTGATGGCTGAAATGCACACAGTCCATCACGCTGACATCCTGACAAACTGACTGCAGACACTTTTCAGTCAGTCTGTTGATCTAATCTTTATTTTTCAGCATATCTGGTGCAGATTCCCCTCAACCTTGTTCCATAATGCATCACTTTGGATTACACTGCACTGACAGTGATGCTGAAAATCTTCTCTTCAGAATTCCTACTTACTTGTATCTGTATTTTTATTTTGTATATATTCAAGGTTTTCCACTCACCTTCACACCTGTGTTAATGTGATGCGACAATAAATGTAATTTGATCATTTGACCCTGGATATGATGAGGCTTTGCTGTTGTAATAATATGATTACAATTGACTTCAAATAATACATTGTTATACACTTGCAACAAATAATTGAATTACTTTATAATGTCTTGTTTTACTACTTAAATGGCATATTTAGTGTTTTATACAACTTCAGGAGTGTGTGTTACTGTCTATAGGGTGGGTGTTGATTTTAGAGGCACCTGACATACTATAATTTCAGTACAAACCATTTTTTTTTGCCAATTATCTCCGCAATTTAGTCTTTTCCAATACCCACCAACTAGCTGAGTGATTGGTAAAGTGGGGGCCATTATCCTCTCTGGGATTCCCAGCTTTGGTTTTTGCCTTTTTCAGAGTATCTGCAGTTAATCGCCCCAGAGATATGATGTGCGAGCATTTGGAGAAAAAAAGATACAAACACAAACAAACACTTTAACTGTTAAGCACAGGGGGGGATCGATCATGCATTGGGTTTGTGTTGCAGCCAGGTAGAGAGGGGGAGAGATTCAGTTACTTATCAACAAATTCTGAAAGTAAACATTACAAAAGTTAAAAAAGCTAAAGATAAAAACAGGAAGGTTTTATGCCAGGATAATGAAGTGTTAAGTGATTTCAACACCTTAAAATCCACAATGGACTACCTCAAGACGTGCAAGCTGAAGGCTTCATCATGGTCCTAGTCGGTCATAGAATCTGACAGAACTAGAAGCCTTTTACAAGGGGGAATGGGTGATAATCCCCCAAACAAGATTTGAAAGACTGGCTACAAAAAGTGTTTACAAGCTGTGATAATGACCATACAGGGTGCCCAAACTTGCTTTGGGCCTTTTTCCCTTTTACTTAGTTTTAAACTGTAAAAGATGGAAATGATACAGTAATCTTGTGTTAAATAATAAAGAAATATTTACTGTCATGCAGGTCATCTTTTACTGACTTAACTTTTCACAGTAACCAATATTTTGCCACTTTTGCATGTCCCTGTATGTGCCATTGTACAATGGCCGTGACGTCTGTACTGTAGCTGTGAGAATCTTGTTATTAACAGCCCATAACAGAATGTAAAGCATTGGCTAATGGGCAAATCGAATGTTCTGCAGCTCAGGTTTCCACAGATACGATAGGAGAGGGGAGTGGGGGGGTAGAGTGGGGGGGTGGCTGAGTTGAGCACTCTGCAATCTCCAAATGAAGGAGTTTGATTCACAACCTGCACTTGTCAGATATAGCGGAACAGTGATTGATCAGCCTCTAATTAAGAAGAGATAAACACACACACACACACACACACACACACACACACACACACACACACACACACACACACACACACATTCACAGACACATTCATGAACACAAACACAGGTAAACACACAGTTTAGTTGATACTGCATATGGAATGCTGATTATCTGGAGCCTAGAGACTAAAAACTTCACTGCCTGTGGAGTCTCCACTTCCATCAGCATCAAAGGCTTGTTCTTTGCTTGCTTTAATTAGGATATGCATAGAATAAGATGGTCCTGCAGTGCATAAATTCACCATATGTCCAAATGCTTGCAGACACCTGCTCATCCAACATTTCTTTAGAAACCTTAGGGTAGTAATTGGGAGTTTTTCCTCCTATTACTGCAGCAACAATCTCTATTCTTCTGGAAAGGCTTTACACTACACTCTTAAAAATAAAGGTGCTTCAAATGGGTTTTGAGCAATGTTATAAAAGAACCATAAAGAACCATAAAGAACCATGTTTGTAAAAGACCCTGTTTACACCTGGTCACTTCATATGACTAGTATTTGGATTGTGACCTGATAGGATTTAAGCCACATGTATTCACACCTGGTAGTCAAATGCGTCTTTGGTTAATCAGACTGAAATCTTATCACTGTGTGGGACAGAATATGCAAATTTGCTTGTTGCACTGCAATTACTACTTGTGTCGGTTGTACTGGGGGGAGTTTTGGTTCTTGAATCTGTCTGGAAGATACGGATGCTTTTACTCTGAAGCACCTTTATGAAGCTCCTTTATGTTTTTAAGAGTGTAGATGTTAAAATATTGCTGTGAGAATCAGATTGCATTTAGCCCCAATAGCATCAGTGATGTCAGGTACTGATGTTGATTGTGTCTGGAGTACAAACAGCACTACAGCTCATCTTAAAAAGGTATTCAGTGCTCTTTGACCCCGGTGCTCGAAGGCTTTAAACCGTTTTCTATGGAGATTACACAAGCTGTGCAACTAATTGACATTGAGTCATTGGTAGGCTCTGACAGCACATTAAAGTAGCTTAGAAGGGCTGTCTGGACACTGGTGGGCATATAGTGTAGTATATGTACAGTGTAAACGGTATGGGTCAAATATCTTTAAAAAAAACAAGCTTAATATAATATATACCCAATTGCAAGTGCACACACACACTATTTTGCTGACCGTTGACCCAGTGGACAGCTTCTGACCTGCCGCGAAGAATCCAAAATAAAAAAAAAAGCCCTGTTGTTTACTGAACTACTGGCAGGTTTAAAACTGTTCAAGGAAAGACCTTGAAAGGGAAAAGGGAGAAAAATAAGACAGAATAAAGAATCTACACAAAGAGACTACACACTCAATGGAGGTCACATTTGCACACAGCTAAGCTGACTTGCTGAAACACAGTGCGAGAGAAATGAGAGGGAGAAAAAAAGAAGACGAAGAAGCGGTTCACCAGGCTGACTACATCACAAAGCATCACTCTTATGGGCCATTATACGCCTATGACTTGTACGTGTGTCATACATGTTTAAAAGACACTGCATACTTACCTGTCTCTTAACTGTGTCCCTTTGTCATCATTATGACATATTACTGACTGTAAAGGACATCACAATGGTAGCGCTGTCTCTTACCGGCAGCATCAAGCCAGTGCTGTTGACATCACAATGACACTATATCCTTTAACACTCTACCCAAGTTCCCCTGCGACCTCAAAATGTTATTTATACCTGTCTCCGTGACTTCATCACCTTTGTCTTCTTCATCTTCCTCCGCCTCCTTTGGCTCCTCTTCAGCCTTTGTTTGCTTCTCTAGAAGTTCAGGTACGAAAAAGCTCTCCTGGTTCTCCAGTGGGCACATGTAGTGGATCAAATCTCCCTTGCAGATCTCTAGGAAAGGATATGCAGACAGTCTTCTTTCCTAAGGTAGAACAAGAGAGAGAGAGATGCTAAGTTATGCCTGTTAGCTATAAGCTATAGCTATCTGCTCAAGCTTAATCTAGTTCTTAGGAACATTAGATGGCTTGAGTCGGACTCACACCCAACTCACAACCAGTGATGAGATTTTACTCAAACTTGCACTCAGAGACTCAACAGTCTCGCACCTTGAGACGTGACTTGGACTCGCACACCAGAGAGTCGAGACTTAACTCGAACCCAGAGAGTCAACACTTGACTCAGGCTTATATCCAAAGAGTAGAGACTCAATTCAAACTCACACTCAGAGTTAAGACTTGAGTAAGACTCATATCCCAGAGAGCCCAGATGTGACTCAAACTCTCATTCAGATGGAGTTTAAGACTTGAGACTTAACTCCGATTTGCACCCAGGGTCACAATTTTAGTCGGACTCACATCCCAGAGAGTCAAGACTTTTAACCAGTGTTGAAATTTAACTCAAGCTTGCACAGAGCTGACACTTACCTCGACCTCGCACCCAGAGAAACGAGACTCGTCTCAGACTCACAGCTTGAGACTCAACTCAGGCTTACATCCAGAGAGTTAAGACTTGAATCAAACTTACAACAATGTTTCTGCCTCTATGCAAGTAACAGAATGGTCATCGATTATTCTGGAGGCTGCTGGAGGAAGGAAAAGAAAGCTGTGGGGAGTGAAGTGGAAGAGCATTAAAAGCCTGTGTGATTTTTAATCACAACTCTGTTAAATAGGTCTGTAGTAACAGATTACAACAACAGGTGTCCCATGGGCTATAGAATACAACTGTTCATTTGGCATGGCAGGAAAGCAGCATGGCAGTAACACTCCAGTGGTTATATCATGGTGCAGCAACTGGAAAACTTTTTTTTTTAAATAGAGAACGTTACCTATAGCTCTAAAAATGTAGGAAGTGAGTCACAGTGAGAGTGGATGTCCTACTTTTCAACTTCATTTCTCCATTTTATCACATCAGTGTAGTTCTAGTCTACTAGTAATATTATAAGATAATGAATGGTGCTCAGTGACACTCAGTGACCTTGAGCAATGTTGGAAATCACAGTTGGGCACCTCTCGGAAAACGTGTGCCTTCATTAAAAACAATGATTTCCAATGGTTGCCACATCGTCTGCCATCCACTTGACAAGTCTGCTGTAGGGTAACCTCGACACAACAGAGTGATGAGGTACACTGATAAACTGTACCACAAACTGTACAATCTGTATCAACACCTTATTGTTTTCTCTTTAATGAGTTTATTGCTGATTAATTTTTTTGATTATAAAGTGGCAGAATAACAGACGAACAGTGCTTTGCTGAAGACCTTCCCTGTTCCTCTGATTCATTAGCGTCTCCCCACAGCTCCTTTACTGATCAAATGCACAGGCCTTATGACAACTCCACAGCCAGACGAGGCTTTACACCAATTAGGCCATTTTTAACAAGCCAGCCTTGTTAGGTTTGGAACTACACACCGCATTAACATTGTTGAGAGAAAGCAATGCGAAGCAGGGCGCCAACTGGCCTGGTGACAATAAGACTTTAGCAGGTCTACATGTGCCTGCTGGGTTCCATCATTACAGTCACCTTAAAGGGTCCTTTCAGCATTTCTATCAGGATAAATAACAGTATGGTTCATAAGTCCAAAATGATTTTTTCCCCAAATAAAGGGCTATGCCATTTTCTTCTATTTGGTTTACATTTGTCCTAAGCTTTGAATTTCATTATAACCATATTACCGGTATTCCAAACCTTTGGTGGTTATAATATTCTGATATGACTGTGTATTTGATGTACACCAGTTGCTTAAAAATGTTTTTGTAGTAAAATAAGCTATTCCTAACCCAACCTACAAAGATAGGCTTAGTGTTTCGTAATAGGTTTTTATTTGGGTTGGAAAGTCAACACTTTATTATCGCATCCACTGCATTTATCAGCAGCTTTTCTCTTATGTGCAACAGAATACAAGACATCATAAAATATTCATGCCTGCCAAAATGCTGCTAATATCCATGTGAGGCAAGCGCATATTTAATTTGTTAGCAGAGGGTCCACAGAGAGAACAAGTGCTATATAAAACACATACACACACGCCTATACAAGTAGGCAAGCAGAGATGCATCCTTGGAGTGGCCAATTGTGTTAAAAATGGAGACAAATGAGCAAATGGGCTGGAAAAAGCAAACCCAGGAGGTGATAATACAGCTTGAGCTGAGGAACCAGAAGAGTCTATAAAAACAACACAAAATGTTTCTAATATGAGAATGTACAGGTTGAGTGTGCATCACGAGGGGTTTCATCCAGTGCTGTGGGAATTATTTGACCATTTGTTCCCTAGTCTTTCTAAAGAGAAACTTCAGACTCCTCCATTGACCAATTTTACAACTTCTGGTACCACGATTCAGGCACTTGTCCTTCTTTCTTTCTGTAATGTGTTTCTGCAGTGTTCTTTGATAGTACAATGAAAGATGAGGTAACTAGTAAGGTGTTCAGGACTTTAAGCATTAAGGATTAAGGATTAAGCAAGCTGGAGTAATATGCAGTATGTGGTCCAAAGCAGAGGAGGCAGAGGAATACAAGCTGCAAGGCTAGAGGGTTGGCAATGCAAAACACCTTCACAGATGACACAAATGACACACTGTCCATATCTGGTCAAACCCCATGGGCAGTGCAAGAATAGAGAGCAAAGCTCGGAAGAAGAAAATAACGGCTCAGGTATAAGAGGCTGAGGTAATATTAAGAGGAGGAGAGTGAGAAAAGAAGAAAAAAGGGGGGGGGGGGGGTCACTTTTTCTGCTGGGTGTAATACATAGCGCTCTCTCTCTCTCTCTCTCTCACACACACACACACACACACACACACACACACACACACACACACACACACACACATACATACACACTCATTCTCTTCCGTTTCACACTCTCTCTTACTTATGGCTGATTGATTGGTTTTAATCTAATCCTGTGTGAAAGAGCTATGTACTGAGCAGCATGAATCACCTGATACACATAAAGAGTGTGGCCCCCGGGGGCCCACATGCAAATGAGAGCACGTCTTCTTGAAGCAGGAGAGATAATGAGTTTAGGCGAGACAGAGAGAGAAAGACAGAGAGAGAGAAAAGGGGGGAGAGGAGAAGACAACAAAGACAATACATCCCACACGCTCGTCTCCCCAGAAAAAGGTTGTCAAAAGACGGCAGCAAGACAGAGAAAGGAGAACGCAGAAGAGAAGAGAACTGTAAACATGTGTCTGCAAGCGCCATTTCTGTGCCATGCTATCTCATGCCTACAGCACATTACAATGAAATCAATCTAATCCAGGCGCTGATGAAAGCATTTCTGTGAGCATTCACTCAGGCTGCAGGTTAATTCATTAAATAAAGCCATCCTCTATATGCCAATTATATCAGCACTGCTTATGCATTCAATTAAAACTTCTACAGCCAGATGAGGTTACATGCTGGTGCATGGTGTGACCCTGCTGGAAGAAAACAAGACCAGCTTAGCGTATGTTTTAGTTTGAGTTTGATGGTTTAGCTGGACTTCTCACATAACCAACCTGACCAAGCTAGCCAACAAGTATATCCAAGGTGGTTGACCAGCATGACAAAACTAGTCAATCAGCTTTATGTAGTAAACCAGTATGACCAGACTGAGGACCTGAGCTTGGTGAAGCTGGTCATGCTAATAGACCAGCTATTCTAGAAAACTCAATTTCCGCCTCAATAACCTGCTTTTCATCCACCTTGACCATCAACCAACAACCAGCTTGGACCACCTGAAACCAGCTACCAGCAAAAGCTGGTCTTGAGCTGGGCTGGATGTTTCAGCAGGGAATAGCTCTCAAGTTCTTGCTGTTTTAATAACTTGCAGCTGGATACACTACAGTAACAGCAAAGCTTGCTTCAAGGCAAGGCTCTGAGGCAAGAGAGACCTTTTCAGATAAATTAAATTTCATTCCATTGTGAAAAGACTAAGCTCAGACAGGGACATTTTAAAGAACACTCTCCAGCTCCTTTTAGACATACTGTAACACAAGTACAGAATCAGCCTTAGTCCAATGCTTTAGTAGAGCTGGGCAATGTGATAATATTTATAGCTATTGTGATCTTTTATAGCATTATGTGTCACAATGTGCTTTACTGAGCTTTCTGTGGATGTTCTAAGTCTGTAACACAAAAGAACTGCATGTTTCATAACAGCATTGTGTGCCCTGGTTAACTGGAATCAGTGCAGCACAGTGTGTGAAACACAATAAAATGTGTACTTTTCAGTTTCTGAGTGCAATTTCTAAATACATCAACTGTATAACTATATGTTTTTCCTCATTAATTCCTTATTAACTTTTAATATCAGGATAAAAATGATCTTATGACATTTTCTGCACTGTGATTTTATATTCATGCTGTATCGTCACACCCTAGTGTTTATTATGAAAGCTAGGGTTGACAGTACACAGTACAACAAAAAGGGTGGAAAAGTGAATCTTTGCACGTATGCAGCTATTTGGGTTCTTTGTCAATGGAGCAATGAAAGTGTGTTATCTGGAAAGATGGTGCTCCATCTAATATGTTTGGGATGAGCTGGTGAGTTAGGGATGAGGTGGGGTAGTGATCTTCCGATGTCTTGTCCTCACTAACGCTCATAGAGAACAATCAAATCCTCACAGTAATGCTCCAACATCTAGCAGAAAGCCTAGAGACAGTTAGAGACAGGATACACTCTTTTTGAAACATCCTTGATTTTGGAAGAAACGATGAATACTTCTTTCTATAAAGTGTATTTGCAGCAAATGTTGTTCCTTTAAAAAACTTTTAATTGACAGTTTAAATACTTATTTTTGGACATTAAATTAAATTAAAGAACATTTATAGGGTGTACACATAAAAAATATTGCTCTGTACAGCACTGTACATCCACATAATTAAATATTAAAGAACCTAAAGGAATACGTTTTAAAGAATCCAGATCATTAACAATAACTAAAACTAAGGGAATATATTAAGCATGCATGCTTACCTTCAAAGAATAAAGACACATGCAGCCAGACTTTGCCACAACTCAGGTCTTATAGCCTATCTAAACATTTTACTCAAGGAAATGGAGGGGAACCTAACAGCCCTTAATATATATTCAAATAAAGAAACTGCACTGACTTTATGGAAAGAGGTGAAACCATGAGCTTTTAGTGAACACTAATTACCACTAATTAACTATTATACATATTTATTAACTGCTATGAAACAATGCGTAACTTTAGTCATTTGATGGCAAGGATGTTAGGGCCTAATTTACAGGCCTGTTAAGGGTTAATACAGTCCAGCTACATTGGAATGAAATTCTTATGCTAGAGTCAACCAGTGTTTCATGGTCAGAGAAAGGATTAGAGCACATTCACATGAGTGTTTTTATGTGTAGGTCAGCATGTGGCAGGATTTAATTACCAGCTATGTGTCAACACTAAAAATGTCAGGCAGCTGTCAGCACTACCCATTCCTTCACAAACCCTTTATATAAAGTACCATCTGTTTTGGCTCCCACCATGAAAAAGAAATAAATAATCTTAGATGAACCAGGCCCATCGTCACTGAAACTGTGCTTCTGGCATGAGCGCTTTTAATTATGGCGAGTGGATCCTTCATTTTCCTTGTTGGCCTTTTCGTTAGAGGAGCCTCACCCCTCTGTCATGGCTACAGGGCAACACGTTACTCAGCCCAAAGAGCTGGCATGACTCCACTTAGCCAGCACTGAAGAGAGTGCAATCAGGCTGGAATAAAACACACCAGCGATGTGGAGAGCAGGCTGGAGAGGCTGGTGCTGCTCGTCACACCAGTGCACGAGCAACCAGCATGATGCAGTGTTCTCCACTACCAGCTGATGTGCCATCATCACCATTTACAGATGATTATCGTTGAGGTGCTTTAGTGCTGGGAATCATTAGGGGGCATCATCTGCTTGAAATATAGTTATGTATTGGAACAACCTCAAGTACAATACAACCAACTAGCTCACAACAGTTCACAACATGTAGCTGACATTTCATATGGCTTCAGTTAAATCTAATCATGTCTGTAAATGTGCCACTCAACATATAAGGTTCTGATGAAGGTGGGACACTGCAGATATTCTGTGTTAGGAGCATTTACAAACACATGAAGCTTTTGAGACTTTTGAGATGATGTGCTTTCCTGACTCCTGAAGAAATCCTGATTGCTTCTAAAGATGCACTACATTACTACTAAGTTGCACTCACTGCTGACACAGGTGTGCAAATGCACACAGACAGCTTGTCTAGTCCCTGTAGAGAAGCATTGCCAGTAGAATAGAAGGTGGAGCAGATAAACCTAAGTCTATGACGCCATGCCTAATAACATGCTAGGTTAGAGCTGTGCAACAGTGGAACTGCATTCTCTGGAATGATGGTACTCTATTCAATACATTCAATATAGTTTTGGAGTTGAAGAGTCGGGGAGATAAGGTAGGGTGGTAATCACTGACACTTTTGTTGCTGAATGCAATCAAATTCTCACAGCAATGCTTCAAAGTCTACTAGAAAGTCTTCCCTAGACAGAAGAGACAGTTATTCCAAATCCTTTTCCATAATCCATAATCCAAGACCAAATCACAAAGTACAGGGACAAAGTTGAATGTAGGTGAAAGTAAATAGCCTCACTAGCATCACCGGGACCATCTCTCATCAGCACAGCCTCAAAGAAATAGTTCAGGCTATTCATTATAAAACTACCCTAAAAGTCAGTCCTGCTTGAAACTGTCTTGTTCTCCTCAAATGTTAAAGTGACAGGTTTCCAAGAGTACATTATTCTAGGGAATAGCTTGTTTGTCTTGACTCTGAAAAAGTGTAAAAGTTGGCTGACAGAGGAGGATTAGTCTTGCTGGGTTCACCTGTAGTGGTAGAGAGAGAGAGAGAGAGAGAGAGTGAGAGAGAGAGAGAGAGAGAGAGAGTGAGAGAGAGAGAGACACTGCTACTGTAAGTGTAACTCCAGTGGTGTGAAAAAGAAGGCTACGCTGTAATTACCGTCTTAGAGTTTGCTATGTGTCATTTCCGCTCACTCAAACCTGTGAGAATGCGTGTATGTGTGTGTGTGTGTGTGTGTACACTGTCCCTAAATCATACCTTAGTTAGAGACAAACTGGCACAAAACTGATTTAACTACTGACAACATTGGATTCTGTACAATAACACTGATGCAATACCCCAACTCTGGAATAAGAGGGCAAAGAAAAAGTTTTTTTTTTTTTGCTTCTTCACCATCTGCTTCTAAGGCCTCTCACAGCTTTCTGAATACAGCAAAACACCCAACATTACTTTAGGGTTATACCAGAGATTTCAAAATTCAAAACCGCCGACTTCATTGGATTTGCCATGTAGTTTCATTCCGCAGAAAGGGAATCCACTCAGGCTTGCTCCAAAACAAGATAATCAATATTCTCAATATTCCTGAGTTCTGCGCAGTCAAGAATTACACACAATGTCATGGACAGGACAATTGACTCGTCCGGTCTCTAAGACCGTAACAACTTCTTAGAAACATCAGAGCACCCTCAAGGTTGTGCATCTCCCAGTGCAGTCAACCGCTGTCAACTTCATAGCTTAAGAGATGCTCAAAGAAGACGAAACATACCTTGAAGGCATTCCATACCCTCATCTGTCAATCTGGAGGAACATGACTGAGTGAACTTATTCTAACCTCAACCAAGTAACCTCAGTCTAACCCCAAATAAACATCCACTCACAAGGCACAGTGAGACATGGTGAAGACCTGGTTGGTTGTGCAATCCTGAAGGACACTTTTTAGTTACTTGAGAAGCTGGCTGATCATGAAAGCTTTAATAATTCCACTTTAACAAAAGGTTAAAGGTGTGTTGAGTACATTGCTCTACAACAGTCCTGATCTGCTTTATTTAACACTGAGGAGATAAGGAAGCAGTTGCTCGTAGGACTAGCAACTAATGACTGACAAATCTATCAAGTATTACTGAACTGACCCCTACAAGTAACAGTTAAAGCTGGGGTCAACATAAGCATGTGTAATTAGCGATGCAGTTGTATCTATGCTAGTTTCTACATCTACATAATGGGTTTCTTTAATTGGGTGCTCTTTTTACCATATGTTTTTGTTTTGAAACATAAAATTTGCAATAGTTTTGTTTTAATTATGTCAAGATAAGTTAAAACTTAATGATGGCTGAAACTGAGCTTATATAGAATTGAAGTATTTTATATTTATTTGCCAAGTGGCATTGTGCAGAAATCAAGGCCATTCCACAGGAATCATTCACTTTTTTTCTTTATTCTTTAAAGCTCTTTACGGATGTCTTATTGCCATTATGACTGAAAACCCCGAAAAAGAAGCATTTCACTTTAATCACTAAACAGTTCAAAAGCTACTTGATGGTGAAACCAAAAATCTGTCATTACCATAACCTAATGTCATTAACATCACATATTTTGTGTTGGCAATTTTCATAGATTTACTGAACTGAATTTACTGAACAGCTGGTATAAGATGCACTTAAAATACATAACAAATGAGTAACGTGAACATAAAATATTGCTGTAACACTATAAAATGGTAATGATGCTGAAGTTAAATCTACTCCAAGATCAGGAGGAATACATGACTAAATTATTCAGTTTTCCAGACATCAAAGTGTCACTTCTCTCTTGTGGCTTACATGTGCTCCCCTGTCAGTCTTTGTTTCCATGGTTACAACATAAGGTGTTGCTCTAAAAAACAAATCAGTTCAGAAATCACAGGCTGTTGCGGTAATGACGGTATTGGGTGGTTGTAACCTGGGGGCACAAAAGTTCTGCTAATTGAAGTACTCATTAATGAAGATACTGATTGGAGCACATTTATAAAAACCTAAAAAAAAATTGGACAACATTTGTGATGACCTCTTTAAAATGATTAGAATTCTAAGTTCATTTATTTAAAGATTTATTTCTTGTTTAAATCTGCCACATAACGGCACCACATGCACATCTACATTAGCCATGGCGAGAATGAGTGACTTGTCCACATGTATTCATGCCTTCTAAGCAGTGCTGTGTTTTAGCTATATTAGCTAAAATAGCTAATCAATAGACTGCATTCGTTCATTACAGATCAAAATAATTCTAAACAATTAGAAACAGCATGTGTGCTCGCTGTCCCCCTAGTGTGTCTGTGCTCACTAGTGTGTGTGGTTGCTGCATGGATGGGTTAAAGGAGGTGGTCAGATTTCTATTTGTGTAACACAAACAGTGATTAAATGGTTCTTCTGGTTCTATTAATGGGAAACCGTAAATATGACAGCAGATATATAATAATTAGTCATAACAGTAGCGCCACCAGCCTTATATTGAACAAGAACTTGAAGAAAACTGACCGTTCACTTGCTTCCCAATATATTCCATCACTTGACCAATGCCACTGAGGATAATGTTTTTCACTTCACGTGTCAGGGGTATTAATGTTAAGGCTGATTGGTGTAATTATCCAAGTGGCTACTTGCTAATTGCTAATTAGCTATCACCGGCTAATATCAATACAACTCTGATATCACAGATTATTTTTCAATTGCAGCTCATTAACACAACTCTGAATAATCTAATCAATGGACTCAATAAGTCTTGTGGCAATTGACAAATTTCCAGTGTCAAGCTAGAATAGGAGCATTGGAAACGAGGAACAGACCTTGTAGTGTTACATAAATAAAGAACAGTGATGTGGCGTTCGGGACACCCCACAACAGTCTGCTTAGTTTGACAACTCCTACGAAGCATCCCTTGATGCAGGATCAATAAGAGGACAGAGTGTTGCTGTTTCTATCTCCTGACCAAGACATAGCAAGAATTTGTGTAAAAACACTGAGTAAAATTAAAAGCAAAGAATTGTGACTAACTATTAATTACAGGCCTATTGATGATCAAACACAGGGATCCAGAGACAATTCATAAAGCCATAAATCATGGAGAAATATGGTAGACATGCTGTTCAGACAACAAATTAACTGCAAGCCAAGACAAAGCACAGTGAAGCAGCTGACAGGCATGACAGGAAGACAACAAGACGCTAAATTATAAAGAATGATGAACAGCAATTAAAGATGGGGTCATATTCACACTGCCCATAAAACGATGACAGACACACATATGGACAAACACACCAGTATGAAGGAGTCTCCCTTCCAAGCAAAGAAAATAAATAAATAAATAAAATAGAAAGACAAAAGAAGAGCAAGTCGACAATTGACTGCTTCTTATCAATTAGCAAACAAAGCTGTGCTCAACTTTTTTAGCAACTTAATTGGATTTTCTCTCCAGGATAACAGCTTCCACAAAGTGAGTTAGCAGTGTTAAAGCCAATTCAGTTAATTGGAAAGTTCATTAAAAGGTGGCATGCAGCGCAGGTGAGAGCAGAGTTTTGTAAAATATACAGACAATTAATGAGCCTTCATACGTCTCAATACGAGTGAGAGAGAGAAAATGAGTCTGATGGATAGATTCAGAAAGATATGGTGTAAAAGAGAGATTAAAAGCCAGAAAGATGAAAAAGAGAGGCTAAGAGATGTAACAAGTAGCAGTGCCAGAGAGGGGGAAAAAAGGGAAGTAGATTTTGAACAAAGTAAAAAAAGGGGTAAACAGACAGAAAGGGAGGGAGAGAGAGAGAGAGAGAGAGAGAGAGAGAGAGAGAGAGAGAGAGAGAGAGAGCCTCCAGAGATGTGTCGTGACTGTGTTTTCTGGCAGCTGCTCCATGCGTGCATCTCCTCCCTCAAAAACAGAAGGAGAACACACCCAGGTAAGAGCCGGTGAGGCTTCAGATCCCCTCAGCTCCACTTATTACATAATACACACCTCATTTAGCACAGCCAGATGATGAAGACTGACAAAAGTAGGAAATAAAAATGAGTGTCACATGCCAACCGATTACCGTACATGATACTGACAAAATGACGCCTACACTATATGGACAAAAGTACTGGGACACTCACTCGTTCACAGTTGTTTTCTGAAATCAAGGGTATTTAAAAATAGCTGATTCTGCTTTTGTTGGAGTAACTTTCTCTACTGCCCAGGGAAGGCTTTCTACTACATTCTGGGGCACTGCCTCATTCCAACTCCCAAGCTCATCACGAAAATATTGAATGTAGCACCATCTGTCCAGAGAACACAGTTCCACTGCTCCACAGCTCAATGATGGCTTTAAACCTCTATAGCCCATGCCTGGCATTACGCATGGTGCCAATAGGTTCATGTTTATCTGCTCCGGAGAATTCTGTTCTATTGGCAATACTTCTCTACAAGGACTAGACTGTGTGTGTGTGCATTTGCACATCTGTGTCAGCAGTAAAGTTAAACTTAATAAAGTTGAACTTAGTGAAGTTAATATCAGCATTTCATATGTTGATTATATGGACATATATGCATTACAATTTACCATATTATCATGAACATTACAGTATTAAATTTCTACAGGGTGGTTGCCCTGACTTCTGTACTCATAAAGGTCTTCAAACACTTGGTCCTAGTCCACCTGAGAGCTATTACAGAGCCTTTGCTGGACCCCCTGCAGCTCACGTACAGGTAGTAAGCATGGCCCTGTACTTCAGCATCTCAACAGACCAGGGATCTAGGCTATAGTTCAGTTTGTGGAATTCAGCTCAACTTTAACACCATTGTGCTAGAGTTCCAGCAGGTCAGACTGTCTAAGCTGTCGGTGCCAAATCCCATCCTCTGATGGATCACGAATTTCCTCACTAGCAGGGGGTAGCGGTGCAGCTAGAAAAAACAAATGTCAGACATTCAGACGTTCAACGCTTAAGTACCACAAGACCATGTGTTCTCTTTCCTGCTGTACAATCTCTAAAGTAATAACTAGGACCCTGGAGATACATCTCACATGTTATGAAGTTTGTGACCACGATGGTCAGTCTCAGAACCAACAGTGACTATCTTTGCCAACCGAAAGGATGTTGAGCAGCAGGTGTCCTTGTGCGGGAGCAGACTGTAGAGAAGGTGGAATCTGAGATGCAGCCCGCTCTAAACATCAATGACTCTATGGTTTCCTCTATCCTTCAGGCCAACACCATATCCAGGGACTTGAAGTAGGAGGGCAACATGGTCTCCACAGCAAAGAGAGCACAACAGAGGATGTTCTTTCTGAGACAAATGAAGAAATTTAACCTGCCGCAGGCCCTGATGATCCAGTTCTACACCGTGATCTTAGAGTCCAACTCTACATCATCTATAACCATCAGGTTACCTCTACTTCATCAGACAGAGACAAATTCTAAAGCATAATCAGAGGCATATATAACTTCAGGGTCATGACGTACAACAGCAAGATTATATGACCGGATTACAACTGACCCTTCTTACTTTGGACATCACCTCTTTCAACCACTTCCCTCTGGTAGAAATGAAAGCCAGAAATACTAGAAATGCTAACATCTTTTTCCCTTAAGCTGTGGCACTCATCACCTACAGTGCTCACCTGACATCTTAAACAAAACTTACTGTGGCCCAGAACTCCACTCTCTCCACTCTCTTTAAATTATTAAACTGTCTGTATGAAAAGTAATGTGACGAAAATCAATTACACTGCCATTCAAAACTATACCGTGTATTAAAAAATGATTGAGCCCGCTCTATGACATTTGAAGTCTGAGATGAGCATCATAAATAGAGAATGACGGAGCTGACCGGAAACAGACAGCCAACCAGCTGTCTGAAGGTCAGTTATGATCAGTTCTCAGGACTTTTGGAATTAGATCCATCACACTCCTGACGTTTTACCTGACAATTACCATAAAAAAGTACAATAAAATCATATGTCATTTTTTAATTTGCTTTAATTCATTTTATACATCTTTTATAGTAAAAGCCGCTAGTACATTTACACAAACATAGAGACTATGGCTGTATATTGGTGATATTGTATATATTGCGATGATACATATCTTGATACAGGGGCTATAACTGCGATAACCTGTGATACTTTAAGCAAGGTGACATATTGTGATTTTATTTTATCATATTGCGAAAATCATATTTTAGGAAAAGTTAAGTCAAGTCAAATTTATTTGTATAGCGCTTTTTGTCACAAAGCAGCTTTACGTAATTAGTAATTAGTAATTAGTAAAGAAAAGAAAAAGAAATAACATAAAAAGACAAGAAAGATCTAAAACCCCCAGTGAGCAAGCCAACAGCGACAGTGGCAAGGAAAAACTCCCTCAGAGCTGGAGGAAGAAACCTTGGGAGGAACCAAAACTCACAAGGGGGACCCGACCCGTCCTCCTCTGGTCAGAATTATTTATAAATGATTGATAAAAGTTACGAAACCACCTAAACTGTTGAACTGCTCTGATCATAATCATAATATAATCATCATGGTGTAGTATAACTTAATATAGTCATGGCAGTGATGGTCAGAGTAATGATGACTAATAGTGGTGATATTAATAGTGGCAGATAGTTAGCAGTCCATTTAGGTTTTAACATGGTCATTAGGCAGGTAGCAGTGGTGGGAGGGTGTGCCGCTGGTCTGGGGGCTTTCTGGTTGTACTGGTAGGTGGCAGCTGGTCTGACGCAGGTAGAGGGGACCTCAGTGGGCAGTCTTCCAGCAGTTCGGGCTGGATGACCATTTACTCGGAGGAGGAAAACTTTCATAGTAGTCCATAGTTAGTGTGGCACAGCCCAGACAAGCCCAGCCTGCCTTTCTTGTTTTGCCTCCTTTCTTACTGCCACTGCACTTGTTAAACCTGCAGGTATTTTATTCACCTCGCCTGAACAGGTGAAAATTGGGTGCCTAACTGACCTTCTGATTGTTGTGATGTTGGGGGGGAAAAAAAGCAGATAGACAGAATAAGTAGAGAGGGAAAGTAGAGCGAGTGTAGCAAGAACAGTAAGACTGCAAAAAGACTGAGAATGAGATAGAGAGAGACAGAGATATGGAGAGAAAGCAAAGTAATAGAAAGAGAGTAGAGAAAGTAGAGAGAGAGAGATGAGAGAGTAGTGGGTAGTGAGAAAGTACACAGAGAATGAGAGTAGAGAGAGAGAAAGAGAGTAGAGAGAGAGAGAGAGAGAGAGCGAGAGAGACAGCGAGAGAGAGAATGAAACTGAAGAGAGAAAGAGAGAGAGATATTTCACAAGAGAGTGAAAGATGGAGAGAGAGGGACAAATGACAGCAAATGGCTTCAGGAGCATCTTAACTGCAAGTGGAAATCCTTTACCCCACGGCCTCAGACACGCTCTGTTCATCCTCATTCACACACAGCATCTGCGGCTACCAGAGAGATATCAGCCTCTATTCTTAGCCCGGTCATTTCTCACAAGAATCCCCAGGCAAGACGCAGACGCAGGAATTAATACACACACGGCTCGCAGTGACAGTTGCTGACAGTCCCTCGAGCCCTTTCTCCCCAGCCTATTTACTCCCTTATGCAGCCCCCTCCCCACACACACACACAAATGTGCGCACACATTCACACACCGACGCACACTCCCCAACACATACACACCAAGATCTGTGAGAACAGAAGCAAACTCCATTTCTCACTTCTTGGGGTGTTCAATTGCGACTGTCCCTCACTGTCACCGGCTTCAGAAGAGGGATGTATTTTTAATCTTTCATCATCACGCCTTTATTCTTGGCCTGCGTCCGCACGGGCATGCCCGGACCACACACACCTCCCAGAGGGTCCACTCTGTACTAAAAGAAATCCATGCACCAGGGATATGCGCTATAAATTGGAACAGATTGTTAGAGTGAAACAAGAAAAGCGTGTGTGAGCAGGTCAACACCTGACTGAGTGTACATGCAGATTGTGTACGAGTGATCCGTGCAGAGACGTTTTGATGTCCTATGACTTTTGATCAAGTTTCATGTGCAAATCTGCCCATTCTGCCCATATTACGTCCAAAAATGGTGTGTGAGCATGAATACAAATAGCATACGTTTCTGCTGTTTCTGCATTTACTGTTGCTTTACTGAATTTGTTCTTGCAAATCTGAATTCACAGTGTTTTTGAATTTGCTGCAGCATTTCTAATTTTTTTTTGTCTGAATCTGCATTTCTAAGTTGGCTGTGATATTTCTATATTTGTTATCAATGTGAATGCATTTACTGCGGTGTTGTTTTTTTATTTGCTGAATATGCTTTTGTTTTATAAATATACTAAATATAAATTCATTGCCTTATTGGCATTTCTTTCACCTTATTATTACTAAATGTTGCACCTGCACAATTAATTCTCTAACTGAGTCATTTGTTGTTGACTAATCAACCAATACAAAAAAGTTATTTATTTATAATATTTTTCAATTACTGATAATTATTCCTATAATATAATGATATTATCTATTTAGTTTAGAACAATGAACAAAAATAGTGATTAGAAGGTCATTAGTGAAGAACAATTTCCATTCACTTGCCGTCATGAAAAGTTTCATCTGTGGGACATTTTCATTCTTTCATAGTGCCAAACCATCCCAATGCTTCCTGTAGTGTCAAAATGACTATGTTCTATTTATTTCACTTTTTTTATAATGACTGTTATCAATGACAATTGACATTGTAGACTAATCGTGAAGCTCTGATGTTTCAGAATTTTTGGAAAAATGCCTGAAAACTGCACTTTTTTAATGTCCCATCTTAGAAAACCTTTTCTTCACATCCTTTTTATGATTTAAGGCAAACACCTGTACAATATAGAAATCCATACCATCCAGACTTGTGCTGTATTTGGATCGAACTGGAGGGGTACGGTAAGGAGAGTGCATGTGAGCAGGTGAACACAAGGGAGAGAGGGTATATGTGGACGTGGCTGTGTAGGAGTGATCAATACACAGAGTTTTCTAATGAACAGGAATTGCAGGGATTGGGTAAGCAGTAGTACCTTCTGGCTCTCTACATCGACTGGCTAAGCTGTTGGGGGGGGGGGGTTTCCATCACATTCAGAACACACAGTTTCTCTGACTCCCCCAAAGAAGATAAAAAGCTTTTCCTCATCAGGAACAGGTCATGCAAGCCAATTCCAGATCACAACTCGCCTATTTTCAAAATCAGCCCCTGAGAAAATGCATGGAGTTGTCACAAGTGCTTGACAGTGGATAGTGACATCCCTAAAGACCATATTGCCTTTAAGAAGTATAATTTGTAGGTATGCAGTGTTCTACAAAAGCAACTCCACACGCTCAACAGTGTAAATGTGGACTAAATACAAGGGAGTTGGGTCCAGTGCTCAATAAGATGTTCACACAGCAGGTAAAGTAACACTGCAGACATGTCCTCTTTCAGCCATTTCTTTAATAACTTCTTTAAGTTTGGAGTGGTTGCAATATGTCCTTTTTAATATTGTCAGCACCCCAAGTATTTATGAGATCTGTTATGTCGCTACTGAAAACCTCACTCACTGCTTCAATACCACATATGAATGCGGCCCAAATCGGACCTGCAATTGTCGGATTCAATGCGTTTTTGGTCGTTCACACTACCACACATAATATATCTGTCACATTTTCCGAAAAAGATAAAATTTGGGCCCCTTTTACCTGCTGATTGAACGTTGCCCAGGTTTTCTCTTTCATGTACAGTACAACTCGTACAAAAAAGCACATGGATGAATCCTATACGAGAATGTGATTAAAGCTGAACTCATGTTATGTATCTGAATAAGGCATTTTCTCAGTGCAGGACTGAGGAATCAATTCCATTCAGCCATTTAGCCTTAGGTAGAAGCTCATTAGAACCAGCATGAGGCCATGATTAGTTTTCTTCATTAAGAGTGTTACAGTCAGTTAACAAGCAGCAAATGATGATCGGCGCTCATAGACAAAATACACGGAACACTATTTTTAATTACTGAGTAAAAATGGCAGTAAATGGCCATGGATGATGCATGGAATGTTCGTTTCTATCAGACTGTATGTGTGGAGGAATTCATAAAAGGCAGGGTAAATTGTGTATCTGAAAAAAAAAAAAAAAAAAAAGATAACAGTGACATACAATTGCATCCAATGCATACAGATTCTCCCTGAGCATCATTTTAGGCTCAACTTGTGTTGAATTTAAATACACCTTTAACTTTAGAAATAGAATTATTGTACTTCCACTCACTGACCACTTTATTAGGTGTTACCTTATATTATATGACCGTATAGTTTGATTTTACAGTAACCTATAGATGGGAGTAAACAAAATATTCAAGAAATGTCAGCTGCAGCTCATTTACTAATGTTTTTGAGGTTAAGACATGTTGTTTGAGTACATGTGAGTTAGGAGAACTAAACGAAGTTGAAATATCTAAAAAAAAATTATAATTTTATGTCCAATTTAAATTAATAAATCACTGTTATTCAGTGTTTAGGGCTCTGTGTTCATCAGTGGGCCTCCCAGTCACTGGATCTGAATCAAACAGAACACCTTTAGGATGCAATAGAAAGAAAGATTCACAACATGAATCAAGTTCTCTTAAAAAATAAGCAGTGATTGTGTGTATGTGTGTGTGTGTGTGTGTGTGTGTGTGTGTGTGTGTGTGTGTGTGTGCGTGCATGTCAACACACCAGAATCTCAAAGGACAGTTTCCAACATCTTGTGGGATCCAGGTCATAAAGAGCTGAAACTATTTTTAGAGCAAAATGAGTCCCCGCAGAGTATTAGTATTCCTAATAAAATGTGTACAATATGTGCATGCATGTAATATGTATGAATGTGTACTCCTATAGAGTGGCCATACTCTAGTTGCTCACCAGATTCTCTTAGTGTTCTACTAAACAGCTGGACTTCTGTTTATCAGCAATCAGATGCAGCTCCCTCTCCCCACCATTAAAACATTGGCTGGCATGAACACTCACTCACTCTCACTCTCACTCTCTCTCTAACACACATTGTGCTCTGAAAGCAACTAATTAAAAGTCCATTTATGTCTGCAACTAGTAGGGAGGCCCTAATCACTTTACACAAAGCTGGGGATTAAACACACACACTGATACACACACACACACACACACACACACACACACACACACACACACACACACACACACACACACACACACACACACACACACACACACACACGTCCCCATCCCTGGGCAGGCCAGCAATTATTCCTAAACTCCTTAGCCTGACCAGAACACTGGGGACTCAAAATCTGTTTAAAGCTCTTTTTCTTTCATATTCTTCTCCAACTGAGACCCTTTCCGACACAAAACAAACTCTGCTTCAGATGGACGGGGTCATTAATTTGCAGCTAGTCACATGGTACATCATTAAAACAGGACACAGCTAGCATGACAGAAAAGAAAGGCATTTTGTCTGGTCACTCACTGTTCATGCAACCTACTGTGCATGCTATTTTAATAACAGAATCAAGTGTTAATGGCATGTTGTCTGTTTGTATATATTTAACGCCAGAATCATAGATAACTGATTTTTCTCAGTTTGAAATTTCTAACTCTCTCTCTCTCTGACATTTTGTTTTAATGCAAAAAGGTTTTCTTTTAATGTAAAACTGGATTTAACTCAACTATGATATGACCATTAGTTTGAGTTAGGTGAACATTTTTAATCATTTTCTAAATTTCTAAGATATTAAGATTAAGCAGAGTCTGTTTCTATTGGCAGCTAGAGAACGACTGGCCCAACAAGCCTAAAACTTTAAAAATTAAAAGTGGTTTGTCCATTCAACCTAAACAATATTGTTAGTGGTAACAGGGTTTATTCAACTCAAATCTGGAATGTTGAAATATGGAATACTGAAGGAACCGTTATTTGACACAGATTATCTTTTAGGTTAAATGGATGAACCACCTTGTGTATGTATGAAGAAAAAAAGATTTACACTGATGTTAAAACTTCTTTTAAAAACATCTTGTAAAAAATCTTACATCTTTCCTATTGGCTTCTGGTACCATCTATGTGTGTACTGGACAGGTCTTCCCCCTCACTAACCACCTTTCAGACTACATTCTCTTGGGTGTACATTTCTATTTTGTATGGCCTTAGTGTTATTGACCATTAGAGCAAATTACTGGGGTGGCAGGATACTACACTGTCCACTTTTGTATTACAGTTCGTTTTTGGCAAGATGGCAAATATTCAATTAACATTTACCCATTCACAAAGCCATAATTTTTTGGTAAAGTTAACTCAAAGGTTGCCTTAAAGTAAAACAGTATTATGGAGAATTGGTATTTCCTAACATGTGCTTTAATCCAATGAAGGAAACGCCTTCCGCACAGTTACACAGTTCTTGCAAGCCTTCTCCTGTCCATTTCTTCAAAGTTACAAAGTGCAGTTAGAAGCACACCGAGCCCAGAGCAGCAAAAATATAGACACTTTTCTCCTGGAGGAAGTGGAGCAACATCAAGATGTCTCTTTGCACTTCTCTGTAAATGGTCACCCACTTATTCAGCTGACCTGTTAGAAGACTGCTGGGGTCCCCTCTACCTGCGTCAGACCAGCTGCCACCCACCATTCCAACCTCAGGCTCCCCCACCACCCATGTCAGACCAGCTGCACAACCTTCTACCACTGCTACCTGCCTAATTACCATGTTAAAACCTAAATGGACTCTTAATTATCTGCCACTATTAATATTACCATTATTAACTATTATTACTCTCATTACTCTGACCATCACTGCCATGACCATATTAAGTTATACTACACCATGATGATTATATTATGATTTTGAATATGTTGCACACCTGAGCAGAACAACAGTATAGGTGGTTTGGTAACTTTTATTAATAATTCATAAATAGTTCTGATCAGAGGAGGATGGGTCCCCCTTGTGAGTCTTGGTTCCCCCTTGGTGAGGCTTGCTCTCTGGGGGTCTTAGGTTTTCATGTCTTTTTATGTTGTTGATTTCTTGTCTTTTTACTAATTACTGATTGTGTAAAGCTGCTTTGTGACAACACCAGTTGTAAAAAAGAAAAATTACACAAATAAATTATCTTAATAATCTTAATAAATAATCTTAAAAGGCACAGTATCAAAAACAGCCTGTTCAATTCTATTCATGTATATAAATGCACACAGATGTCAGATGCAGAGTTGGTTTAAAACTGTGATGACTATGATTCCATAGCCGATGGTGGATTACAGCTGTGTAAAGGTTGCCATGGTGATGGCTGTAGCCAAAAATGGTGATGATCAAAGCAGTTCTTTGGTGGCCACTATATTTGTTTGAGGGTTAAAATAAAGGCACAAGCATGCAAGATCTGGCATCAGAGGATTTCTGCCTGTCTTTTGAGCAGTCAGACTCCCCGTAGCTGCACCCTGATACACACACTGTCACACAGACAAGCATAGACATCAGTGCCTGTATTCACATTAGGACCAGCATGAGGCCATCATTAGCATTCTTCATTAAGGGTGTTAAAATCAACTAACAAGCAGCAAATGATGATACAAGCTGAAGTGGGTAAATTACATGGGATACGATTCTTAATCACTGTGGAAATGTGCCAGTAAATGACCATGGATGATGCATGGGCACATGGAAAAGTTGGACAGATTTTAAGTAAGACTGACTAAATGATACCTCCAAACAGTGGTGCGACAACACTTTGAGTTAATGGAGCAAGCATTCCTTATAGGTCCCTATAGTTCCAAAAACTATATGCCACTATATGACCATCTCACCAAGTAAATATTATTTTCATTAACATCAATTCTTTCATTCTGCATGAACAAACATGCAGGTTTGGAGGCCTTCGGCTGACTTCATATGGTGGACTGTTGTCTTTTTATGTCCAAACACACAAGAAACTCCCCTCCTTAAAGTCTGTTCTCCAAGGGCCCAGGGTGCATGCTCCTGTCTTTCTGAGCTCCAAGAGGTTGTTCAGCCTCAAGCTCAGAGCTGTCAGGCTGCCACGCTTGTTTGGACTGCCTCTCTGGACGGTTATTATGCTGTTATTCTGTTTTCTCTCCTCCATTTCACCTCACCTCTTGAAATGACCTTTTGAAAACTGAGCTCCTCACTCTCCTGTCAGCCATGTCGGTGTCATGCCTGAGGAAGCGGCTAGTCAGAACTGTTCGAGAGCTTTCAGAACCTTAACAATGCCCACTGCTGCTCTCAGGTCTTTGCTCTTCTGATGGGTCAAAGCAGGAGGAGGGCCAAAGCAAGTTAAGCTGGTGACCTCACTGCTGTTCATGAGAAACTACAGATGGCTTCATCACTCTAGCTGTCCAGTGGCCTTTAATCACACCTAACTGGCAGGCATCTACCGTGTCGGCTGCCTGAGGCCATGTGAGGTGGAAGGGAGTTCCAGAGTTGAGGAGCAAATCTAGAAAATGTTTGGTCACCATAGATGAATGCTGTAAAAGAGCTGTGAGTATGAGAGGGTTTGAAGGAAAGAAGATTATAGAAGTAAGAAGAAGCAAGAGCTTGGTGGGCAAGTAGAAGAATTTTGAATTATATATGATATTTCACAGGAAGCCAGTGGAGATGTTGGAGAACATGTTGTAATGTGGCAATGAGCAGGTGTGGGTAAGGAGATGAGCAGCAGAGTTCTGGACAAGCAGGAGTCGGCTGATGCCGGCTAGAAGGGAGTTACAAATAGTCCAAATGGTTGGAAATGAAGGCATGGATAAGAGTTTTAGTGGCACACAGTGGAGACGGAGAGACTGCTACATCATCAGTGTAGAGAGTGAGAGGAATGCTGATTGTGAGCCAATAATTTTGTCACTATTTAACATAAAAACGTTATGTTTCACCATATCCTGGGTTTCTAAGTGAGTCAGGGGTGGATCTTTAATGGATTTAGTACTGATGTAAATCTGGGTGCTACCTGCGTAACAATGAAAGTCAAGTTTGAAGTGATGTAATATATATGTGTCCAAGAGGATGGATATATACAATGAACAAGAGATGGCCAAGGACTGATCCTTGTGGAACCCCTTGAGGGACAGCGGAGGTACAGGAAGGATGACTTTCTATTAACTGCTTTCTATTGGTTAGGTATGATGTAAACCTGTACTGCATTTGGCAGTAGAAGATTTTTCTTTCTTGTGTGAACTATGTGAATCCCTCCTATTTTGCCATGTTTTTGACATTCCACTAACACTATAAAAATGAGTCTTATTTGCAAATCCAAACCCACCGATACAAAGTGTAAACTACGCATTAACAAAATTACTACATAACTAAGTGCACAATTAATTATGTGATTACACAAACACATTAAACGTTCAGTAATAGAACTTAAAAGAATTAGGCCAACTCTATAGTCAATAAAAGGATGATTAGCTCTATAGTTTAAGACGAACTGAATATCTATGCGTTTATTCACATTTGTAGTACATGTTTGACAGTAAAAGACTGACCACAAGTTGTTCCAGTTTTGCTGGAGGCAGTACTTATATCAAACACCACAAATAACATAAAACAATCATCTTCACTTCCAAACTGAAATACTTACTGTATTAGGCTATATATTCTTCACTTTGCCTTCTGTTAAGAAGCAAAAAATAAAGTGCTGCACAATCATGACCCAAACAATACAAAATACTTTAAAGCCTTGAGGAACATGTGTGCAGTCTAAGGGAGGTAAGCTCAGAGGACATCATTAGGCCTTAAAATGGAACTGCCCAGTTCATGCCTAAAGCTTAAATAGCCCAGAGTCCTCCCAAAAGCAGTGTTTTGTGTCAAACTAAAATTAAACATGTTGTGTACACACACACACACACACACACACACACACACACACACACACACACACACACACACACACCTACATAACTAGTCTAATATCGAATCATATCAGATCTAGTAAGAGAATAGGTAACATTGGGTTCCATCTGGGACATTTTTGAACTGTGACATTGATTATGAGTTGATACCCCCAGCCTGAAGTGGCCCCTGCACCTGGCCATTGTTTAAAGAGTTGCCCATCAGCTCTCTGAATTGAGTGGAGCCAGAGAACAGCGCGAACAGTCTGTACTTAGTGTCCTTTTGGCTGACAAGCCTTCTAATCAGCTCTAAACAGCCCTGTTCCCACACTAATGACTGTGATTTTGGAAGAGCAAAACAGACACCCTCAGAGATCCGATAAATAGGGGGAGTGCGCAAAGAAGCACAAGGAAAAAAATATCTTATGTAATAATGTGTATGTGTGTGTGTGTGTGTGTGTGTGTGTGTGTGTGTGGTTGTGTGTGTGTATGCACAATTTAGCATTTTTCAGCAAATAGCAGGCTAAAAAAAGTCCAGAAAGGTTTAACACAGTCTCATCTTGGAACACTGCTAATGGAAGGACATCACAGAAAAGGGCTCTTTAGCTCAATCTTCTGACCCAGCAGTGCAGTACAGGTCTATATGGAGCGCTGTCTGACAAAAAGATGAATCGCAATACACCATTTCCTGTCACCATTTTTCAATATGCAAGCAGGAATTGTTAAAAATAATATTGTAATACTGAGATGTTGTAGATATATATATTTAACTTCATCTAGATACTTGATCAGAGGTACAGTGTAGAACTTTGTTACTTTTGCTTATTGCTAAACATTACAGTCTTTGATTTCAGATTTTAGACTACCCTGCAAAAAAGAAGGCTCTAGATAATCAAATAGTACAGAACAGAGAGCCCAGATCAAGACACAGGGCACATCAAATCCATTCTGTCTGTTCTCACACAACTGTAATTATTATCCATCCTGAACTTCAATTCTGAGGTTTGTAAACAGGTAAACGGATGGACATGGCGGTAATACAAACTGAACTTAAATTGTGGAGTATTATAACATAATTTGTAATTTTTTACATTTACATTTGTAAATGTAGAAAAATGCTGTTTTAATGGCCCAGTTTCAAGGCTTCAGTGTACATTTAACATCCAGATTAAAAACACATTTAGAGAATTCTTTAGAACCACTGAGAGAAATTATATATATATATAGATATATTTTAGTATCAAAGGGTTAGAACATCTTCAAGCGATGAAACTCTATTCTTCTGCTCAGCTTTGGAATTGGCTAGCGTGCATTCTAGGTAATTCAGTCCAAGAGTCTCTTGGCTTTCAGTAGTTCCTCTGGACATGCTTCAGTACTCTCCTTTCAAATATATAATTTGTACTGTAAATCAACTAGTGCTACTGTGTAAATACATCAAAAAGCCTTTTGGATAAAACAACAGTAATACCTAATATATATGTCCCAATGTTTGTGGACACCCCTTCTAATGAATGCACACACACAGCTTGTCTAGTTCCTTTAGAGCCAATAAAACAGAACTGGAGCAAAAAAATATGAACCCATTTGAATCATGCCTAATGCCAGGCGTGGGCTAGAGGGTTATTAAGCCATCCATTCTCTGGAATGATGGTGCTCCATCCCATATATTTTTGCGTGAGGGATGAGGTGGGGTAGTGTTAATCCAACATCCAGACCTTACTAATGCTCTTCTTGCTGAATGCAATCAAATCCTCACAGCTGCTACCATGACCCGAGGATCACTGATTTGAATGCCGGGTCATGCTGCCTGCCATCAGCAGCCGGAGCCCATGAGCGCTCTCTTCTTTGCAGAACTGCTTTAATTCAAATACATGAACTGCTTGTTTGACTTTGTGCCGCAGAACTTTGGTTGAACTTAAGCCGGGACTGTCTAGGTCAATCCACATGCTTTTCTGTTTAGGATCACTGTTTTTCTGCGTCACTCAATTATGTTTTAGTTCTTACTCATACACAGATAAACAAACCGTCTATTCACAGACCGTCTATTCATGGGTCTTTTAATAACACATCGTTCAGGTCCTGACCCTACTGCCATGTTGGTTTGGCGTGGATAATGTGAAATGCAGATATAAAGGAAAGGTTTGTTGTCCAATTAGTTTGCACTTTGGACTTCTGACTCTAGAATATTAGCCCAAAAGGTTTAGCTAAGGCCAGAAAACCTTCCTTGGATGGTCTCCTGGAAATCAGCTGGCAAACCACCTTGAGATGCTTCATGCATCAGGAGTGGTACTACAGTTTGAGAACCACAACTCTACCACTCTACCACAACTCTACCACAACAGTGAACACTGAGTAGTGTTACATTTTCTGAAGACAACAAGACAAACAGTGCTGTAAAACACTGGTCCTACTTCGGTGTTGTGTATAAATTATGTATAAGGTTAGAGCAACACCACTTGGCCTCTTTTTTAATACCTAAACTTCTCCACTCACCAGCAAATCACTAATTGGGTTTGGAGTTGCCCGTTGAGGCTGAAGAGAGCTTTGCCAGCAGAGGAGGGGGAGGAAAAGTGTACTGGTCAGAACAAAAGTAAAAGAGAATGTCCCTTAACTCCACTTCCCATTTAGAGGCTCGGGGAGAACATGGCTCATTATGACCAGAAATGCCTGGGGTTGGAAAGCCAAACTATAGGTATAGGTATTAAGAAAGAGCCAGTTTAATACCCAAAAGGGTCACAAGCACTATTCGGCCACTCATTCTCGTTGGACACGGTCAATCAACAGTGAAGCAATACAGTATAAAGGGCACGTTTACGACCTAACAGACAAAAATGTTATTTCACTAAACTGTAGCTGCCAGTTGTTTTTGTTCATGGCCGATCAATTGGTAGCTGTTAAAGGTAACAATACCTATATCTACAGGGATGTACTAAAGGCAGGAATTATATCTTATTCTAATATACATTTCAAAATTTTGGTGTTCAAACACTGACACAATACTCCAGAGATGTCTCTCTTACAATCATGGCATGCTCTATATCCAAACAGGTCTGAGAAAAAGGTATAAGCTGTTGACATGCTCTGAGTGTCCAGGACAGACCCAGACCCACAGCATTGCGAGAAGGGGTGCTAGGCGAACTGACTGCCCTCTTCAGAGTCCTCTTCTTTTCCTAGACATTATGATAACAATAGACAATCCGAACGTGTTGTGTAAATACTGCGGTAGAGAATGCATTAACAGTCTGTTCCAGCACTACTTTTATACAGACAAAGGGTTTGTACATTGTAAAATGCATCAATTCCCAAAGCTTTACTTACATCTGTAAAGACCAGTCAAAACAATTAGCAATGTTTATAATAATTTTTTTTTCCAACAAGCCCCGGCATTTCACTGTTTACCTTTGTACCATTTAAGGTTATTCGCTGGAGGTGAAGTGTTTTAATTCCCATGAAAATTGGGAGTGGTCTAAAACTTTTTGTGCAATGAAATGGCTATTTTAATTACAATAACAATAATGGTGTAGTACACAGTATTAATCATCTATTGTATAATATATGATTTTCTGCATGGTAGCATCAGAGAGTGCTGTTGGGATTAATTTAGTGAATGACATTGTATTATTACTGGTCTTTATCAAGCTATAGCAAGATATAGAGATGTTAGGTATTTGTAATTTGCAGTATGTCAAGTTGCAAAGCTTACAGTATTCTTACAGTACATAAATTGCGCAACACTAACCTTACAGTACTGTGTATTCGAGATACAAGCCCTGTTTACACTTGGAATACTTGTAAAGTGTCTGGATATTGTCTGTATAGTGTGTGTTTAACGCAGCATTATGCGAGAATTGGTCATTCTTGCTCCTGGGCTCTCTCTACAGTTGGAAAGTGCAATACACACTAAAGGACACACCTTACACACACTAAACAACCAAGACTGAAAGTGAAAGTAGCTTGTGGACTGACAGAGTAAGGATACACACAGGATATTACAGGATATTACATGTATATGACTTGGGTAGCGCAGCATTAAGCAGTTCTTTCCTGCTTCACCTATGTTATATAGTACAGTTAGCCAAGCCTAGAGTAGGAACAGAGACACTTCTTCCTGTATACAACTCTGTGGAGTATCCCAGTGATTCTGTTACTTTAAAGTAAAATCACTACATGATGTTGCTTTAAAAGACAGGTGTAAGTGCCCGGAATGTGTTCAGATCTAACTGTCTCTGGCGCAAGCTACTCAGACATGCATTGTAATCGAATCTGTGTGCATTTGTGTACAAGCAATGCAGCAAGCATTGGTGATCTGATTATCACAATCAGATCACAGAGTTAAGGCCAAGGGTAAACAGGGTCACATACTAACATCCTGTACAGTAATGTTCAGTGTGTGCAAGTCACCCTAGAGTCTATTTACAGTGTATTCACATGGTAGAGTGGTCATACACAAACTAGAAATATATAGATAGCACATAATGTTTTGTATTAAATTAAATCATATCATAATGTATCATGTTGTATTACATGTGTGTTGTGGCAAGCTTAGCTTGTATTCCTTAGCTTTTTCATGCTTCTAAGAATCCAGTCTAAATGTATCCGGCAAAATGTTACTGTCAAATATTGCACCTTTAAATGTGAAAAATGTAACATTTAAACTGATAATAAACTAATTGATAAGATGAATATGAAAATAGCATAATATCAAGTCCAGTGCAGTGTGTGGACAACAGTATGTAAACAGGATACAGAGTGACTTGAATAAATGGCTAAAATTGCTCATAACAGCTTATCCTCTGCATTTTTGATAAAAAAAAAATCTGTTATTAAGTAATAAGTTAATATTATAGTTATCAATATTATGAAACATGTACTCATGAAAGTACCTAAAATATTTAATAATACTTTTATATTTATACTTTAATATGATGAACTTACCATTATGGAGGGGAGAGCTGTGGGTGGTGTATACAATCACCCCCATTTGCTCTTGTTTCATATTGAATTGTATGTTCTTGCTAATAATCGATAATAATGGAAAATAAATACATAATTGATCACAAAAAAAATAATAATAACACATACGCCAACTGGCCACTCATCATCCTTTCTGAAAAAAAAATGAATTACAGGTTGGTCAGTAGCAGTCACAAAAAACAAACAAACAAACAAAAAAATCGATCTAGTTGGAATTGGCTTCATGATGAACGTCTCGATGGAAATGCTCCATAATGACTTGGAATAAAATGTTTTTGCATTGGCTTCAGAGATACAAGATTTGCATGACAACGATGATATGCCATATTGAAATTAAGTGCATTGTTCGCTTTGCTATAAACATCTCTGCTAACTTTGGCTAGGCACACAAACACACACATACGCACACACACACACACACACACACATCCAAACAGAGCCAGGCACAGAGCACTGACTGATATCCAGTGCCACAAAGAGGTGTAGAATAAACTCTGACTGTTGTGTTTTGTCAGGTTTGCTTTACTTCCTTTATCGTGCCAGGCAGTGAATTTAAGTGAGACTGTTGCCAGGGCAACTGTCTCCACCAAGCATCTTCCTGCTTTTCCATGGAGACGGATACTTTGATAATCCGAGGGATTGAAGGAAAGCAGGTGGGTGAGAGGAGTGGAGTGCTTTTCCATGTTCAAACACACACACACTTACACAAACATGCACACACTAACACAAACATGCACACACAAATAAACTACATGCAGAACAGACATACATACCTATAGCCCCCCACACACAGACACAAACACTACATACATTGTGTAGATACACACATTTCAAAATCTTGCCATAAGCATTTTGTAGAATAAAAGCAACTCCATAATTTAACTGGAGCGATGGACCATCATACCAAGAGCAGCGGCAGGGTTGCAGTAACACGGGCACGTGTACGGAATACAATATACTGCCTACCAGTCATGCAGGAATCAAATCCATATTTTATCATTTTTCTAAGCAGTCCCAGAGGAGTTGTCCCACAGGAGAAAGACAGAGGAAGAGGAGATGAAGGAGGAGCTGAATAGCTTCAATAAGAAGAAGTGTTCTATGTTGGCTCACAGCGTTATCCCACATCATTAAAGTAGCACCAAGCACAGTCACACAGTTACTCTACCAATTTACACGCCAATCCACCAGAAACAGCTGGACAGTAATTGACCTGCTAGCATTACATTGAAGCTCATTGCTAAGCTCTGTTGTGAGCTGCACAGACCAGCACCAATCACTATATTGCCGCCCCAGCCGCAGAAGACAGAAGAGCTGAGTGGACGAAGTTTATTTTTGACGGCAACGTCCCAGCAACAGTTGGCCAGAACTTGTCTTGTCTGCTTTTCCAACTCACTCGGTCAGTACAGGCAGGACTGCAGGACTGGCAACAAAACTTTTTTTAAAAATGTTTTTTTTCTAAAAATGATCTGAAATGCATCCCTACTCCTTCATTAGTATTGTGCTATATAGGGAGGACTGTGTGGTTTACTAAGCAGAGAGACTCTTCCCCATTATCAACATGCCTCAGCACCGTTCACAGATAGACACGTCTACAATCCACAATCAGATCATGCAGTGAGCTACACTATTCACTAGAAATTACCAGTGCATTTGAGGCAGAGACATTATAAATGAAGAAAATATTAAAAATAAATGGCCACTAGTTAAAATATGAATGAAACTTATTGTAATGCTCAACATGGCATCTGTATTTTAATCTCTCTCCTCATTCATAGGGATGAGAGCCTGGTCTTATGTGATTGGAAATAACTGCTCGACAGCATTGCAAAGATGGCTGCAGAGTGAACAGACTTGCCAATAAGGACACTCCACACTGTCCACGGACACTCAGAGCAAAACGGCCAACATACTTAGTATTGGCCTAAAATGTAAATGGGGGTCAATTTCACAGCCCATATTAAAATAAATAAATAAATAAATAAATATCTGCTAGCTAAGTGTTTCTTTTGGCTGTTTAGCACTCACTGTTCAGCTGAGGTACTGTACTAGATGTAGGTTTTTAGAAAATTACTGGTGATACTTGCTGCAGAACGCTAAAACTATTCGTTTGTTAGCTGAATTCCTGTCTGGCTGCGGCTGGCTTATTGCAATGATAATAAAGGGACTGGTTTGCAGGTCTTGTTGGTATTAGCATTGTGTACGTTGTTAAATATGCTATAATAAATTAACCTGAACACACAAAGCTCATTCTAATGTTACTTGCTACTGGTAATATTTTAGCCATTAATAGTAGCTGCGCTTACAGACCAAGACTTTGAACCACATTTCTGGAGACCGTAAAAAAGCTATAATAGACTGGCTTAAGTCTCAGTCAATAAATTCACCACTGACCACGTCACAACAAACACCCAGCAATTTAAACACAATGAAAAAAAGTCATTCACAATTTCCTAATTTTGTTGGAGACAGAATGTGACAGTTGTACACTGTAAAAAAGCCATTAGCTGATTTTATTGACTAGTTTATTACACAACAGTTAATTCAGGCTGCACGGTTGCATATGGCGGTCAGTCATATCCAGCAACCAGAATAAGGTCACGGTGGTGGTCAGCAGTCATGGTGGCAGACAGTATTTTCCCTTTGACATATTTCTTCAGGTCCTCTCTTGGTAAATCTCTCTGAACAAGCAGAATGTTGTCTATGCTTCAATAATTTCCACTCAGCTCTCGTCGCTTGACCTGCACTGTGCAATTTGGCATTAGGGAAATACCAGGATTGTGAGTGACAGAAATTCAAATGGAGCTAATAAATGGGTGGAGACAATACTTGAGGGGACTGAGCATGAATATATGGGATTCTGTGTCTCTGTGTGTGTATACACTTCATAATGAGAGACTTTTTCTACTTATGAATGACAGCTATCCGACATGTGCAAATAAACGTCTTTTCACTGTCGCCATCCTGCTGACCTGCTCTGAGCACTGATTGGTGAAAGCTCCAGAGAGAGCTGTCCAGTTCAGTTCAGAGCCTGTGGGATGTGAGAGTCTACCTGGCTGTATGAGTCAGAGAGCTCTAAACTGACAGGCCAGACATGCTTTTTTCTGTTTTCTGAACTTTTCCGACACATGTTACACCTCCTTTTTTTTTTTTTGTCTTCACGTGTTCCTACCCTCCGTTCTCAACCTTTACACATCCATGCTGCAGCTCCTCTCTCAATGACTGGTGTACACTCTATATTAAACTCATTTTAGCAAATTTAGCAAATTCTATTTTTAAGGCTTGCTGCACTTTCATTTTTCTTCCACTTTTCAGCCAGTCAATCAAGGAGGAGCCTCGGCACGCTATGGACTAGAGATTAATCTCAAAACTGAACAACTTATAAGGACTGAGTGAACCAGGGTCTATCATTTTGTAGGAAGTTGCAGTAAAGTTCATGCATCAGTTATTGCATGTCTAAGAGTGTGTGTCAATGAGCAAAGAATTGTATTTTACGTAAAGATCACCTTGCCACCTGTGAAGCATGGAGGCGGATGTATTATGTGTTGGGGTTGTGTTGCCGCCAGTGGCACTGGCACTATTATGAAGGTGAAGGGAGGGAGGAATGAATTCCACAAAATACCAGCAAATCCTAGATGTAAATGTCAAGCCATCAGTGAAAAGGGAAAAGCTGAAAGATTCCTTAGATCTTATGCGGCCTACACCTAAACATAACTTTAACCCTTATGTTAACCTAACCTTAACCATAGTGAAATGAGGAATCTTCCAGGTCCACTAAAGTCTTTTTTATAAGCTCAAAAAGCTCTGAAACAGCAGGACATTTTTCAGCATTATCTGCCAGTGCTGTTTTTTTTTTTTATTATTCTTGGATAGACAGGTTGTTTGTGTTATTTTGCTCAACAGCACCACAAGGAGATGGGTGAATATAGGTTGTATTTTTGGACTAGCACAATGGACCTACGTGAGATCATTTTGCATTTGGTCAAACATTTGTATAACATCGTACATGACACATTAATGTAAGCCCTTCTAATACAGTACATACTGCAGGATCATGTAGTTTTGGATAAATCAATTCTCATAATGAAGACCTTTGTAATTAGCTAAGTAGTTGTATCAAGTGTATTAGAGATACATAGCAGGAGAACTCCAAAACCAGGGCTGGGAACAGATTATCTGGAACAGAGAAAAAGCTAGTTCCAGCTAACCGTCACTGCAGCACTGCTCCCTCAGATTTAATTCTTTATCCTCAAAAAGTGTTAGAAAACGTAAAAATGTTAGAACCTATACTTTGGTGGTGCGTTACAACAAGCTCTAATGGAATGTGCTAGTTAGCACTGTTTAATGTACAGTAGGTATACAGTATAGATGTTTAGGCATCTAAGCACATTTATTTATTTAAAAACATTTATCTCAGCAATAAGAGTGCTATTACTTGTCAAAACATCATATGTTGAAGAAAGTAGTTGATATCTTGTGAGCTAGTCAAAAGAACAAAGTTTGGGCATCCATATTTCTTCTGGAACATTAAGCATGATTTACCAAACCAGGTGTTCGACAATAACTATAAATAATATAGGACTCTCATGAGGAGGGTTCTGGAAATGAGTGCTGTATAACCACTACCTTTTAACCGTTAAAATAAATACTGCCCGGATAAGGAGCCCTTTTATCCTGGTTTGTACAAGTGCCTAAAACCTTTGCACAGTATTATGTTGGTCTAACATTTATTAAACATTTATCTGGGAATTTCTTTAATTTACCATAGACAATCCAGCAATTTGGAAATGGCTACTGCCATTAAACTGCCTAGCTCTATGTGAAGCTATTCGACCCACACTGAACTTCCACATGGTCAGGAAAATGAGCGAAATGAGCCCCATAAAGAGCATCATAAAAGCACCTATCGATTATGATCATTTCAGGGTTAACCGGTGCAACAGTCAATCGAATTCACCCCTGATCATCGCTACTGACTGTGTGCGTCCTCTATTGGGGGTGAGTGTGAATACTTCTTTTGACATTTTTTTTCCTCCACACATTAACCTCCTCTGGCAGGGCCATAACGGCACGCTCTCAGGGGATGCTAGAGACATTGTGTGTGGCATGCTGGGGGTCTGTAGGTTGACTGTGGTGGCTTTACAGCTCCAGTTTTTCAGGACGAAGAGGAGAAGGATGTGTATTCGGTGTGCAAGTGTAGGAGAAGGAGCGGTCAGTCGTGGGTTTGATTGCCCTCCCATTGCCTGCGTCAATCAATACTCCCCCGCCAGAGTGAAGCTGGCTGTGTTAAAACACGGCTTCCGCTCCTCTGAGCTGCAAAGTCCTTGTGCACTCCAATTGCCTGACCTCAGGACCGCCACTCGCTAATAAAGCAGCCGAGGAGAGCTTTAATGCATGGCCCAGAGAACCATGCACTTTCAGACACAGGAGGAGAGAGAGAGAGAGAGCGAGAGAGAGAGAGAAAGAAATAGCCCTACTCTCATTTTCTCAATACTTTTCTTTATTCTCAACTCTTTCAGTCTTTTAAGCCCCTTTTCGCTCATTCGTTTTGAAACTGGTAACTTTATTTGGTTTATTGCCCATGAGTAAAAATGAATGCAGGGCCTCTGAGTGTGAGAGAGGGAACTGACAGACAGACAGACAGAGGTAGAGAAACTGGTAGACGGCCTGAGAAAGTGTGATACAGAAAGGGAGGTGAGAGTGAGGGAAAAAGATAACAGCATACAGATAGACAAAAAAAAAAGGAGACTGGAAGATAGATAGACGAGTGAACAGACAGAGTGAGTGAGAGAAACTGGTAGACAGACAGGCAGGCATACCCCTCTGTCTGTCTGTCTACCAGGTTTTCTCACTCACTCTGTCTGTTCACCTATCCATCTATCTTCCAGTTTCTCTGTCTCAGTCTCTCTCCATCGGTTTGCAGTTATCTTTTGTGAGTGAGTGAGTGAGTGAGTGAGTGAGAGAGAGAGACTGGAAGATAAACACAGTTGAACTGACAGGCCGAGAGAGATCTATAGACTTTTCATAAAGTATTCAGTAAAAGCATGCACTACTCATTTTAGCCCAACATTTAATGCTCATGCTTTTTTTTGGAGCAAAACAAAAAAATATAACTAGTGTTTTTACAGTGTTCTACTGTGTAAACAGTTCATCCAGTCACACTTGTGTATTTAGTACATTAAAAATAAATAACTGAATAAATAAACAGCCTGGAAGGTAGAGATTCACATCCCTATGAATCACCACAAGAACAAGACCAAATACTGACACTAAGCAAGATTAACAACCCAGCGCTGCTTCTGAATGGATTTCTGCTGAAGTCCTTGCTTTTTGGCAGTGCTTCAGTTCTAGATCAGGCCCGTACTAGGAGTAAACCTTTAAACCCAAACATCAGGCCCTGTCCCCCCTCAGCGTGAGTCACTGCATACCAACCAGTCAGCCCATCTGTTCACTGACCGCTCCTTTCGCCATCAGAGAGTTAAAGCTAAAAGCACATCATAAGCCATATCTGGACCTCCATCATAAGCAGCAGCAGTCCGACAATGAGTGGCTGCTGTGTAAAAGCACATCTTTTTACTTTTATATTCTATTACAGTCGGTTTGGAGTCAAGAGGGACACATGGCTATCCTATTCGTCACAGGAACAAAGAAAACTGCTCTCCCTGAGCACACTGTCCCACTATTCAATAGCTTTCAGCTTCAAAAGCTTCCTTTCAGCACTGCTTCAAAGAGCCTCAATGGTACTCAAAAGGTCTTCTCAACAGTGGCATATGATCACTGATAGCATATTCAAATGCAAACATTCACTCATTGTTGAAAGTTGGAAAATAAGGTTGGGAAATGAAAAATATTTAAAATGATGATTTTGGTCAAATGTGGACAAAAACTGTATTTTCTACCCAAATTAATGATTCATACCTTCCAATCTCGGTGTCAAGAATGTATTAATGTTACTGCGACTGGATCAGTGATGATGTTTTCTGTGGCAACACCTTACAGTTTGATTCACCTGTCTATGGGTATGACAATTCAAATGCCATCTATTACATCTATATACAACAAACAGCCATAACATTAGCACCACCGACTAAAGTGAAGTGAGAAACATTGATCCTGATCTACAGTAGCATCTGTCAAGGGGTGGGATATAGTATATTAGGCAGCAAGTGAACAGTCAGTCCTTGGACAATCTTATGGATAGTTTCTTTGACAAGAGCCAAATTGTGATGGCTAGATGACTGGCATCTTCAAAACATCAGGATGTGTAGGATTTGTTTTGCCATGCAGTGGGCAGTGCCTACCAAAAGTGGCCCAAGAAAGGACAGACAACTGGTGAACCAGTGACTGGGTCATTGGCACCCAAGGCTCACTGATGCGATACACGGGGGACCCACCTCACAACTTATATAATAATAGGTAGTAATTTTATGGCTGATCAGTGTAATTTATTTTATTGCAGTTATTATCAATTAAATTTTTATTACTACTATTATAACTCTTCCTCGACACACTTTAGAGGTCTACCCAATCAATGACAAGACATTTAAATTTGAGAGAAAACTGAGAAAATGAGCAAAAGTGTGCCATTTAATTGTATGAATACTATGACCGTTTAACACAATAAAAGGGCGAGCAGGTACAGTCTAACTTATCTCAGTTTTTGCTACATATTTCTAAGAGTATTCAAGGAATATATTTACTATTTTAGATCGGTTTAGAACAGACATTTGCCCAAGCACTGTTTTTTAAGAGGTTGTGCAAATCTCTTCTTTTCAATTTGTCCCCTTACAAGTTTCAAAATAGACTCTAAATGTCAGTTACACTATATGATACCTGGTCAAACTGATTCACTGAAGTGATTTTGCATTTACTTTAAAACTTCACATCTTTTCATACTTAGAAACTCTTGAAGACATATAATAGAGCAACAGATAAAAAAAAGAAGAACAGGAAAGGAACATGGTGCTAACATGCAGCAGCCAAAATGGCCAAAAAGTTCAAACGAGAACGTACAGACCTTTACATTTATTTCCCTTGGAAACCTCACACAAAAAGAGGGAAGCATAAAGGTTCAGGGGTTTAGAGACCGAGCGGTAATGGTAGCACTAACCTGAGAGCCGGGTAGGAGAAGAAAAGAGGGGCTCCTTGGGAAATGCTAATGTGATATTTGAGGGCAGATGTGACATAATATGAATAGACAGGGCATTGGAGATGCCACTGCACTGTGTTAACCTTCAATAATTACCATGAAATCAGACATTCAGAAAAACAAGACCCACTGGAGGGAGTCAAAAGTCTGGATACTGAGAGTAACTCATTTTATTGTCAGTCAGTAGTTTCTAACACACCCGAGTTAGAAACAGTCTGAACTGTTTAAGGAATTATAACTACATGATCTGTATGACTAGTTACGCTTACTAAGCTACTATCAGACAATGCACAATTCTACATTGTCAAAAGCAATCTCAATAACACTAATGTACTATATGTACACTGTACTGGAATATAAAGGAAACAGTTTCTTTTTGCCACGATTAATCCCATTTTGATCATCACAGTATGAGCTTCTGGACCGGAGACACCAAAGCAGCCCCAAACCATAACATTGCCACACCTATACTGACCAGTTGGGATATGGTTCTTATGTTGAAATCTTGTTATGAGAGAGATGTTTTTCAATTACACCATCAATTTCTTTTTTTGTGGATCCATTTTCCCACAGAACATTCTTGAAACGGCTTTCTAGCTTATCCATGAGGTCTTGAGCAAACTCCAGACCAAAAGCAGTGTCCTGCCATACACACCGTTCTTGTTCAGCATTTGCCTGATGGTGGACATATGAACCTTGGTGTTAGTAAATGCCTGTAGGTCCACCCTGGGGTCCTTTGTCCAGTGACAGTATTCCTATGATTATGATTCCTGGATCACTCCTTTGGTGGTGCTGAATTTCCCCCATGTGTAAATCATCTGCCTTACAGTGGATTGGTGGAGGCCAAATTCTTTTGAATTTTGGTTTTGATGACTCATTTTCGGAGGTCCTCTAGAATCTCCTTGAGTTTGTGGTATGGCAAACTTTTAAAACCTGCGTGGTGACGGCCCAGGTTTATGTTCTTGAACTAAACTCAGCTCATATTCATATTCAAAAAGCAGATTCATCTCCTTTTTTTAATATTGGGACACCTACACATTTCACTTACAGGAGCTTTTATGCCATTCCAACCTAAATCCATAAGTATTAATATAGACTCTGTCCCCACTTTGCAATTCTAACAGCAGGTTAGAACAGCTACTAACAGCTACTAAGTCAGCAGAGCGTTGGTGCTCAGCACTCTGTGACCCCACTCTGTAACTTTACGTGGTCTGCCACTTTATGGCTGAGTTGCTGTGGTTCCTCTTATCAATAATATCACTCACAGTTTATCATGGAATATCTAGGAGGGAATTCCACAATTCCACAAACTGATGATGACATCCTATTTGAATACCGTATTTGAAATCAGTGAGCTCTTTAGACTGACCCATGCTTTCACTAATGTTTGTAAAGGTAGACTACATGGCCAGGACGCTGTATGTACAGCCACAGTGGTCCCAGTAGTTAAGTGGCAGAAGGGTTTGAGTTAGGAGTCTTGAAGTTCTCTCTAATAAGCCCTGATCAGACAGACAGACAGGCTAAAAGCCCCAAGCAGTAATATTCAGCCGTGCTCCGCTGCGTTCACTCTGCATGAATTCTCATTAATCCCACTGTCCTGTGATTGCCATAACAGAGATTACATTTGCCACTGAGTGATCGAATTATAGCCTCCCACGTTTACCCGCCTCTGCAATCACCAGCACTTCCCAACAGAGACCGCTGCATGTTCACAATCAATTGGGCAGCATGATTTAATCGGGCCTGTCTGAGAATTAGATGCTCACACTGTTGCGGCTCAGGTCCATGAACAGCTCCTTAAATAAACCTATATAGACACATAAAAACGCACTCATGTGTAATAATGAGTCCCCGTAAGGCTGAACTGGCAATGCACACATACTCATCCTCCAATATAGTACATCGTTCACAGTGCACATAATGCACTCAAATATAGTACATACGCCCACCCACAGACACAGAATGACTTACACACTGCAACTATTTTTTTTCTCACACACACACACACACACACACACACACACACACACACACACATACATACATACACAAAATGAGCCCATCTTTCTCTGAGGCCTGTGTTTAGAGGAGAACAAAAGCAGCTGATGGCGCACAGTAGCGAGCAGACAGTGGGAGCAGCACACTGTCTGTCTGTTAATCAGCACTATTCATCTAGCATGCATACACACACACACACACACACACACACACACACACACACACACACACACACACACACACACACAGGTGCCTGGTGTTTTCCTATATGCCAGGGAAAGACATTTATATAGCAGCTGTCAAACAAAAAATGCATATCCAAAAATGGCAACTTTACAGAAGAAAAAAAATCTCCTTAACTTTCAATGGAAGTCCATCTAAAAATACTTTATTCCAAGTTGTTTTGAGAATTTCTACTGGTCCATTCACCATGAAATTTGGACACAGATTTCAATGATGCCAGAGAGTGCCAGAGAGAATGAAGATACAAGGTTTCTGAGTGACACGTTGATACATTTAATTTAATTTAACTTTTACATTTAATTTCAAGGACCAGTCTGAACTTACTCCTCTACAGAACTGCTCTAATTCAGATACACCAGTGGCTTTAGAGCATGAACTGATTGTCTGAGGTCCTGCCACAGCATCTCAAGTCAAGATCTTGGCCACTCCAAACATTCATTTTCAGCCATTCAAATTCAGATGTGGTTTTTAGGTGTTTTGGATCATTGCTGCATAACCCAGTTATGGTTCAGCTTCGTCTTATCGACAGATGAACAGAAGTCAACCTGCATGGAGGTGTCGCACACTGGATGTGTCGCACCCAAAAATTCTAAAGCCCTACACTGACCTCAGCTGAGGCTGAATAGACCTGCAGTTCCTTGGATGGTCCCATGGAACCTTTGGTGACTTCTTGCATGATCTGTAGCTGCACCCTGGGGACATTGTGGCTGGCTGGATGATTAAACAAGGTTTCTATGGTCTCAATTTGTAAATTATGTCAGTGACATCCTTTATTAACCCTTCCATGGCTGCAATATTTCAACACTTTTTATTTGAGAGTAGTTTGCTTGTTAAAAATGTTGCCAATGCCTTGCAGTCTGTATGGTGGCAATAGGTTGGTGTTTATCTACTCCTATTCTATTGCAAATTCCTCTCTACAGGGAGTAGACAAGTGGTGTGTGCATGCATTTGCACATCTGTGTCAGCAATGGGCGCAACTTAAAGTAGCTGAATGTATTGATTTATTAAGATGGGTGTCTACAAACATTTGGACATATAGTGTATGATGAATTTTGTGAATTGTTACATCCCTACTAAATACCTCCTGAACAAACCCTGCCATTAGTGTGATCCGAGTTTAATTAAAGCCTCAGAGCCCTATGATTTCCGCCTGTCCCTTTCTCTGCCTCCGACCTTCTCCGCTGGACACCAGGCCTTAAGTCTGACTCCCTGTGGTGCACAATTACAGCTGAAAATGCCAGAGTGCTGGTCCAGAGCATAGCCATGTCACTCTCCAGACAGGAATAAGCAGCTTTGTCAGAGCAGAGCAGCCTGCAGTGTGTTTTAGCTTTTAATGACTGTGGCCGTGTTACAGGCAGAAAGTGATTCATGTCTTTGAACACCTTTGGTATTAAACAGGAGGTTGGTCTAATTTGACTAAAAAACTTTGTAGAGGGTTTCAGAAATGAGTCTGTCCCTTTATTCTCTGCACATTCATTACTTTCACACCTCTGTGTGGTGCTTCAGGTGAACAGCCACTTTTCAGAATCTTTCATCCATCTCAGAGCAAGGCACTGTTTTACTGAGACCAGTGAGTCTCACTGCCCTAATATATAATCATGATCATTAGAAGAAAGTACAAAGCCAAGTTCAGATCTCTGTTCCCTGATTTCAAAATCTGCTGCAAGGCCTGAGCTGACCTGACCCTTAGAGTATAGCTGAAACACATCTCTGCAGAGAGAAGAAAATCTATTTCACTGACCAGTTCAAATATTGGTCACTACATGGACAAACATATGTGGATAATTAAGCATTATATACACTTGTTAAACAGCTCATTTAAAGGCCATGGGCATTAGGGGTGTAACAGTATGTGTATTCATCCCAAACCGACACTGTACGGACGTGACTGTTCAAGGTAGTCATACAGTCAATATGTGGTAGCCCATGTTAAGATTAATGAATGTCATGCAGAACCAAATTTTACAAGCCTGAGATCTAACTGGAAACCTTGAGACATAAGCAATTTAGCATCATGCCATGCTGCATCTGACTATGGCGAGTGCAAATGCCTGTTTCTTTTAAACTAGCAAGGGTGTTGTCCTTTTTTAAGTGTTGATCCTCTTTTTCTGCGGTTACAGTGTCTACTTTCAGGGATAGCTTTCCACTAGATTCTGGAACATGGCTGTTGGGATTTCGCTTTCATTCAGCCTCAAGAGCTTTACTGAGGCTGTTGGATCACAAGAACTGGGTTGCAGTCAACTTTTCAATTCATCCCAAATGTGTTGGATAGGATTGAAGTTAGGGGTCTGTGCAGACCATCCAAGTTCTTCCACACCACATTTGGGCAACCATCTCCTTAAGGACTTTGCTTTGTGCACAGGGGTCATGTCATGTGGCCATAAAGTTGTTCACCAGAATGCCAATGTATGCTGCAGCATTAGGCCCCAGCCCCAGACTATTAATTCTCCTCCACCAACATCTACAGTAGGGATTATACACTGGAGCAGGTAGTGCAGTTCTGGCAGCTGCCAAACCCAGATTCTTCTGTCAAACTTACAGATAGTGATGCATGGTTCATCACTCCATAGAACACAAGTCCAACAGCAGGGTGTTCTATTACTTTAGCTGACGCTTGGCATTAGGCAAGTCAATCCATGAAGCTCCTGGTTAACAGCTTGCATACTGATGTTGCTTCCAGGTGGCAGTTTGGGACTCAGAAGTCCATAGTGCAACTGAGGACAGATGGTTTTTACACACTGTTGATTTATTATACTCCAGCATTTGGCAGACCCGTTCAGTTCAACATTTTCTAATCTTGGATTTCCTTCCCAATGAGAATGCTGCTATTTTCATACCCAGAGACTGCTGACTGCATGGCCGTGAGACTCCAACCTAAATTCCAGCTTTGGGACCTACCGCCGCAATGCTTTCATTGTGCATGTCCCTCAGGGAAGGCCAGGGCTATATTTAGCACACGCTCACCCACATTTTAAAGGCATTATGGCCCTTCACTGCCATAGTGCACATCAATTAGACTACAGACTGACTTCTTAGATCTACCCATTGTACAAAAGCTAAATAAAGCATCCAATTAGTTGCGACCCACGGGCCAAAATAAGTGAGCCATGAACCAACACAGACCTAAAACGGTGGCTTATTCCGCTGATTTCTTCAAAACCAGCAATGCCTTCACGGCACCCTGTTCTAGTGGAGTGCATTTCAATAATTCAAGCATATCTAATATTCCACAAACTAAACACAATGACAATTCGTGACACAGCGTGTTGCGCTGCATTATTCAACCTTCGGTCAATAACGGGGTAAGGAAGGAGAATAGAACTCGAAGGCCGAAGTTTTCCCTGAAGGAAATGCAGCAAATCAAAGCGGCAGCACAGCAAAACGAGGCAGAAACAAGAGGAGTGTGGAGCAACAGAGGAGGACAACGGCAGTATGCCGATGGAGACACAGGCTGCCTTCTTTTCCAGGAAAGTGAGCAGAGCTGCGCTGTCCATTAAGGGGAGGGAGAGTTAAGTGGAGCTCTATGATATCGTCTGTTCAGACCAAACCCGACCAGATGGATGGAGGCTGTCTCTGAAAAATGAAGAAGTCAGTCAAAATAAACAGTGTCTGTTCTCGTGCCAGACAGACGCTGCAAGACAAACACACAAATGAGCATGGTCGCACCAGCACACTTTCAAAAGCGTCATTTATATTCATTTGGAGGAGTCTCAGATGTGAATGGGGAATGTTAACATAGCTTGTGTCCTCCCTGACAAATAAAGAGAAGGAAAAAAAAAAAAAAAAAAAAGACAGAGGGACAGAGAGACGGTCTGTTTCACAGTCTGCACACTGCTGTGAGGACGGATGCTTTATTAGATAAATTAGGTAAATCCAGTCAAATTAAATTGGATGATGTGTTCGCCTGACCACAAATGATCTGAACATCAATTTGAACAAGGTTTAGAATATCTTAGAGCTTTAGTTAAGGTTTGAGTCCACACAGCATCACACTATCCTTAATCATAGTATCCATATTTACTAGTGTGTCTTTACAGCTTTACATTATTATATATTGCTGCATTTACCGACTAAAAAAATATTATTATGTATTTATTTGGTATTATTATCGTAATTAATAAATGCTAAGCATGGTATTGTCATGTTTCTGTTCAATTTAAAATCTTTGTAAGCATATTTTCCCATTACAGACAATGCACTGAAACTCAAAGATTCGGCCCTTCCTTATTTCCCTCATGTCTTCACATCACATCTGTACAGCACACCCAAGACCCAGTGCTATAAAACCCAACTAGTTTGAATAACAGTATTTAAGGGGAGTATTTAACGGTAGTTACCAGTCTTTATGTTAAAGGAGACATGCTATTTTAATGCTACTGAACACCTACAGTGCAGTGTATCTATTCAAGACTTTAGATGTTTCTATTCAAGACTCCTAGTCTTTCCCACTCCCACTCTTTTTTTACACATGCATTCACACAGTCCAGCAGAATCCCACAGAGCCCTTTGATGCTACCACACATCTTTACACTGTACTCCTTAATGTGTGTGTGTATGAGAGAGAGAGAAAGAGAGAGAGGTGGAGGAGGTGAGGGTTGAGGGAATACATACGAGCGGTCAGGAGCTCATTAAAAATGTAAATCTACACGTTAAGATCAATCTGATCCTAAACAGTCTGCCAGCCCACATATACAGTGTATGTAAGAATGAGAGACAGAGAGACAGCGACAGAGACAGAGAGACTTACTGGAGTGAGAGCAGACCCTGCTAGAAAGGCAATTTTAAGGCTGGTCGATAAATCATCAATACCAATCTCAATGACTGTGATACAGCATATTAGATCATTTGATGGGTCAAAATCTGTGGAATAAAAAAACATTGTTACCCATGACCGTTAACTGTAATGTACAATTTATTGACAAAAGTTTGGGGACAGCTGCTGTCCAGGGAAGGATTTCTACTGGACTTTGAAGCATTGCTTTAGGGATTTAATTGTATTTAGAGACAAAAGTGTTAGTAAGGTCAGGATGCTGTATGCCTGCCCCACCATGCCCATTATGCCCGACTCCATTCATTCCAGAGAATACAGTTCCACTGCTCCCCTTTACCCCATGGCTGGCATTGGGAATGGTGCCAATAGGTTCATGTTTCTCTGCTCCAAAAAAGCCTATAGGCTATACCTCTCAACAGAGACTAAACAAGCTGTGCGTGTGTGTGTGTGTGTGTAGGCGCATTTTCACATCTGTCTCAACAACAGGTGCAACTTGTTGCAAGTAGCTGAATGCATCCATTAGAATGGGTGTCCACAAACATTTGGACATATAATGTATATTTGGCTTCATAATCAAACAACTGCTTGGTCTATAATCATCACAAATCTCACTGTTAAACCTGTTTTAATAGAGGAAAAGGTAGCTGAATACATTCATTGGAAGAGATGTCCACACACATTTGAACACATAGTGTATATCTAAACAATATATACAATAACAATAAATAAAATAAATAATAGCTCTCCTTTCTGTACATGTGCTGTGCGTCTTGTTAGCATGTACAACATTGTTTTATGGTTCACTTTGATGTTATGTTTTATTTGGTTTAAGATGGAAATAGCATATACAGTCTCATGTAAAAGTTTTGCAAAATGACACACTGCTGTTTTTATATTGAGACGTAGTAAACACACACTCTGCAGCTAAAGTGAAAATTAAATCCATTTCAGCTTATTACTGTTAGCATCACCCACATGGAAATCTTTTGCACGACAGTGCAAATTGGAGAAAAGAGGAAAAGTCTGTAATCTGTTTTCACGATTGAGCAAATCTGTTACCACAACTGTATTTTAAGCACAAGAAAAGACACACAAGCTGCTCTGCATTACGAAATTCATGCTTCATGAAACGGAAATACAAAATCAAAAACAGTAGAGATTTTACTGTACACATTTTTTATAAAGTTATTTATAGTCCGCTTAAGTCTTATGCAATCGCAAACAGACTTGCTTAAATTGTTTCTCAAACTGTGCGACAGACTACTACTCATAAAAAAAATGTTCACAGCTATTAAACAGTAGTAGCAGCCATCCTGATCCTCTATGTTTACAGTTTTTTAATGTCATTTTTTGAATTGGGTACTACCAATTCACCCACCTGTACATAGCTCCCCCTAGCACTAGCAATGCTCCTGACATTAGGAGGGTAAGGACTTAACATGTCACCTCTTAAACATGCAAAGCCAGCCACTGCCTCTTTTTTCAGCAGGAAGCTGACTCAACTGAAGGAAAATCCTGGGTCCCCAGCTCCTCCACACCAGCTAACAGACGCCTGTGCCAGTCAACATCGCTCAAGAGTGATGAGAGGACAAAGTTCCATCTACCCACCCACGGACAACTGCGCTCTCTCTGACTCTGGTCACTGATGGCAAAGCGACAAATCATACAATGTGAGAAAACATGGCTCAGAATTTTAACTCACATCTCCCGGGCCATAGACCATATTAGACCACTGAGCCACTCTGGTCTGCCACATTTGTCTGATTTACTGTCCATTTATAGATCATAGTACATCATACAATGCAGGAAAACACATTTGTTAGTCAATTCAATACAGTTTCACCTTCCTTAACCTTGTGAATATCTCGACCAATGTCTACCAACGAGAAATTCTACCAATGTATGAATGTCTGAATAATCAAATTATTCAGTTCCAAACAGAGTCACTCAGAGCGGTTTGATGTGAAATATATTGTACAAGAGAAACTTACTGGATCACAATTGTCCCCTAACCTCCCACCTTTGGTGCACACCTAAAAGAGCAGCAAGCATGTCTTGGTTAATCGACTACATTTGGGTTTAACAATGTATAAAGTAAATAAATAACTACAAATCATTATAAATATTTTTACCCAACTACCCTTTTAAGAAGGCCACCGCAGGGAGCGGTTCACAGCAGTAGAACATATTCCCCTAATGCACTTCTCTGTCAATGCAGTGGGGGAGAAAAACAGTACCTGAAAAGAGCAGTAATGAGTGCAAAAGAAATATCAGCAAGCAGACTTCACAAATCAGACCGTTGTTGTGGATGCACGCACAATTCCAGCACACGGCATCTGACCGTGTGCAATATAGGCTGGATAATAAACCTCTAGACAGCAGCAGGGAGAGTAAAGCAATGTGGACGTGGAGTTGTTGTGTTGGAGAAGGGGAGCTATGCAGCGCTGCAGTGTGTGTGGAGTAGGGCTATCATAATGAAAGCAGCCAGGTCCTCTGATGGGCTCCTCTATTCTGTTTACTTGATGTGTTCTGTTTGTGTTTACCCTGTCTCTCTTTGATCTGCCAGCCATCCTGAATTAATACCAGTGAGACTAAAAGAAGAAGAGTGAATGCATGTGTGTGACAGAGAGAGAGAGAGCTAAAGAAGGAAAGAGTGAACTGGGTCAGTGGGCAGGACCAATATCATGGAGGTAAATGTGTGGTCTGAATACTAACTGAGGAAGAAGGGAGGAAAAAAAACACAACAACACATCTCTACATGATATTATGCTGGGAGCTTCTTTCCCTCTCCGCCTCCCCCTTCCACTCCTCTCTAACTGTGGTGGTCTGTCATTTTGCTATGTGTATAATATCAATCAAACTGCCACAATCACAAAAATGGATACAAAAGAAGGCGTCAAGAATAACAAAAAACAAACAACAAATAAAACTAGAAAAGTGCAGAATGGCTGAAACAGATAAAATAACATCTCAGGTGGTTGCTATGGTGTTGCTGGGTTGCTGGGTGGTTGCTATGGTGTCGCTTAGCATTGCTAAGCGATTGCTATGGTATCCCAGACAGTTGCTATGGGATTACAGGTGGTCCCTAGGTGGATGCTATGGTCTTGATATGTTGGTGCTATGGTCTCCCAGGTGGTTGCTGTGGTACCCCATGTAGTTAGTTGGGTGTTACTACTGTATATGCATGATTGTGACATTTGAAGGGTGCACAAACCTTTGCACCTCATTTATTCTTTTAATCAAAAAGTTGTATACGAGCCCCAATGTCCCAATCAGACCTTAACCTCGAGTTGGACCTGTGTTAATATCTTGAAAAGAAAATAATGAAAGAAGAAGAATATAGTTGCTTAGCAATGTGCAACCATAGAAAAGGTGCAGCAAAAGGAATGTGAGTACTCTGGCAATGTCTGGCACCTCACTGCTACACAAAACTATACAAATACATTTATCTCTCAGACCGACCATTTGCATGCTTGTGGATATCCACATATTGAAAAGCATCAGATGTGGTCGTCATGGACACCCACAGCCAACACTAAGATCAAAGAGGATTTATAAGGCAGAGAATAATTATTCATGAGCTGATCTGATCTTAAGGAAAGGAATCAGAGTCTCAAGCAGGTACAAGCGGAGGGGGTGGAGACAGAACAGCCACTGTCCAGAGAGTACAGTGCAGGAAGTGATTTAGCTGGAGCAAGTTTATAAATGTGAGAATTGATACTAACTAGTTACAATAATATTACAATAAGGAAGAAAGAATCATTTTGTACTATGAAATCTCTATGAAATCATTACAATTAGATGAAGCTTGGTGTAATTTCACTGTGTATATTTAATTACTGTAAAAATGACTGTAAATACTGTTTGTCCAGTCATACTTGTGTAGCCAGTGTTTTTGTTAAATCTGAACTGTAACAAAATAAACTTTGAACTGTAGTGAAATTTAAGATTTCATGATGCATAAGTTGCTAAAAATGTGCACAATGTTCGATCAGGCCACTGTACAGCACATGGGTTTTGAAATTGGCAGGTACACATTATAATTTTGTCCATTTTAGAGTTTATAACAATTTTTAGAGCCAGGTTATAGTTAATACATAAATGTCAATATGGTTAGCGTAGAGATCATACAATGGGTTAATTATGAATAAAACTACACAATCCAATTTACATGTACTAAGAAAGGAAGGAAAATAAAGTGTCTATTTTCACATAAATGACAGACATCAGCACACACTACATGAAAATTGGATTTCATTAATTGGATTACTGATCACTGTATCCTTTAGTCTGTTTTTAGCTGAAGGAGTTTTAGAGTTTGAAGGTGAGGTTTTATAAAGTAACTTTGAGAAAACTGCTTAGAGTCTCCAGTGCATGATGGGCATTAAATCCATTTAACACACTGTAAACACTATTTTGCTTCATCCCTTCAATCCTGTCTTCCCAAGCCTTCTCTCCAGTTCTCTCTCAGGACTCCAGCTATCCTCTGATGGCCTGCTGTCTGTCCAGTTACATGTCCCCACCAGTGGTCATAAGTCTTTCACCTCATGCACGCACAAACTTCAGCATCAGATAGTCTGGGTATACACACAGTCAATGCTGTTTTTATTTCTGTCAAACTCAAACTCTTCCCATCAACAGTTCGAGGACACATAGCTTATGCTTTTTAAAATAGAGCAAGTATTCTTGCAAGAGAAATGTTTGTGGACACCCTCTTGTAATGAATACATTCAGCTACTTTAAGTTGCGCCCATTGCTGACACAGACATGCAAATGCACAACCTCAGTTTGTCTAGTCCCTGTAGAAAAGGACTGCCAAAAGAATAGGACTCTCTGGAGCAGATAAACATGAACCTATTGGCACTATGCCTAATGCTAGGCGTGGGTTAGAGGGGTATAAAGCTCCCCAGCATTGAGCTGTAGAGCAGTGGAACGATGTTCTTTGAAATAATGGTACTACCTAGTATGTTTGTGTAGGAGTGGGCAATTTGATGAAATTTTATTATATAATAATATCATAATCATGATACACAATATACTTTAACGAGTATATTATGGATATTGTGGATAACAATCAAAGGTTTATATGCTTATATCCCATTTTTTGTGTAACGCTATTGGAAAAAGGAACAAAAGGCTGGAAAGAAACTTCCAGAAAGTACAATCAGGCAAGCTGTGTCCTTAACTGGTCCAAGAAATCTGTTTGATGCATTAGTCATTAAGATTGTTGATGACCTCGGCCATAGTTCACAATGACATATGTCTTTAGTTGTCCCCTGTGGCTCATCACTAATGTGCAGATCTCAGTCGTCTGTTCTCATTGAAAGTGACCAGTCACTGGTCAACTGGTCATCTGTTCACATGAATGCAACATCAGTGTGCATTTAATGACAATTTGATAACAAACTGTGAAAGAAGATACACTCTGCTTGACAAAGAAGAGTCACAAAACATACCAAAGTATATTTTTTAGTTAATAGCAGTTTTATCATTTGAAGTTTTTTCTTCTTAATTAATGGAAAAGTCACTCATCACTTCAGAAGAACTGCAAAGGAAAGCAAGGTCAGTGGTGTATTTAGCATCGTGAAAGTCTGCTGTCTCACTCACTAACAGACAGCGTATGTGCGTCTCCACAATGTTACTGGTATATATCATCTTCGGTACGCCCCCTTGTCTCTCAGCAGATTGAGAAGTATGAGGCGATGTTTATTAGAGAGAGGAAGATTACAGGGCAGGTAGGAGGACGAGTGATGTACCCGAGTACAGAAGAGAAAAAAGGAGTGAGTTGAAGATGAAGAGAGTGAGGAGGAGGACAGTGGCATGAAGAGTGATGGAAAGAGAAGTGATGGAGAAGAGATGGCAGTGGTGGCAGGTGGTTGTAGTGGCTGGTGGGAGGGCACTGTAACGTTTAACCAGTCACCCTGCAGCAAAACCGCCACCTCCCTGTGCCAACTGTGCCAACAGACACAACTCCAAAACAAAACAAAAACAAACAAACAAACAAACAAACAAAACACGCGCACACACACACACACACACGCCACAGGCACCAAACCAGCGTGTTCAGTGTGTTTCACAAGGTAGTTGGTAGTGAAAGGCTGAAAATCAACATTCAAAAGTTCAGAATCTCATTTGTTCTATACAATAAAACCAACCTGGCTGCACAAAAAAGTATTCTGCGTAATTCTAATACGCCAGTTATTTGCAACTTTATATTTCTAATAATTTGCGTGTGTATTACTGTTCATGCACTTTTTTTTACTTTACTTTAGAGTATATCTACCCTCGCAATCAGCAGGTCTCCTGTCCTCTAAGCACATTTGAAAAATGCACCAATAACAAGCATGTGGAGGTGGCGCTTAGAGAGGAGGAGCTCAGCAGCTCATTAGTTGCAGCTATATGCTATATGATTTAGATTTAAAAAATGACCCAGAATGAGGTTTTAATGCTTCCAAACATTTCAATTTACCAAAAAAAGCCTCTTGGCTGGACACTTTACTGTGACTACACCAGGCACACTAGACTACATCAACGGTAACCTCTACTTGTACAGGCTGAGCATGCACCAGACCTACTTTATAAATCATTCTTAAACCATTCCTGACCACACACACACACACACACACACACACCTCCATTATTTATTTGCCTCATTCCTTCTTCTCAAACATACACATTACCCTGCACATCCATAACACCTCTACTGCAGTATTCACTGTGCATCCATAACACCTCCACACACACACACACACACACACACACACACACACACACACACACACACACACACACACACACACACACACACACACACACACACAGTGCATCCGTAACACCTCCACATGGAGTTAGAGCTACCACCTCCTACAGTGGCCATGCAACTATTGCATTGCCCATAATGAGCAGTCCAACTGGCCAGGTCAGCACAAATGACCTGTGTGTGGGGTGGATGACACAGAAAGTAAAAGAGAGGGGATGAGAGAGAGAGAGAGGGAGGGGGGGAGTGAGAGAGCGAGAAAGGGTGAGAAAAGATAGAGGCGATAAAAACATGTTGCTTTTCACTCTCTTACATCATGTGGACTGGTTGATGTCTGGGGAACGGTTATGTAACTGGACAGGGGCCTGCTGCAGCTCTGGGCTTAGAGTTCCTTTACAATCAGCCATGATCATGAGGATCGGACAGAAATGTGCTATACTCCAATATCCATTAATTTCTTAAACCCTCAGTTTATCGTTCAATCATATAAGGTGCCAAAGAATGGATTTATTGAGTATTTTAAGGGGGCGGGAGATGGAGTTAACAAGTGTCGACTTTAGCAACAGAAAACAATAAATGAAGCATTTCCTACATATAATGTACAGACCATAATTGTGTTTTATTGTGGATAGACCACAACTAACCAAAGCAATTAGTAATTTGCATCTAGTAATTAATTTACATGAACAAACTGATAAGCACACTAATGCTAATATGCCTGGGGTGAGTTTCAATTGAAAAATTGTTTCCTCATCAGCACAAGTAGCTAGTCGGGCAAGCATACCACACTATACCAATTAGAGTCCTTGGACAACAGCAGTCCTTGTGCAGTTGTGGCTCAGCGGTTAGAGCTCCGGGCTATTGATGGGTTGTGGGTTTGAGCAAAGCCTTTCACCCTCTCTGCTCCCCAGGCACTGGAGTTGGCTGCCCACCACTCTGGAGATGGGTGTGCTCACTGCCCCTAGTTTACTAGTGTGTGTGTGTGTGTGTGTGTGTGTGTGTGTGTGTGTGTGTGTGTGTGTGTGTGTGTGTGTGTGTGTTCCCTGCCACAGATGGGTAAAATGCGGAGGACACATTTTGCTGTACATAGTACACCTTTACAAGACTCCTAAAAGTACACAATATCCATAACACTACCAGTCTAACATGATTCATTTGTATGTTGCTTTCGATGCAAATGCCATAGAGACCCAAATACTCAAGGGGTTAAAAGACCTAAATTAAATCTCCATATTCAACCTACATACTTTCAATTCAGCCACAGACACAATTTTAATATTGCTGTGGGTCCCTGAGCCGTCTCATGCAGCAAATAACTAACCAGTTTTAGAAAGAAACACCATCCTTGGAGTGCATATATCTGGCTTTGATTACACTCTCGACTGTGCGTTTTCCACAGACAGATGGTGATGCCCACACAAAGGAGAACCACATGCATACCAACTCTGCCAAGCTGACCTCACCTACCTCGTGGGCTCTTTCAACCGCCTGACCGCTCACTTAAAATGGCCTGTTACTGCTGGAGCTGTGAAGACATATGGAACAGTATTGCATGCGGATGTGAATTATGGGCCGTCATTGCTACAGATAATGCGGGGGATGCCAAGCCACAAAAGAATCAGCAATTAAAAGCACTTTATGTTCATACCACAGGGAATAAAGCAATTTATTGATTCTATTAATAGACAAATCTTTTGTTCTGCATATCATTTAATATTACTCAATAAATGTACTAGTAATTATCTATGACTAATGTATGTATGTTTAAATTTAGGCAGCATTATGTAGCATTTTTACCTTAAAATAACAGCTTCAAAATCATGTTGATGCTTCACTAACCTGTAATAGAGAGAGTAGCGCCGCTAACGCAGCTACTCTGGACTCAGCACACCAGAAACTGCAGCATGTAACTCTGTCCAAGCAGGCAGGATAAAACTAGCAAGAACTGCGTAATGCTGCATGTTCATGTAAATCCTGTAATATACCTACCACCTCAGTATGCATGATTCTTTCACTTCAGACCTCTTACAGCAAGGAATGCCAATTCTCACTAAATGCTACTTTAATCATTTGAAAACTGAAGAAAACAAAAGGCTTAGCGTGGTTGCACTTCATTATTGAACGTTACAACCCTGTGTGTGGCCTCTACTGATTGTTAGTGAAATTACTAGTATGACTAGCAGGTGGGAGGTGCACCTCTAGATGACCTCTGATTAGAAGTAATGATCCTTATTCTATATCTGACTTTTAAAACATTTTGATATTCTTCAATAAAGCTTTTTGGATTTATATCTATCCACAGGTTGCTTTCCCTTTTATATGTTGCGGTCTTCTACGAGTCTCCCGTAAAAAAAACACACTCAGATGTTCCAAAAGAGTTTCATGCGTGTCATGTAGCATATGTTCTCTGAGCAAGGCACCCAACAGCTTAAGAACTGCACAATTGAATGACGTCTTAAATAAAGCCCCAACACCAACAAGTATACTAGTAATGTACAATAGTACAAAAAGTACGAAAACTAGCAAAGCATGCTAGTTTGTGCTGTCGTAAGTGAATGGCTAGACTCCTCCATCCCGGTCTATGAAGGAAAGTATATATCCAAACCGAGTGCATGAGGTAACAACTGTTCAAGTGTTTCCTGTTTTATACTGGCTTGAGGAACAAAACAGTATAAATATTTTCTCTCAAATGTGTATCATCATAGATGTCAAACAAAGTTTGATGTTAATAATTACTATTTTTATATTCGACAGGCCTAGTTAAATATGAGTGCAGAGTAAGTATTTATTTCCATAGCAATTCTTTTACCTTGTTGACACTGAGCTATGGAGTTGGAACAGAAGATGGGTCTTGAGACTAAAAAAGGACGCTCAGTGTTTTTTGGAACCACAACTCTTTTAAATCTCTCATTTATTCCCAATCTTCACTCAACAGTCAAACAGCAAACCCCTGAAAGCCTGACTGGAACATAAGGTGCACTACATCCTCAACACACCACAGAGTTCAAGAGAGAAATCACAGTGAGCAAGGGAAGAAGCAAGTAAGTATGAACTACTTTGATTAGCCATCTCACCACCATCCTTCAGACCTACTTATCGTTCCATTCAAAACCTGTTAAACACCTCTTTCTCTCTCTCTCTCTCTCTCACACACACACACACACACACACACACACACAGATACACATACACATACACACACACACACACACGCACGCACACACACTTCCTCGCTCTCCCCTTCATTACAGACAATAAAGTCTACATGCCATATAATGAGAAGGAGTGTAAAAGAGTGTGTAAAAGGCTAAGAGTGAGGGCACAATCTCTCATTTCTTGCAGTGTTCTCCCAAATATATATACACTGGTTTATTTCACAGCTCCTTGAGTCAAATCATGCAGAACCTGCCTGAGGGTTAAGGCTCCAGTTACAGTAAACGGCACCAAAAGGGGATCAAGTACATTTGGGACAAGCTGCGCTTACCGTTATGTAGGCATTGAGTTCAGGGAAGACTCTGTATGACCCGCAGATGGGGGACAGCGGGCATCTGTTAGGGAAAGAGGAGGTCACAGCACAGGAGACCTCAGGGAAGGAGATGACCCTAAACCCAAACTTCTCATATAGACGCTGCAGCTCTTCATCAGGCTTCTCCTCATCCTCACTCAGGATACTCCCCACTGCGTACCGACAACAATCAGCCTGAGTCTGACAGAGAAACAGGAAGACAAAGAGAGGTTTAAACGAGGGACTGTAGGCTTACATTATTGTAAGACTGAAAAACATAAAAAAAAAGTCTCTTTTTGCGATGCCATAGAAGAACCACTTTTGGCTCCATAAAGAACCATGTTTAAAACAGAGAAGTGTGAATGTGATGAATATTTTAATGGTTCTAAAGGTTTTTTTTTTTTACCAATAAAAACAACAATAACACTCATATCTCTATTACAACCATGTTCTTTATGGAACCAAAAGTGGTTCTTCTATGGCATCAGTCGAAGCACCTTATTTTTAAAAGTGCATGGTGTGTTTGGGCTAGTGTGTGGAATAAAATACACTGAGTTTATTTTTTAAATACTTTTTAGTCACTGTATGATCCAATATTTTGTACACAGACTTCTTCATTTTCAGCAGACAATGAAATCAACATCAGGATCTGTAAAGAAAGTCAACCTCTCAGTTGCCTGCAATCTTGTGTGCTAAAAAAAATTGTGGCTGTCCAATTAGCTTACAATATAGCAAGCAGTTCTTCTCAATGATCTTTCAAATTTGGAGCTTCCTGACATAGTAAAGACCATAAGCATCAAAGCAATGACACAGAAATACAACAGAACTTCAATAAATGGGTCATATAATTTGCTTGTAAGGTCAGCTGAACTCACACTGGGCAAAATAAAGCAAGGAGAAAGAAGGTTAAAATAAATAAATAAATGCAACAATAGCCGGCTCCAATATAACAAAACCAAGACAGTTCCCTTGCCCCCACTCTGAATGTCTACGCTGTTTCAGAATTGGACACACTACTCCCCTCGAAGCTACAAAGGATGAGTGCACAATGTTGAAATTTGCTAGGGCTTACAAATGAACTACACAGAAAAAGTGAAAAATCTCTGGAATTCAATTTAAAAAGTATTAATGGTATCCTTACTATGCTTAGTACCCATTCCCAGAAATCAGTTTAACATAATAATAGACCTCGGTCAGTCACCCATCCATACATTTGTACTATTTGTATTCAATGACTTTCGTACTTTGCAAGAAAATGAAAGGTGCAGTTCAAGGCTATTCCACTACAGGCAGTATTCTGAGTTTTCTAAACAGGCCCTACGGCACACTGTTAAACTAATTAGGTAACTCCTGCATGAGCTCATTAGTGGAATGAGTTGTTTTAATGCAGGGGTGTTTTCAACATCTGCACACACACACACACACACACACACACACACACAATCTAAGGGCTAAGAGTTTAGCAGATTGACTTCTGACCAGTGGGCTTTGCTAGGTGGAAAACTCTAAGCAAATGTGAAGACAACCAGGAACACCAGCCGTCAAAATGTTTGTGGACGCCCCTTCAGCTACTTTAAGTTGCACGCATTGCTGACACAGATGTGCAAATGCATACACACACACAGCTTGCCTAGTCCCTGTAGAAAAGTGTTGCCAGTAGAATAGGACTCTCTGGAGCAGATAAAACACAAACCTATCGGCACCATGTCTAATACCAGACGTAGGCCGGAGGGGTAATAAAGCCCCCCAGCATTGAGCTGTGGTGCAGTGGAACTAGATTTTTCCAATACATTTGGGATGAGGTCAGGATGTTGGTGATCGTCCCAAATGGAGGCTTTCTTGCCTTACTATAAAAGCAAACCTGCTCCGCATAGCATGCAGCATCTTAAAACAGTTCATAATGCAGATTCACTATTATCAAAACAATGACTAGGGAATAATAAGCACTGTCAGCAGCTACTGTGTTTTATGTACAAAATGCTCCAATAAATCTGGCCCCCGTCCTCACATCTAATAGCAGTAAAGAATGAAGATAGACAGCAAGCATTTATAATGTAAAATACGGCGCTATATTACATTTTGTCACACGTAGCTATTAGATGCACTGACCTTGGAAAAAAAAATGGCTGAGAGCAGCATTAAGAAACAATCAACCATCCCTGCCAGGCATGTCCAACAACTGATGCATGTACTAGAGTGATGTTTTTTTCCTAACACCCACTGACAAGTGCAGCACAGTAAACCATTAATGACATGATGATGGAGGCAATGGATGTCATTGAGAAGTGTCATTGCTAATCTCTTGCACTGAAATCACACTGGTTTAAAGCTACAGACTCTATGTCCAGTCAATAGCAGACAGTCACTATATGCCCAAGTGTTTGTAGCCACCCCTTCTAGTGAATGCATTCAGCTATGTCAGGTTGCACCCATTAGTAAGTCCCTGTAGAGAAGTACTGCCAATAGAATAGGACTCGCGAACAGGTAAATATAAACCTATTGGCACCATGTCTAATGCCAGACATGGGCTAGAGGAATACAAAGCCCCCTCAGCATTGAGCTTTGCAATGCTCTTCCTATGTGTACCATCAGGGCCTTATAACTGATCCAGAATGCAGTGGCTTAAAGACTTGTCTTCTCCATATAACTCCTCTACTGCATTCTCTACACTGTTCCAGGATAAATGTATCTACTAAATGCCATAAAGATGAATTATATTTAAAAATAACAGACAAAACTGTGACAATATGATTGTTCGCCATCACTTTAGATGAAAAAAGCCCAGAAAGGATATTCCTATTGTCTAACTGCTGAACTCAAAGATTTATTCTTCTTCCTCCATATCTCTTTACTCTCCCCCTGAGCGTTCCTGTCCACCCAGCTCTAACGTCTCCTACGTGCTTTCACATTTCACCACGTTTGAGCATCTCTCTCTTCTCCTTCCTCTGCAGCTTGTTACCCCAGCTTCGCAGTAATGATCATATTTGGAGTTCTTGCCATTTCTCTCATCCCACACAGTTGTCAGCAAATAAAGTAGGAATTTCTACCGTGCACTCAAGACAGCATCCTCGAGAGACCACAGGCAATTACTAGGAGCACTAAGGCCTCCACATACCATGTCCTTCACCCTGATGTTTGTTTGGATCAGAGCATTTACCACACCAAAGAAAAAGAACAGAAAAATAATATTCTGCTCAGCTCAGCACAATGCTCTCTCAGGCCACGATACCAATCTTTACATAAATCACGAGTGACTGAGGATATAGCGCCTTGCAAATGTTTAAAATGCTGCGTGTGGTGGAAACCAAGCAATGCCCATTCCTTAACGAACACGATCCCAAAAGTGAAATGTGGGGGTTGGGAGCATCCTGTTGTGGAAATGCCTTTCTTCAGTGGAGACTGGCTGGACATCTTGTAAAATACAGAGAGACAGAGCAAGACAAAGGGGCTACGAGTGGACTAAGGCGCTGCCACTGTGAATCGAGGATCACAGATTCGAATGCTTGGTCATACTGCTTGTCATCAGCGGCTGAAGTCCGAGAGAGCACACCTGGTCTTGCTCTCTGAGGGGTGTGTTGATAGCACCTAGCTCCTAGTGTGATGACAGTCAGCACATGCATCTGTTAGCTGTTGTATCAGAGTTCATATGGCAGAGGAGACGTGCTATTCTTCACCCTAGTGTTGTGGAGCATTGCAAGTGATGGGGGAGTTTAACAAGATTGGGTAATCGAACAAGATTTGAAGATTATTGGCCTTCCAAATTGGGCAGCAAATGGGGTTTTAGAAATAAATTAGCACTTAAGCATTTAAGTTTTTAAATGTTTTAAAAAAGATTTGCGAATTGAGAATTAGTGTGCAATAATAGGGTTGCATACTTTTGCAGGACAACGTCCACTTTAAGAAATCCAGAAAATAGGCAAAAATCTGCGGAGCTTTTAGCAGTTGTTGATTAGACTATGGAGTGTACACTAATAGGGCAGTCGTGGAGTCATCTTGCAGTGTAATTGGTTGTCGATGTGTTTGGACCCATGAGCTGTGGAGAAACTCTTCAACCTGTCACACATAGTAAGAGCTTCCACATCTCTACCAGAACGTGTCCACTGCACATGATTCACCATGCTACTTCTTTTTCCGCTGCCCACTAAAATAACTCTTCTGAAAATGGGATTGTGCTATTTTGTGCAGCGATCCCCACTTCCCCCCTCCCTCCAGCTTTCCACCACTGCCTAGCATGCTCATTATATTGCCCTGATGGCATACGGAGCTGTCTTCAAATGTGCACTCGGCCCTTGGGATCCCAAGATGGCCGCTGCCACGGAACGCGTTGTCATTTCCTCTTTCTGTTCGGCCTCCACTCCATGTTCCCTCCAGAGGCCTGTCTGAGGCCTGTCAGAGGGGAAGTAATTTCAAAAGTAATTCTCTGCTTGCTGGTGTAAGAGGCCTCCTGTTTGACAGATGAAGGCCTGGCTACAATAAAAAGGTGGGCTTCACTGAGGTAATTCTTTATTAGCAGACACGTAACAAGGATTTACTCCCCTCATCTTCGCTTTCCCTCCCTCCATCCCTTCCCCTGCTCTTTCCCCCAGGGCCATGACTTCTGGGAATTCGCTCGTCCTCAATATTGGCCCTGTTCTCCATCGTTTATGGCTAATGCACCGACAGGTTTCCGTGTGCGCGTCTGTGTGTCCCCAGGTGTGCGTGTGCAGGCGAAAGTTGTTTTTCGGCGACAGCAGAGAAATGGCGAGCTTCCGTGTGAAGCAGCGGAGCCCCTAAGGTGCACAGATCTGCATAATTATGGGAAAGAAATCAGCGTGGCCTCAACTCGAGAAACGGCTCATGAAAATTCAACGGGCATCTGCTCTCCTGGCCCAGTCAGCTACAGCCACACTCAGGATCAACAGAAAATGAGCAATGCTGGATCATTTAGCTCCTGATAAATAATCAGAGGCACTAAATCCTTCCATTTGATCCCTTAGCTAGCGCAGCTTGTGGACAATTAGGGCTGGTGCTATCCCTCTGGATCAATTGACATTATTTAGGGTTCTTTTGAGGACAACAGCAACAGTGGTTGTAATACTAGTTAGTTATAGAAGGCTAGTTAGTTATAGATCTCTTTGCTGCTTTTGCAACAAAATCGCATATCTGTTACTTTTGCTTGTTTGCAACAATTGATTATTGATTAGAACATTTAGTAAGCTTATGTAATACTGATCTAGACTAGAACAGCTCCAGATTCCCTCTATGTTCCTAGTATTGGCACTATCATTATGAGAACACGGATCCAATCACCAGTAATGCCACAACTGTTCATGGCTGGAAGTCCAAGAGAGTAACTGGTGTGGCCCTATCTGGGCAGACAGGATGGCTGTTCCTCTCAAACCCATTACTTAACGTTATGCAAGCCAAATGCAGGCATCTGTAAGCTGACGTGACAAAATGAGATGAGCAAAAGGGTTTTCCTCCAAGCGTGTTGAGTAGACTGACCAGACATTCTCTTTTTCCTGGACATTTTCTCTTTCTCGGGATCAACAAGATGCGTCTGGTCAGGAATTTTAAATTGTGTGAAATGTCTGGGAATTCGTTTGGATGTGTGCCATTGTTTGCTTCTACAGTCGCCTCACACTCAGGTGTACAGATTTTTACAGCTTTAAACACATTTTCCTTTAAAAATCACACATTTTCACCACAATAACTGGTCTATATACACCTGGACCTACACAACCCTTGGTCAAACTGGACTGTCATGCAAAAACCTTATATGTCCAAATTTGCAACTTCACAGGAGAAGAACAAAGCTTTTGAACTTTTAATGGAAAATAAAAATGATTTTATTCCAAGTCACGTTGGACAATTTATATGGATCCATTCATCAGGAGCGTCTACCACAATAAAGAACAACTGCCAGATTCAAATGATGTAAAAATAAATAAATAAATACATAAATAAATACACAAAATACACAAATCAGTCATAAAACCACATGGACTTGATATTATGAAATGTCCAAATCAAAAATGTCCTTAATGTCCTCTTTATATATGATAAACACCTGAGGGTTGAGCAGTTCGACAAGATGTGGTGACTGACTCCATACTGGAGCAGCTTTTTGAATCATTAGCTTTTTTTTTGACATCTCATTAGCTTTTGACTGTGATGAAGATTTGACATTAGCATACACACCATGGAAACTTGCTCCAATCTTGATCAGCATGAAACAGCCCAACTCAATTCATAAACAATATTATCTAAACATGACTGCAAGGGATTTGGTTGTCCGCTTGTTTGACTCTGCTGTTGTTCCAGATGATCTTACGCTCTGCTTCATTCCTAATCCCCACCGAGAGCAGCTCCTTCTCTTTCCATTTTTCATTCCGCTATGGCCGTGTACAAGCAGCTGGTGCTGAGGATACAGAGTCATGTGGAACAAACAGACAGAGCATTTGCTCTGGCTGCTGTGCTTTGATTTATTTGGCTAGCACTGTGCAGTTGGGTTTTCACTGGCCATAGGTGGGGCTGTGTGCTTTATGCTCTATGCATACTGCAGGTGAATCAGTCCTTATTTTAGCTTGATGGAGCACCACACCCTGCTAGTAGCCCTCTTCTCTTAACACCAAGAGAACGACCTCCTGTGGAATGCTCTAGAAAACCCACGGAGTGTGTGATTTAGAGAGGAGGACACAGCTGGGGCTCTGGGTTCTACATAACCTGAAGCCATCAGCAGAATGAATGCAAAAGGAGTGCAGAAAGGACAGGTAAAAATATTGCTAACATAACATAAATTTGAAATGTCTCCACAACCCTTATCCCACATTTACATACATGCAAGATATAGAGTTACAGTTATTTTGTTAAAGCTACAAATCAATCTTAGATTATTTCCTTAACTGTAAGTAATATACATCACTGCAAACCTATATTTTTTTGCATAATTTGAGACTGGGCCGGATGCTTCAATATCACATGGAATACAATATTTGTACACAGACTTCCTTTGAAAGTTTTTCCTCCTGTAAGGCTGCCGCTTTTGAGATACAAAGATACAAAGACAAAAATACAATTAGAGTGGCGACACCTAAAGGATACGCTGTACACATGCATTTCTGGACATGCCGAGAGATACAGAACTGGCAATGAAAGTGAAAGAAGCTTGTGGACAAAGCACAGTTTCTGGCGTGCTGAGCCCAGAGAAGCAATGACAGAGACACCATTCTTTATATTACAAGCCAGGGGAGCTGTTATTTTAGGGTACAATAAACATTGCTTCATAAATGTTGCCATAGGGGAGCCAAGGATGAACGTTTGCAAGTCCTGCTTTCATTCAGAACTGTTAACCTGCATTTAGCTCTGCTGACCAGGAGAGCCAAATGTAAAGAGTGTAGAATACGAGTACTGTTTAATTACAGAAGATACAGAACACAGAGCAGATGGACAAGGATAGTGTAGGCAGCTGTTTAGCTTGTAAACAGAGCTAGATAAACAGAATAGTGTTCATTTAGCATCATAAACTGTGTTGCTTTGTGTAATGTGTTGTGGTCATTGACGTGGCTCTTATGATCAGTAAATGTCTGGTTACTGATCATGTTAAGTTGACTGATCAAGTCTTATGTACCTTTTACTCACTCTTCAGTTCATGAGAGGTTCCTCATTGGTTTGCTTTTGTTATGGGTACTGGTGTGTGATCTAATGTTCATGGAGTGGCTGTGACTGACTAGCTAGTTAGCAACCCTCCCTTACTCTTTCCGAAGTTTCTTTAAATCATTGAAAGCTGGAGCAGCTGGAGCTGCAGAAGTGAAGGGTTGTTATAAATGCGTAAGAAATAATAGGAGTGCATTTGAATTGGCAGCCTTGCCTTGGTCAAAATTCGTCAATATTTCACAATATTATTTTGGCCCAAAATACCAAAAGTCTATTTATTTACTTATTTATTTAATTTCACCAAAATCACCAGACCACTACAGTTTTCATGCATTCATAAATATTACACCTAATAAATGGACAGGACCATGGGGGACAACTGACTGGGTTTTGGTACTAAAACATGAGTGTTTGTTTTAAATACAATGCACATATCATAACTGTCATGTAAAAACCTTGTATCTTTATTTTACACTTTTCTGTACAATGTGAATTTGACAGTTGTTCTTTATATTGCAATAAAATTTCAGTATAATTGGATAGGAATGCTTTAAAATTCCTTGGAATACATCCACATCTACTGAACGTTAAGAAGTATTTTTTCGTTCTGTTTTGGAGATACAAGATTTTTGGGTCATCAACGATATGATAAACATGTCTGTAATTCTGGACACAAATACTTTTGTAATTTGGGCCATAAGATTCAATAAGAGTAGCAGTATGCCAAATATTGTTAATCTGTCTACGTGTGTGTGTGTGTGTGATTTAGCCATGCAGCCATGCATAATGCTAACTGGTGGCTATAAGCTACCATTTCTCTTGAACTATTTATTAGCTCATTAGCATCATGATAACAAATGTCAGACACCAAAAGCATTTTGGCTTATTGACCACATTTGGATTAAGAGGGAATCTGGTTAGATTAGATTTTTGGCCAAACAATTACTTAAAGCAGCATTTGAGAATGAGAGAATGAGTATTTCTTGTTCCTGGGCCCCCTATAGTCTGAACAGCTGAGAGATACAGAACCAGCATCTAAAGTACTAGAAGCGTGTGGACTGATGCGGCTGAGTAATATTAGCAGATCTGATGCATTATGCAGCTCACACAAGGGTTGTTCTGCCCAATTCATCAATGTTACAGCAGTTAACATAGCGCATTGAGCCCAGGGTGGCAACAACAGACGCTATTCTCTCTCTTACACGTCAGTGGGGAAATGATTTTGAAGCTGTTTTAAGATTGTTGTTTTTTTGTTGTTGTTTTTTTTACCTTAAAACAGCTTCAAAATAAACTTTTACTTTTACTTTACTTTTAGAGTTCGCTTTAGAAAGAGTGACAGGAGGAAAAAAATGGCAGATCATTTCACTCTGAAAATACTGGAAGTACTGTTGTTCGAAATTGTCTGACTGCAGACTCCCTCATAGGCTCATATTGTGGGGAATGGCCTGAGACACCAAGTGAAATTAAAACTGACTGTGTATCATCACTGAACAACCATGGATTGTACATCAGCTGAGCAGTTCCGACTGGAATTAATGGAGCAGACAATGGAGTATGCAAATATGGACAGGCAGGACAGCATTGAGAATAACAAAAATGGTGTTTATGAAGAGGTCACAAGGGGCGTTGCATATGGGATGTGAATGCACATCTCTTTAGACCATTTCATTTAGTTCCGTACATTCAAACTACCTCCTGTGGCTCAAAGAGTCCAGCTCAGCATGAAAGCTAGTTCCCTAAAAAAAGGGAAAGGTGCAGGTGAAAGTTTGCAATAGCTCAGTATTTTTTTCTTTTTTCAAACTGCCGCTGATGCTCCACCGCACCAGCTAGGGGCAACATCGCTTAAGAGTGATGAGGGGGGAGAGCGCCATCTACCCACCCAGAGAGAGCACGGCCAACTGTTCTCTCTCGGACTCCGGCCACCGATGTCAAAGCGGTATGGCTCAGAATTCAAACTCGTGAGCCCCGGTCCATAGTGGAAGCGCATTAGATCGCTTAGCCACTCTGAGTATTACGGCTTCAAGGAACAATCCTTTTTTTCTTAGCTTCATTAGCTTACTGACACTAATACAGAAATGCTCTGAGCCTGAATGGCACCTTGCCAGTTATATGTCACCTCTTGTAAATGGGCAGTGGGATTGAGAGAAAATGTCTGCTACCTGCCCTCTAGGCAGAGCTCTCTCACACACGTTCTCTGTAATTAAACATGACAGAGGAGGGGTACTGGCATTTGAAAGTAGCAGGGAAAGCAGGGTGTTTAGCTGCTGGCTTGCAGAAACACTCTGCTTAGGTTAGTTTCAACAGCTCAGCTTTCCCTGCTCTTCAGGCTCTTCTTTCAGAGTGAGAAAAAGGACAGAGTAAGTGGTGAAGAAACACAACAGTGCAGCGCAGTCTATAAACACTGACCTTCAGAAACAGGTGTGGCACTGAAGTCGGGAAAAAAACCCAAAAAACATCTGAAGATGCTTTGTAGATATTGAGCTTTGTAGACCACTTACAGTGTTTGTGACATGGTTTGCCTTATCACCAACACTGTAAGCGATCTCTTTTCTTCACTTTGAATATAACTGCACAAGTACAGGTTGGTCTGGCAGCATGAGTAAAAATGGCAGAAAAATCAGGAAAAGGAGCTCAGGTGCAGTCAAAGTGCTACAATTACGGCTATTGTGTTAAGCTTTCAATTTCCCCTGTAAAATAATACAGACTCTAAACTGTTTGATGACCTTCTGAGAAAGTTCCTCACTGCTGCAGGCTGTGAATAATGTCCATTAATGGCAAAGAGGCGCCAGAGGGTGCTGTGATAGAATGGTAAAAACAATTGTAACTGGATTGTGCTTTAACCAGACATACCAGACATATCTATACATGCCTGAATTGACATTTATGCCAATCCATGGGGTCACATCATGACATCCCTAATTTTTGTCCATATGTGCATAAAAAAAGACCTAAAAGGTACAAGCCGAAAAATTGATAAATTGGAAAAAAAATACATAAATCAAATTTGAGTGAGGGGAAATAAAGAAAAGAATAACAAGAAGGAAATAAAAGAGGTTCCTTGCCTCAAACCTGTTTTCATGTTCTTGCCTTTAACAAACAGCCGCCTTGCGGTAAAATGCTAATAAATTTGACTGAGAGCGCCAAGCAAATTCTGATCTACCATTCACACCAATGAATCCCAAAGTCACGCTCACTCTGCACAAGGTGAGGACAAGGGTCTGTCAATTTACACTCAGCTCATATTTCATTCTATCAAAATCTGTCTAAAAGTAATGGTGTGCTCCCTAGAGCAGGTGGAAGACTGAAGAGACCTAAAACTGAGGCAACTTCATATCAGCACTCATCCTGCTGCACAATATATGGCAAATTTTAATTGCCAACTTATATTCAAATGCCCCTGATCTAATCACTGAATGCTTCCTTTTGTGCCGTGAGCATCCTGACCAACAAACCAATTATGTAGGCCAAATATAACAATTATATGTTGTTATATATGTCATTTTGAATAAACTGTAATGTTGTGAGTATAGTTATATGCAACAATATAACAGCAATTTTCAGTTTTTACTGGACTTCATTATCCTGCAGCCCTACCATCCGAACAAGAGCACACACACTACAGGTCCCCTACTGTTTAAAACCATATGTTGTAAGAAAAATATGAATTATAAACCTATTCTAACCTTTAAGAAATCAGATATATTAGTCATGCAAAAAGGTTTCAGGATCATGTCGATATCAGCAGATTTTTAACCAATGATAAGAATCGGACAGAAGTTTACATTTGGCCTGTGTCTAAAAACAGATATCTGGTGTATGTTTTTTTCAGAAGAGCTGAACAGTTAGGAGAAGCTGTGTTATTATGCCAAAATACCTGCATTTTATTAATTTGATTCCTAGTTACATAACCCTATAGAAACAATGTTTACATTTCTCTGCATTGCCAACAGAGGTGGCACTATCCCCATGTCACTTTATCTGGATATAAGAATTAATAAACTTGAAAACAAAAGCAAAATGACATTTATAAACAAAAATAAAATACACATGTAATATAATCTGAATTTTTACATTTTGTGTTTGCAAATACTGAGCTCATGAAGCACCTAAAATCAATGAATCTCAATGGCCCTCAGAAATTCCACCAATTTCTCTGAATTTAGTTAATGTATTGCTTTGTAAACCACGAAATTCAGACAAGTTTGATGTTAATTTAAGATGGTGTGCAGGAGAGAAGCCCACTGACATAGGAAAAACATCTATCTCTATCTAGAGATAGATAACCATTCCATTAGCCATACAAAATGATCAGTAAAACTACATGCACGTTTTCATATTTCAGAATATTGATAATATATCATCAATTTCCATCCAGGGAACAAAGAAAATGTAAGATTTTTTTTTGTACATTTTTATTTACAAGTTGCCATTTTGCCCATACAAGGTTTCCGAATACCTGGCACATTGTTTCAACAATTTGGCGTAATAGGTTCTTATGATGTAGCTCCTAGAGGCATAGAACACTTCCCGAAATCTGGTTCCTACCACCAATGTTTGGAATTTTAAATCAATAAGTTAATCTATAAATGTACTAACCCACTAAATGACATGCTTAGACTGAATTATGCAAAAATAAAAAAAAAATAAAAAGCTACACAATGTGGACAGCAGCAATTTCCTGATGGTGTCCATTTCTCAGAATGACCAGTATTCTCTGATCTCATGTCTCAAATAGAAGCCTTACAGCAACATGTTCAAAATGCATATCGGGGTCACTGTTTTCATTAGCGTGGGTGACGGTCAGTGGAAAGCCAAAAGGAACTGTATGCACGCATTGCGATGGTTTTGTGATCAATAGTTAATCTTAATCCACCCCAGTGCGAATTCCTTCCTTTGCTTCTGTCCAGCCAGATCACCAGCGAGGCAGGCAGTTGACCTTCTAAAACGGATAGCTTCGACCCCCTGGGGTCCGGCATGCTAATGAGCCCACAGCATTATGCCAATTAAAATGGACAGAGACCCAGACCCAGATCAGCGCTGAGCGACTAGCAGAATATGATCCTCGGCTAATTGGCTGTTGGGGAAACAGTGGCTGGACACTAAAGGTGAGGGTGCCAATCAAAACCCAAGCGCAGTTACCAACTCTAAACACGCATGCAATAAACCGTCTGTGTTACCATGGAGACCACTTGGCTCAGACTGGCTACACACTCGCCTGTTAATTGTACATATAAGCTGGTATAATGGCATTACTACATAGCAACAGCAGCACAAGAGCTGCTACTACTACTTTCTAGAGAAAAGGAAATGTGAGTACTGTGATGTTAGACTGGTCAAAAGCAGCAGTTGGACATTCGATCAGGGTTATACAAAATATTCTAAAACTAGTAAATCAGACTAGACATGTTTGGTGTCTATTAAATCCATTTTACAGTGAAGCTATCGGGCTAATGTAATAAATGAGTGTGTGTGAAAGCTTGTGATCAGCAAGTTGTATTTGCAAACTACCTAAATTATTGCCATGAAATGCTGTAGGTGAAATATTCTCCAAAAACCTTTCTGTAACAGCCATCCTGAAACCAGCATTCATTTTGTCTGTACTGCTGTCCATCTAGAGAACACATTGTCACCGTCACACAAAAGCTTTGTATCACCAAAATGAACAGAACAAAAAAATGCCTTAACTTTAAATAAAAGTCAAATGTAAGACAAAAATACAAAAAAAAAAAAAAAAGGTTTTCTAAGTAATTCCAAGCACTTCTATTGGAGCATTTCTATTGGTCTAGTCGTCATAAAATGTTGACACTATGTAAAGAAACAAATTCCAGATTCAAATAAAACAAAATGTGCAAACTGAAGATGTAAGGGTTTTGTAGGACAGTGGGGATACATATTCTATTCTACTATTCTACGGAAACCTAAAGCCAGGTCAGAAATCAGGTTAGAAAAGGTCAAATTACAACTACTTAATTTAGCCCAACCTAATTGAGCCCATCAGAAAGTTAGCAAATGATGTAAAAGCTGATAAAACTAATACAGGCCATTCAAGAGGATAGATAAACTGTGGTACTACAATGGTATTGGGACTCTTAAACATTACCCCTTCAGGAGGTTTATGAAATCCTAAATCCATCAGCATTAATATGAAGTTGCCCCCCCCCCTCACCTTTGCAGCTCTAACAGCAGGTTTGGAACACACTGTTGAGTCTGAAGAGCATTGGAGACTTTTATGAACTATGCTCTTCAGCACTCATGGACCCCGCTCTGTAACGTTACGTGGTCTGACATTTCAAGGTTGAGTTTCTGTGGTTTCTAAATGCTTCCACTTTTCAATGATACCAATCACAGTTGATTGTGAAAAATCTAGGAGGGAGGAAATTGCATCAACTGACTTGTTGCAATTATGGCATCCTATTACACTTCCACCACTGAAATGAGCACTTTAGAAGGACACATTCTTTAACAAATGTGTGTAAAGGCAGACTGCATGGCTAGGTGCTTGATTTTACACACCTGTGGCAATGGGACTGAATGAAACACCCAGGTGTAATGATCAAAAGGTGTGTCCCAAAACTTTTGTTTATATAGTGTATGTTCAGAAATGAGCACAGCAATAGGATTCAGTTACCAGGTAACTGAACCAAGTATGACTTCTAGGTGAAAAGATGTTTAAATGATGTGAAATGTCCTTTCAGTTGTCAAGCTGAAGTCTTTTTTCAGCAGGTGCTAATATAGATCTACTGTATTTTGCAAATGCTCAAATGACTGCCAGACATTAAAGACCGAGCTTCCCAGTTAACCATGACCTGCCACATGAATTCACAGAACCGCAGCAGGTGACAGCCTCCATATAGTGAGCAGAAATGGTAGGCTGTAAAGGAATGTCTGCATCAGTCTTCCTTTTTTCTAGTTAGTGGCAAGTCATGTGATCAGCAGCAAGTCAGCAGCAAGACATGAAAAGTGCTCTCGTGGTTCCTCTTAACACAGAAACCAGGCCGCCACGATCAGACGGCATGGAAAAGACAGCGGGTTAATGAGTAATTCATATATTCCTTTTACAGCCCACCACCAATTTCAGATGACATAAACCGAACCTTTTGCTCATGTGTGAATGCTTGAGCGGGATGAGCCTTTTTCAGCAAGTGCATGAAGTAGGCCTGTTCCTAAAAAAATGCAGCCTATGCAAACGTTTGTCAAATATTCAAAAATATGATAAGAGCCCAGGCTAGATATTTCAGGGTTTCAGGGTGATTATTCATAATAATTTAAGCAAAACTCTAAACATACCATACCATGTAAGCCTACACAGGTTGCCACACTCCACTTTAAGCCAATGGCTCCTTACATTTATGCAATGGCATCATCGCCATCTAGTGTTTAAAAAAGCACAACACAATACCCTACAATTACTATTCCATTAGAGTACATACACATTTTTAATTCTTCTTCTTATTATTATTATTATTTACATAATTGCAATACACAATTTAAGCTCTTAAGCTCCAAGGAACATCTGTGGGTCAAGACTTTGAGACCAAGTTTCTTACTCCCGTGACAACTACACTCCTGTGCCATTACATACACACACAGCAGCTTTATAGTAGTTCCTGCAGTCATAGTATTCACTGGATACCACAGCACACGTGACTATGAATTGCAAGCAGAGCTGCTATAAATAGAAACCAGTCAATGACCAGTCCCATAACACACACCAGCTTTATGTTGCAAAGACAATCTACAATCTAAATGACTGGTCTCTTTTAAGGGTCTCATTTATCATCAGGGTGTGACTAGAGGTTTATGGATGGACCCTAAGCCTTTACCTAAGGGGTCTTGGGCAGGCTTCCATCAGGATAAATGAAAAAACCCTGGAAGGTCTGTTAATCATGATTGTTTAGAGTAGGAACAGATGTAAAATTGATGAACATGTGGCAAATTTCTGGTGAATTTGGCGCAGAGTAGACCGGTCCCTGCATAGAAAAAACTAGACACAGATAAGACTTGAACGCCCTGCCTAATCTTCACACAGACAAAGAAAACCAGAAGGTACAGAAGCAATCCTGAGCAGAAGCCACAGCGCTTCCTGCAGGGCATAGAAAGCTGCTATCTTCACAAACTCTGAACTGGGAGACGCAATGTAATTTAATGCACCTAAAACTGGCATAGTGACGGACCTGTTTATCATCTTTCACTGCGATCAAATCAAAAACTTTTAGGGACAGTAAAGACTCTTTGACAGGGAGGGGGGAATAGATTATTTTACGCATATAAGTAGGCTCAAATGACTGGACTTTTAATAAGCCAATTATCAACTTGGAGCACACTACAAAACATGGGTTTTCACTTCTGAGCCTTGGTGCTTCTCCTGCTGAAGGTGTGTTTGAGCAAGATATTCACCAAACTTTGCTGGATTGAGGCCCTTAAGGACCAGAAATGAACACAAATGAATAGAGTAACTGGGTATAGCAGTCTTCCTTTTTCAATTTCATGAATCCTCTGCATATTATTAAGGTATTAAACTGACTGTTGATTATTAAGTCTCGCTAATAAGTCTAGCATGCCTGTTATGCATTCATAAGAGCAAGGACCTGAAGTGTCTGGAATTAAGGGGGCAAATTTGCAGCTCTGAATGTTGATTAAAAGTGTTCAAAAGAAATAAGTCTGTTACAACACTCTTCTTCACTTCATGAGCCAAACAACAAAAAAACTAAAAATCTCATTTCTTCTTTTCACTTGCTTTCCTTTCAATGACCCTTTTAGGGTCATTATCTGCCAAAAGCACGTCCGTTCCTCCCCTTAAAGTCTGGTGAAACTTCAGACAGGATTATCACTGACCGCTACAATGCCACTTCAGAGTCACACTCCAGCAGTCTAGCTCACTTCTAGCAGACGGCAATACTAATGTTAAACAGACAGACAGATAAGCCACCTCAAACAGGCTAAAGCTTTCAGAGTAGACTGCCCAGCACGTTCCACTTTTAACCAGAGGCAATGGAGCTGGACAGCAGATGATCTGTCTGCCCTTAGCCACGATGCCACGTGGACCTGCTGTGCCACGTTTCTTTTGGAGGTCCGTGGAAAGCTCTGATGGCGCTGTGCAGTAATTTAAGCAACTTGTCAGGGAAAACTTAAGTCATCGTTTTCCAGACTTGAGTCATAATATGCCTTGGGGATAAAAAACACAGCGCCTCTCCTGAGCGCCTAATTACTACATTAATTTGCCAGCCTGTGAGGCAAAGCAAGCCTTTTTATACAGCAGCATAAAAATACTAAGCTTGTGCAATTACAAGCCATGTCTAACATCATTTAAAGCTGAGGCAAATGCATGAGTATGTCTTATAGTTTCTGACTTCTTGTCCTGGCATTAGCTTAACTGCTTTTGTTTTTAATTTGGCCTGAAGTTGGCCGCCTCCACTGCCACAACCCATAAACACCATATACAACATGCTGAAGCAAATTGCTACAAGCCAAATTCTACCCAATTAAATCTGCACCTAACTGTACACCTCGCAGAGTAACTGGGATAATGCATTGTCTGCCGTTCAGCCCTTGGGCCTATTTTGGTCTTTTACCTTCCCAGGAATAACTTTTACAGCAAGAAGTTGGTGCTGGTGGTCAGAGATAAGAAAAGCCTGGCGATATGAGACGGTAACAGCACCAGACCAAGTACCATACTCAAGCCGTGCCATTGGCAAAGTAGAAAAACTAAATGAATACTGGATTCCTCAGTACTGATCACTACTGTCAAAATGTTGGTAGCAAGATACTTTTCTTCTCTCGGATGTGCAACATTTTGGGAATAGTGACAATAGACAGAACAGCCACCTCAAACAGGCTAAAGCTTTCAGAGTAGACTGCCCAGCACATCCCACTTTTAACCAGAGGCAATGGAGCTGGACAGCAGATGATCTGCCTGCACTTAGCCACGATGCCACGTGAAACATTTTACAGCTTCAAAATGTTGCAGTACTACTGTAAAACACAAAAGACCCAACATCTACAGTCAATGTCAGGGTGAAAAACTAAAGTGCAAAGAGCGACAGAACATATTATTTTGGTTAAGTCCTTGAAAGATTTCAACTACCAGTGCTCTCTTAGGCTCAAATCCCCCCTTTCAAAAGAATGGAGGCCTGTTTTTATTTTTATTTTTTAACAATTTTAAACATTCTTGGTTGCAAATAAATGTAGAAAGTGTTTATAATATATGATATAAATGTCACCATCTTAAAGTCTTAAATAATTCATAGAAAATAAGTAAATAGGGAACTATAGTATATTATTCATCAATGAATGATCTTTGATCTGTGTTTGTATAAATAATACAGCCACTCAGTCTAGATAACATTTACATTTACACTTAAGGCATTTAGCAGATGCTCTTACAATAACTTACAAAAGTGCTTTGTTATTTACCCAAGAATAACCTCAGCTAGTTTGAATAGGCTAAAAAATCAAAGATACCTCTAAGTTTAGACACTACTAAACACAAGTCAATATGGAAGCCGTAACACTCTACTATTCGCCCAAGTATTCTCGAAAAAGGTGGGTCTTCAGTCTGTGTTAGAAAACAGCGAGCGACGCTGCCGTTCGGACACCCAGGTGAAGATCATTCCACCACTTTGGTGCCAGGACAGAAAAAAGCCTGGATGCTTGTCTTCCGTGGATTTTGAGGTATGGCGGGTCGAGCCGAGCCGTACTTAAAGCTCGAAGTAAAAACAGCTGATTCGACGGATCTTTTTAACCTACCTGTTAGAGCTGAGATAAGGTATCAGGTTAGGCAGAGTATGGCAGCTGATTAATACTGATGTAAAATCACTTTATTTTTATCCTGGGTAGCCCCGGTTTAATGACAGGGTTGTGGGTTCGATACCCGAGCTCGACAAGATGCCACCGTTAGGCCCTTGAGCAAGGGCCTTCATCTTCTCTGCTCCCCGGGCACCGCGGCTGCCCATCGCTCCGGGCATGTGTGCTCACGGTCACTGTGTGTGTTTGATCACTAGTGTGTATGTGTGTTTTCACTGCACATCTTACATCTGTGTCCAAGTTTTTGAGGTTTTGGTAAACTAAAAAAAACTGACCATGACTTCATTTATAAAAGAAATAAAAGGGGGGGGGGGGGGGGGGTTACATCTGAGGAACCACACCTTCTCATAGGTGGTCTCTAGCCCTAAAAGTGTTTCACTACATTACAGGTAAAGTATACTTAATTCGGTATTATACACAACTCTTTTGGGAAGTAACACATCTAGCTGCAGCACAGACTCTCATACCTAACCTAATACCTTATCTCAGCTCTAACAGAAAACAGGTAGGTTAAAAAGATCCGTCGAATCAGCTGTTTTTACTGCCAGCCTAACAGCATTGTGTAACTGGGTAGAGGAGAGAGTGCGTCCGGAAGAACAGAACGGACGGTCTATGGGGAACTGGCACCTGGGAGAAATCCACCAGCAGGCAGCTACAGCGGGGAGCTGCGACACTCTACTTCAGAAAATGTGCTGACACCGCTGAGAACAACAAACACCAGATTAGTGCTGCCACAAATATGGCACTCTTGGCAGAGGGAGCATTTCTCATGCCAGTTATTACTGACAATGACTGCCATGAAGCATGGAACACGCCAATCTGTTAAAACAGCAAAGCCACCAACATTTATTTAGACTGTTAGACTGTGGAGGGGAGCATATATCATCTCCTAACTTTCACAGTTCAGTCACAAATATGTGGACACCATTACTTTTGCATTAAAACAGTGCTGGATAGAGGTTTGTGGGATTAGGCCTCATTCCAATTCTACCGCTTTCTGGTTTCATGGTATGTGATGTTTTTACCAGGGAGCTTCTATAAGCTCAGTAATCTCAGCAACAGTCCCTCCCACAGTTCGCTGCTGTGTGGGCTTGGTTTGTTTGCTAAATACAGACTCTTTAGTCTGTTGTGTCACACGAAAGTATGAGGAACATTTGCTTTAAGTCTCCTCCCTAGAGACAATGCAACAAACTTAAAATAGGCCTAAAAGTCAGAGGTACTGACAAGGAGCATCAATTACAAATTTCATACACACACCTTTATACCGCTGCTGACCTTCTCCTGCAAAGTCGTCATTTTGGAGATACATGTTTTTCATTGGACAGCGACAATATATAGATATGAAGTATTGTACAGTACAAAATGTAGTGTTTTTACATCACTGTCTTCCCTATGGGACTCCAGAATTGTTTTTAGTTCCCATCCAACATCTGATTTAGGAAATCCAATCAAATAAAATGTATTTGTGTTGCGCTATTTACTACTGGTGGCATCACAAAGCAGCTTTAAAGAATTAGTCATCAGTAAAAAGACAAGATATGAACAATATAAGAAGACATGAAACCTAAGACCCCCGGTGAGCAAGCCAAAGGCTACAGTGACCAGAAAATACTCCCTCAGAGCTGGAGGAAGAAACCTTGGGAGGAACCAAGACTCACGATGGGGACCCATCCTCCTCTGGTCAGAACTATTTATACATTATTATACTGGTGTACATTATTATACTGCAAAACAATCATAATATATTAATAAGAAATCAGTGCTTAATTATGTTAAATCAGGTGAGCTGGTGATGGAAGAAATCAATGCACAGACTGGGATTTCTACTGCACTGCTGTGCACTTGCATCAGTTCTGATGTGATAATAACACTCACTGCTGAGACCTGCTGAGTCCTGTATTTACTATACATCTGGGAAGCGTGAGAGTAAAGTAGGGCGTTTTCATTTCTCTGATTTTTACTTAAATCAGAGCAATACATGGTTTGTTATCAAAATCACACCAGATCAGGAGGCACTGTGTGCAGAACACGCACGACTCGATCTCCTAGTGATTCACTGCATCCTGGCACCATGAGGAAGAGGGGGATGTAGGGGGGAGAACAGCTCCACGTATGCTGGCATGATGCAGGAACAGAAGCTCACCTGGTTGGGGTCATCGTAGTACACCCCGATGGAGCAGAGTTTGGGAGCTATGCTGCAGCTCTCGGTGAAGGCAGCTCCGCTGTCCTTGTAGGAGCCTTTCTTGAATTTGTACGCAATAGTGATCCGTTTCACCGGCGGAGATCCTGTGCTAATAACGACCTCGGAGAGGAGTCCAGAGTAAAACACCAAACCGAGAAGGGTCAAGATCAGACTCACGACCACAACACCAATCAGACATAAGATAAGAAAGTCGGACATGTTATCTGGGGGTTGTCTTGTTTCTGTTGCAAGAAATCAGGCACACAGTCTTCGGTTAGTGAGATAACTAACAGCCAAAATAAGCATTAACCGCCCAGGCGAGCTAAACGCTTAACCGAAAATGTACGCCTTAAACACTGTGAGTGAACGCCACGGTCTTTTTCTTCGTGTTCAGGAACATTGACTGTGGGAATGTTACTCTGCTCTGTTGACACAGCTGACCGCTTTATTTCCCTCAATACTGAGCCGCTGCTTCCTGGTTGTACCATGTGCTCCGAGTCGTAGGGGTGCTACAAACCTAAAGTCACAGCTAGTAGAGTCTAAAAAACAAATACACAAACAAACAAACAAACAATAAACAACAACAACTGAACGATTGTGCTAAACAGAAATCATTTGCGTGCCTGTTGAACAAATGTTCGTTAACGTCCCTTATTAAAATGCAGTACAGGGTTGCCAGATTGTGCAGACTGAACCATAAACAGAGTAGAAGTGCAAATATTTATTAAACATATCTTTCATTTAGTTTTGATTATATTTATATTTGCATTTTTAGATCTTCACCTTTAAATAGGTACATCATCTTCATGTTTTTACTAGTAATAAAAAGAGTAATAATGAAATAATAATAATAATTAATAATAATAATATTAATATGAATAAATATATAAGTCAGTTCAGAAAAGACAGCTTCTACCCTCAAGCAATTAGACTGCTGAACAGTCAGTACTGCAGTGTCCACAGTCCACAAGCTGTGTCACTAGTCTCATCACACCTCCACCCCATACAAACATACTCCCCACTCACACCACACTGTAGACACACCTATCCAGTGTCTTTTGCAAATAATAATGTTAACATTTTATATGATATCAAACCTGTACATTTAAAATTATTTAAGACATTGCAATATTGTACACAGAGAATATGTAGAATATGTATAGTGTATAATGTGTGTATATGTAATAACAATTGCATTTGACAAACTGATGTTGTTAGTAGTAAAAAGTTTGGTTGATTTACTAGAAAAAATCCTACATTAGAGATTTTCAATTATAATTTTCCTAATAAAAACTGATTCAGCTCACTAGTGGCCTATTTTAACCTATTTTAGGCTTGCCACATAAGCAAGGTTTTGATAATATCACAAATATTATTGTGAAACACTATCAGTGTTATAAAGTCTGTCACCACAATAATCCACAAAACACCACATTCCAACCAGGGAACTTAATTTATAAAGTGACAGAAAAAGATAAACAACAAACACTTGATTACACACAACTTTCCAAACACAAAACCAGAATGTGTATCTCTTGTAGCCTCTCATCCAGCACTGCAGACCATGTTCACTTTTCACTAAATGGTCTTGAAACTTTTTATACTAATACAAGTAAGTAAGTTTATAAGTTGTAAAATGATGAATTATTTATTACGGCATAATGAGCTATATTAGTTGAAGTATTGTAGATGTGCTTTTGCTGATTGGCTGTACATGTATGTGAATGGATAAAGCGATTTTCTGCCCCATCAGTCAGATTCCTCAGAGTCCTCCTCTTCCTCTTCATCAGGGTGGCCATCTTCCTTTACCTCAGCATCACTTTCCTGTGTCATGAACAGGAGAAAAAATAACCCAGATATCAACACAAAACACAAATCTCCCAAATAACACTGCCACTAAGCAGCCCAAGAACGTCTGCATAAAACTGATTCAGCAGTGTTTCCCTTTTGGGTTCCTAGTACCTCCTCCTCCTCCTCATTCTGCTCCTCTGGCAGCTGAGAAGACTCTTCACCCTCTTCTTCACTGTCCTGTGATCGTTGTGAGAGAATCTCTTCACCCTTAAAATGAAACACAATATGCATCAAATGTGCGCAAACACATTATACTCCAATTCAGAAGCATAAACACATTATTATTCTGTTCTATGCCAGAAAGCAACAGCATTGGGTGTCTAAGCTCGATTATTATTAACTAATTAAATGATGAAGTATTAGCCAATCAACACACAAATATTACTAATATTTTTGGTGTCTTTTAACATGGAAGTCTTTCTGTCCAACTTTCATATGCTGTATGTTTCCCAGAACAGCTGGCAATGACAACTGTTGCTTCCATAAAATGGACTTAAACAGATGTTGCCAGAAGCAGAATGTGTCCCAGGACTCACTTTCAGATCCCTGTTCTTCAGATTGCCCAGCCAGAAGGCCTCTTGGCATTGGTTAAGAGTGAGCATGGCCTTTACACGATATACAAACTGCTCCAGGCTCTTCTTCAATGCTGGCACATGGTTGGTCAGCCCTGTGTCTTGGCGGATCTGAAAAACAGCAAGACATTACAGAACTACATTTATAGCAGTTATCTACAGTTAGTGATCATTCATACTCCCCTTTATCTGTAGAAAAATTAACATCACTGTGACCTTCATTAAACTAACGCTTAAATAGCACTGAATTTAAGAAGGTTGACAGTATCT